>NC_137277.1:112078750-112692500 GCF_054371585.1 Giraffa tippelskirchi
ATTCTGCATATAAGTTAAATAAGCAGGGTGACAATATACAGCCTTGACATACTCCTAATTCTTTAAATGATCTAAAAACAAAACTCTGTACAGTAAATTTGTAATTTGTTTCAACAAGTATTTATCAACTAATTTGTACGGACATGTGACTGAAGTCATTCCCTTATTATTTATTTCTTTTGTGTAAAACACTTATTACGTATATAATGTGAGTTTTAAGCAGCATGAAAAATTTAGTAATTACTTCATTAGATTTGCTTTAAATGTATACATGCACACAGGAGTAAGGGGATGGAGAAGAAAAGAGCTTCAGAGAGGAAGATTGCCACGATAAAATAAAATTATTCTGGGATGTGTTACAAATGAGAAATTTAGTGAAGGAATAATAATAATGATAATGATTAAAGAAGTATGTGTAAAAATTTGCTTAAGTTCAACAAAAACTCTTAGGAAAATAATATTATCAAGAGAACAGTTGTAATGAATATGAGAATGTGTGAAGCAATTCTCTTAGAATTTTTGTGTCTGAAACATGTGATCTTCAAATTATGCCAAAATCTAGCCTTCTTAAATCTTGAAAAAACACTTATGTGGGAAAATACAAGCTGTAGTCTTCAGACTTACTTTTTCTTCAACTATGTAATTGTCAGGGAGCTAAAAAAAATAGTGAATAAGTTGATGATAACAATATTCTATAATTTCTGAAAGAAATTTGGTTTACACAGTTGTATGCACTTGACAGAACTCATTGTTTTACTTATCTGTGTTCACTCCAAGACCCAGATACATCACATGAAATGCCAGGCTGGATGAAGCACAAGCTGGAATCAAGACTGACAGGAGAAATATCAATAACCTCAAATATGCAGATGATACACCCTTATGGCAGAAAGTGAAGAAGAATTAAAGAGCCTCTTGATGAAAGTGAAAGAGGAGAGTGAAAAAGTTGGCTTAAAATTCAACATTCAGAAAACTAAGATCATGGCATCTGGGCCTATAAGTTCAGTTCATTTGCTCAGTCATGTCTGACTCTTTGTGATCCCATGAACTGCAACACGCCAGGCCTCCCTGTCCATCACCAGCTGCCGGAGTCTACCCAAACCCATCTCCATTGAGTTAGTGATGCCATCCAACCATCTCATTCTCTGTCGTCCCTTTCTCCTCCTGTCCTCAATCTTTCCCAGCATCAAGGTCTTCTCAAATGAGTCAGCTCTTCGCATCAGGTGACCAAAGTGTTGGAGTTTCAGCTTCAACATCAGTCCTTCCAATGAACACCCAGGACTGATCTCCTTTAGGATGGACTGACTGGATCTCCTTGCAGTTCAAGGGACTCTCAATAGTCTTCTCCAACACCACAGTTCAAAAGCATCAATTCTTCAGAGCTCAGCTTTCTTTATAGTCCAACTCTCACATCTCTACATGACTATTGGAAAAACCACAGCCTCGACTAGATGGACCTTTGTTGGTAAAGTAATGTCTCTGCTTTTTAATATGCTGTCTAGGTTGGTCATAACTTTCCTTCCAAGGAGCAAGCGTCTTTTAATTTTATGGCTGCAATCACCATCTGCAGTGATTTTGGAGCCCCCCAAAATAAAGTCTGATACTGTTACCACTGTTTCCCCATCTATTTGCCATGAAATGATGGGACTGGCCTATCACTTCATGGCAAATAGATGAGGCAACAATGGAAACAGTGAGAGAGACCTTATTTTTCAGGGCTCCAAAATCACTGCAGATGGTGACTGCAGCCATGAAATTAAAAGACTTGCTCTTTGGAAGAAAATCTATGACCTACCTAAACAGCATATTAAAAAGCAGAGACATTACTTTGTCAACAAAGGTCTGTCTAGTCGAAGCTATGATTTTTCCAGTAGTCATGTATGGATGTGAGAGTTGGACTATAAAGAAAGCTGAGTGCGAAGGAACTGATGCTTTTGAACTGTGGTGTTAGAGAAGACTCTTGAGAGTCCTTTGGATGGCAAGGAGAGCCAACCTCTCCATCCTGAGGGAAATCAGTCCTGAATATTCATTGGAAGGACTGATGCTGAAGTTGAAACTTCAATACTTTGGTCTCCTGATGTGAAGATCCGACTCATTAGATAAGATCATGATGCTGGGAAAGATTGAATTCAGGAGGAGAAGGGGCTGACAGAGGATGAGATTGTTGGGTGGCATCACCAACTCAATGGACATGACTTTGAGCAAGCTCTGGGAAATGGTATAGGACAAGTCAGCCTGGCATGCTGCAGTCGATGGGGTCACAAAGAGTTGGACACAACTGATCAACTGAACAACAGCAAAAGGTTCATGTTGAAGCTGAAACTCCAATACTTTGGTGACCTGATGTGAAAAACTGACTCCTTGGAAAAGACCTTGATGCTGAGAAAGATTGACGGTGGAATGAGAAGGGAATGACAGAGGTTGTGATGGTTTGATGGCTTCACCGACTTGATAGACATGAGTTTGAGCACACTCCAGCAGTTTGTGATGAACAGGGAGGCCTGGCATGCTGCAGTCTATGGGGTGTCAAAGAGTCGTACACGACTGAGGGACTGCACTGAACTGAACTGATTCAGTATTTCATTGTACATAAATTTACATAAAAGAAGTGTAAACTATTATTGAAATGTAGCTAATGATATGAGTCCAAAGTATTTAAGAGGAAATATAGTAATACCTGGGCTTCCCAGGTGGGGCAGTGGTAAAGAATCTGCCTGCTAATTCAGGAGACAAAAGAGACCTGGGTTTGATCCCTGGGTCGTGAAGATCCCTTGGAGTAGAAAATGGCAACTCACTCCCTTATCCTTGCCTAGAGAATTCCACGGACAGGGAGCCTGGCAGGCCATAATCCATGGGGTCTCAGAGTCAGACGCGACTGAGCACATACACATGCATGTAGCAATATCTACAATTTACTTTGAAATATAAAAATATAACGATATAAATCAGGAAGAGCAAAAGAAATATCATATATTAACACTTGTAAGTAGAATCTAGAAAAATAGTACTGATGCACCTGTTTTCAGGGCAGGAAGAGATATGCAGATGTAGAGAACAGACATACGGACATGAGAAGGAAAGGCCTGATGGGATGAATTGTGAGACTGGGAATGACTTATATACATTACCATGTATAAAATAGATAGCTAGTGGGAAGCTGCCGTATAGCACATGGAAATTAGCTCGGTGCTCTGTAGTGACCTAGATGGGTAGGAGAGGGGTAAGGGTGGGAAGGAGGTTCAAGAGGTTGGGGATATATGTATACATATAGCTGATTCACTTCATTGTACAGCAGAAACTAACACAATATTGTAAAGCAACTATGCCCCAATTTAAATACATATATATATATGTATATATTAAAATGGATTGAAATATGAATGGGAAATGGATGATTAGACATGTGACAAAGCAAGTATAGTAACAGTCTATGTGCTGAATACATAAAATATACTGAAATATGCATAAAATATACTGAAATATGCATAAAATTATTCCCACTTATCAGTATGTTTGACATTTTTCACAATGAAATTAAGGTGGGGGGAGAAAATGATGCTAAACATTCTTTAGTAAACAAATTAAAAATATTTCATGTTCACCTATACACATGTGTAACAAAACCTTCCCAGTTTTTAAAGTACAAAATCTTTAGATACAGAAATACAAGTGCCAGGGCCATAACTTAATTCTGATTCAAGGAGATAGGCTTAAAATATAAACGTTTTACAAAACATAGTCTAACATCCTTTATAACCTATTCTATAGATTTACAAGTTATTGTGGGCTCGGTATGATATTGGAAGATATAAATGGGGCAGTGGGATTTAAGTGAAGTGCAAAGGACAAAATATGGAGCACTCTCTGGGGTGAAGTCCCCAAGATCTGAACCCGGAACTCTCAAGGCAAAGCAGTCACATGGTGGCATCCTCATATACAAGTCATAATTTCACAAAGGGATTGAACTGATTTCTATCTAAAATCATTGAAAAATAATAATTTGAAAATAAATGCAATTTTTACAAAATTAAAACTTGCTTTTGAAACATGAGCAGCCCTGCTCTTCTGATCTAGTATGTCTCTGCATGTTCATTCACTTGTTTGTTCTGTAGAGATTCTGAAGTCAGAATTGGCTTTCACATATCAAAATAAATCTGTCTGTAATAAATACCACATCCTAAAGTAGATTTAAAATTACACATAACACTTTAAGAAACACACTTGCTCATGTTTCTTTAAAAAAGATGTCTAAGCTATTGTTTACTAAAACTTCATATTTGCCTAAATGTATAAATGCACTAATATCCCAGGGGTATTTCTTTATGTTACATAAAAGTCAGTTATAATCCTGATTCAAGTGGGGAAATTTGTGAATTTGATCAATGAACTCAATTATGGCCCCATTCCAAGGATTTCTACCCTTCTTTTACAATGATACATAGCTGTCTCTGCAACTGACACTGCTCCCCAAATCTCTTTAA
Organism: Giraffa tippelskirchi; assembly: GCF_054371585.1. Taxonomy (NCBI): domain Eukaryota; kingdom Metazoa; phylum Chordata; class Mammalia; order Artiodactyla; family Giraffidae; genus Giraffa; species Giraffa tippelskirchi. The sequence continues at coordinate 112,083,232 of NC_137277.1, forward strand.
TAAATAAGTAGAATACGTCAGAGCATGTGTATATATTCACGTTGCCTTTTTGTCTCTCTCTCCTTTCTCTCTCTCTTTCATTTTACAGCTCTTCTGGGTCCCCAGTTGATTTTCTTCGCAAGGTTAGTTGCTAATACATTCCTAGCACCCATGCATTATTAATGCTCACCGCTCTCCAAGGTGGCAGTGACAAATAGGAAGCAAAATCTACTTACTAGTGGGGAATGTACTTTTTAGTCATGCTTGAATTTTTTCAATCCATTCTGCTTGTTGAGGATTTTTCAGTAAAGGGTCTGTGGCAGAATGTGCTTTATACTTCTCTTTTCCTTCACTCTCTCCAAACCCTTTTGTTTTTCAAATCTAAGAGGTATTTAAGTAGCAAGAGAGAGGATTATGCATCAGAGTTTTGAGGGAGAGTAGAGCAAAAGGTACTTTAGATGATTGCCAAAGCAGGAAGGTCATTGTTCCTCTTTACATGGTGAAAGTGGTAGTTATGATTCCAAAAAGACTATGTATGTAGTCAAGTAAATTATACTATTTTAACTAGGTTATACCAGCTGTAGTATTCCCTGATATAATACTAAGTGTGTATCATGAGTAACATTGATTTTTTAATGTGCAGATTTGTTTCTTCAGATATAAAATCCTATTCATTTTGCAATATAAAGAAGCAATCTGTGAGGTATATTCTGAGATGGTTATTGGGTACTATAAATCCCACTAGCAGTTCTATTACATTTGTTTAATTCAGAATTTCTGCATTTAGAGTATTATACCTTTGTGCATGTAATGATGAGATTTTAGAAAATTTATTTTCAGTGAATAAAAACTTAATTCACAGAGAACACAAGAATTGGAATTCCCCCAGTGACTGGAGTTGGGAGTAAATCCTTTCTTTACCACATTTCCCTGGGTTAAAGATGAAAATAGCCATTCTTAACAGCAAATAGTCAATTGCCATAATATCCATGTTCTTGAATTCTTAATAAAGATTTCACTCAAATCACAGCAATCCCTAATTCTTGGGTGAGAGAAAGTAACACTTTGGATAAATTAAAACGTAGTTAGAACCAGAAAAGCATAGTGGCACCCTGGCCCTTCATGTGGAATTTTAATTTCTCCCAAGGGAAGAAGGTTGAAACAAATTTTTGAGTGAATATTTTCTACCTAATATTGTGTTTTCAATACATTATCTCATTTATGTGATAAATTTTTATGAGGTAGGTATTATTATATCTGTTTTACAGTTAAAAATTAAACTGAGACAGTATAATTTAGAGCCTCAAAAGTGCCAAAACTAATCTGAAAAAACCAGTTTGACACCAAAGACTATATTCTGTACACTACACAATTGTTGTCTTCTTTGACTTTGGGAGACTTTGACTCCCTGCATTACAATATCATTACATTTGATTCATTTAATTGCTTAGTAATGATGATAGGACATGAAACTATGTAGTTATTTATAGGTAGGTATCATTGACCTAACCCACTTAGAAGCATTTTCAAACATGGATAATTGGTTCAAAAGCCTGAGTTTTACAGAGCCCATTACATGCTGTGAACTAACACATACATTGAGTCATGAAAGAATTAGTTGAAATGAATAGTGATGTCTTGAAGATGAATGTTAAATTAATATCTGTGTATAATCATAGAATCAGGTATTTTACAAGTGATAGAAGCAATAAAGGAAATCTCTTGGGTTTCTAAGCATGTGAAATAGGTAAGTTTGGAATCCAGAAGTGAATATAAAATAAAGGGGAAAATAGTTGTATGACTCTAAAAGTTATTCCACTGCTGGTCTTCATAACTGATGTAATCCAGGTATCTCAATGCATATCTGTAAAATTTCCACTAACCATATAGTTTTAGAAGGAGAGTAAGTAAAGCCACCCATAGCCCATATATACAGCATAAGCAGAGAAGAGAATGCAAATACTTGTATTTATATGCAAGTGCAAGAATATACACTGGAAACCAACAATAATTTCTGACAACCTGGCAGTGTTCAGTTAGGTTTACATCATACAAAACAGAGAAGATTACTAGTGATAGTGGTCACACAACTCAGATAAGTTTAACCTCAGGAATTAGTTGGTCCTAGTCTTAGTGAAGGGGCTTTCCAGGTTGCTGCTGCTAAGTCGCTTCAGTCATGTCTGACTCTTCGTGACCCCGTGGACTGTAGCCTACCAGGCTCCTCCGTCCACGGAACTTTCCAGGCAAGAGTACAGGAGTGAGGTGCCATCGCCTTCTCCAGATATAAGGCTAGGGTTGACTAAAATCACAAAATAAATTTCAAGAAAAAGACAGCATTATAAATGAAGGTTAAATTACAAAGAGCTCATGGAAAAGCAGATTTGACTAAAAATACAGTAAGAGACATTGGAGAATGAAAGCAACCAACATAATGAAAATGTCTAAAAGAAAGTAATAGATATAGAGGGAAGGCAAATAAATGATTTGTTACATTTCTCGTCTTGTCCCATCAACTTGCACATTCCAGTGGAGACTTTTTTCTAGTCCCACTAGCTGGTAAGCAGAAATTCTAGTGTCACCAGATACAACTTTCCTGAATCCCAAGGCTAGATCAGGCTATGGTTGAAAATGACACCATTATTAAGATTAACTGGAGTTGGGTTTAGGACAGGTAGTTATTTATCCAAGCACCAATTGCACTGAACCAAGTGATATAAAAAAAAAAGAGATGGGAATACCAGACCACCTGATCTGCCTCTTGAGAAATCTGTATGCAGGTCAAGAAGCAACAGTCAGAACTGCACATGGAACCACAGACTGGTTCCAAATAGAAAAAGGAGTACATCAAGGCTGTATATTGTCACCCTACTTATTTAACTTATATGCAGAGTACATCATGAGAAACACTGGGCTGGAAGAAGCACAAGCTGGAATCAAGATTGCTGGGAGAAATATCAGTAACCTCAGATATGCAGATGACACCACTCTTATGACAAAAAGTGAAGAAGAACTAAAGAGCCTCTTGATGAAAGTGAAAGAGGAGAGTGAAAAAGTTGGCTTAAAACTCAATATTCAGAAAACTAAGATCTTGGCATCTGGTCCCATATCTTCATGGCAAATAGATGGGGAAACAGTGGAAACAGGACAGACTTTATCTTATTAGGCTCCAAAATCACTGCAGATGCTGACTGCAGCCATGAAATTAAAAGACTCTTGCTCCTTGGAAGGAAAGTTATGACCAACCCAGACAGCATATTAAAAAGCAGAGATATTACTTTGCCAACAAAGGTCTGTCTAGTCTAAGCTACTGTTTTTCCAGTAGCCATGTATGGATATGAGAGTTGGACTATAAAGAAAGCTGAGCACTGAAGAATTGGTGCTTTTGAACTGTGGTGTTGGAGAAGACTCTTGAGAGTCCCTTGGACTGCAAGAAGATCCAACCAGTCCATCTTAAAGGAAATCAGTCCTGAATATTCATTGGAAGGACTGATGCTGAAGCTGAAACTTCACAATACTTTGGCCACCTGATGTGAAGAACTGACTCACTGGAAAACACCCTGATGCTGGGAAAGATTGAAGGCAGAAGGAGAAGGGGATGACAGAGGATGAAATTGTTGGATGGCATCACCAACTCAATGGACATGAGTTTGGGTAAACTCCGGGAGCTGGTGATGGACAGGGAGGCCTGGCGTGCTGCAGTCCAAGGGGTTACAAAGAGTTGGACATGACTGACCGACTGAATTCAACTGAACTGAAGTGATATAAACTGTTAAAAAAGCAAGATTTAATCCTCAACAGTTTCCAGTCTTATCAGGAGAATGAAATACTGGTACAACTAAGACACCACTCCGACTAAGACACCACTCTGGTTCTTTACCTATGGGTGATAGAGATTAAATTCTACTGTGAGTTCAGAGGTGGGAGAAACTATCACCATCTGGCAATAGAAGATGTCACCTATTCCAAACATGGTGTAATTGCTTAAAACATGTTTGTAATTCAAACTTTGAAAATGTTTTTACATTAAAAGCAAAATAATTTAATAATGATCTTACCAAAGTATATGGTCCTCTTTTATTTTCCTATTTTTTTTTTGCTAGGTTAGACTCCAAATGCCTTTATTCTGCCCATAAAAATCAAATTCACTAATCACAGTAATTAAGGAGGCTATCATTTAAGGTACAAAAAGGTACAGTACAGGCTCAATCTCTGCCAAAAACATTTCCAAATATGTTATTTCAAATAGTGACGTTGTTGGAATTGACATAGTGTCTTGTGGTTGTGATTTAGAGCACCTCCCCTCTTTGGATATATAGATTTCGCAAGTATTTTAACATTTATTAGATTGTAGTCACACATCATATGTACTAAACAAATCATCAAGAATGGATCCTTCCTTCAGGTTACCCATGTCTCTTCAGCAGCTGGAGGTGGTCCTCAACAACTTATGTGATTTCAAGCCATGGTCCTGATTAAAACTCTGTGAAGATTTTCAGGGAAGAGTCACAGCTTCAAGATGCTACTTGAGGTCCTGCCTGGTGCTAGTCGTCATCCCCTCAAGCACTCATTTCCAGCCACACAGCCTCCTTCCTGTTCTTTATCAAATATTACCTAAACTCACCTCCACAGAGAGCCCTTTCTTAGTCACTTTAGCTAAAGTAATGCAAAATCTACCCACTTCTGCCATCCTGATTCACAGAATCCTGTAACTCTTTACACAATTTTATTGTTTTCATAACACCTACCAGGAGTATATTTGATAAAGTGTTTAGTGTCTGTCTCCACCTATTCTACATTGTAAGCTCCATATCTATCTTGTTCATTGCTCTATCTGCAGTGCCTAGAACACATTTATCAAACCAATGCGAGAATCAATGAATTAGTTCATGACAGAATAAGTAAATGAATGAAAGAAGGTAGTGTAATTTGATTCATCTCACTCAGCTTTCCTTGTTCCTTATGATTACCAGGAACATTGGGCTTCCCTGCTATCTCAGTTGGTAAAGAATCTGCCTGCAATGCAGGAGACCTGTGTTCATTCCCTGGGTTGGGAAGATCCCCTGGAGAAGGGAAAGGCTACCCACTCCAGTATTCTGGCCTAGAATCGTAAAGAGTCAGACATGACTGAGCAACTTTCACTTTCTTTCACCAGGGAACAGTAGCTTCCATATTCTTCCCTTCTTCTTCTCTTGATTTTATTAGCATTGAGAGGATGACTAAGCAAAATTAGTTTAAAAACTGGGATGAACTAAATCTCCTTAGTGTTCAGTATTATGTTACCTAACTGACATGATTTTCAATCTTCACTTTCCAACTAAACATTCTCATAAGGTTAGTTAGCTGATGTTAAAACATGAGCCAGAGGAATAAAAACCATGGACCCCATGTCTGTGCAGTTTCACACTTACTGATACCTGCTGCTTTGCTACAGGCAAACACTCAAAAGAAGCCAGGGAATGTCAAAGATGTTTCCGAGTAAAATGACAACTAGCGGGTATTTCCCTGAGTGGACTTTTTCAGCTGTTCTCAAAGTTATGTTACATCTTTCCTTCTAATTTTTAGAGGCTTGAATTTTCTTTGAGTCAAAGTAGTATTTGGGGAAAAGTGACAGTTACCAAATACAAGGGAAGCAAAAGTTTCATGTTTATAGAATGGCAAATAGAAAGACACATTTTTATATTTCCTTGTGTGAGTGAATTTTAACATTTCTTGCGGTGATATAGACATTAAGTGAGAAAGGGAAGCTGTCACTGGCTAGGTATAGATAGAAATGTACAACTAAAGATCAGGAGGGCTTCCCAGGTGGTGCAGTGGTAAAGAATCCATCTGCCAACACAGGAGACACAAGAGATGTGGGTTCCATCTCTGAGTCAGAAAGATTCCCTGGAATAGGAAATAGCAACCTGTTCCAATATTCTTGCCTGGAAAATTCCATGGACAGAGGAGCCTGGAGGGCTGCAGTCCATGGGGTTGCAAAGAGCTGAACACAACTGAGCAGCTGAACATACACACACACACACAGAATCAAATATTCTTTTGAATATTTGAATATTTTGAATATTTGAATATTTTGAATATTTGAATAGCTCAGGAACAGAATCAAATATTCTTTTCAGTTCTCAAATATTTCCTATATTTGAAATACCCAAACATTAGTTATGACTGCTACTTTTTAAAGCATTGTGGTGAAGAATACCAGATCAAACAAAGAAACAAAGAAAAAATATTTAAGAGTAAAAATAATAATAGATACATTATTATTATTGCTTTACTGAACAAAAAGCAATTTGCTATTTTTCTTTGATATTTTATGTTCTAATTTTTTCTTAGCTATAAGTACAAATGATATCCAGTCCAAAAACATGAGATCACAAGGAAACTTCATGGTACCTCTCTTGGGAAAATCAGTAATAAAGAGAGAGGGCTTGGAATGAAAACAGCAGAAATGAAGTCTGTAGTCAAAATATTATAGGAGCTAAGTTATCGATTATGTATAGTGATGAAGTTATCTAACCTATAAATTACAAATATCTGTAAATATTTCTGAATGTTAAAGACATACATATTATAACTACAATTGTGATAGTTTTGTACGAAAGTGTGTAATTTGTTTCAGTGCCTTATTTCATTGTCATAAGGTATTATTCTTCACACAGAATCTGTACCTGTACCTCACTCAGGCTCTGTTGTTTTGCTTCCTGGATAGATTTACTGAAAATTTACAAAAGGAAGGAAAGAAAGAGATAACAAGAAAGGAAGGAAGGGATGGAGGATGGGAGGGAGGAAGGAAGGGAGATTAAAAAGTTAGCAATTGAAAAAAATTTGGTTTATGGGGGAAACTAATCAAACAAGATTTTTGGCAAGCTTTTCTAGTCAGTTTGATGAAGTCGCTTGATGCATATTTATCCAGGGAGTCTCATTCTATATGGAAATTTACTATATAAATATTTGAAAAATCTCATAAACTTTGACCTGGTAGCTCTTTCAAAGCCCTGTATGTGAAAGACTTACATTATTCTGGAAAGGAGAACATCATGACACATGTATCAGCTAAACATTGTATACTCTGGTTGTTTTCTCTTATTGTAAAGAAATTTTATTTTCTTTTTAATTTTATAAAATTTATCCTATAACCTATACTCACTTAGGTAAGCAATGTTTTTATTACTTAGGACATAAACTATCTATGAAAATATATATTCAAATACAAAATCAACACCACTATGTGACTGCACTTATTTTGCCATTAGTATGCACCACTGGGACTCGCCATTGCTATCACATGCCAGGATTAAGTACCATATTCCCAGATCCCAACTCCATTAGGAACACATAGACTCTTGTCACTCTAGGTCAGCTGTGAAAGTAAAGAAGGCACAAGTGCAGAAAGGCCAAAGAGGTCCCTCTCCCTAGGTAAAAGGTTTAATGCCATTTTTATCATACATTTTAACCCAGTGATTTTGTCATAATCTCTGGGGAAGTTTCCCATTTACTTGATCAATTCTTTATCAGTTATGGTATCTACAATATGAAAGAATTCATTTATACACAAGCCATTTGCTGATGACCTTTAAGCAAGGAGCTTTATGTTCTAGTTCTTTCTGAGGTCTGTAATACAACATTCCTGACTAGCCCTAAAATAATGGCAAAGGGAGTCAGTGTCTCTTTCTATTTGAAATAGCTATGTGTGATCACGATACAGCAGGGATTCTTTTCAACCTCAGGCTTCTATTGGCATCATATTCAAAGCATAGGTAATTATAGAATTTATGTCCAGGTCACAACAGTTTGGGGAGGAAAAGAGGGCATTGATAATATACCAAGAAAACAGGCGACTGGATATATAGTTACTTAATTATCTCATGATACCACCAAAGAAAATTCTATTTTAACTAAAAACTGGTTTAATTATTTTAAAAATGCACAGTTCAGGGGAAAGTCTAGTTGGGTAAACATAAGGTCACTAGGCCTGATGGGAGAAGCTGAGATGAGAAGAGGCTGTGTTAAATTTATGATTTTCTCTTTAAAAATTTTTCCTTTGCATTAAATGTAACAAAATCTTGTAATTCCTAGAAATATTGCTGTTTCATTTTTTCTTTGCTCAAAATAAACCTTAATTCCCTATTGAGAAACATTTGTTAAGTTCTAGAATGTTCATTCATACAGTCCCTACAATTATTGAGAATATTAATACTTTCTTATGTCCAGGCACAGTGACAAGAGCAAGAACTAAAAATACAAGTAAGATAAAGTGCTGTCCTCAAGATAAGAGCAGGAAAAGACGATTGTAAACGGTGTACTAAGTATATAATGGTTAAAAACTGACACAGAAAATTATGGAAGTTTCCTGGAGGAGGCAGTGGCTGGCTGGCACATTTGCATTCTGTAATGTGTGATACTGAGAGACCCACATAGACATGGTCATTCCCCGCAGAACTGATGACCAGAATCTGACTTATATGAGGAGTGGCAAGAGAGGACAGAAACAGCTATAAACTGGGTATTGAACACATGAAAATTTTAAGGAGTTACCAGCAGAGAAAATTTTCTCTTTAAAGTATATAAAACAGATTTAAAAAATGGACACAGATTCTTTGCTTTTCAATGTATTTCACAACTCCTTGTATTTGAACTAGCTTATTGACTTCCCAGACAAATAGTGATGGGAGAAGCAAGGTTGTTCAAATTTTAAATTTGGGATTGAAGAGACCTTGCATACTTCCTCTTGCTCTAAATAGCCCTCTCAGAGGATGAGAGCCTACATGGAGAGAATGTGTGCACCCTAGCCAACAATGAGCTATCTCTCTGCTGACCAGCACTGACTGCAGAATTAGGAGCAAGCCCATCAGAGATAAAAAACGTCCACCTGAACCCAGCACAAATTGCCAAAATGCAGTCATAAATTATATAAACAGGTAATTGTTTTAGGCCACTTAGTTTTCTGAGTAGTTTGTCACTCAGTAAAAACTAACTTATTTTATGTATAAATACACACACACTGTCATGTGTGTATGTGTGTATAATGTATGCATATACCTATAGGTATATATGTTTATATGTTTATATAAATAATACAGTAGGGGGATTTCCCTGGTGGTCCAGTGGTTAAGAATTTGCCTAGCTAGGCAGGGGATGAGAGTTCAGTCCCTAGTCAGGGAACTAAGATCCTACGTAATATGGATCAACTAAACCTAAGCACACCAGCTACTCCAGAGCCCATATTCCCTGGAGCATTTGTGCCACAGTTAGAGAGTATGTGTGCCGCACAAAAGATCCTACATGATGCAACTAAGACTTGATGCTGCTAAATGAATAAAAATTTTTTAATAATACATGATTATGGTGATGTGTATATATTGTAGGTTTATATGTACAAATATATTACATATACATATATTTAAGTAGACAAGTATGTATATACGAATGCATATAGATATATGGCTTTGTATATGTATACAGACATATGTACGTATGCCATATGTATATAGAAAATGGGCTGCCCAGGTGGCTCAGTGGTAAAAAATCTGCCTCCCAACGCAGGAGACACAGGAGATGTGAGTTTGATCCCTGGGTCAGTAAGATCCCCTGCAGAAGAAAATGGCAACTCATTCCAGTATTCTTGCCTGAAAAATTCCATGGACAGAGAAGCATGGTGGACTACAGTCCAGAGGGTCTCAAAGAGTCAGACATGACTGAGCCTCCAGGGGATCTTCCCAACACAGGGACTGAACCTGGGTCTTTAAGTCTCCTGCATTGGCAGTCAGGTTCTTACCACTAGCGCCATCTACAAAGCCCCCAGTGTTAGTTTCTCAGTCGTGTCTGACTCTTTGCGACCCCATGGACGGTAGTCAGCCACGCTCCTCTCTCCATGGAATTCTCCAGGCAAGAATACCTGAGTGGGTAGTCATTCCCTTCTTCAGGAGATCTTCCCAACCCAGGAATCAAACCCTGGTCTCCTGCATTCATTGCAGGCAGATTCTTTACTGTCTGAGCCAGCAGGGAAGCACCACGTTACACACACACATATAGAAATACACACACACACAAACTACTTTAGTATGTTTTTTTTGAAATCTTTACTCGAAATTACACTTATAAAATGACAAATAACAAGATTTTTTGTAATTCTTTTGTAATTTTGTATAATCCTTTTGTAATTATAAATTATGTAACAAATGGTTAATTTGCTGTTTGACCATGTGATTCCCAAGCTCTTTCAGACTTCTTTTTCCAAGAATCTGATTGGTTCTGATAAAACCAACTGAATCTCAAGGAATGTGAGTTTTAACATGACTCCCAAGTCTTACATTGACTTTCTTATTGCAACTCACTGAGAAGAGCTTTCACCAAACATTTGCATCTTGCAAAATAGATTAGAGGGGTGACAGAAGTATTTCTTATGTTGGCTATGTGTTCCTGCTGTTGGATTGTTCGTACATGAGGAATAACTGGGCACTGGTCACTGTTGCCCCAGCTGATGCAAAATAGTGCTACCCTTGCTATTAAAGGAGAGGAAAGGGAAAAGTGGAGCGAAAATGGGAATATTGGCAGGAGGGTTCTTTGGATAGCTTGGTTTGTTTATTTTCTCTTCTAGAAATTTAACAGGAAGAATTTGCTTTTATATATTTAAATAACCTAAGATATATATAGGTTAACACGTGTTTCTTAAAAAATTGTGTTACCTGTCTGTAAATTTCTTTGATTAGCATATCTAAACTATATAATTTGAAGGAATTTGAAATTTGACTGGAAATCTAAGGAGAAGAGAGCAGAGAAAAAGATATAGAAATATCACACATATATGAATTTACCCTAGATTAGGCACTTCATGTGTTCTAACTTGAGAGTAAATGAATCAGAGTAAATCAATACCATAAAATTGGGTATTTCTGAGACTGACCTAGAGACAAAAGAGAAACACTAAAACATAAATCAATAAATAAAAAGTGAAATATTGGAATTTTGAATAACAGTCTCAAACCCACTTCCCTTCTTAGTCTGTCCTCTCACTCCCCAAATTTACTTTTTTGCCCATAAATTTGTTAGCTGGTGTGTCAATGATCCTTGAGTGTTTATTTTTTAACCAGAAATCTCTTCTGACCTCTATGCTTGTATATCCATTAGAGTGTGTCACCTTTAAATGTTACGAGATTGCAAACTCACTAAGTCATTAACTGAAATTGTCATCTTCACATCCAGATTGGAATTTTGCTTTTATTGGTGAGTGACCCTGGCATCTATCCATTCCTGTGAGTCAGAGATCCAGGCATTACTTGTGATACTTGGCTTTTCCTTACTCCAGATCCAACATTTTATTAGGTCTTATCAGATTCACTCCCTAAAACTTCTGAAACACATTCACTTCTCTCCACTTCCATTGCCATCTGTCAGGTCCAGCTTTTATCATATCATGTCTGAGTTACTTCAATGGGCTTCAGTTTTTCTTTCCAAATTCACTCTTATTCCTTACCTTCCTTCTCCATTGCAGCCAGAGTGATCTTGTACAAACACAAATATGATAATCTTCCTGTTTAAAATCTTCAATAATTTTTCAATTTGATCACCAAGATAAAACTATTTATTGTGGTCTAGAAGGTTTCACATGAAGTGAACCTTGCTGACTTCTCTCACCTGTTTATCACCACTGAATTCAGATGTTGAGGTGATAGAAGCAAAGTGGAGAGTGAAATAAGCCTTCAGTCTGTTCATTGATATCTTTGATTCTAGGTATGACACGCTCCTCTTTCCTCTTGTTGCTCTGCATATCTTGCTCACCTTGCTTCCACCCATCTCTCATTATCCTCCCCCTGTTAATTCCTAGACATTTTTAAGACTTTATGGAAATGTGATTTCTTCTGGAAACACTTTCTTGACCATCACATCCCAGGTTAGTAAGGTCATCCTGTTTAATTGTATTATTCCTACTACTTTTCCTTTAAAATGCTGTCATAATTTGCAATTACATACTTTTTAAATTTGTTAGATCAATCTCTCTAGATTAATACTGACCAATATGTTAGTCACCACTCACCATGACTATATAAATGTAATCTAACTGAAATTAAAAAAAAAATCATTTCCTCAATCATATTAGCCGAGTTTCAAGAGCTTCATACTGTTAAATAAAAATCGTTCAGTTCAGTTCAGCTCAGACATGTCTGATTCTTTGCGACCCCATGGACCACAGTATGCCAGGTTTCCGAGTCCTTCATCAACTCCTAGAGCTTGGTCAAACTCACGTCTGTCGAGTTGGAGATGCCATCCAACCATTTCATCATCTGTTGTCTGCTTCTCTCCTGCCTTCAATCTTACCCAGCATTAGGGTCTTTTCCAATGAGTCAGTTCTTTGCATAAGGTGGCCAAAGTATTGGAACTTCAGCTTCAGCACCAGTCCTTCCAATGGATATTTAAACAGATTTCCTTTATGATTGACTGGTTTGATCTCCATGCAGTCCAAGGGACTCACTAGAGTCTTCTCCAACATCACAGTTCAAAAGCATCAATGCTTCAACACTCAGGTTTCTTCATGGTCCGACTCTCACATTCATATAAGATTACTGGAAAAACCATAGCTTTGTCTAGACAGACCTTTGTTAGAAAAGAAATATCTCTGCTTTTTTAATATACTGTTGAGGTTGTTCTAAGCTTTACTTTCAAGGAGAAGCTTCTTTTAATTCCATGGCTGCAGTAAGCATCTGCAGTGATTTGGAGCACACAAAAATAAAATCTCACTGTTTCCATTGTTTCCCCATCTATTTGCCAGAAAGTGATAGGACCAAATGCCATGATCTTCATTTTTTGATTGTTGAGTATTAAGCCAGATTTTTCACTGTCCTCTTTCACTTTAATCAAGAGGCTCTTTGCTTCCTCTTCCCTTTCTGACATAAGGATGGTGTCATCTGCATACCTGAGGTTATTGATATTTCTCCCCATAATCTTGATTCCAGTATGTGCTTCCTCCAGTGTGGCATTTTGTGTGATCTGCTGTGCATATAAGTTGAATAAACAGGGTGACAATATACATCCTTGATGTACTCCTTTCTCAATTTGGAACCAGTCTGTTGTTTCATGTCCAGTCCTAACTGTTGCTTCTTGACATACATACAGATTTCTCAGGAGGCAGGTAAGATGCTCTGGTATTCCCATCTCTTTAAGAATTTTCCACAGTTTGTTGTGATCCACACAGTCGAAGGCTTTGGCATAGTCAATAAAGTAGAAGTAGATGTTTTTTTGAAACTCTCTTGCTTTTTTTGATAATACAACAGATGTTGGCAATTTGATCTCTGGTTCCTCTGCCTATTCTAAATCCAGCTTGAACATCTGACAGTTCTCTGTGTACAGTTTGAGCCATGCTTTGGGAATGTGAGCATTACTTTACTAGTGTGTGAGATGGTGCAAATGTGCAGTTGTTTGAATATTCTTTGGCATTTGCGCTTCCTTGGGATTGGAATGAAAAGTGACCATTTCCAGTCCTGTGGCCACTGCTGTGTGTTCCAAATTTTCTGGCAAGTTGAGTGCAGCACTTTAACAGCATCACCGTTTAGGGTTTGAAAAAACTGGAATTCCATCACCTCCACTAGTTTTTTTCATAGTGATGCTTCCTAAGTATTCTTGCCTTGAGAACCCCATGAACAGTATAAAAAAGCAAAGAGATAGGACACTGAAAGATGAACTCCTTAGGTCGGTAGGTGCCTAATATGCTACTGGAGATCAGTGGAGAAATAACTCCAGAAAGAATGAAGAGATGGAGCCAAAGCAAAAACAACACTGAGTTATGGATGTGACTGGTGATGGAAGCAAGATCTGGTGCTGCAAAGAGCAATACTTCATAAAAATCTGGAATGTTAGGTCCATGAATCAAGGCAAATTGGAAGTGGTCAAACAGGAGATGGCAAGAGTGAACGTCGACATTTTAGGATTCAGCAAACTACAATGGACTAGAATGGGTGAAATTAACTCAGATGACTATTATATCTACTACTGTGGGCAAGAATCCCTTAGAAGAAATGGAGTAGCCATCATAGTCAACAAAAGAGTCCAAAATGCAGTAGTTGGATGCAATCTCAAAAATGACAGAATAATCTCTGTTTCTTTCAAAGGCAAACCATTCAATATCACGGTAATCCAAGTCTATGCCCCAACCAGAAATGCTGAAGAAGCTGAAGTTGAGCGGTTCTATGAAGACCTACAAGACCTCTTAGAACTAAAACCCAAAAGAGATATCCTTTTCATTATAGGGGACTGGAATGCAAAAGTAGGAAGTCAAGAACTACCTGGAGTAACAGGTAAATTTGGCCTTGGAGTACAAAACAAAGCAAGTCAAAGGCTAACAGAGTTTTGACAAGAGAACATGCTGGTCATAGTAAACACCCTCTTCCAACAACACAAGAGAAGACTCTACACATGGACATCACCAGATGGTCAATATTGAAATCAGATTGATTATATTCTTTGCAGCCAAAATGGAGAAGCTCTATACAGTCAGCAAAAACAAGACTGGGAGCAGACTGTGGCTCAGATCATGAACTCCTTATTGCCAAATTCAGACTTAAATTGAAGAAAGTATGGAAAACCACTAGCCCATTCAGGTATGACCTAAAACAAATCCCTTACAATTAAACAGTTGAAGTGGGAAATAGATTTAAGGGACTAGATCTGATATACAGATTACCTTATGAACTATGGACGGAGGTTTGTGACATTGTACAGGACACAAGGATCAAGACCATCTCCAATAAAAAGAAATGCAAAAAAGCAAAATAGCTATCTGAGGAGGCCTTACAAATAGCTATGAAAAGAAGGGAAGTGAAAAGCAAAGGAGAAAAGGAAAGATACACCCATCTGAATACAGAGCTCCAAAGAATAGCAAGGAGAGATAAGAAAGCCTTCCTCCATGATCAGTGCAAAGAATTAGAGAAAAACAATAGAATGGGAAAGACTAGAGTTCTCTTCAAGAAAATTAGAGCTACCAAGGGAACATTTCATGCAAATATGTGTTCAATAAAGGACAGAAATTGTATATAGACCTAACAGAAGCAGAAGATACTAAGAAGAGGTGGCAAGAATACACAGAAGAACTGTGCAAAAAAGATTTTCACGACCCAGATAATTTCACGGTGTGATCACTCACCTAAAGTCAGACATCCGGGAATGTAAACTCAAGTGGGCCTTAGGAAGCATCACTACGAACAAAACTAGTGGAGGCGATAGAATTCCAGTTGAACTGTTTCAACTCCTGAAAGATGATGCCGTGAAAGTGCTGCACTCAATATTCCAGCAAATTTGGAAAACTCAGCAATGGTCATGGGACTGGAAAGGTCAGTTTTCATTCCAATCCCACAGAAAGGGAATGCCAAAGAATGCTCAAACTGTCGCACAATTGCACTCATCTCACACACTAGCAAAGTAATGCTCAAAATTCTCCAAGCCAGGCTTCAACAGTACGTGAACTGTGAACTTCCAGATGTTCAAGCTGGATTTAGAAAAAGGCAGAGGAACGAGTGATCAAATTGCCAACATCCATTGGATCATTGAAAAAGCAAGAGAGTTCCAGAAAAATATCTATTTCTGCTTTATTGACTATGCCAAAGCCTTTGACTGTGTGGATCACAATAAACTGGAAAATTCTGAAAAAGATGGGAAATCCAGACTACTTGACCTGCCTCTTGAGAAATCTGTATGCAGGACAAGAAGCAACAGCTAGAACTGGACATGGAACAACAGACTGTTTCCAAATAGGAAAAGAAGTGTGTCAAGGCTGTATATTGTCACTGTGCTTATTTAACTTATATGCAGAGTACATCATGAGAAATGCTGAGCTGGAAGAAGCACAAGCTGGAATCAAGATTGCTGGGAGAAATATCAATAACCTCAGATATGCAGATGATACCACCCTTATGGCAGAAAGTGAAGAAGAACTAAAGAGCCTCTTGATGAAAGTGAAAGAGGAGAGTGAAAAAGTTGGCTTAAAGCTCAACATTCAGAAAACTAAGATCATGGCATCCAGTCCCTTCACTTCATGGCAAACAGATGGGGAAACCATGGCAGACTTTTTTATTTGGGGCTGCAAAACCACTGCAGATGGTGACTGCAGCCATAAAATTAAAAGATGTTTACTCCTTGGAAGGAAAGTTATGACCAAACTAAATGGCATATTAAAAAGCAGAGACATTACTTCACCAACCAGTGTCTTTCGAGTCAAGGCTATGGTTTTTCCAGTAGTCATGTATGGATGTGAGATTTGGACTACAAAGCTGCATGCCAAAGAATTGATACTTTTGAGCTGTGGTGTTGGAGAAGACTCTTGAGAGTCCGTTGGACTGCAAGGAGATCCAACCAGTCCATCCTAAAGGAGATCAGTCCTGAGTGTTCATTAGAAGGACTGATGTTGAAGCTGAAACTCTAATACTTTGGTCACCTGATGCAAACTGACTCATTTGAAAAGACCCTGATGTTGGCAAAGATTGGAGGCGGGAGGAGAAGGGGATGACAGAGGGTGAGATGGATGGCATCACCAACTCAATGGACATGAGTTTGGGTAAATTCTGGGAGTTGGTGATGGACAGGGAGGCCTCTTGCGTTGCAGTCCATGGGGTTGCAAAGAGTCGGACATGACTGATCAACAGAACTGACCTGAACTGAAGGTCCACTTGACTTCATATTTCAGGATGTCTGGCTCTAGGTGAGTGACCACACCATCTTGGTTATCTGGTTCATTAAGATCTTTTTTGAATAGTTCTGTGTATTTTTGTCACCTCTTCTTAATATCTTCTGCTTCTGTTAGGTCCATGCCATTTCTGTCCTTTATTGTACCCATCTTTGCATGAAATGTACCCTTGGTATCTCTAATTTTTTAAAGAGAACTCTAGTCTTTCCCAATACATTTTTTTCCCTCTTTTTCTTTGCAATGATCATTTAGGAAGGCTTTCTTATCTCTCCTTAATATTCTTTGTTACCCTTATTCAGATCTTTCCTTTTCTCCTTTGCCTTTCACTTCTTTTCTTTTCTCAGCTTTTTGTAAGGCCTCCTCAGACAACTATTTTGTGAAGGCAGCTCAAGGTGGTCAAATGTAACCCAAAGGATTCAAAACCCAATTAGATATTGAGGGTGATATAGAAAGTGGGGAACTATAGCTTACCAATTTAGTAGGGTTTTGCTAAAATTCAACAATGCTGAGGGCTCCCTAAGTGATGCAATGGTAAATAATCCTCCTGCCAATGCAGGCGATGCAAGAAATGCAGGTTCAATCCCTGGGTTGGGAAGATGCTCTGGAGTAAGAAATAGTAACTCATTCTAGTATTCTTGCCTGGAAAATTCTATGGACAAAGGAGCCTGGCAAGCTACAGTCCATGGGTCTCAAAGAGTCAGACGTGACTGAGCAACTGAGCATACACACAGACAATTCAGAGAAGAACATGGAGGTTCATAAGCTGAGGACTTTGGAAAGTTTAGGGGAGGGTGAGTACAGTTTGGTCAAGAAGAGAACTTTTGTCAGTAAGCACATATGACTCATTGCTACTGTACTGGACAGTGTAGTTAATAAACATTTCCATTGCTACAGCAATTTCTATTTGGTAGCAGAGGTTTAGACCATAAGCTCTCTGAGAATGCAGTCAATACCTATTTGCTCAATATTAAAATCCAGTTCCTAGTAGATGCCCAATAAATATTGGTTGCTTATTATTAAAGGGAAAAAATCTTCTCCAGGCTTCATTTCAAATTTCTTATTCTCTCTTTTGAAACGATTTAATTAACATTCTTCTTGTTAGATTTGTTCACTTCCTAAAAGATTAATGAATTGGCTCCTATGGTCATGTCATCATGGTTTAATGATTTAATATAACTGTCATTGATGGTCCTATCTTCAATTCAGGGTTGTCCAATAGCACACAGTTAAAATTTTCTTAAATCTGACCCTAGGCAATAATGATTTAGTAACATCTCAGGATTAAGAACCTCTGTCGATAAGGGCAAACAATTCTCTTCAGAGCTTCCTAAATCACAACTGCCTCTCTCTAAACTGCAATATCACCTTTTTCTTGTGTAGATTGACTGTGGGCCAATTGGCTTTCATCCATATCTGTAAATCAACCATGCACTGGTAAAGCTGGCAGGTTGCAGGAGTAATTAGAAACAAGGCCAGTGAAGCTCTGCTGAAGTCTCCCTGTTTATAACCTTGAGTTAGGATTCCTTGCAGTCTATGGCCTCTTCAGGAGAGACTTGAGGGTAGTTTCACCTGGAACTCTCATTTCTCTTTGATTTTTACTTCTACTTTCATCACCATATCTAGAAGTTTCCACAAAAACATTGAAGACTTTAAAAAAGCTGAAAAGAAAGACATTTTTTTGTATGATTGTAGGATCCAGATTTCTGACCGCTTTGAAATAAATTGAACTGTCAAGAAGGCTCTGAAGGGTTTGTATCTGATCTACCACCTAAGGCTAAACACAGTCTGGCACCTTCAATGGATTGATGTTAGAGCCATGGTAAACATTCTGAATGAACCTCAGAAATTCCCTGGGATGCCACAAAAATGTAAACAATTAGAGTGTATAAGATGCCAATTAAAGAAAAGACTAAATTTAGTGAATAAAACTCTACTTACTAGTACCATCAGAGAGTGTAAAGTTTCAGAAAGGAATCTTGGATGGATTTGCTACTTCTACATAATATGGAAGGTATTTTTGGATCAGGTGTAAGTAAGAAGTATTTATTTCCAGCAGCTCCTAAATTATCCTAAAATTAGCCTTCTATGATCTCCATAGGCAAAGCAATAGATGAACCAGAGAGACTTAGGGAACCACAGGGCCACTCAAATAGAGAAAAGACAGTCATATTGAATTAACAGCTCTTGATAGCTATTTTTGCATAGTCTATTGGGAGAGAAAAAAAACACACTCATAAGAAAATGAAGAACTTTGGACAATCAGAATTCAAGAAATATATAATTCTTTTGGATTAACACTGACACTTAAAATTATCATCATAGTATAGATAAGATCAGAGTGCTTACAAAGTGTAGGATGAGCAGTATACAAATCATAAAACTTTTGACTTCAGAGTCTAAACAAAAATGGTTTGGGTTTGGGTTTTCGTGTCTTTTTTTTTTTTTTTTTTGATATATCCTTAGTTACAAGGATGGAAAGTTAATATCAAAAGCAAGCTATCTGACATTTGTGGATCATTGTTTGTAATTATCCATAGAATAAATGTATAATTTTTCTATATAGATGTTATTCTACAGTGTTATAACATTCATCTCAATGAGGTTTGTAAAGTCCAAATGAACCAACACTGATAACAAAGTAATATTAGATGACTCTTGAATATTAAATGTACTAAATATTGACTAGATCAAGCAGAGATCAGAGAAAGAAAGAGAAGGGTGAATCAAAGAAACATGTAGTAAAACTTTACTACCGTTCAGCTAATTACCATGCAACAATATGGTACCATAAGAAGCCTGTTTCTTTGCTAACATTTTACATGAACTTCTAAGGCAGTTTAGGACTTCCCAGGTGGTGCAGTGGTAAACAATCTGCCCGCCAAAGCAGGAGACACAAGAGACATGCGTAAGGCATTATAGTTTAGAATATGAACTTCTAAATCATCCAACATCAGCTTTAAACTTTCATTCTGCAGCTAACTTGATAAATGACACAAATATTCTCACTGTTCCTGTCTATAAAATAAGGCTACTCATTTTCCAGGGTAATTGTTAAGACTTAAGTAAGGTGTTGCACATAAAAGCACCTATTACATTGTTGGTTCTTAACTGGCACCCACTAAATGAAAGTATTATGGCTAAGAAAGAGAAGTGTTTTCTTACTGGAAAATTATTAGATAAAATGAGCATGGTTTATGATCACATGACTCCTGAATAAAGTTAGTTAACATATTTAAAAAATACTTTAGGATCAGAGGAAATGTACCATATTCATCAGCCCCCTCACATTCAATAAATTCTGTCAATATCTGGATATTTCTAAAGAAACAGACCAAATATATGCTTCTTTAAAGTTGATTTTATTCTAGTTGTCATCTGGGTGTTTGAAATTATGAAGAAATGATTTAGTAGCAAAGATATATCAAATATAAATGACAATTAGGACAATTATAAGATTGAGGAATATTTTCCAATTTTAATGAAAATGTTTCTGGACTCAGTTTACTTTTTCAAAGCATAAAGTCATGCCTTATAAGCATTTGGGAAAGGCTAGAGACAAAGCAAAAATTTTGTTGTATGGTATCTTCATTGCTGCTGCTGCTGCTAAATCGCTTCAGTCGTGTCCGGCTCTGTGCGACCCCATAGATGGCAGCCCACCAGGCTCCCCCGTCCCTGGGATTCTCCAGGCAAGAACACTGGAGTGAGTTGCCATTTCCTTCTCCAATGTATGAAAGTGAAAAGGGAAGGTGAAGTCGCTCAGTCGTGTATGACTTTTAGCGACCCCATGGTCTGCAGCCTACCAGGCTCCTCCATCCGTGGGATTTTCCAGGCAAGAGTACTGGAGTGGGGTGCCATTGCCTTCTCCTGATATCTTCATCACAGTGTGTGAAAGTGAAAGTGAAGTTGCTCAATCGTGTCCGACTTTTTGCGATCCCATAAACTGTAAGTCTACCAGGCTCCTCCATCCGCAGGATTTTCCAGGCAAGAACACTGTGGTGGGTTGCCATTTCCTTCTCCAGGGGATCTTCCTGAGCTAAGGATTGAACCCGGGTCTCCCGCATTGTCAGTTCAGTTCAGTTCAGTCGCTCAGTCGTGTCCGACTCTTTGTGACCCCACAAATCGCAGCACGCCAGGCCTCCCTGTCCATCACCAACTCCCGGAGTTTACCCAAACTCATGTCCATCCAGTCGGTGATGCCATCCAGCCATCTCATCCTCTGCCGTCCCCTTCTCCTCCTTCCCCCAATCTTTGTAGGCAGACGCTTTACCGTCTGAGCCACCAGGGAAGTCCAGTGTGTGCGTGCGTGCTAAGTCGCCCACTCATGTCCGACTCTTTGCAACCCTATGGACTATAGCTGTCAGGCTCCTCTGTCCATGGGATTCTCCAGGCAAGAATACTGGCGTGGGTTGCCATGTGTTTCTCCAGGGGATCTTCCCAACACAGGGATCAAACCAAGGTCTCCTGTGTCTCCTGCATTGGCAGGCGGGTTCTTTACCACTAGCATCACCTGGGAAGCCTGATATCTTCATTAGCTTTATAAAATGACTGAAGCATAGGTGTCATACTTTTTTTTTGCACTGCCCATTTTGAAATATGTACTGAGAGCAAAGATGATGAATATTTAGCGACAGTTTGAGAATAGCTTCAAAACAGATGAATTTTTGTATATATGGTCAAATACTTAAAATTTTATATATTTTAAATGCAGTTAACCTTTGCCACTGTCCTGGTATACTTAGTAAATCTGTATGTCATATATTTCTTGATAGAGGCATACTACATTTCCAAAAGTTTAGAACCCAACTTTCAGACATTGCATAAAAAGTAAATTATAGCAGACATTCAGTTCAGTTCAGTTCAGTTCAGTCGCTCAGTCATGTCTAACTCTTTGAGACCCCATGAATCGCAGCACGCCAGGCTTCCCTGTCCATCACCAGCTCCTGGAATTTACCCAAACCCATGTCCATCGAGTCGGTGATGCCATCAAGCCATCTCATCCTCTGTCATCCCCTTCTCCTCCTGCCCCCAATCCTTCCCAGCATTAGGGTCTTTTCCAATGAGTCAACTCTTCGCATGAGGTGGCCAAAGTATTGGAGTTTCAGCTTCAACATCAGTCCTTGTAGTGAACACCCAGGAATGATCTCCTTTAGAATGGACTGGTTGGATCTCCTTGCAGTCCAAGGGACTCTCAAGAGTCTTCTCCAACACCATAGTTCAAAAGCATCAGTTCTTCAGTGCTCAGCTTTCTTCACCATCCAACTCTCACATCCATACATGACTATTGGAAAAACCATAGCCTTGACTAGACAGAACTTTGTTGGCAGCGTAATGTCTCTGCTTTTCAATATGCTATCTAGGTTGGTCATAATCTTCCTTCCAAGGAGTAAGCATCTTTTAATTTCATGGCTGCAATCACCATTAGCAGTGATTTTGGAGCCCCCAAAAATAAAATCTGACACTGTTTCCACTGTTTCCCCATCTATTTCCCATGAAGTGATGGGACAAGATACCATAATCTTAGCTTTCTGAATGTTGAGTTTTAAACCAACTTTTTCACTCTCCTCTTTCACTTTCATCAGGAGGCTATTCAGTTCTTCTTCGCTCTATCTGTGTTAAAAAACCAATGTACTGCATCATCTAATTTCATAAAAATATAGTATGTGCCAGATTGCTGAGAAAATAGTTTTGCAAAAGCACATAAACTAATATTGTTACCAAAAAAGAAAATGGCTCTTTTTTACTTTCCTCCTTATCAAAAGACCCCAACTCAAACAGGACAAGTTTTTGGCAGAAGAATCATTTGTGTTTTCTAAATGAAGCCACTTTGTGCCAACTAAGTGTTTCTTCTCTATTCTTCTTTACTTGGTAACTAAAGAAATCCAAGTGCATTTTATGGTTTAGAAAGGAACATTGCTACTGGCTTGGGACCTTGCCCACCAAATATTGGCCTGGAGTTCATTTCGTCAGTCATCGGTATACCCAGAAAACAAAGAAATGGTGGGCAATAGGAATGCCAACAGACAGTTATTGGGACACAGTTCTAATTTAAAACTAGTCTTGACTAGTTTCCTTTTCTCTCTCTCTCTTCTTTTTTGTCTGTTAGACTTAGAATGATCTAAATCTGTTTACTTCTGGCTGTCAGTCTCCACATATCCACCTTTCCTGCCAATGCAGTGTCATCCATCTAGAACTCTGGGTTTTTTGGTTTCTTGCTTTCAATCTCTAATTTATTAAGCCAATTTTCCACTTTTCCAAGACTCCCACACCTATCACTCTGCCATTTACTGCTGATGTGGAACTCTGTCAAAAATGCTTTCAAAATGCAAGCATTTTATGAGAATTTGTGCAGTTGTTTGCAAAAAGTTTTTTTTTTATTTTATCAACAAAATAATTACTTTTTTAATGGCTTCCCCTAGAGCCATAGATTTTAAAGGTGAAGAGAGTAAGTATTTACTCTATTCTAAAGAAGAGCAGAGCAAGTATGAGGTCTAGAGGCTAGATTCTAAAATCAGAAGAATAATAATTTTATATTTTTATACTTGAGATGAATAAATAGCTAACATTATCAGAAAACATATTTGATAGATTATAAGATTTGATTAATTCATAAAATACTGGAAAGGCTTGCATTTATTCAGTTTTCCTATGCAGAGGGAAAATACAATATTGCTTTTTTTTATACCACCAGGTAAACATTTTCCACCTGTTAAAAGGCTCAGCAAACTACAGAAAAAATTAGCATATGCTCTCTAGAATAGAGAATTACTGAGTATCATTAAATGTAGAATAGAGAATTACTGAAAATTAGTAAACACAGATTAAAAATATTAAATAAGCCAGGGGAGATGGCTCTCACCTATGGGTCACCTATGGAAGGCAGGAGGATGTCTTGAACCCACAAGTTCTAGGCTGTATCTACACTAAATTAAGTATTAATATGGTGACCCCCTCAGCAATATGAACATTAAAATAGTTTTGATTTGAAGTGATTTATTATTAAATGCAATAATATTTTTGATGTGGCAAAGCAGGGACCTGACAGTAGAATGAAGACCATCATTTTGGGGCTTACACAATTAGTAAATCATATTTAATCTCTTTTTTCCCCTTGAAACATTAACTTGAACCAAAGGCCTTGAAAAGTTACTGAGGTAAACAACACCATTAGACAAAAAAAAAAAAATTAATTCAGATATACTATTGAAAAGGTATTAAAAAATAAAGCAAATTACGGTCTTACATTTTAACTCCTGCATTATCTATTATTACCTAAAAAAAAGTTCCCCAAATTTTGTTCCACAGTACATGTGAGAGTGTTTTACAGTAGAAAAAAACTACCACATTTAAGTCAGTTTGGGAAATGCTGCATGTAATGTCTCTGTCTTGACATGCAGATTAGCATATTAATATGAACATATTTAGCTGTGTTGGGAGTGAAATTCCCCTCACATATTTTAGCACAGAATGCTTTTGGTAGCATTTTACCAGACTGTCTTCTGAAGAATACATATTGGGAAATGTTGGCTAGACCTAAAGGTCCATCTTTCAGTTAGTAGTTTGTCACTAATTTTAATTTCAGAGAAACTTTCTTTTCTGTCTCCTGTGTGTGCCATACAACAATAGTTATCTAGGGTGTGTTTGTTTGAACAGGTGAAAACATGGATAGCAATTTCAGAGCCTTAAATCATAGTTTATTTTTTTCCCTAAAAATTAAATAGGCTTTTTCTTTCATAGAAATTTCTTTTCAGAGAAATTTTCCAAACCAATGTTTTTTATAATTTTTCATAGTGTGTGAATAGATTATGTTACAGAAAGACAAAGCAATAATATTGAGCCTATACCAGTGATATACTATTTAAATAAAGTAAAACTTACAACAAAGCAAATCTTAAGTTTAAGTAATGCATAATTGTTATTATCCTACAGAGTTCAGCATAAGTTATAAGCAGTCAAAGTGAATCACTGGAATTAAAAGGACTGTTTTGTTACGTAACCAACTTTTGAAGTTTCTTTTTTTGAAGCCTGTACTATCACTTGAGCTACTCACACACACACACACACACACACACGCACACACACACACACACACACACACGTAACATATTACTGAGGGAATACTTTCTTACCCATTATTGAAAGTTAATTATTTGCACTTACAAAGTCTCTCATATTTGAGGTAAAAAAGTAAAACTATCTAATCAGCAATCAGACTTCAGTAAGCATTCATTTCTTGTTTCCCCAGGAATCCCTGCACTTAATGAGTGTTCTAGATCTACCCTCCCATACTTTCCTCCATATGAAAGATTTAAGACTGAGGGACAAAGCTACTGTTTGGAGACCAGTGGGATGACGTTTATTATTCAGCCCTGTAATGGCAAGAGCTAAATACTACTTTTTTCTTTTAGTAAGAAGATATTTATTTAATAAAGAAATGGTTTAATAGATCTATTATCTAATAGAGAGTAAAGCCCTCTAACAATTAAGCTCAACAACCCATACAGAGTGCTTGTTTTGTGCAATTGCTCTATGCTAAAAATTTACAACTCTGGTCAAAGTGTTCCAAGAAATTTTCTTCATTCTTGTTTCCAGATTATGCCCATGTTTTACTGATATCTTGTTTTGTTGATACCTTGGCAGGGATATATTTTGTAACAGATTATTTTTCTGTCATGAGCATCCTTAAGATCTATATCTATGTGTGGAACTTCTAAAAGTCCACATTCTGTGCATGACATGAACCAACTTTGTTTCCTTTAATGAAGTGAGAAGGAAAACATAAGAGTACATGGAAACACATGACTAATGGAAACAGTAAAGAGATCCAGAGTCTCCCTTCTCTTCTGTTACAAAGTTGTTCCCCATCAGGAAGAGAACAAAGGTTGAAAGTAATTTTGAAAGGAGATTTCATGAGTCAAGGAAACCTCTAAAAGCACCAGTAGTTCCATAAAGTGATGACAAGACAGAGAAAGAGAAAGATCAATAAGGAATGATCATGTGAAACCAATCTATAAAATATTACCTATTCAAAAACAGTGAATGAAGTAAGTTTTTTCACTTATTTTTATTACTCCTTGGCTAATTTTAAATCTAGTGAATCTTTTAAAAACATGATCTAAATTTAACATTTTATTGCTGCTTCATTATTCAAATAAAGATTACAAGTCTTTAATCTTGCTGGCTTGAAAACTAAATTATTTTCTAGAAGCTTTTTGAACAGAAGCAGTGTAACTCTCTTTCATGAAAAACATGATGCAGCAGAAAAGATAAAAGATTTATAGGGAATTTCTTTTTCCTCTTTTTGAAAGCTGATGCCTATGGCTTTCACTAATTGAAAATTTTCTTTATAAAAACAGGCCTGTAGGCAGTCTATTTGCAGCCACCAGCATTAACTGCACGTTGTAACTTCCTGCATTTAGAAAAAATTTACCGAGAGATCAATGGGACCGGATGCTGACAATTTGAGGAAGGCTTCACTAATTTGTAATGACATGGGTGTGCAGAAAAACAAGTGATTACTTAGCCATTTATTTCATAGTTTCAAGTGATATCCCTGAAACTATCATTATCCATGAATAAGAATAAGAGAAAAATTTAGTGGTCATTAACATTCAAAACACTTATGGTTCAATTTTACTGAAGTTTTTCAATGTAGTAACTTTCATGAATTAGGGGTGTTGTGTGTGTGTGTGTGTGTGTGTGTGTGTATAAAATTATGTCTATCGACATTCCAATGCTAAACCCTAGAAAGTGTTATTTAACATATGATTAAATGTTTAATGATACTGCCTTCAAATATTTTGTCTGTTATAGTCTTTATAAGTCTGCCTAAGATACCAGCAATAATTGAATAAAAGGATTGTACTATTTCACTTAGGGATTCCCAGGTGGCACAGTGGTGGTAAATAATTCACCTGCCAATGCAGGAGATGCAAAAGACTCTGATTAGATCCCTGCATCCGGAAGATCTTCTTGAGTGGGAAATGGCAACCCACTCCAGTATTCTTGCCTGGACAATTCCATGGACAGAGGAACCTTGTGGCTACAGCCAATGGGTTTGCAGAGTCAGACTCTACTGAGTGTACAAACATGCACTACCATGCTTATGCTTAGGGAAAAGATTCTGTGTTATTTTTACTTTTATTATCTGTATTAAAGCTTTGTGGATTCCATGGAAGAGAAAAGTTGAATTTGTTATCTGTCCAGCTCTATATCAATTTAAGCTCTGCATTTCTAATACATTTCAAAATCTTCGAAGTAAAACTATACAGCAACCATTTCCTTGGTGATATAGGCAAATTGATTTTTTGTTGTTCTTAAGTCCAAATTGTCCTTTTTCATTATGTTCAGGTGAATAGACTCTGAATTCCAGGTCAAAGACTGGAGTTTGGCTTCTAGGGGAAAGCAAAGAGTACATAAAGAAGGATGTTTACTTTCTTCAGTTGGCGTAAGTGAATGATAAACTCTGACTAAAAAGTCATAGCGTATTAATTTTAGATTTAATTAAATGAAATGCATTCTTTCATCATATTTT
Source organism: Giraffa tippelskirchi (assembly GCF_054371585.1). NCBI lineage: Eukaryota > Metazoa > Chordata > Mammalia > Artiodactyla > Giraffidae > Giraffa > Giraffa tippelskirchi. The sequence goes on from NC_137277.1 coordinate 112,110,408, forward strand.
TCTTTCTTCTGGTCATATTACAAAGCTTATTTTTTAAATAAAAATAATCATTTTGTTAAAGTAGTAATGAATATCAGTACATTTAACTGAAAGAGTAATATTAAAAAACAAAACAAAACACCTCTCAGCACTCAAAAATAGCCACAGAAATGTTTTGGTGCAGTTCCTTCCAATCTGTTGTCTAGGAAAAAGGAGGCATCTCTATTTCCTCTGTGACAGCTGGAAAAATTCTTTATACGATATGGAAGCATATAAGTCACCCCTACCCCCTCTAGTCAGAAAAACCCCGCTGGGGCCATTCACACTTGAAACAAACTCCAACATTCTTTGCTCATCCCTCAAGGCCCTGTATGATTTAACTGAGTACTCACCCTCTGACCCCAGCTCTCTTAAAGGGAGTTGTGTAGATATCTATTGATAGTCCCAGAAACTAGACCATCAGTTCTTTATATCATGACCTCCAATATTCTAGTTTGGCGTCATTTAAGATGATCAAATTATCTCTATTTTCCTTGGATTGTCCTCATTTTAAATCTGACAGGCTCACGTTCCAGGAACATACTCAGTTTTTGGCAAATAAGATATCCCTAGAATAAGGGTATTAATTATAATATTAGCATGTTGGTCATTTTAGATACATCAACCATCGAATAATGTTTATTCTTAAGCCCACAGTTTTGTGCTTCATGGCACAACTTATTGATGTTATATATTCCCCACTGATTTGGAATATTGTCATTACTAAAAGTTAAAATGAGAAATGATTGACACCGGTTTTTGACTATACATTCTCATGCATTACTCTCTATATCTATGTAAGTAATAAGACCATACTTTTTAAGTAATTGTGACTTTATGGCATTTAATGATACATAGGAATAGAAATGTCCATCTCATTATTTTTATTTTCAATATGCTATTTTTGTTTATTTATTTTTCAGATATATTTCAAAACAGTTTTTTCAAATTACAAAAATGCCATATTGAAATATAAATTTGAATTAGAATGTACAGTTTGAGAAAAATGCTTATAGTTATAATATTGGAATTCTCCATTCAGAACATATACATATCCATGTAATTTTTCAGATTATCTTTATGACTTTTAATAATGCAATTAGTAAAAAGTTAAGAGCATTTGTACCTTTGTTTTAGTTTTAATTGATTTCTCCTTAATCATTTTGAGTTGTTTTAGTAGGTATTTCAAACTCAAAAACAAAAGTTATGACCAACCTAGACAGAATATTAAAAAGCAGAGATATTATTTTGCCAACAAAGGTCCATCTAGTCAAGGCTATGGTTTTTTAGTTGTTTTAGTAGGTATTTCAAACTCAAAAACAAAAGTTATGACCAACCTAGACAGAATATTAAAAAGCAGAGATATTATTTTGCCAACAAAGGTCCATCTAGTCAAGGCTATGGTTTTTCCAGTAGTCATGTATGGATGTGAGAGTTGGACTATAAAGAAAGCTGAGTGCCAAAGAATTGATGCTTTTGAACTGTGGTGTTGGAGAAGATTCTTGAGAGTCCCTTGGACTGCAAGGAGATCCAACCACTCAATCCTAAAGGAGATCAGTCCTGAGTGTTCATTGGAAGGACTGATATTGAAGCTGAAACTCCAATTCTTTGGCCACCTAATGCGAAGAACTGACTCATTCGAAAAGACCCTAATGCTGGGAAAGATTGAATGGGGGAGGAGAAGGGGACGACAGAGGATGAGCTGGTTGGATGGCATCACCAACTCAATGGACATGAATTTGAGGGTAGACTCCGGGAGCTGGTGATGGACAGGGACACCCAGCGTGCTGCGGTTCATGGGGTTGCAAAGAGTTGGACATAACTGAGTAACTGAACTGATACTGATACTGACCATGGCTACCCTTGTAATGCCTCTCTTTCTTACCTATGTGTGCTTAGTCAATCAGTCATGTCCAAATGTTTGTGACCCCAGGTTCCTCTGTCCCTGGGAATTCTTCAGGCAAAAATACTGTTGTGGGTTGCCATGCCCTCCTCCAGGGGATCTTCCCAACTCAGGGACCAAACCCACGTCCCCTGCTTTGCAGGCAGATTCTTTACCATCTGAGCCACCAAAGAAGCCCTTGAACTTCTAATCCAGTCTAATAGGAGGATCAGAAACAGTTGACATTCATATGACAAAAATATTCATTTACAGTTTTACTTCAAGGAAACATTAACTCTCTTCCCTTTCTCATAATACAGTCTGATTTGGACATCCTGGTCATTCCTTCAAATATCACAGTGATCCATTACTTTAATGGCACCATGCTGATTGGACACAGCAAACAAGAGCTGGCTATTACACTGATAACACTGGCAGACCTGGGAAGATACAGTCACTCCAGAGAATGGGAGATAAATGCTTGGAAGGTACACAAAGCTATGAGTTCAGTAAAGTTTTTAAGGTCCTGATGGCCAGAGGTATCCTGGACTATCCTCTGTAGGGTAAGAGAAAAACCCCTGCATCTTGCATCTTCTACTACAAAGAAGGAGGCACAGTGCCTGGTACACTGTTGATATTCTGGTGATAGTAAATTACATCGACCACTTATCATCATGTGAAATTACCTCCTTTATTTAATTAGTTACTTATTTATCATCTGAATTTTCCACTTAACTGTAAGCACAATGAGGGAAGGAAATTGCTGTAATTCCAGTATCTAAAATTATGTCTGGCTCAGTGGGTGTAGGAGCAGCATACCCCAGGTGCAGGTAAGGAGGGGTGCTTAGAAATAAAAAACAAAAATACACACAAGTGCAAGTTAATTTGCTTTCCATGATACTCACACACCAGAAACATGAAACAATTTCAGTAATAAAATTCATCTCTCTCTAAAAATTATTTTAGTATAAATTCTAAACAATCATTGTGGTTGCCATTAAGTATTGTACATATATATATTTATTATTTTAAATATTTCTCCTTTAATAAATATAGTATTCTACCTATGAGGTGATTCTGAGATCTCCAAGTTATAGCCGATCCATGACTCAAAAAAGAGAAAACTACATGAGTTTCCTTAAGATTGTAAACTAGTAGAGATTTGAAATTATTTAAGCCTCCTTCAGATTTTGTCCCTGCATCCAGTGGTACTACATATTCTTGTCTTTGAACAATGGCTACAAAAGACAGTGAAATAGGATGTGAGTTACTTTAACTGTATTGTTATATGTGACCACTTAAATTTTTTTTGTGTGTTTAAAACTTAAGGCAGTGAAACAGTGTGAACTTTGGGATGTATTATCTTTGTTTGATAAGTGAAAATTGTTATTATTCATGAAACATATTATTGGATTTTGATATCATTAACATGAAATTTCATCTTCTTTGTTAACTAAACTTTGTTTTAGAGTGGTTTTAGGTTTACAGAAAGATTGCAAAGATAATGTAGAGTTCCTGAATACCTTAAACACAATCCATCTTATTATTGATGTCTTACATTAGTATAGTAGATTTGTCATAATTAATTAACATTGATGCCTCATTATTAACTAAAGATTGTCTTAGTGACATGAAAAGTGGACATTTGATTTCCAAAAACATAGATATAGTCTATCAACTTGACTGTGCAGTCATAAGAGCAATAATTATAAAAAAGATGTTATAGGGAAAGAGGTTGTTGAATGTTAAACACAGTAAACAGTATAAAATTGTATACAGTGATGGTGACTATGTGAAGATATAATATGGACATATTATATGAACTAGAGGGAAATAAAGAGAAATGAAATTAGTGTTAATGTCATGTGATATATTTGTAGTGACTAATTGATTTTTTAATTAAGCAATTTATTTAGAGATAATTGTAAATTCACATGCCATAAAAAATAATATAGAGAGATCCCATGTATCCTTCACCAAGTTCCCCCAGTGATAACATCTTACAAAATTGTACACTATCACAACCAGGAAAAGGATATTGGTCCAGGCAATACATGCATCTTCCTTTAAATGTCAATTATTTCTAAACTAAAGCTCAATAAAGAAAATGATGATTATTGCTGATTGTTCTGTATGTATTATTGAAAACAGTTTTGTTACAGAGGAAATAGGATTATGCATCTGGGTATCAGAATTGGTAAGTATGCAGTGGCCTGGCCTTTTTAGATAGTTATAGAAACCCAGAAAGTAGGACATTATGCTAGTAAGTAAGTCAAAATGCATATTTACCACATCTCTCTCTTTAAATTAAATTAACAGTTTCTAATTTCTCATGAAAAATAGTTATTATAATCATTCTTTCCTGAATGCTTTTCCTCTGACTTTTTAACTCAGTGGTGAGTGCCCCATAACTGATCTCTGTTGGTAAGAGACACCAGACTCTCTGTTTCTCTATGTCCACATCTCACTCTACTTCTCTTTAACCTTGAGCAGGAAAATGAAATCAAGCAGTTCTCTAAATAAAACTCAAAGGCAACTTGCCCCTTATGTACATTTAAGGAATCATAGGAAGATTTAATTAATTTGATTCTTAACAATCTGAAAACAGATGGGCACTAAATAAAAACAGGATATTGCTATATTGTCAATCACATCAATGGAACTCGAAGTTGTTGATTTGCTTCCCACTTTAAAAAAATGAATATAAATTAAAATGCAAATGAAATGACAAACGCAAGCCCATTTGAAAATTAAAATACTACCCTGTAAAAAAATTAAATAAGACAATGAGCCTATCATAGAGGAGATAAAATATCAGTAGGTTCTTACTCATTTGGTCCTCAAACTAATGATCAAGGTGACAGGGCTTGAGTATCCTGGTTGAAAACTGTAACATATTTTTAAAAATGTTTCTCAGAAGAAGTACAGCATAATAACAAATATCATCATCTTGCACATTGGGTGAGCTACATGCAAATTAGTCAACAATTATGGTTGACTAAGAATTATATTTAACAATTGAATGTCATTTCATACATGAATTATCATAAGGCAATTGAAAAGTAGTATCATACAGCAACTGAAAAGTAGTACTCAAAGTAGTCATCTTTAGAGAGGTCAGTTTTAAAATGCAAATTTGGAGTTAACGTAGATTATTCGTTAAATAGAAAGAGGGTCTGGAGAAGGAAATGGCAACCCACTCCAGTATTCTTGCCTGGAGAATCCCATGGAGAGAGGAGGTTGGCAGCCTATAGTCCATGGGGTCACAAAGTCAGACACGACTAAGTGACTAATACACACACACATGTATTTTATACTGGTCCTTTGAACATAGGAGTATCAGAAGTGGTAAATAAGTGATTTATTAATTTGAATTAAAGTCACTTTAAGAAAATATGATAACATACAGGATAGTTTTCTAACACAATAAAATAAAGCTGATGCCAGTTATCACAGAGAGGATGGGGGTTCTATCCCACATGTGTGCTTACAGAAATGGACCATTTACTTTTCTGTCTCAGGAAGTGTGACTCCTCCCTAGAGCATCCTCTGAATTTGAAGGTGAGCTGCTGGTCCTAAGTTGAATGCAGAGGGAAAGTAATCAGGTAATCAAGGAAATCTATGACCTCTACTGGAAAACAGCTTCCACAGTACATGCACTCCTTCTTGCCCAGGGGAGAATTATTTACAAATACAAAGGACTGTCTGCGTCTATTCCTTAATATGAAACTTCCTGCTAATACAATGTGAAGGCTTTAAGCCATGATGTTTAGAAAAGGTCCAAATTGTGAAGCTCTAAAGTTCTCATTAGAATGGTAACTTGACAATACTGCACATTTTTCATATAATAAAACACCAGAAAGTTTATCCAGAAAAAAAAAAAAAAGAAAGAGGGTCAAAATCCTTCCTTTTATTGGACAGAGAGATTGGAGTCAAAGCATTATAGCTAGACTCTGAGAATAGAGAAGAGGAAAAAAATAGAACTTTGACAAGTTTAACTATGGTTTCTTGAGAACTTCATAAACTTTTCTTTTCAAATAAAACTCTGAAGACTACATTTTGGATATTCAACCATATCTTGTCAAGCCTCTTAGTCAAGTGACCTGAAAGTAATTTTAGATGTGTAAGTTTTTATCTCTGCTCTTTTATGTCCACATATATTACTATTGGTCTCTTTTCCCTTTTAAATTCTTATGTTTCTATTAAAGCCATACTTTTGAAAATAAACAGTTGTCATTTGGAACATCTATTTGCAACTTTCTACTTTTCATTGTGGAATTTGGAGGGAGTATTTTCTTTTTCTTCTAGATATATTTTGAAGCTAATAATATCAGAAACATTTTAATTTTAAAGCTTCCATCTTTAAAAAGAAAAAAAAAACCTCTTCTTTCAAACCACTTAACTCTGTTGTTAATTCATATTTGAACCAAAGTTAATCCTAGAGATTTTCAGAAATCCCATTCTCTAAAGAGATCCAATGGAGAAGGCAATGGCACCCCACTCCAGTACTCTTGCCTGGAAAATCCCATGGACGGAGGAGCCTGGTAGGCTACAGTCCATGGGGTCGCTAAGAGTCAACTTCACTTTCACTTTTCCCTTTCATGCACTGGAGAAGGCAATGGCAACCCACTCCAGTATTCTTGCCTGGAGAATCCCAGGGGCGGCAGAGTCTGGTGGGCTGCCGTCTACGGGGTCGCACAGAGTCGGACATGACTGAAGTGACTTGGCAGCAGAGAGATCCAATTGTTAACAAAGCTGAAAATACCAATTTTATAAGATCAGGAATTTATTCATACAGTATTAACAACTAAAAGCAAATTTAACCAAGGAGCTGAAGTATCTGTATACTGAAAAATACTAGACATTAATGAAAACAATTAGTGAAGATACAAATAAATGGAAAGATATTCCATGCTCATGGTTTGCAAGAATCAGTATTGTTAAAATGCACATACTATCCAAATAAATCCAAAGATTCAGTGATATCCCTATCAAAGTTCCAATAGCTTATTTGAAAGAAATCAGATAAATAATATTAAAATTTGTATGGAGTCACAAAACACTCTGAATACTCTCTCTGTTCTTGAGAAAGAACAAAGCTGGAGACAACAGACTCCTTGACTTCAAATTATGTCACAAAGTTATAGTAATTAAAATAGCATGGTAGTGGTATAAAAACAGACATATAGATCAATGGAAAAGAATAACACAGAGCTCATATATGGTCAATTAATTTACAACAAAGGAGACAAGTATATTCAATGGGAAAGGACAGTCTCCAATAATTGTTGTTGAAAAAATTGATCAGCCGTATGGAAAAGAATGATACTCAACCCTTATCTTATGTCATACACAAAAATTGACTCACAATGAATTAAAGATTTGAATATAAAACCTGAAACTATCAAAATCCTAGAAGAGTACATAAGTGGTAAGCTGTGTGACATAGGTCTTGACTATGATTTTCTAAATCTAATACCAAAAGTAAAAACAATGAAATCAAAAATAAATAAGTGGGACTACACTGTACTAAAAAGTTTCTGCATGGCAAAGAAGTCATCAACAAAATGAAAATGCAACCCACTGAGTGGGAGAAAATAATTTGGAAATCATATACATATATGATAAGGAGTTAATATATAAGATTATATATAAGATAATATATAAGATTCTTAATATATATATTAAGAATTCACACAACTCAATAGCAAAAAAAGCCACACAAAAACCCCAAATAATCCAAATGTAAAAAGGAGAAAGGACTGAAATAGACATTTTTCCAAAGAATACATCCAAATACCCAATAGATTCATGGAAAGGTGCTCAACATCACTTATCATCAGGAAATTGCAAATTAAAACCACAGTAAGATATCACCTCACACCTTTTAGATGAGATGTATGTGCCAGGCATGTGATAAACATTTTATAAATAATAACTATAATATTCATGGTCATTATTATCATCATTGTAATATCTGATGAAAGGGCTACAAAACGCATTTCACATGTTCTCACTCCTTTATCGGTTACTCTCTTATAGCAAGGCCTGACTTATGTACTCAAATACTTCCTCAGACTACATTAGATTGTAATGAGAAAATCAGAAAGAGGATCGATAACAATTTTCTGTGTTTTTGACCAACTTATATATATCTTTCCTAGTGGCTCAGACAGTAAAGAACCGGCCAGCAATGCAGGAGAACCTGGGTTTGATCCCTGGGTCAGGAAGATTCCCTGAAGAAGGAAATGGCTACCCATTCCCATATTCTTGCCTGGAAAATTCCATGGACAGAGGAGTCTGGCGGGCTACAGTCCATGGAGTCGCAAAGAGTTGGACATGATTGAGCGACTAACAATTCACTTTCTGTGACATATATATGTTGCATATAGAATACTTTGAAAAGCTATTGAGCAATGCATATTTTTAACGCTTTTATATCTATAAACACATATGGAGACAAATGAACAAATTTGTAGGTTATTTCAAATATGAGAATGTATGTAACCTTTCTACTCCTTTCTTTTTATATGACACTGTGCTTCAGATATCTTATTCCAGACCTGCTAAATGGAAGGGGGATGAAGAGAAGGAAGGAGAGTAGAAAAAATTCAATTTATATTGCAATAAATTTGCCAGATTGTACTCATAATACATCTTCAAATGTAATTTGTTAAAGCCACTGCAAACATACATCACAATCTAATTGTGATTGCCATATTATATTAAATCATAATTAATAAATGTCCTGGTGATAGTCATTAATTCAATTCATTCCTCATTATGCTTTTTAAAACATATCTATTTCATTCTTCTTATTATTCTCTAGCTATTAAACTGACCTGTAAACAATTATCAATAAGGGGTAACTATCCTTGCTCAGTGATATCAGAGTTTTCCTTCATAATACCTGAGTGTAGACAAGTGACTCACCCTAATGGGGGGCAGCCATGGGATTCAGGTAGAAGATGCTGTTGCCTTTACTATCAGGAAGAATTACCTGATTGTTTGTGGAAAAAAGAATTACCCCTCTTTGTTTCTATTCTTCTCAAATATGTCAAGTTCTCTCCCACTACAAAGTCTCTGTAACATCTTCCTCTCTGCTTGGTATGTTTTTCTTTACTCTTCCCATTTTAGTCAAGTCAGAGAAGACAAAAGACAGATGGGGAGTGGTAATTCATAAAGGCGGAGTGGGAGAAAGGCCCTAGTCTAAAGTCCACATTCTCTTGCTATTTAAAACTGAGAAAATTAGTTAAGAACCCAGGGCAACCATTATTTCACTTTGAAAAAATAGAACCAGTGCAATCTCAGATTTTATCCTTATCCCTTATTTTGAATGTCTGTATCCGTATTTTATAAGAAACTTTTCTTTATATGAAGTATAAAAGAGGCTCATTCACCTGTTCATTCATTCAGTAAATTCTTATTGAACAGCTACTATATGTGAGGTGTGAGTAAAACAAAGGAGAATGAAATAGAAAGCTCATAAAGTTTGTGGTAAGTTCAGTAATAGGTTACAGATAAATCTTTATGGTAGCAGAGGAGGAATGCTTAAATTTGCTCTATTAAAGTCAAGGAAAAATTCATGTAAGAAATAGAATTTAAGTTGTACTTGAGTAATAAATGTTGCTTCAGTGAATGGATCCACTAGCTGCACAAGTCAGAAGTCATCATCCTTGACCCATTGTCTTCCTCTTGTCTAATTTTTCCTTCAGTATATAATAATTCTGTGTACTTTTCTCTAGTTAAGTTATCCCTGTCCAAGTTCAACCTACTATCTTCTCTCACTAGACTAGAGAAATAGCCTCTTAATGAGCTGACCTGCTTCCACTCTGCACATTCTCTAGTCTTCTATCTGCAACCAAAATGAACAAGTATAAATACCATCACCTCCCCTTCCTGCCTTCCACAAACAATGTTTTTTCATGTATATTCAGATAAGGCAAAATCTCCTCACTAGAATCCACAATACCTGGGGTGGTTCAGTGCTCATCGATGTGAACTCTTCATTTAAATATTGCACTCTTCTAACAGCTAGCTCTCTTCTGGAAAATAAAATTACCCCTCTTTGTTTCTATTCTTCTCAAATATGTCAAGTTCTCTCCCACTACAAAGTCTCTGTAACATCATCCTCTCTGCTTGGTATGTTTTTCTTTACTCTTCCCATTTTAGTCAAGTAGTCTCTTTTTCTTTTCATATCTCAGTTTAAGCATCACTTTCTGAGGAGAGATTTACCTTATGGACCCCTCCTTACTACCATCTCAGATGGTAAAGAATCTGTCTGCAGAGTGAGAGACCTGGCTAGATACCTTGGTTGAGAGGATCTCTTGGAGAAGGGAGTGGCAATCCATTCCAGTATTCTTGCCTGGAGAATTTCATGGACAGAGGAGCCTGGAGGGTTACAGAGTGACTGACAGTTTTCTCAGGAGAGATCCGCCTTATGGACACCACCTTACTACCACCTCCAGTGAAAGCTAGTTTTACCAACCATTCTCAAAGAATTATATTCCTTTTCTTCAAAACAACATTTATTTTCATGTTATTACACTTGTGAGGTTGTTTAATAAATATCTTTCTCCATCAGGAGATCAAACCTCATCTCACAAGAGCATGTTTCTACTCACTCTTGACTCTCCAGCAGCTAGCAGATTACCTGATCCCAAATATATGCCAAAACAATAAGTAAACTAATAGATAAGATGAATGAATAGATAAACAGGTGGTTGAATGACTAAAGGCACAGATAAGTTAGCAAATAGATAAAGGAAAAGAAGAGACATCCAGGCACTGCATGAACAAAAACAGGAGAAAATAGCAGCTTGTGGCTTTGCTTTGAGTGAGCATAGAGTACATGGAATGTGAAAAGATGAGGTTGGGGGAGCAAGTTGAAGCCAGACTGCAAAATTGTTGTTTGCCAAGTTAAGAAGCTTTCATTTTTCATCCTATGGGCATTTGACAGTCAGAGGCTATTGGGAGGACAAACAGTATAATTATATTTGATTTTTTATTAAGATAACCCTAGCAGGAGGTGAAGGGGAGACAGTACTAAATACAGGGAGACTATTTAGTTACAAGGCAGCTCCAGTTATGCAGAATTGGCATTCAACCTAGAACAATGGAGGGAAGCAAAAGTCCAGAATATAGAGTATATGGGTTCCATACAGGAGGACGTTCAGGCTGACATGTGGGATTACATATGGGATGAGTGAAGGTCCAAAGGATGAAGGTCAAATGAAGTCTGGGGTGTGACTACAAAGGACTGGGAATAGCAAGTTAAGAAATTCTGTGATTGTTTTTTAATCCCTGTCTAACCTGATTATTATTTATCAGCAGCATTGGTGAAGCCATTGACAAAATTCAAGATATGGAATTATTTTTAAAGATAATCAATGAAATGGAAGTTGCAAGGTCTCAGTTGTCAAAAAGATACAGAAATAACAAAATGTTTCCATTTTAATGAAAGAATTAGGATTTAATAGGAGAATCAGGTTTAAGAATTAGTTTTAGGATTATATTTCAATATTATTTGTACATTTAAAACATACTTTTAGAAATAAGAGTATAAATCTCTAGAAACATTTTAAGTTAAACACTAAAGAAAATTTGCTATACCAAGTTCATTTATAGGAAGAAATTTAAAAATACTCTGTAAACTGGGAAGAATGCAATGAAAATTATTTTTTTTAATTTGGTTTGTCAGATGTTCTCTGTGAACATTGCCATTTCTTTATAGGGTGGATCACTTCCAAGAAATGGACACTGGCAGACACAGGCTGAATTATCACTTGAAACTTGGCATATCCTTGCAGATAACCAATTGGTTAGTGTGCATGCTTATTTGTCTCCCCTGCCACCTACTCCCATCCATTATTTTCTGTCCTTCCTTGCCATTCTTTGAAATCTAAAGTGCTGACCTCTAAAGACTATCATCCAGGCTCCCTTGTTGTCTGGCTTCTAGTAAGCTGAACACAACTTGGAGAACAGGCAGGTTATAGACATCTTGGTACCATGCTTCTGTCTCTGGTGTGGATCTTTGGGTGTCTCTCCCCTTAGCTCTAAAGATGCTCCAATGACTATGTTCCTTGATTCCCTTGCTCAGTCAGCCCCATGAATGCCAAGTGCTCACATTCTTGCAAATCTCTGGGTGTTTCCCTATCTTTGTGGTTCCTTTAAATATGGCCACATACTTACATAGGTTTTTTCCCCTTTTTTAAAGTCTCTTTCAGTGATGAATTCTGTTTCCTAATGGATTAGCATGTTCCAAAGTCAGACAGACATGGTTCCAATAGTTGATTTACTCTTGTTACTGTGGGGCTAAAGCAAGAAATGAATTTAAGTGTCCTTACCTATAAAATGTACATAAAAATAAGATGTACTTAACTGAGACCTTATAAAGACTAGATGAGCAAATGTATATAAAGTGCTTTTCACAGAACTTAGCACTTATTAATCATTACAGTAAATGCTGGGAAGAAAATTAAAATAAAAATAAGGTACACTTCCATGAACGCTGCCAAGGAAAATTCTTACATACTCTTTGGGGTGTCTTGAGAAGGCAGTGATAGAGTGGTCATACTATCTTCTACCTCTAAACTCATGCATTTCATAATTGGAGAAATGAATGTTAGGCCAGAGTGGTTTAAGTCTCTAGAACTCCAGACAAGGTGTAGACAGCTCTTACTATCAAAGAAGGGTATACAGAAGTCACTATTTCTACCAGGGCTTTTGTAAATCAGGTTTTTAAAAGCTACATTTTTTAATACCTGTATTAAGTTATTTGTATATTTTAAATTATTAGTTTAAATAGTTTAACTTAATTTTTACTGCCCTAATAGCATCTTTATTTGAGAGGCATATTGCACATCCTTTCTTCTAAAATCACTAGGAATGCACATTGGAAATATCACTAAACCTCAGTGTCTAGATTTTCCAGCAAGTTGTGAAAAGGAATAAGGATAACCAACTCTTAAGTTAATATACAATTTATCTGAAATGAAATGGAGCAACACTACATGAGGACAAGGCTTACAGAGAAAAAAAATGGCATAAAAATAAAGTATATTCCAGAGGCCAGAATCAAAGTTTGTAGATGACAATAAATTCCCTGAGAAAGATGACATTATATAGTGGCCAGGAAAGCAAGAGAAAAATAAAGTGCTGTAAGGAATGTATCAGTTCCTCTTGAGCCGTCCATCTACATCGGATCAATAGCTCTTCCAACCATGGGACATGCAAGCTTTCAGCTTGAGAAATTGAAGTTCTCAAAATAAGTCAGGGTTGCAACGCAAGTCCATCATGGTGTGTCACAGAAATGAAATGAGTTGTCTCCTGCTCGATTGATGACTGACATCAAACAAGGAGGAAAAAAGAAGAAAATAAACGAGATGCAGGTTTTGAAAAGTTGTTGCAGAGACTTCCGTGGAAAAGTTTACACTAAGAGGTCTGTTCTCTGCTTGAAGCATGTGCATAACTCCCATCACAGTAATGAGAGTTCCACAGCATGCCCAAGAAGCCGTGAGGCGAGTGCACGCATGCTCAGTCACTCAGTCGTGTTCGACTCTTTTTTGACCCTACAGACTGTAGTCCACCAGGCTCCTCTGTCTATGGGATTTTCCAGGCAAGAATACTAGAGTGGGTTGCATTTCCTCCTCCAGGGGATCTCCCTGACCCAGGGATCCAACTCACATCTCCTGTGTCTCCTTCAATTGCAGGTAGATGTTTTACTGCTGAGCCACCTGGAAAGTCTTAGGGAGGGGAGAGTGTCCAGGAAAATAATTTACTATGATGATGTTTTCATATAAGCTCTAAATAAGAAACCCAGAACTTCTCAGACCAGGGCAGAAAACAACCCATGGAATGTCCAAGGATTGGTAGAAAATGAGAAAGGCAAAGGGGAGGAACAGGTGATTTTTCAATACAAAGTGATGATCCATATCTTGTATAATGACTGAAGCAACACATGCTGCTAACGGCCTATCCTGTAAAACAAACTTGTCAAGAGGAAATCAAAGGCTGTTCAGCATATGTCTGTGTTGCACAGCTAAAAAGACCCCTGTAGAGCTTACAAACAGGCCAGCAAAATCAATGTTTGGTGCAATTTCTAACTGAGCTTTATGATGAGAAAAAGGAAAAAAGCAACTTTGTTATCCATGCTACAAGTCCTTTTCCTCCTCTGTTATCCAGGCTTCAAAGTGATTGACCTGAAAATGTTTTCCATCAGTGTCTACAGATACCTGGACATGTTAGAGAACCGTGAACTGACTGTCTTACATGTATCAGCTCTTCTTTCCTTAACCATTGCCTGGAGCAAAAAAAAAAAACAAAAAAAACAGAATGAGAAGCAACGCACCCCTGGCACCAAAGGTGAAGGAATTTACACTCGAAGGTGAGACAACTGCATTGTCTCTTGTAAATCTCAGTCAATGCCTTTCAGTTAGCAGCCATTTGCTCTAGAAGGCTCTCTACCTTTGCCACCTACTGGGAGGCCAGAGTTGAATCTAGTTAAATCAACAGCCCATTGTCTATTCTCTCTTCCCTCTCTTGATCTTGTTTGGTATTATCTGAAAAATGTTTTTTATTCATCATTGCCTCAGTCAATTCATCTCTAAAATGGACCTTTCTCCTCCTACACAAGATGGGATGAGATTTTGAGCTTCTCTAACAGTATGTGAAATGACTGGCAGGAAATTCAAGGACTTGACTTAGAAATATGAATGTATATGATTTCCCCTCCTTCGTGTGCCTGCTGTGCAGAAATCGTGTGGCACCACGGTGAATACAATGCAGCTATGCAATGTTTACTGAATTGGCAGTCACTCTGTTATTAAATATGTAATTTGGTTCGGAATTCCTGAAATATATACAGTATTTACTTCAGTGTAGCAGGAGGAAGCTTGAAGTACAGCTGTAAATTAGTGTTCAGAAAATTGCAGTTAGAATATAATGGAACACACTTGGAAACATATACTAGTAACTCTATCCTCCAGAATGTGTTCACAGATGTGATTACATACATGAAAACATGATTTTTTAAAAAAGCATAAAGTATAACAAACTCTTTTGATATTTTGCTTGGTAGTAGAAATTAGAGCTAGATGCCTTCTGATATGCCTTTGATTGACATAAATGAATTGCTATCTTTTTATTATCAATAACATTTCTGTCTCTCTCTGTCTTGCTTTCTCTATCTCTCTTCATCTGTCTCCTCTCTCTCTTCTTCTTAAGATACAGAAGCAAATTTTATTACACCCACATTTCTCAACAAATCAGTAGAATTTGAATGTTAGAATTTGAAGCAGTATTTCAGCGACTAAACTCATATCTGTAAGTTTATAAATTTGAAAATTCTACTTTAAGAAGTGATATTTGCTGATAGTTAAGGGAGTTGGTGATGGACAGGGAGGCCTGGCGTGCTGCGATTCATGGGGTCGGAGAGTCAGACATGACTGAGCACTGAACTGCTCAGTTCAATACAGAACTGAACTGAACTGAACTGAAGCCCCTTCTATCTGTATACTTTTTATTGATATAATTATTTATACTATTTATTTACTTACACACTTCTGTGCATTTGATGATATTAGCTTCTGATATACAAAATGTTTAAGCTGTTTAATCATTTGATTGGTTGAAATATTGAACATGACCTTTCTCCCAAGGAAACAATTCCAAATTGTTTTTCGGCTTTGGTTAATTGCAAAGTATATGTTCTGTTTTTCAAGTCAGAAATGAATCCCAGATAGTGTTCTAACCTAAATCATTCTCTTCATTTTCTCCATTTGAGCACTGCTGAGCAGCCCCTAGGACAGAGTCCCATAAGAAGACATGAGAATGTTTTTCAGTTGTAGAGTTGAGAGGGGGCAGCCAGTTTCAGAAGTGAGTTCACCCTCTGTGAGTGGCAGATCAGACTTGCACCCTATTGGTCAAGAAACAGGGTAATTCTTCGAATTGAGAAGAGAAACCAATTTTAGACAACTGAGCAAATTCTTGCTATTTTAGCCGATTTCACCAAAGCAGTTATTCTTTTGTAAGTGTAGGCTATTATATATGAGAGGTTTGTCATCATACTCAGCAACTAAAATATCTTTAATTGACTGTACTGCCTGAAGAAAAAAATATTGCACCTTCCTGGATGTTCTTGGGATCTCCTCAGAATCTGAGTTTGCAAAACTTAGAAGATTCTTTGATATTTTCTCCCAATTCCTTTGGCAGCTATAATTATCTACAGGAAAACCTCCATCTCCAAAGATAATTGGTACCTGAAAAAAAAAAAAATCTTAGAATGAACCATCTAAAATGGGAAACAAAGAGAAACAAAAACAAAAAGATAAAATGGGGAACAGTGTTTCATAAGTAAAATGCACAATTATAAATTTAAAATGTTCTGAAAAATTGTATTTCTCAGAACAAATCTATTTAAACTTTACTGATAATTTTTTACGTTCTTTTGAGATGCAATGGAACTTTTATATTGCTAACATGTTAATGAAAACTACCTGAAAGCTGTCTAGCTCAAGTGTATTTCTTCCTTCCACAATCAAATTATCATGATTTGATGCTAGATCTTAATCTTCCTTAGGACAAAAAAATCACTTAATTAACTTGCTATTGTTAATTTCTATAACTTCTATCCTGCCAGCAGTTAATAGCACTTTCAGTTTATTATACTACTTCCCCATAAGCTCCCCCAAACTATCTTCAGTAGCTGATATTTACTTTTGATGTATGAAGCCATACCAAACCTTTACTATGTCCCTGAATGAGGCCTGGCCATCCATTATATGTGTTACTCCCTCTCTGAATGCTGTTTCTCCTTATCCCATTCTCTATCCTCTCTTTTCCCTTCTTAACCCTGTCAAGTCCTACTTTTGCCTTTTATAATCTTTTCCAGAAAACCTGCCATGAACTTTTCCCACCTATTCTCTTGGATAAATTGGCAACTCACCTCTTTTCTGAGATTTTCTTGTATCATCTACCATTCTGTCTTTGTATTTTAAATCACTTATCTCCCCTAAATAAACTGTGAGTTCCTTGAGGAATGGAACTAAGTGGTTGAGGCTGATAAATCATCATCTGTTCATGAACCTTGCTTGGAGTATTTGTTCAATAAATGTTTGCTAATGAAATAAATGAAGGCATTACCCACCCACCCATAGTCTTTCCCCACTGAAATCTAGTCATTTTTAATAAAGTGAACTAATCAGGTTGAAAGAGATCTTGTGAAGACAGCAATTTTCTAAATAAACATATAAGAGCAGGCAGGCTCATAGTATGAGCTCCGAAATATTTGCAGAATTAATTCAAAATGGTGCTTGTATATTAGGCTGATTTTCTACCATGTATAGGTTTCCCAGATGTGATAATCACAACAATTACTTAATAGTGCTTGCTATGCTCTTCGGGCCTAGAAATGATAATTAATGTGATGATTGAATAGAATCATAAATTAAATAAGGAGCAATTACTTGTCTTTCAAAATTGCTCATGCTAACGTTGAAATTTTGAGTTCTGCATAGGTATTTACTTGTTCAGTAAATTCTTTTATACTGAAATGATATGAAGTAGAAAGTAACAGGGAGATAGGGTGGTTATGAGATAAAGATTTAAAAAATTGGTTAGTGTGAATTACTTAATTTTTTGCACTTGTCTTTTTTTTTCCCTGAAAGATCCTTGTCCAGTGGATCAAGTTGTCATCAAGAAGATAATCTATATTTACTTTGTGGCAGGTACTGTAGCTCTTAACTCTGCATTTGGCTGATTCAGCTCCTACCCAGACTACTTTGACCTCAGAATTTTCCCTGCTAACTGTCCCCCTGTTCACTTCAATTTGTACTGCCTAAATGCTTACTGCTGAGTGTCCCTCTGGCCATTTTGAAAGGTGTTTCATCACACTATAATAAACATGAAATACTGATGCACTCAAAATGGCACACACACACACATGAAAGGCAGCTAGATATCGACATGGGACTGGACAGGGGCATTTGTTACACTTCCCTCTTATACCACTGTCTACCTTTGGCAAAGGAAGATTGTGAGTGTCCCTGGTGGTCTGTGTCGATCAATACTACATGGGAGTTAAATTAGACCTCAAGTCAAGCACACATCTATGTTGGCTGAGATACCTTCAACCTAAAATCCCTGGAAAATTTACATTTTTCCACTAAGTTAACCAGTAATAGAGTGAAATGAGTGAGAAAAAAGCAGCTGTCTAGTTTGCGTGTTGCATTTCTCCAAATAAACCTAGTCCAATTTTTAGCCCCTGTAGGTGTATTGCAGTAATTAGCTTAACAGTCTTGCAACATTTTAGCTTAGAAACACTGTCTATTTCATGGCAAAGCTTCATAAGGAAGATAAAATATTATGACACAAAATTGTGACATTAGGGAAATTCTCTTACCTGTTATCAGCCTTTCCTATGTACTCTAGTTCAAAAATGTCTTCTAAATCCTTCAAGTGAACTTGGAAACAGATGTAAATTTCTGAAAACAGAAGTACTATCATGTTAGTTGTTAACTGAGTTGCTGAGTCAAAGGTAAATTTAGGTGAAGTGGTCAATTCAGCCCCTTCAAATGAGTATTTCTTCAATTATTTTGGTTCTTTGTAGGATTCAGACATAATCTGGGAAATATTTAGTCCTGTCTACAGACTACATTAACTTTGAGTTTGTCCCACTTTTACATTTTGTGATTTTTGATCAGAATACTTTATGTTTCAATGTATTATTACTTTTAGTTCCTTTTAGCATTAAAATTATTTTCCACAGAAGACAGAAGAACTTCTAACTATAAATCAAGCTTCCATTTGAAATGAACATCACAACAAAGAGTTTTGTAAAAAATAGTGGATATATGTGTATGTATAGCTGATTCCTTTTGCTGTACACTTGAAACTAACACAACAGTATAAATCAACTCTATTCCAATAAAAGTTTTTTAAAAAGAATTTTTTGCCCTAACTTTACATAATCGGAGGCAGTTTCTGTTTCTGGTCATCTGACTAGCTATAAAAGAGATAAGTAAGTGGGCCAAATTTCTTACAGTGGGAAAAAATGTATTCAAATAATTTAAAGGAATGTTTATGAAGAATTCTTGAGAATATTGGCACATGTTTAAGACCAAAACGAGTTGAACCTATTGAAAATTGACTCAGTAGATTATTTTCAGTGGTATTCTATAAATGTTTAACAACAAATTCTTAGGGTATGGAGAGGCAGATTTTCAGTGTTTTCAATTTCTATGGTATAAGAACACCCACTCACAGCTGATTTCAATCTGCCAAAGTGATGTCACTAATGGAGAATCAGGAAGAGATGCCCACAAAAGTCTTTCATGAGCTGGTCCATACCAGCTCTAGCACAGTACTAGTTATTTTGCCAATTTAACTTCTCAACCCCAGCTTTATGACTGAGAAAGTAGAAAGAGCACTATGAAATGCTTTGTTGTTCAGTCACTGTTATGTCTGACTCTTTGCAACCCCATGGACAGCAGCACGCCAAACTTCCCTGTCCTTAACTATCTCCTGGCATATGCTCAAACTCATGTGCATTGAGTCAGTGCTACCATCCAACTATCTCATCCTCTGTCAACCCCCTTCTCCTCTTCCCCTCAATCTTTTCCAGAGTCAGGGTCTTTTCCAATGAGTTGGCTCTTCTCATTAGGTGGCCAAAGTATTGGAGCTTCAGCTTCAGCATCAGCCCTTCCAATGAATATTCAGGCTTAATTTCTTTTAGGATTGACTAATTTGATCTCCTTGCTGTCTAAGGGACTTTCAGGAGTCTTCTCCAGAATCACAGTTTGAGAGCATTGATTCTTTGGTGCTCAGCCTTCTTTATGGTTCAGCTCTCATAATCATACATGACTACTGGAAAAACCATAGCTTTGACTATATGAACCTTTGCTGGCAAAGTGATGTCTCTACTTTTGAATATGCTGTCAAGGTTTGTCATAGCTTTTCTTCCAAGGAGCAAGCGTCTGCCTGGGAAGCCATTAGTTAAAAATGCCATGAAGTGCTATCTTGCTTTCTCTTTAACCTATACTACATAATGAAACAACAGCAACCACATTTTATTTTTGTGCAAACTTTCCAAATTTTTTACATTTATTTTAATTGCTTTTCTTTATATTAGAGGTTGGGGACCTTGGCTTCTCTTACTGAATCATGATTGAAAGCATTTGGCTAAAATTTAAGTGTAAGTATAATTTATACAATTGAATGTTTGCTGAAAACGAAGCATGTGTGTATTATTATATGTTATTATGTATACATTATTCCCCAGAAATCCACATGACTACCACCTTCCTGTCATTGACCTCTCTGTTCATATATTACTTTCTGAAATAGGCTTACCCTAACTACCTCATTTAAAATTGCCACTAATCCCTCTTATACTTCTATTATTTTCTTTTGTCTTCTAATATTATTGACAATTTTACTTATTTTGCTAATTGAATATTATCTGTCTCTGAAAATATATTTTGTCAGTTTTGTTCACTTATACCTCTCCCATTCCCAGAACAATGCCTGTTATAAAGTAGATGCTCAATGAAAATTTGTAGAATGAATGAGATGATCCCAAAGTCTGATCGAATTAAAATCTATAATGCATGGGAAGAATTTTCTGGCAGTGTTGGTTACTTAATTGAGTGACAAGAAACTATGGTATCTCACTCAGCAATAAGTTTATAAAATAGCTTAGATTCTCATTCTTCTGAAATTATTTAGATATGGTCCCATTTAAAGATGGAACATTACTCAGTCTAGTGATTTTTTGGGTTCTTTAGAGAACTCTCAAAGACCTCACAAAGAGGAGATATAAAGGGGCCAAATGGATGGAGTTTATGTCTCCACTCTGACTCTATTCAAGGACTGTGATTTTATCAGCTCTGATTGGGATTGGACAAGTGTGTGTTTGGGGCAGGGAAGCTGTGTCATAACATTTTATTTGAATAAAAGATGCCTATTGCAAAAGTTTGGAACATCCCTGATGGCTCAGATGGTAAATAATCTCCCTGCAATACAGGAGACCTGGGTTCAGTCCCTGGGTAAGGGAGATCCCTGGAGAAGGGAAAGGCTACCTATTCCATTCTTGCCTGGAGAATTCCATGGACAGGGGCCACATTCCCTGGGGGACACAAAGAGTCGGACATGCCTGAGTGACTAACACTTTCATTTTCACTTTAGGTTGCTTTCAGCTTAAAATTCTATATTTTCTTCTATATTTCAAATTATTTAATAAACAGAAAAAAAATCCATCTTTCCCTTAAAGCAAATAACAAAATATACTTGTATAAAATATTATCTAACAGGCAAGGGCCATAATTTTTTAACTCTTCCCTATTTTTCTAAAATGTTAAATGTGTCTATAATACACTTGTCTATAGCATTTACAAAATAATTTTGAAGATCATAGACAAGATTTAAGAAGATAGATTTGAAAAGAAAGACAGTTAAAAAAAAACAGAACAATCTATTAACAAACACATGTTAAAGAAAATTATTTTGAAATATGAATCAGGTAGAGTCAGATGCCTTCTCCTTGTAAGCAATTTGAATTCAATTTGTGACAGAACGTGCAGATTCTTCTGTATCAATAGGGCGCATTCAGCACAGCTGACATACTACACCTGATCCAGAGCCAACCTGACTGGGGACCTATTAGTCATACCTGAGGGACTTTCCCTAGCTTCTATCTCGAGGTACAACTCCTAGGATTACAAGTACTTGAGGCTAATTAGTC
The DNA here is from genome assembly GCF_054371585.1 of Giraffa tippelskirchi. Lineage (NCBI taxonomy): Eukaryota > Metazoa > Chordata > Mammalia > Artiodactyla > Giraffidae > Giraffa > Giraffa tippelskirchi. Next base: position 112,132,046 of record NC_137277.1, read on the forward strand.
TGTTCTATTACCTGCCAGGGAAGGCCTCTGTTTCTACAACATCCCGTTACCTTTTAATCTCAATGAGATAATCAGGATGCCATGGTGCACTAAAGGTAAAATGATAGCCTTGCATGCACTACTGACTGCCATGTGCCAGCTTGTGGGCACATGCAAGGTCGACACACACACACACACACACAAACACCAGAGCTAAAGAGATAATAGGCAGACTGAACTGTTACAATTTTACCTTCTTTGCTTTGTTGCTTTTCCCCAGAAGTGAGCTCCCTTCCAATGTAATTATGTAATTAGAGCTAATGACTAGAAACAAATAGAGACTGTCCCCTCCCCCAGCTCCACTGTCAACCCTTTGGGATACTGAGCCTTTGGTAGGGCAGCCTGTACCTGGCAGACACGGGGAGGCAGACCTGAGGCATTGAAAGCCTGTCACAGTCCTGACTCACCTTTTCTTCCTCCTGGACTTGATGCACAAAGGGAGCACAAATAGGAGAAGAGTCCAGGCTTTGCTGTTGCATTTGTTCATTTTAGAACATAATCAAAGTGCTTTTCTCCTTTAAATTAGCATTTTATTTCACTTTATGGCATATTCATCAGTTCAGTTCAGTTTAGTCGCTCAGTTGTGTCCGACTCTTTGAGATCCCATGGACTGCAGCACGCCAGGCCACCCTGTCCATCACCGACTCCCGGAGTTTACCCAAATTCATGTCCACTGAGTCGGTGATGCCATTCAACCATCTCATCCTCTATCATCCCCTTCTCCTCCTACCTTCAATCTTTCCAGCATCAGCGTCTTTTCAAATGAGTCAGCTTTTCGCATGAGGTGGCCAAAGTATTGGAGTTTCAGCTTCAACATCAGTCCTTCTGATGAACATTCAGGACTGATTTCCTTTAGGATGGACTGGTTGGATCTCCTTGCAGTCCAGGGACTCTGAAGAGTCTTCTCCAACACCACAGTTCAAAAGCATCAATTCTTCAGCTGTCAGCTTTCTTTATAGTCCAACTCTCACATACATACATGACCACTGGAAAAACCATAGCCTTGACTAGATGGATGTTTACTGGCAAAGTAATGTCTCTGCTTTTTAATATGCTGTCTAAGTTGGTCATAACTTTTCTTCCAAGGAGTAAGCGTCTTTTTATTTCATGGCTGCAGTCACCATCTGTGATGATTTTGGAGCCCAAAAAAATAAAGTCTGCCACAGTTTCCACTCTTTCTCCATATATTTACCATGAAGTGATAGGACTGGATGCCATGATTGTAGTTTTCTGAATGTTGAGCTTTAAGCCAACTTTTTCACTCTCCTCTCTCACTTTCATCAAGAGGCTCTTTAGTTCTTCTTCACTTTCTGCCATAAGGGTGGTGTCATCTGCATATCTGAGGTTATTGATATTTCTCCCGGCAATCTTGATTCCAGCTTGTGCTTCCTCCAGCCCAGCGTTTCTCATGATGTACTCTGAATATAAGTTAAATAAGCAGGGTGACAATATACAGCCTTGACATACTCTTTTTCCTATTTGGAACCAGTCTTTGGTTCATGTCCAGTTCTAACTGTTGTTTCCTGACCTGTATACAGGTTTCTCAAGGGGCAGGTCAGATGGTCTGGTATTCCCATCTTTTTCAGAATTTTCCGCAGTTTATTGTTATCCACATAGTCAACAGCTTTGGCATAGACAATAAAGCAGAAATATATATTTTTCTGGAACTCTCTTGCTTTTTCGATGATCCAGCAGATGTTGGCAATTGGATCTCTGGTTCTTCTGCCTTTTCTGAAACCAACTTGAACATCTGGAAGTTCACGGTTCACGGATTGTTGAAGCCTGGCTTGGAGAATTTTGTGCACCAGAACCCAGGGGAAAGGAACAGTGACCCCACAGGAGACTTGCCTGTGGATGTCTGGGAGTCTCTGGTGAAGGCGTGGATCGGTGGTGGCCTGCTGCAGGGTTGGGGGCACGGACTGTAGCAGTACATGCCTGGGATCTTTTGAGGGAGGTCACCATTATCTTCATTACCTCCACCATAGTTTAGCCCCAGGTAAATAGCAGGGAGGGAACGCAACTCCACCCATCAAAAGAAAATTGGATTAAAGCTTTACTGGCTGTGTGGATCACAATAACTGTGGAGAATTCTGAAAAATATGGAAATACCAGACCACCTGACCTGTCTCTTGAGAATCCTCTATACAGGTCAGGAAGCAACAGTTAGAACTGAGCATGGAACAACAGACTGGTTCCAAATAGGAAAAGAAGTACATCAAGGCTGTATATTGTCACCCTGCTTATTTCACTTATATGCAGAGTACATCATGAGAAACGCTGGGCTGGAGGAAGCACAAGCTGGAATCAAGATTGCCGGGAGAAATATCAATAACCTCAGATATGCAGATGACACAACCCTTATGGCAGAAAGTGAAGAACTAAAGAGCCTCTTGATGAAAGTGAAAGAGGAGAGTGAAAAAGTTGGCTTAAAACTCAACATTCAGAAAACTAAGATCATGGCATCTGGTCCCATTACTTCATGGCAGATAGATGGGGAGACAGTGGAAACAGTGGCTGACTTTATTTTTTAGGGGCTCCAAAATCACTGTAGATGGTGATTGCAGCCATGAAATTAAAAGACGCATGCTCCTTGGAAGGAAGGTTATCACCAAACTAGACAGCATATTAAAACGCAGAGACATTACTTTGCAACAAAGGTCCATATAGTCAAGGCTATGGTTTTTTCCAGTAGTCATGTATGGATATGAGAGTTGGACTATAAAGAAAGCTGATTGCAGAAGAATTTATGCTTTTGAATTGTGGTGTTGGAGAAGACTTTTGATAGTCCCTTGGACTGCAAGGAGATCCAACCAGTCCATCCTAAAGGAGATCAGTCCTGAATGTTCATCAGAAGGACTGATGTTGAAGCTGAAACTCCAATACTATTGCCACCTGAGGCGAAGAGCTGACTCATTTGAAAAGACCCTGATGCTGGAAAGATAGAAGGCAGGAGGAAAAGGGGACAATAGAGAATGAGATGGTTAGATGGCATCACCAATTCAATGGACATGAGTTTGGGTAAGCTCCGGGAGTTTGTGATGGACAGGGAGGCCTGGCGTGCTGAGATTCACGGGGTTGCAAAGAGTCAGACATGACTGAGCAACTGAACTGAACTGAGCATGGCTCCACCCATCAGAACAAGACGCAGTTTCCCCCTCAGTCAGTCTGTTCCATCAGGAAGCTTCCATAAGCCTCTATCCTTGTCCATCAGAGGGCAGACAGACTGAAAAACATCATCACAGAAAACTAACCAATCTTTCACATGGACCACAGCCTTGTCTAACTCAATGAAACTATTTGCTGTGCCATGTAGGGCAGCCCAAGACAGATGGGTCATGGTGGAGAGTTCTGACAAAATGTGGTCCACTGGAGAAGGGAATGGCAAACCACTTTAGTACTCCTGCCTTGAGTACCCCATGAACAGTATGAAAAGGCAAAAAGATAAGACACTGAAAGATGAACTCCCCAGGTCAGTACGTGCCCAATATGCTACTAGAGATCAGTGGAGAAATAACCTCAAAAAGAATGAAGAGATGGAGCCAAAGCAAAAACAACACCCAGTTGTGGATGTGACTGGTGATAGAAGCAAGGTCCGATGCTCTAAAGAGCAATATTGCATAGGAACCTGGAATGTTAGGTCCATGAATCAAGGCAAATTGGAAGTGATCAAACAGGAGATGGCAAGAGTGAACATCATTTTAGGAATCAGTGAACTAAAATGGACTGGAATGGGTGAATTTAACTCAGATGACCATTATATCTACTACTGTGGGCAAGAATCCCTTAGAAGAAATGGAGTAGCCTTCATAGTCAACAAGAGTCTGAAATGCAGTACTTGGATGCAGCCTCAAAAATGACAGAATGATCTCTGTTAGTCTCCAAGGGAAACCATTCAATATGATGGTAATCCAAGTCTATTCCCCAATCAGTAATGCTGAAGAAGCTGAAGTTGAATGGTTCTATGAAGACCTACAAGACCTTCTGGAACTAACACCCAAAAAAGATATCCTTTTCATTATAGGGGACTGGAAAACAAAAGTAGGAAGTCAGGAAACACCTGGCGTAACAGGCAAATTTGGCCTTGGAGTACAGAATGAAGTAGGGCAAAGGCTAATAGAGTTCTGCCAAGAGAATGCACTGGTCATAGCAAACACCCTCTTCCAATGACACAAGAGAAGACTCTACACATGGACATCACCAGATGGTCAACACCGAAATCAGATTGATTATATTCTTTTCAGCCAAATTGGAGAGGCTCTATACAGTCAGCAAAATGTGACTGACTGTGGCTCAGATCATGAACTCCTTATTGCCAAATTCAGACTTAAATTGAAGAAAGTAGGGAAAACCACTAGACTGTTCAGGCTTATTCATAGTATCATAGAACATTAAGACTATGAATCAAAGCAAATTCTTTGACAATATTTACCTCTTTTTTCTATAACTATCCTTCATTGTTTGGAAATCTCCTGGCTTATTATATTTGTTCATTACAGGAATTATATTTGAACAGATGGTAGGATACCTAAGAAGTATGTTCTATCATGATGCAGTTATGTGAGGTCAAATGCGATTTTTACCCTGAAAGTTATTCTCTCAGCTCATATGGAAGACAAGAAATAGAAGAGAATGTGGGTGCCCACTGTACTGTAGGGGCAGAAATGCACTTGCTATGATAACAAGAACAGTTAGCAATATTACTATGTGCTCTGGCTTTGCTAAACCTTTGTCGCTAGAAATAATCAAAGAAGTTTCTCTCTAGAGAAATTTCAAGGTCCTCTTTATCATGCTGATTTTTGTCCACTGTTTCCTGCCTCCTTTGATTTTGTTCTGTCTCCAGCTTCAAACCCACAGCAAGTCCTTTGAAGGGATCCATTCTGGGCTTCAGGAGTGGCCATGTGAGTGGCCATGTAAGGCCATGTAGTTTTCAGGAGCTACATGCTCAAAATCTTGCAAGGACCAGGCAGATGACTTGGGTAGGTAAAGAGGGCTTATAATGGGCTAATTGTATAACCCTCTACAAACTGTTTCTTTTTCCACTTTTTAAAAAATATTTTTGAGATACTTGTTGATTCACAGGCAGATACATGAAATAATCTTGAGAGATCATATAGGCATTATCCATTTTCCCCCAGTGGTAATATCTTAAAACACTATAGTATAATATCACAGGAAACTGACATAGAAACAATCTGTTATTCTTATTCACATTTCCCCAGGTTACCTATATGTATGTGTGTGTGTTGGTGCATTTATTTCTATGAAGTTTTATCACTTGTGTTTGTGTATCACTGCTATAGCCAAATCAAGAAACAAAACTATCAAATCATCATAGAACCCTTAATGTTGCCTTTTTATACCCACATCCACTCCAGTCTTGCACCCACCTTTCCATTCTCATCCCTAACTCCAAGCACCGATTAATCTGCTTCTTATCTCTGTAATTTTGTGATTTCAATACTGTTATACAATTGCAATTGTGTAGTATACAAACTTGTGGTCATCTGCATTGACATTTTTTCACTTTGTATATATCCTTTGAAATTCATACAAATTGTATGTATCAAAAGTTCATTCCCCTTCATTCCTGAGAAGTATTCTATAGCATGGACACACCACAGTTTGACCACTCATCCTTTGAAGGATATCTGGATGTTTTCAGTTTAGGCTATTACAAATTAGGCTGCTGTAAACATTTGTGTACAGGCTTTTGTATGAACTTAAGTTTTCATTTCTTGCTCACTTATGGCAGGGACATAGACACAAAGATTCCCCTACTATAAGAAAAATGACTACACACATACCACAAAAATTGGCAAGTGGTACTCTGCTTGCTTCAGTATGTTGGAACAATAGGTAGTTGTAGGTACTGTTGGGTACTATGCTCAACTGAAAAGATTGTCCCGGGAACTTCCCTGGTGGCCTGTAGCTAACACTCTGTGATCCCAGTTCAGGGGGCCTGGGTTTGATCCCTGTTTGGAGAACTAGATTCCACATGCCACAACAAAGATCAAAGATCCTGTGTGCCATGACTAAGACCCAGTGCAACCAAATAAATAAATAATTAAAAAAAAAAAAACCATAAATCTTGTCCTGGGGAGAAGTCACTTCCTAGATCTAGTAAACAATGTCAAGTGGTAATGTGAGTCCCATAATGTCAAATCTGTATATTTGGAAGAAAATCTTGAAATATAGTAATGTATATAAAACATTTTGGTTTACATATTTTATATATGGGGCTTCATGTTTGGAAATAGTGTGACAACCAAATGAAATATGATTGCAGACTAGATTTTTTAACCATAGGCCACTTTTTTTTTTTTTTTTAAAGCACAGAATTCTCATTTAACCTCTTGGAGCTCATGACCTCACTAAATTTACATATGTATTGCTACTTTTTCCATCATGTGTGTTTTATTTTTGAATTCATGTTACTTGATGGCATGTACTTAATTGGCTACTGAAACTATTCATTCATTCAATAACTAGAATGGGCCTTCCATGGGTTCAATCCCTGAGTCAGAAATAACCCCTGGAGAAGGGAATGGCTACCCACTTCAGTATTCTTTCCTGGAGAATTCATGGACAGATGAGCCTGGTGGGCTACAGTCCATGGGGTCACAAAGAGTCTGCTTTCATAGAGTGTAAGGTGTTTACAGACTGGTAACTGAGAGTGAGTCTGGCCCTGGTGGTATGATTTTTCTGATAATAAACTATCAACAATTATTAACTTCTTACATTTATATATATAGGATGAAAGTGAAAGTGAAAGTGAAGTCGTTCAGTCATGTCCAACTCTTTGTGACCCCGCAGACTGTAGCCTACCAGGCTCCTCTGTCCATGGGATTCTCCAGGCAAGAATACTGGAGTGGGTTGCCATTTCCTTCTCCAGGGGATCTTCTCGACCCAGGGATCGAACCAGGGTCTTCCGCATTGGAGGCAGACGCTTTAACCTCTGAGCCACCAGGGAAGCCGATATATATAGGATGATATCTGATTTAAAAAAAAAAAAAATATATATATATATATATACACACACACACACAGACTTCTGGCTTTTGTTGCAAAACCAGAAACTCAGATATGTCTGAACTCACTTGCCAGCATGGGCAGGTCAGTTTAAGATGAAGAACAGCCACCTCATTAGGCAGGACAGGCACCCTTCTTTCTCCTAGATTCCCCATAGCCAGCCTCTCTCATTTATGTGAACTTCCTGGCCTCTATAAACATGTGAGTTTGCTACCTCAGGGTTAGTGAGAGACAAAATATTAAGCAAACTGTAAATGTGCTAAATCCTGACTTCTCCTAATAGTTACTTGTTCCTTCCAGGGAAATTACCACTGAACTTGAGTTGTTATGGCCATCGTGGACAGTTGCATAGAAACTAAGGCAGTTAAGCATGCTTTGTATGATTGGGTCATTGTATATACCTGCTCTGATATTTAATTCCTCATTCCTCAATAAAACATCAGTCTTAAGACCCACAATCAGGAAGGTCAGAATATATGTGGAAAACAAGCAGGAATGTGTAATTTTTATCTGTCTTACAATGTCAATGAAAAGCCCCAGACTGTGCTAGATTGGAACTTAGAGAAGGTTTCTTGGATAAAGATGATAGGTCTAACATCTATATTGCAGATATGAACATGATCAAGAGACTTTGACAGTTCTCTCTTTAAATTTATCAGAAATACACTCATTTCTATAGGTTAGTATTTGGAGTAAGGGGACAAAGTGGCTGTGACTGTAGAAAAGAATCATACTACTTCTTCCAAAGAGAGAAAATATTAAGACATTGTTGACTGTAAAGTGATGTTTTTGAAAGAGATGCCATAATGCCAATATTAGCAAACAATTTTATTTTTGAATCAGTGCACTGCCTTCTCAGACAATCATGAAAGAACAACAAATAATCAAACCCCAGGGCATCATCAATGAACTTTAATCCAGATTCTGGGTGAATTTCTCAAGTTTCATACCATTCTGAAGTTTATAAAACTCAAGAGAATATACTAAGGGTCTTAATTTTTCTTTAATATAAGATACTTAGCAATAAAAAAGAGGAGTTTTATTTTTTCCCCAAGAAAAAAGCTACTTGAAATACACTGTTTGGTTCATACATGAACTAATCTTAGAAGGAATATTTGTGCATAACCTGGTCTTAAGACAAGGGTGAGGAGAAGAAAAAATTGCCTAAGGCATTTACAAGCCCTACAAAGATTTTATTAAAAAGAAAAATACCCACAAATTTACTACCAATCCATCTAGATCTTTTGCCATGTTGTGTCAGCTCTCATGGGGGACCTGTAACTTGAGAGATTTAACAGCATAAAGGCATAAAAGCAAACTTTACAATGCAAAGAGTAAACAATTTAAAGATATAAATTTTCCATATACATACTTGAGAGAACAAATCAGAAGCTTCCAAGAAATTGAATTTGCATTTACCAAGGTCGAAGAGTGCTCAATCCAGCTGGCCCATTAAATATTTACTAAAATCACAACTTGTGCTGCTATTATAATTATTATTTTATACATTCTATTTATGACATCAGCAAAGCTTCCAAACAAAGGGAACAATGCCAATCCTGCTCTAAGTCATTTTTGGTGATGTTAGAATTGACAAAGTTGTCTCAAGATTGTTACGCTCATTGGATGGTATGTCCTTTCACGCCCTAATTTAAAATTCTGCACCAAGTACATAAAACCCATCAAATGGCTTAGAGATCCTAGGCATTTATTGTTTCTGTTTTTGTTTTTTTCCCCCAAATTTATAGCTCTTAAACTATTTAACCATTGATTTCTGCAGTCAGGCTGATCTGCTGTTTCAAGCATGTCATATAAAACCACCTCATGCCTTGTTGTTGCTATTACTGTGCTAAATCGCTTCAGTCGTGTCCGAGTCTTTGCGACCCCATGGACTTAAGCCCCCCAGGCTCCTCTGTCCATGGGATTCTCCAGGCAAGAATACTGGAGTGAGTTACCACCTCCTTCTCCATGCTATTACTGTGGTATGTAGAATTTTAAGATGGTTAGGAGAGTTCTGCTCACTTGTGTATCCACCTTGGGCAATCTTGTTCCAGTGCATGTGAGTAAGATTTGTGAATATGATCAGATTTCACTTCTCATACTAATCAGGTTGACTAATTTTCTAAATGTTAATTAATTAATTTTAAGGGAGAGTAACTTGGATGGGCCTGATTTAGTTGTGTGAGCCTTTAAAGACAGACTAGGCTCTTCCTGCGGAGAAGGCAATGGCACCCCACTCCAGTACTCTTGCCTGGAAAATCCCATGTACAGAGGAGCCTGGTAGGCTACAGTCCATGGGGTCGCTAAGAGTGGGACGACTGAGCGACTTCACTTTCACTTTTCCCTTTCACGCACTGGAGAAGGAAACGGCAACCACTCCAGTATTCTTGCCTGGAGAATCCCGGGGACGGCGGAGCCTGGTGGGCTGCCATCTATGGGGTCGCACAGAGTCGGACACGACTGAAGCGACTTAACAGCAGGCTCTTCCTAAAGAGGTCAATTTGAAGCAATAAACATTCTCCTAATGGCCTTCGAAAGGGAAGCTGCCGTGTTGTGAGAAGGCTTCTGGAGGGGCCACATGGCAGGGACTTAAGACTGGTCTCCAGGAGATGAGCATGGTCCTTGGACAACAGCTGGCAAGACAATGGGAACCTTAATCTTATCACTGCAGGACAATGAATTCCGTCAACACCCACAGGAGTTTGAAAGAGACTTTGAGGTACAAATATCAAAGCCTCCTGGATAATACCTTATTTGTAGTTGTAGAAGACAGACCCTAGTCAAGCTTTGCTAGCCACTTGACCTACAGAACTCCTACAGGAGAAAATAAATAAATAAATAGGTGCTGTTTTAAGTGATTAATTTTGTGGTGATTTGTTATACAGAGAAGAAAACTAAAACAATCACTACACCCAATGCCCTTGATTGTTCTTTTTCTTACTTAATTCCTATCCATCTTTTCAGTCCCACCATCATCATGAAGCTTTACATGTAGCCAATCTCTTTGCACAGTAATTTTTCATGTTTTACCAGCCTTAGCAAATATGTCTGTGCCAGGAACAGAGCATTTGATATAAACAGGTTTTCAATATTGTTATCATAGGTTATACCCTCAGTTAAGAAAGAAGTGACTTCAGTACAGGGACCATCTCCTACATGTCCCTATATCCCCCCGTCTGGACTATAACACAGTCACTAGCTATCAGAGATACTTAATAAATATTTTGGTAAATTAATAATATTGTCACTTCTGTTATATACCATTGCTGCTATAGCGCTATTCAAATTATTCCTATGGATTCTGAATTAAATAAGGAACGAATGAAGACTCTATAGACACAGAAGCAACTGGTAGGATTGATTGGACTTCAAAATAGTGCATCAGAAAACCCAGTCTATATCAATTCAGCACGAAAAAACACAGCAAAACTTCTGAACCCAAAACCACACTATCTCCTGTAAAATTTTCTAGGTGCTATATTTTCAAGCTGAAAAGAGTTGTAGAGCACAGCTTTCATGTGTGCAGATTTAGAAGACAGCACGGAATGGTGCTAGGGCAAAACACACATGTGCCATTGATAGGCAGGCACATGCCACAGCAACACCACCCAGGTGGCCACGTCTCCTCTCAAGCTATAATGGTAAGTGAAGTAAGCTGCTTAAAACACTACAATCTCCTAACCACAGCCACCTGGCTTATAATTATAGACTTTATTATAAATAGATGTAAGCTTTGAGTGATTAGTTATTGTGTACAAATAATTCAACCGTAGACCACCTGATTTTCACTCACTTCTGTACCTTCTCCTTCCTTTGATACATCCTAGCTATTAATAGAAAAACACCTGTTTCCTGATAGTCTTCACAGCTATAGAGACATTCATTTATATAGAAACAGCTAGAGAAAGGTCCTTGTGAAGGACAACTAACTCCAGTTCTTACCATCAAAAAGCTTTCTCCTATAGCTGCTGATGGAAGCAGTTAAGTCTACCTTGCAATACTCCTGCACAAACAACAACAAAGTGAAGCTAGAGATAGTCTTTAACTCCTGTGGAAGGATTAAGAAAATCCCATCGCAATAAGGCAAGGATTTCCATTTGATCTTAGAAACAAACAAAAATGTTTTTAAACCCACAGGTGAATGACATAAGCTGACAACCAGGAGCTAGGTGGCAAGCATTCACTGCCTCCCTTTCATTTCTCTTTCCAGCACCTGCACACACCTATAGTCTTCCCTTCCTGATACACAGATGCAGAGGGCATTTGACTCCAATGATAAACTGGGAGCAGCTAATGATGAATGATGACAGGAAATGAAAGTGACAGTGACAGTTTGTGGTTGTTTGATTACTTCAATGCAATGAATGGTGGCCACAGAGTTTCCTGTCAACAAGTGTCTGTATAGAAAAATAAGAAAGCAATCAAAGCAGTAACTGACATTTCAGGGCATTTCAGAGAAACTCAGCATTTCATGCTCAACAAAAACCATCTGTTTAATATTCTTGATAGAAACTACCATTCACCCTGAAAAGAATTATCAGGATAAAGGTGAGGTGAATGGATTTTAACCTCCGCGAGAAGGTGGGCCAGATGCTGGAAAACCAGCCTAAATGACCTCAATGGTCACATCCAATGCAACAATTCTAGAAATGATACAGGATGTGGGGTTAGACATTGACCCTAATGCAAATCCCATTAGTAATTTAATTATGTGACCTTAAATCAGTTCATTTACTTCTCTATGTCTTAATTCTTCCTTATGTAAAAATGCTACTTTCCCTTTTTGCCCTTAAACCAGAACTCTGATAGATGTATGAGGTACATCAAAATGATCTGCAATGTTAGAGTCGTTGGAATCAACATGTCATCATATACAAGTACGTGTCTGGAAAAAAGAGAACACTGAATACAACATCGTGCAGATTTTCTTGGCTGAATGAACATATTTACATTTCACTATAGTTTCTCTTCATCTTTCCCCTGAGAATTCCCTCTCTTCAAATCATTCTTGACATAGCTTCTTTTGAATCTGGATTTAGCATTGCCTCTTGACTTGTAGCATTCTGAGTTTCTGATTTCCACTTTCAGCTACTCCAGCTAATGCCCAGCTCCCTCTTCTCTGGTAGGCAGTCCTCCAATGCCTTCATCCCAGTAAGTTCCTCTCCACACAGAAAAACATCAACCTAGAATGCATGGTTTAGCCTTTTTCCTTGAAAAGCTTCTCTTCCCTTTTTTTTCCCTTAAAAAAGAAAATGCTTTAGAGAAATATGACTGTAATTAGCAACTGACAAAAATATCTGGGCTTGAGCTGAAGTGGGAAATCACAGAGGTTAGTTACTTATTTTCTCATGCATTTACCATTTGTTCTCTTTTCTCAGGGAAGTTGAAAGACCTGAGGTTCAAACATAATAAGGCCCCATACTGTTTCTAAGAGTATTTACAACATGCAAAGTATAAGGCAGTGCATTGCTTATATTTAAATTTGTTTTCACTCATCTGAGCTATTACACAGTATGCCATCCCTAAACCTTTTATAATAAGGAACACAGGTTTCTCAGCCACGAAAGGGAATGAAATGTTCAGCAATTTGAGCTCCCTGGTACCATGGAGGTGACAAAACATATATATGTATCCAATCCATTCTACTGATCTGGCGCCAGCATTAGGAGGGACTGCCTGGGGCAGAGACCTTCTGCTATATACACGTTCCTGGGAATTAGCAGGTGAACCAAATGGCTCATAGTAATGACAGCAACATCTTTCAAAAGACTCAACCTTACTAAATGGATTCCCCAAATACATTTTCTCTTTCTGAAAACAGCAGTGTTTTTAAAGCTTAACTGATAGTACAAATGTTTGTTGCCATGTTAAAAAAAATATTCTCAAGAACTCAAGGATCAAGTTATAAACAAATCATTTTCACTTATTTTAGAATGAATGCACAATCCACTTTCTACTAGGTATCTTCATATTTTCACTAATCTTTTAAATCTCTAGCCCATGGCAAATTAATCTAGAAGAGTAATAGCGTGCTGGGGTAACCATGGCCTGGCACTTAACATTTATAAGATTAGACCTTAAAGGTAAAAATAAGCAGAAAATCATCCACTATCTGGATAATTTTCACTCCTTGAATTTGAAGTAAAGCAATCTCTGGGTTCTAGTCTTAATCTTGTAAATAAACTGTTGTGGCACCTGGAGAAGTCATTTAATTTTTTTTGACTTAATTTTCCTTATTCATATAATCAAGAGGTTATAAGATAGTACTTAAAGTCTTTTCACAAACTTATGATTACATTATTTAAAAATAATTCTAGTGTACACATTGAAAAATATATGTCTAGAGTTTAAAAGAAAGTGTTTTACTTGTAAATTATGCTTGTAATACTCCTTGTATTTCTTGTATACTTATAATACTATAACTACCATTATCAGATAGGAATATCTTATTTACCATTATTAAAAATAGAAATAATACTTTACATTCAAATAATATATTTTGATTGCTTAGAAGTATTTTGCATATATTATTGTACAGAAGAGCTTTCTATGGTCAATAGGTTAGGAATAATTATTTCTATTTAAATGGTCATTTGTGTCCAAGGACATACAAGATGTTAGCAGCAAAACCTAGAACAAAAATTTTTTAATTTTGAGACCTAATTTTCAATGTAATTTGTAGAGAAATGTATCTTTCAGATAATAGATCTAGCTAAGCAAATTTAAGGAGCCATCATCTTGAGCCGTTCACTTACTTCCTGCCATTGTCAAGAGCTGGCCATGAGGTCTCTTGGTGCCATCTTTTGCATTCTTCATGAATTGTGAGTGGGTTTTTCCAAGTTTCAAGGTGAAGAGATGTGTATGTAGCCATTGGAAATTTCCTGGGGGAGGGTAAAACTTCTTTTAACATAGATATGCCTCTTACTTTCTATCCATTCAGAAATTGAAGAGCAAGTGCTGAATTATTTAATTTTAGTATAAATTAGAGTTGCAAAAAATGACAAAAGACAACATTAAGACGTATTTTCTGTGTTGTCATTGCTCAACTACCACTTTGTTCTTCCTTGCTGCCACCCACAACACCGTGTTGTGCTCTCCAGAATCAAGCAGCTGGATAAAGAACTACATTAGGATGAAAGTATTTTCCTTTTTGTTAGTATTATACTCCATAAGAAAGTGCTGGTGCTGTTCTATGATCCCTTTGGGTAGATAGATACTCCTGGGTAGGACATGAGGCCATTCAGAAGATGTGTGTTATACTAGGATACATACTACATTTCCTTCAGTGAGCATCTCTAGAATCTTGGAGATGGCCTGAATCTATTATTACCAAGGTATCAGAAAGCCTTGTAGAAGGGAATGGGAACCCACCCTAGTATTCCTGCCTAGGAAATCCCATGAACAGCAGAGACTGGCAGGATAGAGTCCATGGGGTTGTAAAGAGTTGGACATGACTGAGTAACACACACACACACACACACACACACACACACACACACACACCAGAAAGACTAACATTAAAGTGAAAACACTGAGGCACAGTGGTGCCTCAGTGGATCAGTAGCATCAGTATCAGCATCCAAGGAAATTTGTTCAAAATATAAATTCATTGGTCCCATCTCAGACCTACTGAATTATAAACTCTGTGGATTAGTTTCAGCAGTCTGTTTTTTAACAAGCCCTCCAGGATATTCTGAAGTATATTAAAGTTTAGGAAACAATGTGTAGGAGAAGGCATGGACAGTAAAATGACTTAGAAGGATTTGGGAACCATGGAAAGAAAAAGAATGTTTGCTTTGCTTGCCTGTTTTGCCTTGAACTCCTGAGATTCTGACAATGGGGGGCCGGGGGGGTGGAGGGTTTATGGAAATAACCTTTGAAAATCACCTTTAGTGTTAATCCATACCTTTGCCTCAAGTAGATCAGCAACCAGTTCCAATTTAGACTCTGAATTATCCTTCCAGAATCTGGTCATACAAGACATGTGGGCAACTGGTAGTAGTTGACAGTAGCATCCAATAAAGGGTGCTCACCTAGTCCTCACACATGAAGGAAAACTCCAAACTGTGAAAATGAACAAATCAACTCATCATCTAAACTTTGAAAGTATATTTCCTACAAATTAATACAAATAAAGAAGAAATCCTATAAGGTAAGATTTTCAAGAAGTAATTTACTAATGTCTTTGTAGGAAATTCATTTTCCAAATCTGTGTCAAAAATAAAAAGAATCATAAAGGAAAAACTTTGCAAGAATATTCATTGTTGATTTGAAATTAGAGCAAAATATCAGCGATCTTCATGAGGGTTTGAAAGAAAATAACACTCAGTTCAAATCACAATCAAAATCAAGTGCAAAGAAGTTCCAGGAGGACTTAAGCTTCCGTGACAAAGACTTCTCTATTCTAGGGAGAACTTGACTTAAGTTATCGCACTCCTTATTTATTTAATTTAATTATATTGACGTTACTTTTTCTCTAAAGAGCCCCAAGCATAAAGACATTGAAGTAGTGACAGTATAGTGTTTGATCAAGAAATACAAAAAGAAATATATATGTATATATAATATAATATACATATATCTATAAGAATCACACTTCTACATAACAGTCATAGCTGTCTGAAACACAGCTGTTACATCATTGAGGGCACCCTAAATGGAAAGCCCAACCAAAAAAGCAGAACTAGAAGAGAACATGAGTGTGAAAAGTCACTTTCAAAAACCATGTTTAATGCTGATCATCAAGGTTTAGTTTTCAATTCATATAATGATTATAAAAGTCATTTTATCTTTGAACTGAAACATAACCCAGTCTATTGACTAGTTTTCCATCCAAGAACACATCACATAAACCTTTTCCTAGAGAACACTTTCTCGGTCTCTTAAAAATCCATCCATCAAGCTAACTGAGGGCGTGAACAGCAGATGATCAGTTTGAGAATACTTGAAATCAACACTGAGAGTTTGCTCAGGAAGCTTTGTTAAGGAGTGAGGGTTTCCCAGCATCTCCAACAGCCCAAAGTAGAGACAGTCATCAAACCAAAGGTTAGCTTGATATTCATGTGGACTAAAAAGGATTTCCTCTCTCCTCCTTCTGTAGATATCAATTGCGGAGGTGGGGCGGGTAGCAACAACAACAGCAGCAGCAGCAGAGAGAATGGGGGAAATGCATTTGCTCTTTTGTAAAGCACTTAATCTTCAAAAGGCCCATTTTTCCAAAGACCTAAGATACTCATGTGAGATGCTCCCACTTCTAAGTGCTCTGAATGGGCTATACTTTTACCACATTGTTTTTTTAAGTGCATTCCACAATCATTATCACCTGGGAGCTTGTATGAATGGCAGAATATCAGGCCCAAACTCAAAACTAAAGGGTCAAAAATCCACATTTTTAATGAGATACTCATTGAATTTTACATATTAAAGTTTGAGACATATTAGGCTGTAGGACTATATGCCCACTGCTTTTTCTCTAGTTATTATTTTCTCATGTTTACCTGATTATTATATTTACCTGGGAACATGTAAAAACTCTCAAGCCCCACTGAAAGACTAAATCAGAATCTCCATATTTTTTTTAAAGTGTCCCAGTTTCTTTTGACCCAAGTATGGTTGGGAAGCCTTAAAGAATCTGCCTGCCAAAGCAGGAGACATGGGCTCAATCCTTTGGTTAGGAAGATTCCCTAGAGACAGAAATGGCAACCTACTTCAATATTCTTGCCTGAGAAATGCTATGGATAGAAGAGCCTGGTGGGGTACAGTCCATGGGGTTCAAAAGAATCAGACATAACTTTGTGACTAAACAACAACAACATTTGGGAAATAGTTCCTTTAGGCAGTCGTGAAAGGGCTTATTCCACATTTGTACCCTATAAAAACCCAGTTGACATACAATATAGATACTTTGTCTTTATTTATGTAAATTTTAGGTATATTTGGTGGTAAAAAAATAAATAAATGTCAAATGGAATAAGAAGAAATAAGGAGGTGGCAGCATTGGTAAGATGAACAATGACAAGCGTAACGCTGGCCGTGTGCGTGTGTTTGGGTGCATCCTTTACGACTTGCCTACATAAAGACACCTGTTCAAATCAGTAAACCAAATCCCACTCCAGATGGCTGGGTACCTCCAAAGGTGTTTCAGATATAAAAGATTAAGACAGATTTCTTAATTTCAATCAACTGTACTGCCCTAATAAACACACAACCTAAGATTTTTGTTTGTGTTTTAGTCTGAGTGTATCAGGTCGGGCTCTCTAAGAAACAGATTTCGAATCTGAATTTATGTACAGGATGTTCATTGGGGATACACCCTGGTTCACCTAGGAATAGGCACAGGGAAGGTGAATCTAACTCAGTCACACAAAAAGTCATGCCAGAAAAGAGACTCAGCTGAGAGCTGCCAGCCATGCATACTTTGCAGTTGGAGGAATAAGTGTCTCAGTCTTGAAGGGGAATCCAGGCTGCACCTCACAGCATGCAGTACAATGGAAGTCACTGCAATGATAACTAAATTTTCCATTTTTAAATCTTCAAGAGGCTATCATAAATGCCTTATGGCTCTCTTTATCTCAGAATCTTACTTAAAGAATGGTCAGTGCAATTCTGTTTGTATTCTCTACTTTCTCCTGCTGCTTGACACCTTTTAAATAAATTCTTCCACATATTGATTGTTTGAGGAACTGCAAAGTACAGAACTTCTTTTTGAAAAAAACTACTTTGTTAACAGATGAAGGTTTTGTTTTATAGAGTCTAAAAAATCCCCACAAAGGTGTCTGAAATTAACTAGGCTATTAACCAAAGTTCACATCATTTTCCTTAACTTAATTTTTGTAAGATTATGATTCATGTCATAATTTTCTGAAGGTGCTCATTTTCCTGATTGGATTATTAATTTGTGTTTATTATAGAGACTATGATATAATGTTTTATCTTAATTAGTATTTTTATGCTTATGATTTTAAATATGTATATAGCCAGTTTTTATGCTGTTTCTCTTCCTAACATAACTAAGGTTAAGTGTTTTCTTTTAACAAAGGAAATTTATATTCAAATTAAAAGTAATTACAGATGCTTTATCAAAAATAAAGCAATTGGTAGTTGTGTAAATAGACATCTCCACAGTAATAAAATGCAGTCTGGGTAACCTCTGTGTTTATGATTCTGACGATGTTTCTTCTACAGGAAAAATAATAAGTTTTATGTATAGAATGTATTTGCTAACAAGGAAACATCCATCTTTAATTCCTAATGGTATCTTTTTCCTTTGTTTTTCAGGAGATGAAGTTGATTGGCCTTCCATTCATAGTATATCCAGAAAGTAGATCCAAATTATATAAGCAGATTGTAAAATGATGGGTATATTTTTTTTTTCTTTTTAACTCACTGTTTTCACAATGAATTGAGCAGTTTTCAAGCTGTACACATCACTAATATATATTAACTACCCTCTTTTTTGCTAGATATTATGGTAAGTGCCAGAGCTACAAAAAATAAAATAAAATAAAAATAAAACAGAGTCCTGGTCCACCAGGGGTTCAAATTCTAGTGAACAAATTGTGTTGAGGTTCAGTGATTAGGAAAATCAAAAGAATTGAACAAATGTTCCATTTTCCATTTATTTTGGTTGTCAAGAAGCAGCTACTGCAGCAACTATAACCTTAGAGAAATTTTTTTCAAAAAACAGACGAACAGTTCATGTAGGTATAAAAATATTCACCCAAAATATAAATGTTTAAATCCACATTTAATTGAATAACAAAAAAGACAATGTATTTAATGATTTTTTTAAAAGATAAGACTATTGTTTTACTTCTGGCCTTAAATTATATTCGAAGTGTTAGGAATCTGAGAGACAGACTAAGGAGAGGGTCCCTGATAGCACACTCTCATCGACACTGAGCAATGCCTGGTTCCTGGCAGATGTGAGTAAAGGAGAGCCACTCGGAATTTTTGAGTTCAGTGAGCTTGGAATGAGTCAGTTGAGTCTGGATGGATTGTCTAGATTTCTAGGGGACATTTGTTGACATCCAGTGTTGATGTTCAGTGGTGTGTGTGTGTGTGTGTGTGTGTGTGTGTGTGTGTGTATTTGTACACTTGTACTCTATTCAGGGACTGACTGCAAGGCCCAGAATGTGGTGGTGGCTTTTGCTCTGGAAGGAATTGGCAACATCCTGTCCAGCTGAGCACAGTTATCACTAACCATGACAAAAGTTTGAAGATAACAGTTTTATTTGTCACAACATTATTTCTTGGAGGTTTGGATCCAGGAGCTCCTGGGAGATTCCCAATGGTCTTTTTTGTTTGTTTTCCATCTAAATATCTCTGTTCTGTTGAATATGGGAAAGGCAGATGGTAGCCTTGTTACATTTTGGGTTTGGCCTTGGCGTGTTTCTCTCAGCAGTGGTAATTAGTTTTCTACTATCCCTTGCTGTAGTGGTATCTAGAGGGCATTACTTTACCAGGTCTTTTTCTAAGCCCTTTAAGTTTACCCTGAGGAAGGGACTCTGTATGGAGTATCATCCTCCAGCCCTTTTTTCTTTCCACTGGCAATGAAAAGAGGATGGGTGCAGGCCAGCAGACCACACTGGCTCAATCTGACCATTCTCAATCTCCCCTAAATGCCATGCACTAAAGGAGAGGGGCAATTAACCTTCAGAACTGTGCCCTCAACTCTGCTCATATGTCTATACTCTCAGAGACAGAGTTTGTGATACCATAGAGTTAGTCTCTGGGAGAAGACTTTGACTCACTAGGTCTTTGTCACAAATATGAAACATTCATTTGTACTAGCTCTCCTCTCAAGGTCATCCAGGAAGAATTTCTGAATACTAATTTTTGTACAGTAAGACATCACCAAATTTGGGTATGAACTAATGCAGAATTAATTATAAGTAGACATGGCCAGACTGAAACTTAACTTTTTAGAAGTTTGTGTAATAGCAAACATGAGATTTCATTAGAATCCTTTTAAGAACATTTCTTGTGTGGATTTTTATGAGCATACGGTAGTAATAAGAAATGATTTGTTTCTATATGTTTTTTTAAAGGCCCTGGAGAACCTGCCTTTGTAAGCATTTAGATTTTATTGTATGCACTGAATGTAATTGGTGATGGCCTTGTGGCCCTAGTTCCTAACAGAACTAAAATAAAATGAACAGACAAAATATTTTTAAGTATTCTAAAATTAAAATTTTTATAACTTCCTTCTACTTACATGTAAGATAAACTTGAAATATTAATGAGTGAAGACACTTGCAACCAACAATATTTAATAGCTTGCTTATTGCTTTTATGAGAGGTAAAATCCTATAATGATTCAAAACAAGGGCTTGGAAAATAAGACTTCTTAAGTGCAAATCCTGGTCCTCCACTTATCAGATAAAATATATATAAAATAGGGATAAATGTTAGAAAATACGTATTGACATATACTGCAAAATACGCCTACTTTTGTTCATATACTCAGGACGTCTTTCTCTCCTTTGGACACACAAGAATATCTAGCATGGCTCCTTTTGTGGTGTTTCACAACCACATTTACCTGGAAACATTCTTATCCATTCCTCAGGCCCCCAACTTAAGAATGGAGCTTTCTCCTAGCAATGTCACCATTTTTTCATATATTTACCTTGGTTTCCACAATTTCATCAGAGATGCAGGTATACATCTGAGTCTCAAAAATTGAAAATGTGTTCATTATTTTCCCAGGAGACTTTGCAGCTCCCCCTTTAAACCATCCAATGTCAATAGACTGGGGAAGAGAAAGAGTTGAAAGGCAGAGTGAGTAGAAGAAATATTTTCTGGGCTCCCAACTGTAATCCTAGACCATACACAGAAAAGAAACTGAACAAACATTCTGAAGAAAAATAGGTATTTGTTTTGTATTCTTGAGATGTGTGTACATGATAAGTCGCTTCAGTTGTGTCCAACTCTTTGCAACCCTATGGACTGTAGCCCATCAGTCTACTCTGTCCATAGGATTCTCTAGGCAAGAATTCTGGAGTGAATTGCCACACCCTTCTCCAGGGGATCTTCCAGACCCAGGGATGGAACTTGCATCTCTTACATCTCCTGCATTGGGAGGTGGGTTCTTTACCACTAGCACCACCTAGGAAACCCTATTATTGAGATGAAGCATTTTATATTTCCCAAGCTTTCTAAAGTGGCTATATATTTTATAGTAATTATTTTTTTATTAGCAAGTAATTAAATAATTAGTATTTCTACTCCATCTAACTTATGGCTACTTTCAGGGTCCCTCTACCTTTTTCTCCTCTTGATTATTTCTGACCATCAGTTCAGTTCAGTTCAGTCACTCAGTCGTGTCTGACTCTTTGAGACCCCATGGACTGCAGCAGGCCAAGCTTCTCTGTCCATCACCAACTCCCAGAGCTTGCTCAAACTCATGTTCATGGAGTTGGTGATGCCATCCAACCACCTCATCCTCTGTCTTCCCCTTCTCATCCTGCCTTCAGTCTTTCCCAGCATTAGGGTCTTTTCCAGTTAGTCAGTTCTTTGCATCCAGTGGCCAAAGTATTGGAGCTTCAGCTTCAGTATCAGTCCTTCCAATGAATATTCATGACAGATTTCCTTTACAATTGAATTACAAGGTTTGATCTCCTTGCAGTCCAAGGGACTCTCAAAAGTCTTCTCCAACACCACAGTTCAAAAGCATTAACAGTTCTTCAGCATTCAGCTTTATTTGTAGTCCAACTCTTACATCCATACATAGCTATGTATTTCTGACAAGATTTAAGCAGATCAAAACTGTAGCTTAGATGACCAAACATATGTATATAATCAATCTGATTAGGCTATCAAAAGGCTCCAAACTCGCTGCTGCTACGGCTGCTAAGTTGCTTCAGTCGCCTGGTAAAGCTTAGTTTTGGCAAAAACATTTTTTTAACGAAACAACTGGTAAACAATTTTTTTCTAAGACCACACAACTGCTATTTTTTTAAAAATGGTCTATGTTTAATCAATTATGAACTGAGTAATATGATAAGAAAGAGTTAATAAGAATAAAACCCCAAAGATAATATTAAAAAGGCTTTCCACAGTTATCAGACAAATGGAGAACAAGAGAAGAGGGGGACAAGCATGGAGAAAAATGTTCCCTTTCCCAAACGCTCTTTTTGAAAATTACTTGGAGACTTAGAGACTCTGTTGACTTTAATTAAGTGCTCATTAGATTGACAAACTTTTTAAAAAAGTGATCCTGCTTGTCATGTGGGTTTTCATATTCTCTCCTGGCTTTCCCTCTAAATTACTTTAGAACCATTTCAGAATAACTTGTTTATGCAAGGGAAATTACTCATAACCCTTTAAAGAATTCAGATAGATTTTTATGTCCTGTGGTTACTGCTTTATTATTTTTACACAGTTTTATAATTTTCACTGAAATCTCTTAACTCCTCCATGCAAAGTCAAAGTCTTCCTAAATAGAACTTAATTCCTTTGGTACCAGTGGGGAAATAACTTATAAGCTTTGAAATCTCCAGAGTCAGATGTCAACACAGAAATAATTGAATAGGTAAAGTCCTGGAGGCTTGGGCGATACCCAAATAAACAACTGAATGATCTTTCCAAACATTCAACAGGAATAAAATAAAAAGAGTTAATCTTTTTTTTTTTATGTTACAGTAAGTCCCCTACATACGAGTGAATTCCATTCTGAGAGTGAGTTCTTACATCCAATTTGTTCTAACAAAGTTAGCCTAGGTACCCAACTAACACAACTGACTATATAGTACTGTACTGTAATGGGTTTATAATACTTTTCACATAAATAATACACAAAAGATGCAAACAAAAAATAAAGTAACATTTTTAATCTCACAGTACAGTACCTTGAAAAGTACAGTAGTGCAGTACAACGACTGGCACACAGGGGCTGATATCGAGTGAACAGGTAAGAAGTAAAGGTAAAGGTAATATACTCTACAGTGCTGTAAATTAAAGTAAACAAAAGCACAGCCACTTATAGGGGATGCACACACATGACAGTGTATGTCAGACATGTGAATGTGATTGGATATGAGAACACAGGTTCTCATCTTTGGAAGTTTGTAACTTGAAGGTTTGTATATAGAGGACTTACTGTATGATACTCTGTGTTCATATTCGTACCACCTTCTGATTGAATATTTTATTTTTTAAATAGTTGCAATAGATTTGTCTTCATCTCAGTTTACCAAGGTACCAGCAAGCCTAACATTAAAGAAACTGTTGATGGGTTAATCCACACTAGGACATACTTCCTGGTCTACCACAAAATTGACTACTTGAAGGTAATATTAATATTAACTATCAGCGTTACTGTCGTTTCCTGGATCTTCTTGTTTTATTCTTCTCTTTATCCCTTATACTATTAAAAATGGTATAATAAAGAATAAAACAGAGTATTACTTAGAAGAATAAGATTTAGAGACCAGAAGGTATACTGATAATTACTGTTTTCATACACATTGCTCTTAGATCTTTTGACTAATATCAACATCAACATGTTATTGATGGAGTGTTTTAACAGACAAAAAGTCATGGCTAAGTTCATATTGCTTTATCATATCACTAGTCACATAATGGATTTGCCTAGACATACAGTTACAATTGTTTTCATTCTTGATACTTTAATCTCAAAATTCAGAATTATGAGATTCCTAATAAAAATATAAAGCACCAAGTTAAAATAAAAAATAATTAGGGGAATAAATAATAATCTTAAAATACACCTAAAATGTTATGCACCCATTTCTGCAGCTTATATTAATTTGATCAAAATTTCTCTAGCACATACACAGCTGTCTTTAGCATTTCAGCAAAATGATACTAATAAAACTAGAATTGATTCCATTTCATACTGTGGAGGATGACTAAAACATAAAACTCTGGAAACACCAAAGGTGGGAAAGAATGTGGAACAAATAAAGCTTTCATATGTTATTGACAGGAGTGTGAAATGGTACAACCACTTAGGAAAAGTGTATGTAGTTTCTCATATGTATATATATATGCTCTATAAACCAGTAGTTCCATCTCTAGGTATTTACTAAGAGAAATGAAAGCCAAAGTTCTCAAATAAATTTGTGCAAGAGTGGTTTATAGGACCTTTATTCATAATAGGTCCAAGTTGAAAACAACCACAATTTCGATCAAGAGGTGAACAGATACATGAATTAGGGTGATTTCATGCAACTCAATACTATTTGGCACTAAAAAAATAGTGAGTGTGTTATATGAACAGTAACATGAATGTATTTCAAGGATGTTACATTAAGTGAAAAGAGTCAAAGATAATATTGCATTCTATATGACTCCATTTATAAGAAGTTCAAGAACAAACACAACTAATCTGTGGTGCTAAAATCGTAATCATTGTTGCTTAGCAAACTGAGAGTTGACTAGAATGGGCAAGAGGAAATATCCTGTGGAGTTGGAAATGTTCTGCCTTATTTGGGGTGGTGGCTGTGTGGGTATACACGTCTGTCTACTATCGCACTGAACTAAATATACTTATGATATGTAAAATGATTAAAATGCACATTTTAGCCAATGTTTAAATATTTAAAAAATTAAGTTTTCTTATATCTAATCTAGGGAAAACCACTAAACCATTCAGGTATGACCTAAATCAAATCCCTTACAATTACACAGTGGACGTGACAGATAGATTCAAGGGATTAGATCTGATAGACAAGACTGCCTGAAAAACTATGAATGGAAGTTCGTAACATTGAACAGAGGGTGGTGATCAAAACCATCCCCAAGAAGAAGAAATGCAAAAAGGCAAAATTGTTGTCTGAAGAAGTTTTACAAATAGCTGAAAAAAGAAGAGAAGCAAAAAGCAAAGGAGAAAAGGAAAGATATATCCATCTGAATGCAGAGTTCCATAGAATAGCAACGAGAGATAAGAAAGCCTTCCTAAGTGATCAATGCAAAGAAATAGAGGAAAACAATATATAGAATGGGAAAGACTAGAGATCTCTTCAAGAAAATTAGACAAATTAGAGATACCAAGGGAACATTTCATGCAAAGATGGGCACAATAAAGGACAGAAACAGTATGGACCTAACAAAAGAAAAAGATATTAAGAAGAGACGGCAAGAATACACAGAACTGTACAAAAAAAGATCTTAATGACACAGATAACCACGATGGTGTGATCAATCACCTAGAGCCAGACATCCTGGAATGTGAAGTCAAGTGGGCATTAAGAAGCATCACTTTGAACAAGGCTAGTGGAGGTGATGGAATTCCAGTTGAGCTATTTCACTGAACAAAACTAATGGAGGTGATTGAATTCCAGTTGAGCTTTTCAAATCCAAAAAGATGATGCTGTGAAAGTGTTGCATTCAATATCCCAGCAAATTTGGAAAACTCAGCAGTGGCCACAGGACTGGAAAAGGTCAGTTTTCATTCCAACCCCAAAGAAAGGAAATGCTAAAGACTGTTCAAACTACTGCACAATTGCACTCATTTCAGATGCTAGCAAAGTAATGCTCAAAATTCCCCAAGTGAGGCTTCAACAGTATGTGAACCAAGAAATTCCAGATGTTCAAGTTGGATTTAAAAAAGGCAGAGGAACCAGAGATCAAATTTCCAACATCTGTTGGATCATTGAAAAAGCAAGAGAATTCCAGAAAAACATCTATTTCTGCTTCGTTGACTATGCGAAAGACTTTGGGTGGATCACAACAAACTGTGGAAAATTCTTCAAGAGATGGGAATATCAGACCACTTTACCTGCCTCCTGAGAAGTCTATATGCAGGTCAAGAAGCAACAGTTAGAATTGGACATGGAACAATGGACTGGTTCCAAATTGGGAAAGGAGTTTGTCAAGGCTGTATATTGTCATCTTGCTTATTTAACTTATACAGAGAGTACATCATGTGAAATGCTGGACTAGATGAAGCACAAGCTGGAATCAAGACTGACAGAAGAAATATCAACAACTTCAGATATGCAGATGAAACCACCCTAATGGCAGAAAGCGAAGAGTAACTAACGATTCTCTTGATGAAAGTGAAAGAGGAGAGTGAAAAAGCTTAAAACTCAACATTCAAAAAACAAAGTTCATGACATCAGGTCCCATCACTTCATGGCAAATAGATGGAGAAACAATGGAAACAGTGACAGATTTTATTTTCTTGGGCTCCAAAATCACTGCAGATGGTGACCAAAGTCATGAAATCAAAAGACACTTGCTTCTTGGAATAAAAGCTATGACCAACCTAGACAGCATATTAAAAAGCAGAGACATTACTTTACCAACAGAGGTCTGTCTAGTTGAAGCTATTGTTTTGCCAGTAGTCATGTATGGATGTGAGAGTTGGACCATAAAGAAAACCAAGCACTGAAGAATTGATGCTTTTGAACTGTGGTGTTGAAGAAGACTCTTGAGAGTTCGTTCGACAGCAAGGAGATCAAACTAGTCAATTGTAAAGGAAATCATTCCTGAATATTCATTGGAAAGACTGATGCTGAAGCTGAAGCTCCAATACTTTGGCCACTTTATGCAAAGAACTGGTTCATTGGTAAAAATCTTGATGTGGGAAAGATTGAAGGCAGGAGGAGAAGGAGACAAAAGAGGATAAGATGGTTGGATGGTATCACCAACATGATGGTCATGAGTTTGAGCAAGCTTCAGGAGTTGGTGATGGATAGGGAAGCCTGGCATGCTGCAGTCCATGGGGTCACAAAGAGTCGGACATGACTGAGTGACTGAACTGAACTGAACTAATATCCAATTTAGCTTCTCATTTATTACAAACGAAAAAAACTCTCCCATTCACTGTTAAGATATGCTATTTAAAAGCAATCTCAAAAATGAACTCTTATTGTTTACTAATAAATTAATATATGTATAATAAGCAGTTTTAAAGGAGAAATATGTAAGAATTCTAAACATCAGTACATGGAAGCTTTTTAAAAATAGTGCTACAATACAGAGTTAAATGTTATTCTACACTTTACTACTTAGTCCTAAAACCAAATATGACATAGTATATCATGAGTTTTAGCATTCATGCATCTTGTTATATGATTCATTTAAAATTAAGTTAATTATGTATGACATATTAATTTGTGAAATGATTTTAAATGTCTTTATATAGCACAGTATAAGCATAAATTGGTCTTTAAATTATATTTAAAACACATCTTAAGTCAAACTGACCTAAAGTAAAAGTATATAAATGCAAAATTAGTTACTATATCCTATCCCACGTTGAACCCATGATTTTAACAATTTTGATATGTGTTCCTATGACACTAAACAATTTGGTGTGTGGTTTAATAGATACAATCAGCTTCTTTTTTGAGTTTGTTTGTTTTCTTCGCCTGGTTCCCAAGACCTTGGATTTCCATTTCCTGATGGACCTTGGTGATTTATTGAACAATAATTATAATATTCGATGACTATGTCAGAAGAAATTCAGCATTAGTTGTCTAACTTTTCAGACTCAGAATTCCTCATTTAAAATATTGAAATTTGATTATTCTGAACTCATGACTCTTAGGCAGAGCTTCCGACCCCAGGAAGTTCATGGTGAAGAATGGCTTCATGTGTCACCCCCAATAATATTTTCACCTTGACAGAGACTACCATTGCCTTGACCCCAGGCATGAAAATTTTTGCAAAGTTTTTGGTGATATTTTCTTTGGTAGAAAATTTTAAAACATAAGACATATATAGCTGTCTTCTACCTACTTTGCTAGGAGATCCAACCAGTCCATCCTAAAGGATAATAGTACTGAATATTCACTGAAGGACTGATGTTGAAGCTGAAACTCCTATACTTTGGCCATCTGATGCAAAGAGCTGACTCATTGGAAAAGACCCTGATGCTGGGAAAGATTGAGGGCAGCAGGAGAAGGGGACAACAGAGGATGAGATGGTTGGATGGCGTCACCGACTCAGTGGCCATGAATTTGAGTAAACTTCGGGAGTTGGTGATGGACAGGGAGGCCTGGCGTGCTGCAGTCCATGGGGTCGCACAGAGATGAACATGACTGAGTGACTAAACTGAACCTACTTTGCAATATAGAAATACCACCTATTTCTTTAAATAAACATCAGCCATCAGATTTTCCTATGGTTCTCCAAATGTCCCTAGTAATTGTCACTACAAAGATAATCTTTTCAAAGCCCAGCAATCACCTACCCAGGTTCCTGCTTGCTTTGTTTATTGTTGCCAATTCAAGTGAAGGCATCTCAGCTTCCTAATTGACTTAGATCCTTTATGTGTAAGTCCTGAAGCTCAAACTGAATCAACATATGTGTGCAGTTAGATATTCTCATGTACAACTATAAGAATATAGTTCTTAGAGAAACTGAAGCTGAAAAAAAAATCCAAATAAATATAAAATATCCAAATAAAATATCAAACTGTGAAACCATCAATAATGTGCTTTTCTACAATGAACTCACATTAGTTGAAGGCAGTGCATTCATATTTAATTCATAGTCTGTTTTTGCTCACAATTTGCTGCCAGATAATTGATCTGGCTTTTTGTTTCTCTGAATTAGAATGTAGTCATTATTGAGTTATCAAGTTTTACTATTCAGTGCGTCTTGTCAGCTATCGAGATGGCCAAAATACCAAGTCAACCACCATGTGGCCCACTGCGTTCCACACATAGCCACAGTCTGAAGGAAATGCCAACGTTGTGTGTGTGCACATGCGTATGTGTCCTTGCCTTAGGTACAAACAATTAAAACAAAGTTTGGATGAGATTTCCATACTGACAGCTACCACTTTAGGCAACGGGAGAGAAGGTGGGCAATAGCTTCCACTTACATGTCTTGTAGACAAAAAAAGGACCTGTTTTCCATAATTCGCTCAAACTCCAAACAGCAACTTAATTTTCTTTCAGCTTTCAGTTTGAGATGCACGGCAGGGATCTCCTCCCCAAGCAAAAGG
The DNA here is from genome assembly GCF_054371585.1 of Giraffa tippelskirchi. Classification (NCBI taxonomy): domain Eukaryota; kingdom Metazoa; phylum Chordata; class Mammalia; order Artiodactyla; family Giraffidae; genus Giraffa; species Giraffa tippelskirchi. The sequence continues at coordinate 112,161,039 of NC_137277.1, forward strand.
CAATCTGAGGTGAGAAGAAGAGCATGCTGCCAGCACAGGTATAGGCCTGCACAGCGGAGCTGTGGCAACAGAGAGAGGCTTTTCATTTTAACAACTGTGAGAGAGTGAGGACAGGAACATAATGAAGATGGCATAATTGAAGTGGGAGAGGGAAACATTAACCATGCATCCAAAGGGAGACTGGGGGGCTGCTTTAATTTGGGCTTCCTTGTTTGCTCAAGCTTTAAAACTAGCTGAGAGGTCAGGAAACTCCATGAGGTTAGCACCTACACCCCAACAAACTCCCAGTTCTGAAAAGTCTGTCTGCTGTGTTTTGTTTTACTTTAATTATATGGAGCCAAGTTATTTTGACTCTTCTGTTTTCTCATTTTCATATGCATGTTGACTCTGGGATACAGACACCTCTGACAAGGATTTCAGTTATATGGGTCTGTTGATGCCCAAACATATCTCTTTTCTAATGTATCTGTCTCTTTGCCACCAAAGAATTTCATATCCTGCATAAGAAGACATAAGCATGAAAAATTTGAAAATATAAAATATAACACAAGGAAACTGAGGACATGAGAGAGGATGAAAGGAAAAAGAAAATGCACCAAGATCCAAAGAAAGTAAGACAAGTAGATGATAGGCATGTGGTTCCAAGGGAGATTAAATTCAAAGAGATTTTAAAATATTATTAATAGATTTACAAATGATCATGAAGTGAAAATCACAGAAATTTATATTTAATTGTTGACATCAAATAATTTATCATTCAGACAAAAGTCATGTGATCATGAATATTCCTATAATTGAAACTTTACTTACAAAATTACATTTTAAAAGTATTTGTTAAATTCTCAGTAAAAAGAAATGCACATAAAAATATGAATTTTCCTATGAAAAAGTATAGCTAATTATTCAGATTTTTAGCCAATAGTTTTTATGAACTGGCAAAACCTCCAACAATTCATTAAAAAAAAATCGAATGCACTGTAGACTTCATTTATGTTAGAGAATTCCTGAGGCATGTTTAATAGGAATAAACAAAATAATGCTAAAGGAAAATCATATTTGCTTTCTCACCTACAGAGGCTCAGGAGGAGCCCATTGAGGATAAGAAAGTCACTGTTTATCTTAGTTAGATTCTGACGTCTTTGACTCTACTGATCAATATCACCCCTGAATAGGTTACTGTGGGATTGAGGCTTCGCTTGGTTCAATAACCCCAAATTTCTTAACCCTTGCATTAAAAAAAAAAGGTGAACAAAATACTTTAAAAAGACTTTATTTTTTTTAATGCCTTGAGAGATTCTTCAACCATCACTTTAAAGGTATCTGGACACTTTTGAAATGCATCTTATTCTGGTCTAGCCTATGGCTAGATAGAACTTAAAATCATTTGTCTAGTACTAAAGATCAATGCAGAAAAAAAATATGGCATGCATGGAGGTAGCAATAAACAAGTACTATTTTATGCTGCAAATTAGAAGTTAATATTTTAAATTAAAAACAGCACATGCATAGTAACTGAAATCCTGCCCACCTACAAATTTACTGATATCCCTATCTGTATTCATTCCTTTACTTATTAACTCATTCAATCATCTTTTGAGTGTGTATTACATCAGCCTCTGAACTAAGTACCAGATCTACGTGTCTTTCATTTTAGATAGAGGGCTAATATTCTTAATATTTTATTGTTCTCTTCACTTTCACTTTCACAACTTTTTTTGATAGGCTTATTGAGACATAATACCTGAGAAGTGAGGATGAGATGATTTTACTTAATATTTAAAGTAATATTTACTTTAAATTGCATAAATTAATTAATCAAACTGTTAATTATAGTGCTAAGCATTTTTACTGTATTCTAGTCCTGGGAATTTGGTAACTCATATCAGTTATATAGAGCAACAGGAATATTGTCAGAGTATTATTTTCCAAATTATTATGGATTAAAACTGATGTAATTGCTGTAATTTGTGGAATACTTATACTAAGTGTCAAAAATGTAATGTATTTCATGTACTTTTGTACAATATTTCATATTAGCCCCTTTAGGCAAGCAGAGAAATCATGCTTAAATCCTGAGCATTCATAGTTGTTTTTGTTGTTTCATTCAAGTCTATTTATTGTGTAGTCTGTAGGTTGTATCATTCATTGATTCAAGAAAACTCCTGTCTGTAAAGTAAGGTGGGTCTCAATCATCCAAATTGATGGAAATGACACTACATCACAGCTGGACTTTGTGCTTATCATAAAATCCTGCACTGAGTTTTAATATTCAGAATTGGTTCACACATAAGGAAGTCCTGATCAGACCCCACCCTCACCCACACACCAATCCATCAGTACAAACTCTCTCAATTGATGTCTAACAGGTGATATTTCCTGTTCAAACTCTCAATAATGTTTAAGTAATTGGGATGTTCATGTATTTCTCTTGCAAGCATCACATTTTGCAGTATGTTATATCTGACACCAAAGATTGGTAACAATTAAGGTGATTCATTTTCTGAAAATAAATCACATGGTGGAAATGATTTACATATTATACTTTAAAACATAAAAGTATGAAATTATCTTAAATACATAAATCACAGGTCATATTTCTGGGTCCAATATGAACCATTGCCAATGTTTTTGTTCCCAACTCTCATAATACTTTCCCAAGAGATCTTCAGTTTTCCTTTCAAAGCAGTTATCGTTTGTTTGTTTTGTTAATGTTATTACTGAGAACATAATGCTTCCAAGTCATCTTTGATTTTTTGTTTTCCTTTTCTATCCTTTTGCCATGTAGCCAAGTTTTTATTCTTGTTAGACATACTGCAGCCCTCATGTCCAAAACCTGTCCACCTCCAATCCCATACTCAGCCCATTCTATTAGCATCATATTAACTTGACCAGAAATATTGCATCAGCCTCCTGTCAGCCATTCCTAATATCTCTTCTCCTATATTCCATTCATTGTACACACTGCTATTTGAACACTATTCCTGAAGCTATTTCTGTGCATTTAACTTCCCTGGAAGTCTAAAAGCCTTAGATAGGCAGTGAAGACCCTCTGTGCTTTATTCCTTTCTACTTTTCTAATCTTAAATTTTACACAAAGTATTAATTTACTCATGTCTTCATTCAACAAATATTGAGCAAATCTTATGCCAGGAACATTTTAAGGCATGGGTGGCTATAACATTAAACACAACAAGCAAAAGCCCCCACCTTCATGGGCATCTCATTCTGGTGGAGACAGTTGGTACTGTGATGCTTTGTCAAGATGTCCTGGTCATAGGAAACACAGTCACCCAAAACTTCAGTCATTGAGTTTCTTAGCCCACTGACTTTTCCTATCTGTTCTCCAACTGTTGATTCTGTTCTACTGCATGGAAATCTCTTGGATGAGATCCCACATCATTTTAAAAGGTATTTCCAAAGAGCACTTCCTTCCTGCATACAGTCTCCATCCCTGTTTCCAGGGAATCTTGTCTAAGATATGAAGTGAGGCAGATGATAACCATACAAATAACATACATAATGTGGTGGATGATGTTACTAGTTGCCAAATATTCCAATGTCCATCCCTGTGATGCATGAGGTTTATATTTCATTACCGGGTTTAATAACAGGCTCATTTGGATTTCTTGCTTTGAACACTATGAAATGTATATGAAACAGTGATATGTCACTTTGAAGGAAAAGCTTTAAGAGTCAATTTGTGGTTTTCCAATTTTTCTGCCAAAACAACTAGGAGGGTTGCATATATATGGTACTCATTACCCTGAGTCCTAGGGAGAAGATTACATAGAACTGAACCACAGTGAATCTATATGGACTTGTAAGAGACTGAGTCAAGACTCTGGTTGCCACAGCAGGGTTAGTCTAAAATATTTGAAACAGTTGGTGATAGGTGTATTATGTCAAGTAAAAACTAGGAAAAGGAATAAGGGAAAATGCAGTTGGGATGGGGGCTAGAGCCTCTGATTAAACAGGGGTGTCAGGGATGGGGACTTCCCAGGTAGTGCTAGTGGTAAAGAACCCACTTGTCAATGTAGGAGACATAAGCAATGCAAGTTCAATCCCTGGATTAGGAAGACCCCCTGGAGGAGGTCATAGCAACCCACTCCAGTATTCCTGCCTGGAGAATCCCATTGACAGAGGAGCCTGGCAAGTTACAGTCTAAAGGGTTGCAAAGAGTCAGACTCAACTGAAGTGACTTAGCAGGCACACCTGTCAGGGATGATCTAACCAGGAACATGAGATTTGGGCAGAGTCCTAAATTAGGTAAAAGGGCAAGCCATGGAGAAGCCTTGATGAAGAATGTCCTGAACAGGGAGACTGCAATGTAAAGGTCCAGAGGCCACAGGCTTGGTTGACATGAAGAGGGCTGCATTGCTATAATTCCAAGAAAAGTAGAGATTTGACAATGATGAGCTGGAGCAAGAACAGACTCAAGATCGCATAGAGACTTACCAGTTATTAAAAAGTCTTTAGCATTTTTCTCTGAGAAGGTAAGATGGTGAAGCTGGAAGCCAGTAGAGAGATTGAGAAATAGTTGGATTCTGGGTGTTTTGAAGTTGGAATGGATGTATTTGTTGACAGATTAAATATGGGTTATATGAGAAAGGATCAAGTTGACCCTTTATTATTATTATTTTTTTGACCTGAGCAACTGGAAGGAAAGACTGGCCATTTCCTGAGAGACCAATACTGCTGAGGAGAATTTTACAAGCCCAGTGACCCTGTCACGTTTCTTGGCTTGTTTTGCCTTTATTTCTGATGTACTTTCTGAACTTCATCACTTCTGTATTTTTTCTTACTATTCACCAGTATCCATTATGTCTAAATTCTGCCTACTTTTCCAAGTTCAACTCAGATACTGCATATGCCATGAAGTTTACTATGAACATCTTTTTTCTATCACCATAATCCTTTACTGAAGTATCTTTAACCATTTTAATAAGTATCCCCCTTTTGTTGTTGTTGTTCAGTCACTAAGTTGTGTCCAATTCTTTGCATCCCCATGGACTGCAACACACAAAGCTCCTCTGTCCTCAACTATTTTCCAGAGTTTGATCAAATTCATGTCCATTGAGTCAGTGATGCTATCTAACCATCCCATCTTCTGTCATTCCCTTCTCCTCCTGCCTTCAATTTTTCCCAGCATCAGGGTCTTTTCCAATGAGCCAGCTCTTTGCATCAGGTGGCCAAAGTATTGGAGCTTCAGCTTAAGCAACAAGTCCTTCCAATGAATATTCATGGTTGATTTCCTTAAGGATTGACTGGTTGGATCTCCTTGCAGTCCAAGGGACTCTCAAGAGTCTTCTCCAACACCACAGTTTAAAAGCATCAATTCTTCAGCGCTCAGCCTTCTTTAATGGTCCAACTCTCACATCCATACATGACTACTGGAAAAACCATAACTTTGACTATAAGGACCTTTGTCTGCAAAGTGTCTCTGCTTTTAATAATACACTGTCTAGGTTTGTCAGAGCTTTCCTTCCAAGGAGCAAATGCCTTTTACTTTCAGGGCTGCAGTCACTGTCTGCAGTGATTTGGGAGCCCAAGAAAATAAAATCTGTCACTGTTTTCACTTTTCCCTCATCTCTTTGCCACAAAGTGATGGGACCAGATGCCATGATTTTACGTTTTTGAGTGTTGAGTTTTAAGCCAGCTTCTTCACTCTCCTCTTTCACCTTCATCAGGAGGTTCTTTAGTTCCTCTTCCCTTTCTATCATTTTAGTGGTGTCATCTGCACATCTGAGGTTGTTAATATTTCTCCCAGGAATCTTGATCACAGCTTGTGATTCATCCAGCCTGGCCTTTTAGCACAATTTTGGAGTTTGGTCAGAAAACAGCAAAATTCTGTAATGCAATTATCTTTCGATTAAAAAAATAAATAAAATTTTTAAAGTAATATATAAAAATAAATAAAAATAAAATTGTCTTCTATATTGGTAATTAAAGCTGATTTTTTGAGAACTATTCCAGTGAGAATATTATCTCATCTCTGTATTAAATTTACCCTGTCACATTTACAGTGTACCCCTCTGTAACACACACACCTTCTCACAGTAGGTACCTTCCCCTGTGAAATCTCTAAATTTCAAAGTAAATACACAGTTGGATCCAAGGTATGTTTGTAGCTTCTTTCCAATTTCTAATTCATGATTTAGATAATAAGCTTTTCTCATATAGGGAGGAATCTTAGCCTGTTTAGGTAGTGTAGCAAAAAACATAGACTGGCTAGCTTAAACAATAAATATTTATTTCTCACAGTTCTGAAGGCTACAAAGTTCAAGGTCAAGGTGCTAGCAGATTTGATGTCTGATGAAAGTGCATTTCCTGATTCACAGATGGCTATCTTTTCTCTGTGTCCTCACATGGCAGAAGGGGAGAGGGAGCTCTCTGGGATCTCCTTTTTAAAGACATTAACCTTGTTTATGAAGGCTCAACTCTCAAAAACCTAGTAACTTCCTAAAGGGCCCACCTCCAAATACCAACATGCTGGGAATTAGGCTTCATTATGTGAATTTTGATGGGACATAAACATTCAGCCTAAGGTAAGAGGAGTGAGTCAAGAAGCCAAATTTTTATTCTATTGAAAGTTCAATATCTACCTCCACACATAAAACACTTGTCCAGTCTGTCTCACTCTAGTCTTGAAGAGAATATGTTTAAATTGCATATCTTCATACCTACCAGCATAATACCTTGTGTACATGAGGTTTGAATGTATCTCTTGATATCTTCAAAAATAAATGGAATAAAAGTAATGATAATAAGATCATGAAAGTACTTGAAATCCAAATTTTCTAACTTTAAATATAAACAATTCTAGACCCTGTTTTACTCTTAGGTGTTTACATTTTAACATGAAATCTTAAATATCAATTGCCTACTTATCATGTACATGACTTTGCTAATTATAAATTTCATACTAAACAAAAATCATCATGCATATTTTATTCATTTTTAAAGTTACAAGATATTTATGTAATGTTACTTTAAAATCATTATTGCATTTCCAACCATCTTTATCAGACATTTACCTTTGAACTGAAGAAATAAATTATGCCTTTGACATTTTAGATGTGAATGAAGAGATATTATTGGTCATACATTTTCTATCTCTAGATTAGTCACTACATGATCATTTGTTTTGGATTTTTGTATGGCTCTATTTATGGTTGACGTACAGTAAACTGCATATTTTAAGTGTATAATTTGATGAGTTTTGACATATGCATTCATTAAACTTCTCAGGTGGTGCAGTGGTAAAGAATCTGCACAGTAGAATCCGGAGACATGTGTTTGATTCCTGGGTCAGGAAGATCCGCTAGAGAAGGAAATGGCAATCTGCTCCAGTATTCTTGCTTGGAAAATCCCATGGCAGAGGATCCTGGCAGGCTACAGTCCATGGGGTCACAAAGAGTCAGACACAACTGAGTGACTGAGTACACACAAACATATGCATTCATTAAGCTATCACTACAATAGAGATAATGAATCAATTATTCTAGAAGTTTCTTTATGATCCTTTTCAATCCAAACTTCCCTCTCTCACTTCCCATCCCCAAGTAACCACCAATCCGCTATATGTCGCTGAAGACTAGCTTGCATCTTCTAGAATTTTTTATAAATGGAATTAAATAATTTGCCCTGTCATTGGTATGGTTTAATAATTTCATTCTGTTAATAGTAGTTTGTTCATTTTTATTGCTGTATGGTATTGCTGTATATGAAAGTATTGAAATTTGTTTTTTGTTTTTTTTCAGTTACTTGTTGATGGACATTTGGATTATGCTAGTTTCTAGCTATTACAAACAAAACTCATATACATTTATACAGAATGAAACATTTTTCAGTTCAGACAATTATTCATGTAGGTTGTAAGTGGAAGAGTAAGCCAAAAGTGCCAGCTCCCCATGGCTCTTGCCCCATACAGCACAAAGAGTGATATGGAGACAAAAGGGGCTAGATGACTGTGATTAAAATATGGAAAGCCGCATTGCCCAAAAGCCAATTCTAGACTACAGCTAAGAGCTTTTATAGTCTACGATTCTGTTCTGATGAGGTGGTGCCTCTCAGGGGAGATTGTCTTGAACTTCTCAGAAGCCTCCTGTCCTTCCCTATTCTGGGAGCATGCTGAGGCATTATGCCAAAACTCAGATAGGCTGTGGTTCCAGCATTTCCCTGTGGGGTTGCCAGGGTGCTAGGGTGAAGCTGTTTCTCTATGTTTATTTACCATTCATGTTCTCTTCTTTCATGAAGTGTCTGCTAAAATCTTTTGCCCACTTTTAAAATTGGGTTGTTTGGCATATTGAGTTATAAAGCCTTTTTATAATCTATGTATATAAATCCTCTCTAGATATTATGTTTTGCAAATAATTTCTCCCAGCCAGTGGCTTATCTTTACATTCTTAATCGTGTCTTTTGGAAAATTAAAGTTTAAAGTTTTGATGAAGTCTAGTTTATCTTTATCAAAATTTTCTTATTGTTAATATTTTTGGTGACAATATACCTAAGAAATCTTTGCCTATTCATGGTCACAAAGATTTTTCCCCTCTGTTTCCTTGTAGAATCTAGAAGTTTTATAGTTTAAGGTCATATATAGGTTTATGATACATTTTGAATTAGTTACTATTTTTAACATAAGAATGGAGGTTCTTATTTTTTTCTCCACACATATCCTCCAGTATTCTGGACTGGAGAATTCCAAGGACAGAGGAGCCTGGTAGGCTACAGTCTATGGAGTGGCAAAGAGTGGGACACAACTGAGTGACTTTCACTATCACTTTCACATCCAGCCACTTATGACAGCTGTATTAGGTTACCAACCCTTTTGAGTTGGTCTCCAACAAAGTTGCTTCTGCTCAGGGTTGTAAGGAGATCAAATTTGGTTCAGAAGAACATAAAAGCTTTTTTTTTTTTTTTGAATTTATTTTTAATTGTAAGGTAACTGCTTTCCCATGTTGTGCTGGTTTTTGCCTTACAACAGTGTGAATCAGCCATTAGTATACATATATCCCCGCCCTTTTAAGCCTTCTCCCACCATCTTCCCCGTTCCACCCCTCTAGGTCATCACAGAGCTCTGCGTTGAGCTCCTTGTGTTATACAGCTGCTTCCCACTAGCTTTATCCTTTAATCAAAGAATGGAGAGGCACAAGTTCCTGCTCTAGCACAGACTTTCCCTGTCAGGCTCTGGGCAAGGCACCAGGAGGGGAGGGGTCGGAATTCTCATGGAATTGCCACAGCTGTGCTGCTCAGGCTCCAGACCACAGTGCCTGGAGCAGTGTCTCTGCACACAGCCCTTTGCCGCCATCTTGACTTGAATGTTGTGAGCAGCTCCGGCAGAGCGTCCCTGAGCTGAGAGGCTGGTGCAGTCATTTCCTTCCAGGAACTCCGGTCTAAAGTATCAGGTGTGAAGCTTCTGCACACAGCCTCCTATGAGCAAGTGAAACTAGACTAAGGATGAAAGAAGAGGTGAGACGTTAGTAGATTCCACCTTATGCCCCCTTGCCCACTCCCACCCCAGTGGGCTTTGCCAGTGAAGACACCACTTGTTGAAAAGATTCTCCTTTCCTGTTGAATTACCCTGAAAACTTTGTTGAAAATCAATTGGCCATGTATTTGTGGAACTAACTGTGCATTCTATAATATTCCATGGATTTGTATGTTTATCTTTGTGGATACCACACTCTCTCCATCACTGGAGATTTATGCTAAATATTGAAATCAGGCAGAATAAGTTTTTCAAGTTTCCTGTTCATATAAAAAATAATTTAGGTCATCCTAGATTCTCTGCTGTTAGTGTTTTGCTTCCTTCATAAATTTTTTTGATAGATTTCCTTCTTCTAAGTTCTAGCGGTATTAATTTTTCCCTACTGTTTGTGGAGAATTACTCTGTGTAATTATTTTCTCCCAGTGAATTTTTATGGGCGTAAGCAGATAAAAATATGCCTGCAATGTAGGAGACACGGGTTCGATCCTTGGGTCCAGAGGATGCCCTAGAAAAGAAAGTGGCAACCTACTTTTCTAGCCTGAAGAATTCAACAGACAGAGGAGCCTGGTGGACTACGGACCATAGGGTCACAAGAGTTGGACAGGACTGAGCGACTAAGCAACAGACAACAAGGGCATTTGTAGAGGGTAGCTGTTGCTTCAAAATCACTGCAGATGGTGACTGCAACCATGAAATAAAAGACACTTGCTCCTTGGAAGAAAAGTTATGACCAAACTAGATAGCATATTAAACAGCAGAGACATTACTTTGACAACAGAGGTCCATCTAGTCTAAGTTATGGTTTTTCCAGTAGTCATGTAAAGCTATAAAGACTATATAAAGGACTATAAAGAAAGCTGAGTGCCGAAGAATTGATGCTTTTGAACTGTAGTGTTGCAGAAGACTCTTAAGAGTCCCTTGGACTGCAAGGAGATCCAACCAGTCCAACCTAAAGGAAATCAGCCCTGAATATTCATTGGAAGGACTGATGCTGAAGCTGAAACTCCAATACTTTGACAACCTGATGTGAAAAACTGACTCATTAGAAAAAACCTTGATGCTGGGAAAGATTGAAGTCAGGAGGAGAAGGGGACGACAGAGGATGAGATGGTTGGATGGCATCACCGATTCAATGGATACGAGTTTGAGTAAACTCCGGGAGTTGGCGATGGCCAGGGATACCTGGCATGCTGCAGTCCACGGGGTCGCAAAGAGTCAGACATGACTGAGTGACTGAACTGAACTGTTGCTCTCTGACTGTTTCCTGGAAACTTACCTGTTTCATCCACATTTTTTCTCTCTTTTCCCAAATTTTCCTCCTTTTGTGGGTTTTGCCACATGCATGCATGCATGTTAACTTGCTTCAGTCTGACCCTGTGTAACCCTATGGACTGTAGCCTACCAGGCTCATCTGCCCATGAGATTCTTCAAGCAAGAATAATGGAGTGGGTTCTCATGCCCTCCTCATGCCCTCCTCCGGGGGATCTTCTTGACCTAGAGATCGAACCCACATCTCCTATATTGGCAGGCGGGTTCTTTACCACTAGTGACGCCTGGAAAACTCATTGTCCTTGAATAAACAAGAGTTGTATTGAATGATCTACTTAGGTTTCTCAATGGTTTCTAAGATTTCCTGATTTCATCTATATAGAGTCTAGTATGTTACATTTTATCATTGCATGTGTAATGCTTATCTGTGTGTTTATCACTGATATACTTTAATGAAATGTTTATGAAATTATTTGACATAGGAAAAATATGACCCCTGCAAATTAGAGATTATGTTTAGTACACACAATACCCAATACTATTGTGCTAAATTTGCTTGGTGCCCTAAACAGTTCTATCCCCAAGTAAGGACAATACAGACATGATCAGCTGAGGCTGCCTTCCTCTGCCAATTATCTTCTGCTCCTGCACTTGAACCTCTTATTCTAACTTGCCTGACTTAACAACAAGCAAGATTCTCATTTTTTCGATTCAGCTCTTTCTTTCTATTTGTACATTTTAGACTGGGAGATTAGAGTCCCTTAGTTTCCTGAGTCTACTTCAAATGTATGCCATTTAAAATGAACTGATGTCCCCTCTGGTATGTGCTTTTACTTATGCTCCTTGTTCCATAGGCAACTATTCCCACAATTAGTCCATGTCCCTATCTCCAAGTGCAATATTCAAAGAGAATTTGTCATTATCTAACTTATGCTAGATTGTGTATTAGAAAAAAATAAAACTTTGTTCTGCTAAAAGTATTATATGTATTGCATACAGCACAAAATTTTGTGCAACTTTTTTCTCTCATAACATAGAATACTTAATAAAGTTGTAAACAAACCATAAGGTTGTGGCTTAAGTTTTAAAGAGAAACAGTTTCTTAAAAAACAGAAATCTTATGATGGGTTAGATCAGAAAAAAGTCAACAGGAAAGTTGAAAAATATCTCTAATCCTAGATTTCAAAATGTAGCCAGATTGGAATCTGAGCATCTTTGGAATCTGCGGTGACTCATGCAGGACACTTGTGTATGATTCAGTCTTGATGTGGTGCCAAAACAAGTGGTCACATCAATCAAAAATAAAAAAATAAAAATTAGTTGAGCAATTCTCCCATGCCATGTGGACAATGGTCCAGTTGGTTGTATTTTTCAATCTTTTACTAGATACTTTGGCAGCATGTTCACATGATGGTAATTTGGCTGTGTTTCTGATTAAATGATGGTGTGTGTGTGTGTGATATGTAAGACCTAAGGTGCAATTCTTTGATGAAGCCTTACCGCAGAAGCTCTGAGGACTTTCAGGTATTCAAACTTCATGCCCCATGGAACTCTAAGGTTTTTGTATATTCCTCTAAAGCTATGATTCAACAAATCATGAGATCACATAGCACAAAGAGGCCCTTGAGAGAGACTTTGTTCAGCAGTTGATTGTATATATTTATTTCTTGGAGTCACTTGTGTTTATATATTTATGTTGGTGTTGTCATCTCATTATATCAGAAAATTTTTTAAGGATTTTCCCTGTTTCTTTGTTTTGTTTTTTGAACTCCCCACAGTCCAATAGAGTATTTCTAAAATAGTGTCAGACTACTTAGAGCAGTCTGTGAAAAATTCTATTGTACCAAGTAACTAGGAAGACTTTACAAGAGTAGCAAAATCCCTGGTCCTCTTCTCTCCAGTAAATATATATTCAAAGTACAGGTCATTTCACAAGCCACTAGACATGTTTTTAAATGTCTCAAGATGTTCTCATTTTGCTTTCAATATGTTTCACAATTATTATCGGCCAGTTCATCTAGTTACAAAAAACGTGCTTATTCAAGTAGTAATAGAGGCATGATTGGGAGCTCATGGGTTGACTACTTTAGAACAACAATTAAAGCTAAACCTTAAGTGGCAGAAGGGCTGGTACCAAATGTTTTGCTAAATACTACATCCCCAACACCTGACACATAGCAAGTATTCAGGTAATATAGATTAAGTAATTATAAAAGTGAAAGGGAAAATGAGAACAATTTACTATTTCTTCCACTAGAATTAATTACTCCTTTTATTAAAATATAGGAATATTGGCCTACGTTAAAAAAAAAGCCATTGATTTTTCACTTTTAGATGTTTTTAAATTGTGTTTTTTAATTGATTTTCAAGGTTTTTTAAAATTCACATTGTATTTCAAAAATAATCTTATATAGTTATCATCACTCCTAGGAAAAGGTTTTATTTAGTACAGAGTAGACACTGAATTATTAACTAATCTCTCCCTCACTGAAGGTTGTTTACTTTTCATAAATTAAAAAAAAAACTACAATAATAGAGCTGCTCTAATTTCATAATGATATGAACAATATTGTATATGCATTTTAAAAGATTTTAAGATGTTTAGAGTTTGCTAAAATGTCAAAAATCCACCAAGAAAGAAAGAAAATAATGCTAGTCAAAGCTGTATTAGATGCCAGCCAAATTACTTAATTTAAAACTAACATATTCTCCTTTAATATAGTATGCTCCTTCTCATTAAATCAAAATAACATTCAAATCAGCATGTTAGTAAAAGAAATATACCTGATAAAAATAAAAAGTACCATATCCATTAATATTTTCCAGTAGCAGTTTTTTTTCTTCTGGTCAATGCATTCTTAAGGATAATGAAAAATTCTAACTTTAAAAGGATCTTTTATGATTGTCTAGAAATCACCAGCTTGTTGAACTCACCTTTACTGGACAGATGGCAGGTGACAAACTGATCTCAGCCAATATAATCTGTCAAAACAATCTGCTGTGAGCAGGTGTCAGATAATTATCTAAATGAGCAGATATGTAAAGTAATAAACAAGCTAGAAACAGTGATTGAACAGTGTATTTAACCACCTAAACTTCCAACCTAACCTTAAGTTTTACATATGATAAAAAAAATAGCTAGTGCTTAGGGGAAAGTATAACTATGGACAACAGTTCATATTTTCTTGACTTAATTTTTATTTTGTAAAAATAAGTTTTAAGATTTCCATTCACATAGAACTCAGGATACATCATTGTGATATGTCAATAAAATAGTATTTTATTTTGCCAAGTATTTTTAACGCTATATTGTAAGTCAAATCAACAAAAAAATGTTTGTTATATTCAAAATTATTGTAAAACATAAAACATATGAACATGTAAAACATTAAACACGTATAACTATACAACCAAATAATCAAAAATATACAACCAAATACACAAAAATCTTTAATTTCTTAACAAGTGAAGATTTCTACAAATTATGAGTGATATTCACATATTTTGATTGATAGATATATTGCAAATTGAAATTACTCGGTTTACTTTAGTTAAAAGTTAACAATTGTTCAATAGGTATTTGGGGAATTACTATTTGCCTACATAGATAAGATATTAACATTACTAATCTTAAGTAATGATTTTTTTTTCCGATCTGATCTGTCATCTTGATTTTGGTTAAGTTTATCTTAGTAACTTCTGTTTCCATCAACACATTTGATGAGTAGCAGGGGCAGAGTGGTTAGGGGGGCTCTTAATGGAGAGAACTTACTGTTTAAAAGTTTTCTCTATCTAGGATATGTTTTTGTTTTGTTTTGTTTTTGTCTCTGAAGAAATACTCACTGTGACATCATTCTTGTATGAATACAAGCAACATTAGACAACCAATCCAAGGTGGGAAAGATATGTTATAAAAGAGCCTGTTGTTATTGCTCAGTTGCTCAGTCGTGTCTGACTCTTTGCAACTCCATGGACTGCAGCCTGCCGGGCTTCCTGGGCCTTCACTACTTCCCGGAGTTTGCTCACACTCATGCCCATTGAGTCAATGATGCCATCCAACCATCTCATCCCTTGTTGCTCTCTTCTCCTCCTGCCTCAATCTTACCCAGCATCAGGGGCTTTTCCAATGAGTTGACTCTTCACATCAGGTGGCCAAAGTATTGGAGCATCAGCTTCAGTATCAGTCCTTCCAATGAATATTCAGGCTTTATTTCCTTAAAGATTGACTGGTTTGATCTTCTTGCTGCCCAAGGGACTCTCAAGAGCCAGTCTCCTCTGTCCCTGATGGCTCAGATAGTAAAGTCTAATTCACAGTTTTCCTTTTAGTTCAATGGTTCTAAATTGAAAGGAATTTGTCTTCCAAGAGACATCTGTTAAGGTCTGGAGATATTTTGGTCACATCCAGAGAGACAGGGAATGCTACTGAAGTTAGTGGGTAGAGGCCAGGGATACTGCCAAACACTCTGCATTACACAGGACAGCCTTTCACAATAAACACATTATTCAGTGCAAGAGGTCAGCAGTGCTGAGGTTGAGAAGCTCTGCTCTGATGTCTAAAACTCCTTTTTGGTTGTCCAGCATTTTCTTTCATCCACTTCTTTTACCTAGGAAATCTCATCTGGTCTTGTGGTTTCAATTTCTATTTATCTTCTGCAGTTTTTTCAATTTACTGTTCCAATACTGACTTCTGATATTTTGAATTCTGATATTTTGAGCTGTGAACAAGATACATTTAATTGGATATTACAGAAGCTGAACTAAATTAACAAGCCCAAAATGGTGGAAAACTGTCCAAAACTGTGAAAGTGCTGCACTCAATATGCCAGCAAATTTGGAAAACTCAGCAGCAGCCACAGGACTGGAAAAGGTCAGTTTTCGTTCCAATCCCACAGAAAGACAATGCCAAAGAATGCTCAAACTACCGCACAATTGCACTCATCTCACACGCTAGTAAAGTAATGCTCAAAATTCTCCAAGCCAGGCTTCAGCAATACATAAACTGTGAACTTCCAGATGTTCAAGCTGGCTTTAGAAAAGGCAGAGGAACCAGTGATCAAATTGTCAACATCCGCTGGATCATCGAAAAAGCAAGAGAGTTCCAGAAAAACATCTATTTCTGTTTTATTGACTATGCCAAAGCCTTTGACTGTGTCAATCAGTTCAGTCTGTCAGTTGTGTCCGACTCTTTGCAACCCCATGGACTGCAACACACCAGGCCTCCCTGTCCATCACCAGCTCCCAGAGTTTACCCAAACTCATCGGTGATGCCATCCAGCCATCTCATCCTCTGTCGTCCCCTTCTCCTCCTGCCGTCAATCTTTCCAAGCATCAGGGTCTTTTCAAATGAGTCAGATATTCGCATGAGGTGGCCAAAGTATTGGGGTATCAGCTTCAACACCAGTCCTTCCAATGAACACCCAGGACTGATCTCCTTTAGGATGGACTGGTTGGATCTCCTTACAGTCCAAGGGACTCTCAAGAGTCTTCTCCAACACCACAGTTCAAAAGCATCAATTCTTCAGCACTCAGCTTTCTTTACAGTCCAACTCTCACATCCACACATGACTGTGTGGATCACCATAAACTGTGAGAAATTCTGAAAGAGACAGGAATACCAGACCACCTGACTTGCCTCTTGAGAAATCTGTGTGCAGGCCAGGAAGCAACAGGTAGAACTGGACATGAAAAAACAGACGGGTTCCAAATAGGAAAAGGAGTGTGTCAAGGCTGTATATTGTCACCCTGCTTATTTAACTTATATACAGAGTACATCATGAGAAACACTGGGCTGGATGAAGCACAAGCTGGAATCAAGATTGCTGGGAGAAATACCAATAATTTCAGATATACAAATGACACTCTCCTTATGGCAGAAAGCAAAGAAGAACTAAAGAACCTCTTGATGAAAGTGAAAGAGGAGAGTGAAAAAGTTGGCTTAAAACTCAACATTTAGAAAACTAAGATCATGGCATCCAGTCCCATAACTTCATGGCAAATAGATGGAGAAAGTGTGGAAACAGTAACAGACTTTATTTTGGGGGGCTCCAAAATCACTGCAGATGGTGACTGCAGCCATGAAATTAAAAGACGCTTGCTTCTTGGAAGAAAAGTTATGACCAACCTTGGCAGCATATTGAAAAGCAGAGACGTTACTTTGCCAACAAAGGTCCATCTAGTCAAGGCTATGGTTTTTCCAGTGGTCATGTACGGATGTGAGGGTTAGACTATGAAGAAAGCTGAGCGCTGAAGAATTTATGCTTTTGATCTGTGGTGCTGGAGAAGACTCTTGAGAGTCCCTTGCACTGCAAGGAGATCCAACCAGTCCATCCTAAAGGAGATCAGTCCTGAATATTCTTTGGGAGGACTGATGCTGAAGCTGAAACCCCACAATACTTTGGCCACCTGATGAGAAGAACTGAGTCATTGGAAAACACCCTGATGCTGGGAAAGATTGAAGGCACACGGCGAAGGGGACGACAGAGGATGAAATTGTTGGATGGCATCACCAACTCAATGGACATGAGTTTGGGTAAACTCTGGGAGCTGGTGATGGACAGGGAGGCCTGGCATGCTGCATTTCGTGGTGTCGCAAAGAGTCAGACATGACTGAGCGACTGAACTGAACTGATACTATATTTTTAAATGATGTAGAAAAATCTCAAAGTGAAAATATGTCCTTAACTGTAGAAGAGAACTTTTATTACCTGTGCATAGTTTGTCACACTGATTAAGATATTCTTACTAAAATATGTTAATAGAGTGCTAGATATATCACATATGCTTTATAATGGCTTATGAGCAACATATATATGCAGTGGAAGAAGAATCTGATCTCTGCATTTCGCCTTGGAGTCCCTTTTGCATTATTTAGGGGTCAGAAGAGAGGCTACCAGGACACAGGATGCTCTGGGCCTTCTCTGATCTGAGTTCTGTCAGAGCTAAAATTGTTGTGGCATGAAAAGCATGTCCTTTCTGGACTCACAGTACTTTTATTTTTTATAAAAAATTTCTATAGTCCTTTTGATAATTATAAAAATAATGCATTTGTTGCAGAAAATTTGAACATATGAGCATATGAAGAATAAAATAAACACCTTTAATCCCAACCAACCAGAGAAAAATAACTGTTAAAATCTGTCTTTTATAATGTTTTCCCACTTCATTGTGGGTCTCTGTATATTCACATCTGTATACTATCTATTATTTTCCTGTCCACAAATGTGCATAATTATACTATATTACATTACCTTATTAATTACATAATTATATTACATATTATACACATGTATATATGTATATACATTTAAATAATTGATAATTTTACACTTAAAAATACCCCATGAGAATTCCCTATACATGATACTAAATGCATCTTTAACCTATCAGTTAATATGTTTATAGTATTTCATAGTCTATATTTTCTATCTCATTTCTGATTGTTTAATTTGGCTATTTTCTACTTTTTAACACTATAATGTATCTGTGATTAATATATATATGAAAACATTCTGTGCATCTCTCTAAAATAAGTATAATTACTGGGTATAATTGAGGATACTTTAAGAATCATTTTGTTGCTAGAGCTTTGATGTTTTGCAAATATATCACAGCTTATTATTTATCTTTTAATTATTTTGATATACACAGCTTCAATATGTGCAGCTTTACATGTATGTTGTCAAATATATCCATTTTTCCCTTACAGTTCTGTTTCTGTTCTATATTTACAGTAATCGCTGCTATTCTGAGTTTATACTTGTTTCATAGTTTTATAATTTGACTTATTTTATAGGACTGAATTTTCCACAAAATGTCTTGATACACCTGGCAATGACTTTGGTATTGGTGGGAGACAGTAATGTAAATTTTTTTGCATCAAAGACCTAATCAATTTCCCCTACGCTGATGTTATATGTGATTCTTCTTTCCTCGTTAATTGAAGCATTCACCTTTATCGTTTGCTAAATTCTTATTATATTAGAACCTCTTTCTTCTCATCTCATTCTCTTCTATTGATCTATAGGACTATGGAATTATCTTTTCAATTATTTACTTGTACCCACTTTGCTACACAGAGCGATCTGATGACCAGCCCCATCACCATCATGGGAGCTTGTTACAAATACAGATTCACAGACCTTCGTGGATATCTGTGTCAGTCATATGCACATTAGAGTTTGAGGGAAGCTAGTGCATAACAGTCACTGTTAGCCATTGAGATTCGTCTTGCTGGGTGAATGAGAGGAGAGCGTGCTGAAGTCAGGAGGATCTGCTTAGCTAAATTGAATCATTAGTTCACTACATTTTGAAAAAGGCACTTAAAAAAAAATGCCTTGCACATCTGTGATGTCATGCCAGCAAATTCTCTTGTACTGTAAGATGACTTTTTACAGTAAAACTTTGACTTCTACAAGGCTTCTGTCCTGTTTTCTTCACTTAAGTTACCTCAAATAGGAAAGAATAAAGGAAAATCACAATTCAAAAAACCGAAAGTTTTCCAACCCACGTACTTAAGTTTATAACATCTAGCTTTGATAAAATAAAATGGAAATTTTCAATCCAGTTTATGAACTCAAGGTGGCTTAGGACCCTGCAGAATTTAATAGTTTCTCAGTAAACCATTTTGTCTGCTACTATTGAAATGTAAGCATTGAAGCAATATAAACCTAACTAAACCTTAACAAAAAAGAAAGGAAGACTCCCTTCTTGTCTTACCAACACTGCTATTATCACATAGTGTGTTTCACATGATAAGCCATTCATTAAAGCATCACCTACTGTTTTTTTCCTTCTCAGAACCAGCTAGGACATGATCTGTCTCTGCATGAAGACGCTGGACCTCTGACCTTTTCTGTAGCAATTCCAGGCAAGTATAATAAACAGAGTTCACTTGGTTTCTGTAAATCTCTGATTATGTTTACTATGGAATCCAAGTGTTCATCTCAGGCAGAAAAATTAAGACTGATTTTCAAATATTATGTACAAACTCTAGTGACTAAGCATTCCATAATGAGCACTTTGGCAATTTAAAGCAAACTAGGGTTCCCACAGGCAAGGATGATATGCTCTGCAGTCAAGGAAAGATGGTATGTTGTTAATGGAGAATATTCACCAAGAATTTAAGATAAACCCAGAGATCTCTCTTCAGTGTAATTTGAGGAAAAAATCTGACTGCACTTCATTACTGAGACTTAATAACTCTCTTTTTTCTGGTTTTCAAATCGTACCTTATTGAAGAAAGCTAATGAATCACAACCAGAGGTGATTGTTTAGGGACATGACTGTTGTGAGAAATAGTTACCTTCCACAGGATCATCACTGACAGAAAACTTCAACATGCCTAACTACTGCCAGAGATTAATGCAACATTTGATTAAAATGAGGAATGAACTTTTATTTTCACCCAAGCACAAAATTGAATCAGAATTGCACTGATCACATATGTCGAAGAAGCAAGATGTTAGTTACCAACTCATGATAAACAAATTATTCACATTATTTGTTTAATTATGAAGCAATATAACTATTATAGAAAAGTTTAGAGATATAGATAAACATAGGGAAAATATAAAAATCATTATTCCTACCACACAGAGATAAACATGATTAACTATGGTCTATATAAATATTTGAGAATATGCACACACATATATGCAGATAAATATATATGACATGAAAATATATAAGTAAAAGACTATATACAGTCACAGTATGTATGTATATACACTGTATATACATGTATACAGTATATGTATACATGTATACATACATGTATAGTCCATATGAGGTTTAAATATCTTATGTGTACATGTACATTTGTATGTATACAAGTGCATTTATGTGTATGTATGTGTATATATTTTCTGTATTACCATATATATTTAATTTTTGTAAGTTGTTTTTTAAAGTGATATGCCAAAAATACACACACACACACACACACACACACACACATTTCCCTGTCAAAAGATCAATCACTTCAAGTGATATCCCATCCTGTGAATTTTACTATCGTTGGTTTCACTATTGTAGAAGACTTAGGTTGTTTCTAAATTTTTTATTATCAGAGACAACATTGTAATGAAAATCATTTATATAACTGTCTGATTACTTACTTAAAAATAATGGAGTTATTGGGTCAATGAATATGTTGTTTTTCTCCCTTATGAAATATATTACTACTTTATCCTCCTGAAAGTTTGTATTAATTTACCTTGCTCCTGGCAATGTATTAGAATAAATGTTTTTATCCCAAACCAAAATAGATGGTATCATTAAAAATTGTCAATTTGATAAACCCAAACCAATATATTCTTAACTAAAAAGGTTGAACTATTTTCATATGCTTACTTCTACTCTTATTATTATATTTATTTTGTCATTACTTTGTTATAAGTCTTCTTTATACCTTAAAGAAATTACTCAATATACATTACACATGTAATAAATATTTCTTCATTTTGTCATTTGCCTTTCACTTTGTGATAGAATTTGTGCTTAGTGTTGAGTTTTGCAAGTCTGAAAAACAACTAAATTTTATATGGTCAAAATTTTACATCAGTCTATTAATTTGTACATCCTTTTTTATCCTGGATCTATTAATAGTTCATCACTATGATAACTATTATTATCCTGTGTTGTTTAGTCACTCAGTCATGTCTGACTCTTGCAACCCCTTGGATTGTAGCCCACCAAGATTTTCTGTCCATGGGATTTCCCAGGCAAGAATACTGGAGTGGGTTCCAATAGTTTGTATAAGATTCCCCCAATTATTTTGTTTCATTTTCAGAATTTCATAGCTTTTATTACCCAACTATTTTCAAATAATATTTAGAACATTTTCCCAAATTGACAGTAAGGTGTTTCTAATTTGAATTGAATCACATTAAATTAGGATGATTTGATAATATGGTCTTCCTATTCCAAACCATAGACTTCTCCTCCATTTGTTTAATTTTCAATCTCTTAAGAAAAAAATACACAGTTTTCATCATATGGGCCACGCACCCTTGATTAACTTTTAACCCTAGGTATATTATATACTTATATTACTTAATATTAATTAACATTAAGTGGTTTCTGTTTCTTTTACTTGATATACAGGCAGACTTTTTTAGAAATAAATTTTATAATATGCCAATTATAAAACTCATTTTCAGGTATTATTGTTTCGTGCTTGATTTACCTAGATTTTCTAGTGGCACTATAATTTTCAAGAGATTTATAATTAGACATAATTTTTAAGATCCCATGCCACCTGATGAAAGATTATTTGACCTGATTAGTTGCTGGTAAATTCAGTCATGTCACTGTTTTCTCTTCCTCTAGGTTTAAACTCACCCAACGCATGTTTTATCCCTTCCTTCACTGTACTGTTGAGAGAGTCCCATAGGGCATCAAGTAGAGGGGCAACCCCTATTCTGAGGTATCTGTTCTCTTATGACACCTTCTGAAACACCCATTCCCTATTCACAGGTGCTCTGGTTACTGCTTAAATGTCCCTTGTTCCCTTTGTCCTTAATCATAGGGTGCATTCTGCAAGTATGTGTATACATTCCATCATGATAAATTTGTGATGCTTTTGGGCTCTTTGCCTCTCTCGCTTTATCTCTCTTATTCTTTCCTGTTCATCCCACTTAACCTTACCCTACCCTACCCTCAATTTCTGTATCTGCACAGGAACATGGAAAAGGTTGCCCTATTCTCAGTGGTTGTCTATCATCAGAGACTTTTATCTCCAGTATCCCACACTGCCATCCACACTGATGCCCTGATAATTTTGTCTCATGGGGATAATCTGTAAGGCCAGTGCCATCATGTGCAACTGGGCAAGTTTTATTTCATAATCAATGTATATTAATTTGTATTTAGAGAATATTATTTTAATTGCATTAAATGATTTATGATCATGAAAATGGCTATAAAATAGTTACTCAAATACAATACAATATAAAAGAAAGTTTCTTATTCTGCAGAACTAGCTTTTAAAGGACTTTGTTCTGAAAGAATGGCAGTAATTTTTTGTTCAAATACTCAAAAATGTGCTTGCTGGTATTTTATTGAGACTCTGTAACAATAAACGTGTATTTTAATTTTGGAAATAAAGACAAGATCTTCTAAGTAAGGAGGACATTAACATCCATCAACTTTTTTTGCAAAAGTGAGTTATTTTCTCATTTGTAAATCACCATGCGTGGTGCTGATCAATTACTATGGGTATTAATAATCATGAGAATGCTGTTAATAAACTGTAATAGTAAAAACAGCTTACCCTTCATTCTTGAGCACTTGATATACATTGCTGCATGCTTTCTATAGTTAATATTTATCTCAAACCTATGGATTTGCTTGTATTATTCATATAAAATGAACTCTGACCTAGAAAAGTTCAGGAATTTGCCAAAGGCACACACTTTGAGAGAAACAGAATATGGATTTATCATCATCATAGGTCATTGTACCTGCCCTGAGATTTTTTATCTAATTAAGCACAGGCTCTGGAATTAGTATGGTTAGGTTCAAATTCAAACTCTGCCACTTTATAACTGTGTGATTTCAAAGTAGTTACTTAACCCCTCTCTGCCTCAGTTTTACCTTCTTTAAAATTCTTGTAATAGTTTCAAATACCCAGTTTGATTGAGGAGTAAGTTAGTTAATACATATGAAGTACTTACTGGTGTGTAGTTAACACTCAGTAAATGTTAATTATTAGAAATCAAATTATATAACTGAAAGTATAGCAACATAATAATTACACAAATTACTATTATTAGCATATAACTATAGTTATTGACATTGCTGCTAATGCAACAATTTTGTCACATTAATTTCAATCACTTTCCCCATATGATGAAATATTTATGAATACATTTTCTTGCGATTCATTTTAATCTGTAAGATAGATGTTAATCATGGTATACACAGAAGTCACAACAAGGTCCAGCTGTATGCTAGGATCATGAAGAATTTCTAAATAGTTTTACAGTTTACAATGCACTTCACATCATTGCAGCCATTTACTCATATATTCCCACAAGAAAATGTTGCAGTAAATGCTTCATGAATGTGTTCATTTAAAGTGAAAACGTGCTTGAGACTTTGGGGCTTGAGAATTGCCTTTTATTTATTGGTCCAATAAAAAATATCATATTATCTACTTCATCTACTTTTTCTGCAAGGTGCAATATTGTTATGAATACATTTTGCATGCATTTATGGATTTTATCTTTATCAAATTCAGCTTAAATACCAATTTAATCCAAGAAATCTGGTTCAAATGGGGAAAAAATGACATGTGATCTTTTTATATTTCTAAAAATCTGCTTTATTTTATTTAGAAATGGTATTGTGGCAATTTTTAAATCTATGCTACTTCTTTGAGACACTTCTGTCTAGATTTTGATATAGGTACTTTTAAAAATTTATTTTACTAAGATGCCTGCTTTGTTTACATTTCACCATTTCTAATAGCTTCCCATTTCTTGTGTCTAAATGATCCTTTTTCTTACTATAAAGTGCTGATCCAGTTTCAGTTTTGTTTTAGTCAATGCAAATAGTTTACATTAAATAATCTGGATTAAACTTCTCATTTCTGCTTAAGGAATAACTCTAAATATGATTAAAATAATAAGTCACTCTTTCAGCGATGTGCTAATTACAATTGACACATAAAATTTTGTTCTTATCTCTGAAACTGCACTGAGACCTCATTAAATGTTAGGAGTTTTAACATAACAACGTGAGATTCAGTTTTCTCAAAGGTGGCCAGGACCTCACTAAGCGTGGTGTTTCAGATTCAGATGCTAACAGTTGCTAGCCAGCAAACTTAAATTTGAATGAAGTCAGTTTATTACAAGACCAACAGAGGGTGAGGAAGATCTCAGGGATCAGGAGAATGAATACTTCATTGAAAAGAAATGGGTGCTGCATGCTTGTTTGTGTCCTACTCTTTGTGACCCCGTGGACTGTAGCCTGCCAGGCTCCTCTGTCCATGGAATTCTTCAGGCAAGGATACTGAAGTGGGTAGCTGCTCCCTTCTCCAGAGGATCTTCCCAACCCAGGGATTGAACCCAGGTGGATTATTTACCATCTGAGCCACAAGGATACTGGAACTGGTTGCCATTTCCTACTTCAGGGGATCTTCCTGACCTAGAGATCGAACCCGAGTCTTCTGTGTCTCCTGCATTGGCAGGTGGATTCTTTATCACTGAGCCACTTGGGAAGTCATTGAAAGGACAGATGCTATGAAACTCATTTACTTGCTGCTAGGTAGCAATGTGTGTTCACTGTTATCAGCTCTTTAGATTTTTTTTTTCCTAGAAATTTAGATATTTTTATGTGAAATCTCTCAATTTTTAAATATTTGTAGTCCACCTTTTTTTAGACACTGTAATTAACAAATGTGCCACTGCTGTGCTCATATCTAGAACACAGGCATTTATTTAGTAAGTAAATTTTGTTTGAAGGAAATCTCATTTATAGAGAAGAATTGTGGCATAGTCCCCTTACATCAAATAACATCAAATTCTGTGAAAATTTCATACAAGAAAATAAATGTATTTTTAAAACTGTATATGTCTATGATTTCAAACTGAAGTATTTTCTTTTATCAGTTCAGTTCAGTCACTCAGTCGTGTCTGACTCTTTGCGACCCCATGAATCGCAGCACGCCAGGCCTCCCTGTCCATCATGAACTCCCAGAGTTTACCCAAACCCATGTCCATCGAGACGGTGATGCCATCCAACCATCTCATCCTCTGTCATCCCTTTCTCCTCCCGCCCCCGATCCTTCCCAGCATTAGGGTCTTTTCCAGTGAGTCCACTCTTCACATGAGGTGGCCAAAGTATTGGAGTTTCAGCTTCAACATCAGTCCTTCCAATGAACACTCAGGATTGATCTCCTTTAGGATGGACTGGTTGGATCTCCATACAGTCCAAGGGACTGGCAAGAGTCTTCTCCAACACTACAGTTCAAAAACATCAATTCTTCAGTGCTCAGCTTTCTTCACAGTCCAACTCTCACATCCATACATGACCACTGGAAAAACCATAGCCTTGACTAGACGGACCTTTGTTGGCAGAGTACTGTCTTTGCTTTTAAATATGCTATCTAGGTTGGTCATAACCTTCCTTCCAAGGAGTAAGTGTCTTTTAATTTCATGGCTGCAATCACCATCAGCAGTGATTTTGGAGCCAAGAAAAATAAAGTCTGACACTGTATCCACAGTTTCCCCATCTATTTCCCATGAAGTGATGGGACCAGATGCCATGAGCTTAGTTTTCTGAACGTTGAGCTTTAAGCCAACTTTTTCACTCTCCTCTTTCACTTTCATCAAGAGGCTCTTTAGTTCTTCTTCACTTTCTGCCATAAGGGTGGTGTCATCCGCATATCTGAGGTTATTGATATTTCTCCCAGCAATCTTGATTCCAGCTTGTGTTTCTTCCAGCCCACCAATTTCTCATGGTGTACTCTGCATATAAGTTAAATAAGCAGGGTGACAATATACAGCCTTTTCCTATTTGGAACCAGTCTGTTGTTCCATGTCCAGTTCTAACTGTTGCTTCCTGACCTGCATACAGGTTTCTCAAGAGACAGGTAAGATGGTCTGGTATTCCCATCTCTTTCAGAATTTTCCACAGTTTATTGTGATCCACACAGTCAAAGATTTTGGCATAGTCAACAAAGCAGAAATAGATGTTTTCCTGGAACTCTCTTGCTTTTCGATGATCCAGCAGATGTTGGCAATTTGATCTCTGGTTCCTCTGCCTTTTCTAAAACCAGCTTGAACATCTGGAAGTTCATGGTTCATGTATTGCTGAAGCCTGGCTTGGAAAATTTTGAGCATTACTTTACTAACATATGAGATGAGCGCAATTGTGTGGTAGTTTGAGCATTCTTTGGCATTGCCTTTCTTTGGGATTGGAATGAAAACTGACCTTTTCCAGTCCTGTGGCCACTGCTGAGTTTTCCAGATTTGCTGGCATATTGAGTGCTGTACTTTCACAGCATCATCTTTGAGGATTTGAAATAGCTCAACTGGAATTCCATCACCTCCACTAGCTTTGTTCGTAGTGATGCTTTCTAAGGCCCACTTGACATCACATTCCAGGATGTCTGGCTCTAGATGAGTGATCACATCATCGTGATTATCTGGGTCATGAGGATCTCTTTTGTACAGTTCTTCTGTGTATTCTTGTCACCTCTTCTTAATATCTTCTGCTTCTATTAGGTCCATACCATTCCTGTTCTTTATCGAGCCCATCTTTGCATGAAATGTTCCCTTGATATCTCTAATTTTCTTGAAGAGATCTCTAGTCTTTCCCATTCTGTTGTTTTCCTCTATTTCTTTGCAATGATCACTGAGGAAGGCTTTCTTATCTCTCCTTGCTATTCTTTTATGACTCCCTATAAATAAAATTTTTAATGAGAACCAACCCCCTTAAAGATTTTTCTTGCTATGTGTGTCTCTTCTTATCCATAATAAACATTTTACTTAGTTCAGAAAACATAGCATCAATCCTTTTTTTTTTTCCCCCAGCTTTACTTCTTACTATTTCCAGACATATACCCATATCAATGACAAAAGACTTTAGGTTGAAAATGAAACACACCAGACACATGATCAAGAACTTCACTCAGATATATGTCAGCTATGTGAGAAGTCCTCATACAACTAGACTACAAGTTGAAAACTAGAGTTGGTTACAACTTTTTCAACTAACACACAAAAGTTTACGTTGCAATTACCAAACCTAACATGAGTCTAGTGATAAAGTCACAGGGCAGCCTGGGTACCTTTTAGATTACTATAATTTCTTTTAGACCTTACAAGCCTAGAGTCTTGAATGAATTTGCTTAGGTAATTTGGTTCATTTGTCTCCCATTCTTTTGCTATCAGTTCTCAAGCTTTTGAAAACATCCTTTTACCCTCTCAGTACCTCCCCTTCCTGACTTTCTTTCTGTTCTGAGTTTTGCTTACGTTACTCCATCTCTATATAGCAATCCAATTTCTTTCAAAGCCTAAACTCTCCCTTATTTGAGAAAAGCTTTCAGTATGTTGTTAGTTCACTGTTTTGTATACCATAAAAAAATGACTGATACTGTGGGAACATTCCAATCATGATTGCTGTTACCAGATTTTCCATAGCTATTCAATATCTTAAGCTTGAGTTATTCATTTTCCCTCAGCGTACATTTTTTGGACTGAAGTAACAAGATTTTACATAAATATTTACTTTGTTCATTAACTTAGCAATCATCTATAAAGGAAATAAAGCCAGTTCATGCCTAACTTTCCATTTCTCACAACACAACTAATATTTCACTTTTCTCTCTTATTTTAGACAATGAATAATGTCTTGTATTTAGGACTTTCAAAGATAATCACCTCCATGACCTTATATTTCCCAACTATTGTAGGCAGTACAAGAAATATCACCACCACTCTTCTGAAAGGAAACTGAGGAACTGTAGTAGAAGAAATGGTGAAAGCCGCCAGATGAACAGCCAGCCAGCCACGTACATTCTCACGGCCAAGGTGAGCAACCCGGGCAAATTTACAAAGCTCACTGAATGGGGTGACAATAGCAACTTTTGATGGTAATAACGCCAAGGATACTGGGATTGCTTTTTGTTACTAGGCCACGGAGATGATATATCAGGTCTGTTTCAATTTTCTTTAGAATCATATATTCCCCCTATTCCCTTTTGGTCTTCCCTGGTGGCTCTGATGGTAAAGACACTGTCTGCAATGCAGGAGACCTGGGTTTGATCCCTGGGTTGGGAAGATCCCCTGGAGAAAGAAATAGCAACCCACTCCAGTTTTCTTGCCTGTAGAATTCCAGAGACAGAGAGAGGAACCTGGCAGGCTACAGTACGTGGGTCACAAAGAGTCATACACGACTGAGTGACTAACTTCACTTTCCCTGTTCCCTCTTAGATATTATGGCACACTCTTCCCAAAACAGAACTGTCATACTTTGACTTTTTATTTCTTATTTTCTTTTTTGGATTAATATCTTTATCTGCCATATTCAATTAAAACTGCTCCATGTTCAATTAGATATGTAAAGATATTTGGCACCACCATATGTTCTCATTTCAGTTTGTTTGAATGCTTATGTACCCATTCATGAAAACTCCTATAGATAATTATAAGCCAGGAATGAATTGAGTCACAGGAAGAAAATATGAATAATACCCATTCCATAGCTTTAAAAGTTACCAATTCTATGCATTCAGACATGTCAGTAGTTAATTACAATACAAAGTTAGCCAATAGTTAGTTGCAATACAAAGTCAAGATCCTAAAACATATTAACCAGGTGTAATTTGGAAAGTCTGGTGTTGAAGCTGAAACTCCAATACTTTGGCCATCTCATGCGAAGAGTTGACTCATTGGAAAAGACCCTAATGCTGGGTAGGATTGGGGGGCGGGAGGAGAAGGGGACGACAGAGGATGAGATGGTTGGATGGCATCACCGACTCGATGGACATGGGTTTGGGTAGACTCTTGGAGTTGGTGATGGACAGAGAGGCCTGGCGTGCTGCAATTCATAGGGTCGCAAAGAGTCGGACATGACTGAGCGACTGAACTGAACTGAATGGAAATAAAGGAAGTGGAATTATCTGTGCTTTGAAAAAAATGGCCAAAGTTTTACAAAGCAGTGAATTCCCTTTGGGTTTTCTAAGATGAATAGGGGCTAGAAGCCTGAAAGAAAGACCTATCTGGCAAAGAGAATAACATGACAAAAGAATATGTTTGAAAGAACATACCTTACCTGTGTATGATGACAAAGGACCAGGGCCTATGGAAGTGAGGTACAAGCTAAGGCTGGAATCTAACATCAAGCTAAGACATTTGTACTTTCTGCTAACAATGATGGGTAGCTTTTGGAGGCTACTAAGAAAAAGAGAGGAATGAGCAGTTTTGTTCTATAGAGTACAGGTAACTTGTGGCAGCATAAAGGATAGGAGAAAGCAACCAAGGATGTCACTAAGGAAGATGTTTTAAGAGATCATACCAGTCCTTACAGCTTGAATTCCAAGTTCAATCAACACGATCATTTCCTTACTTATAATCCCAACTCCTTTGTCTCTCTTGCTGCTTTAATGTACTCTCTGACAAATCACGAAAAGCAGGTCAATACAACTCTCTCCCTGATCTGTTCCTGCCCCTGGCTAGAGGAAAACATGCAACCTGTAACTTGTTCTTGCCTTTAATTCTAAACAAGATCCTTAATGTTGTCAGAAAAACATGCGCTGCATTCTCATCCCACATTCCTAGTTTATTGCATCCTTGTCTCTATCTCATAAGCCAACACTTCTTACAAATCCTATGTCCAGTGGATTACCAGAATTCCCACTTCACTGAGAAAGCTGAAGTAATGCGAAGAGAATTTTTGCAAATTCCAAATATCACACCTACTCACCTACCAGCTACTGAAACCATATACTTCTGCTACTAATAATATATGTATGTGATATACATTCACAAGTAGAAAGACAGAGTAATATGGATGTGGATGGACCTAGACATAGTGTTCAGTTATAGATATAACTGGTCTTCTGAACTAAACTCCACCAACTATACCTATTTCTTTCTCACTCCAACATATACTGTCAATTTTCTCCTACTAACATCAGTATTTCCCTCTCCATATACTTCTGTTATCTTGTAAACATGCTGTTAGTTTTTCCATCTTAGTCTCTCTAATCTTCCCTTTTCAGTTCAGTTATTAATTTAGCCTCTGGTCCTCTTTATATGAAATTCCCTACAAATGTTCAAACTCTCTCACTGAATTCCCTATGCCCATTCTCCTGAAGCCTATTTGAAGTGTCATAAACACTGTTTTGTCAAGGTCATCAGTTATCTCCACATTGCCATTTTCACTGCCTAGTTCTGTTTCTAGCAGGCTTGATCTGGAAGCATTTCCCCACTTGGCTTCCAGACACTCACTCCCTTGGTTTTCCTCCAACTCACTGTTTCCTTCTTCCCAGAGTCTCCTACTAGTTTTTCTTTCTCTTTTTACCTTCATAATGCTGGGTGCCAAAGGATTTGCTCATAGAATTGATTGTATTTTTGGCCTATTCTCCCTTGAATACTTTATTCAGGCTCATGGCTTTAAATATCACCTGTAAGTGCCTTCTAAAATATTCCTTCTAAAATTGAGATTCCACATTTCAAAGATTTCATTACAGTTTTCTGTATCTACAGACATTTATATAAATAAAAGTTGGAAGCAGTTTGACTTGAATATAAACTCAAATGCCTATTAGTGATCTAAATATGTACTAAGTAATCCTTATTAAACCAAATGTTCACGTCAAAGCTGTTATCCTGTATCTTTCTCTCCTCTAGATTCAAGTCAGAGCAAGAGAGGGGTAGGAAAAATAAGGAGTTAAACTTTCATGAACAGAAAACAATTTCTTTCATATGATCCACTCTTTTGTCCCTTCTCAAGACTTCTACAGGAAATGGAGTTAGAGTTCTGCAGAAACCAACTTAGAAAAAAAAGAAACATTCTCACAAGATACTCATCTGCTGACAATCAGGAAAAAAAAAGAAAAAGACGTAATTGATTGGTTGAGACTCTTTGGTGAAACATTTATAAAGTATGAGAAATTTGCATAGTTGCTATTTAAACAGGGTAGATAATAACACTTTCTAAGAAAATGAATGGGGGAAGAAAAAGCCTTTTTAACCATACTGCTGAATATACTTATATAATCTCCAAACTGCAAATCAACTATGAATTACTCATTATTTCAGTATCTATATATTCCAACAGATATTTGCTATTGCCAAATGTCTTTTTCTTACAGTTCAAGTTCAACTGTATTTGTATTTCATGTGGTTTTGCTGTCCACATTGATACCCATTGAAAAGTGATGACTATTTAGAAATTTTAAAGATTTTTTCCTAATTTGGCTGACCAAGTTAACAGATGTTTCATAAAAGACTTTTTATATTAATTCTTCCTGATGTTAGCAACATTTCAAGATAAAGATAAAATTACCCCTCTGCCACCTCTCAGCTTGACAGAGTTAATAATAATCCCTTTTTATTCAATATCTGCATTCAAGGTTTTTTAGATCTTCATAACCTACTCTGTTTTCTTGTTGGGAAATGCCTGATCTGTTGTCAATTTTAAATAACTAACTCATAAATTTTGACTTGATCCACACTTTAATGGAGAAGAGTACAACAATTTGAAATGTAAGCTACTGACCTTGGTATTAAGTGTAACTTTTAATAAATTAACTGTGGGCATGTGTACGAAGAAAGTTGCAGGCCTCTCGATGATTTAGGTGTTGTTTTCCCAGTTTGTAGACAGTAAGACCTAATAAGATCTTTTTGCCTCTCTTTTATTCCCATTTCTCCTCACCTTTTATTAATTTTACTAATATAACTAATCAAAAATGTGTATAACAAAGGTACCATTTCTTTGGGGGTATTCACTGACACCAAAGCCTCACAATAAGAAAGAGGTGGAAATTGTTTGCTGATGTGAAACATTAGGACTATGAAAGTGAAAGTGTTAGTTGCTCAGTTGTGTCCAGCTCTTTCTGACCCCATGGACTATAGCCCGCCAGGCTCCTCTGTCCATGGGATTTCCAGGCAAGAATACTGGCGTGGGTTGTCATTCCCTTCTCCAGGGGATCTTCCCAACCCAGAGATCATACCCAGGTCTCCCACACTGCAGACAGATTCTTTACCATCTGACCCCAAGGGAAGCCCCCATTAGGGCAATAAAACATTGTAATTATACACATTTAAGAATTCCTACTCAAAATTATCTGAAGGCTTCTGCCTCTCTCGAATCTGCTTTCATAGGATTACTTCATTTCTTTAAGGTCAAGTTTCAACAATAATAAAATAAGAGATAAGCTGTTAAATACTTGAGCAATGACATTTTAATTTGGGCCTAGTTCGGAGAAGGCAATGGCACCCCACTCCAGTACTCTTGCCTGGAGAATCCCATGGACAGAGGAGCCTGGTAGGCTGCAGTCCATGGGGTCACTAAGAGTTGGACACGACTGAGCGACTTCACTTTCACTTTTCACTTTCATGCATTGGAGAAGGAAATGGCAACCCACTCCAGTGTTCTTGCCTGGAGAATCCCAGGGATGGGGGAGCCTAGTGGGCTGCCATCTAAGGGGTCGCACAGAGTCGGACATGACTGAAGCGACTTAGCAGCAGCAGCAGCAGTGCCAATTTACCAATTTCTCACCCTTATCCCCAGTTAGGGTTTCCCAGGCAGTGCTAGTGGTAAAGAACCTGTCTGCCAATGCAAGAGACATAAGAGACGTAGGTTCGATCCCTGGGTCAGGAAGATCCCCTGGAGAAGGAAATGGCAACCCACTCCAATATTCTCAGTGTCTCCAGGACACGCCAGTGTTCCTTGGACAATTCCATAGACGGAGACTGGTGGACTAAAGTCCATGGGGTCAAAAATAGTCAGACGCAACTGAAGAAACTGAGCACAAGCATCCCCATTTAATTGACTAACAGAACCTAAATGGACTAGTGAATCCAATCTCAATTAAACATTATTTTGGATAGGAAAGTAATGCCCATGTTTTCAATATAGCAAGCCATTAATGTAAGAAATAATTCTGACCTCATCCTGCAGTTTTCAACCATGGAACTCAAAGAGCACCCATCCCTCTGTGTTGGAGAGATAATTAGCTACTTGGAAGGCTGTCTAGGATTTTTTCAGAAGTTTTGAACAAAAACAAGACAAAGAAAAATACAAACGAACACTAGATGATTAGTAAATACAAGCAAACCCATAAAGCAGTGTCTGCAGAGTTAGGAAGGAAAGGTACAAACAAATCCAAGAAGAGGTATTCCAGTGGATCTGGCCATGTCAAAGCCCTCTGTTCAGACTTTCTTAGTACTGGTTCCTATGGAATTCCACACTGACCAGTGTGGGACTTTGGCCATAATTAAACTTTGACCTAAAACATTTTGATAGAAACTTCTCTGTGTAGGGGGGGAATTAAATTTACTAAAACTAGGAAAGATAAAGAAGCTGACCTAGAATTAAAAGGAGTGAAGCATGGTTGTCAGCAGAGCCTCTGGAGTTGGACTACTGGGTTAAGACCTGGTTCCTCATTTGCTGGCTGTGTGACCTTGGGAAGTTTTCAGATACATAAAATTGGGATGATAAGAGTAAAATACATATCCAATTCTTCTGAAGATTAAATGAGGTCTAATCTATAAAGCATATATTATAGTGCCTGGCATATATAACACCATTGATAAATATTATTATTGAGCCAAGACTAAACAAATATCTGAGATTTAATTCTATAACAAATCAACTTTCTCCTTTAATCATGGGTGCATGTGTGTGTTAGTTGCTCAGTCGTGTCTGACTATTTGTGACTTCATGGACTGTAGCCTGCCAGGCTCCTCTGTCCATGGAATTCTCCAGGCAAGAATACTGGAGTGGGTTGCCATTTCCATCTCCATAATCATGGGTATAGAAGTTATTAAGACTCAGTTTTTGATTCTTCCAACCCAAGAATATTATATATCTCTCCATCTGTTTGTGTGATCTTTGATTTCTTTCATCAATGTCTTATAGTTTTCTGCCTATAGGTCTTTTGTTTCTTTAGGTAGGTTTCTTCCTAGGTATTTTATTCTTTTTGTTTCAGTGGTGAATGGGATTGTTTCCTTAATGTCTCTTTCTGGTTTTTCTTTGTCAGTGTGTAGAAATGCAAGTGATTTTTGTGTATTTTTTTTATATCCTGTGACTTTACTATATTCATTGATTAGCTCTAATAATTTTCTGGTGGAATCTTTAAGATTTTCTATGTATAGTACCATGTCATCTGCAAATAGGGGGCGTTTTTGACCTCAAAAGAAAACAAGTAAACACAGTTATTATAAAACAAATTAATCACTATGCTAGATGTTAGTACAAAATCTTCTGGGAGCAGAAAGGATATAGGGGTATTTTTTCTGGATAAAAGATGAAAATGATGTCCCCAATACAGTATTAGACTCTGTGAAGAGACATCAAGAACAAGGCTCTGCCACATGAGGACATAATGGAGTTTAGGTCAATGAAAGTCTCCATTCAGGCTCTGTGGTTTCAAGGTCACTGGTGTTTGCATAGAATAGCCTAAATCTTACCCCCATTAGTTCTTCCAATCTCCCTCCAATCATCGGTTTCCTTGGTTTTCTCTAAATCCTAAAAATCATAAAACAGTGTCCTATGGAGAAAAAAAATAATTTTAATCAGTAATTTAAATAAAAGTAGTTATGTGAACTCCACATTTCTCCAACGAATCTCCTTCATGTATACATAAATTATGGTTAAAATGTGGCCCCAGTAACATCTGTAAGGAAATTCCAGTGCGGCGTATAATTTATTCTCTGGCTCTAAATTATTTTCTCTATATTTCTGATATCATTAATATATTAACCATAATTAAATTCTTATGATGTGGAGTAGGTAAAACACCTTTGTGCCTCTCAAAACTGCACTTGATTGAAAAATATATCCCCCAACACCTGCTGAGTTCCAACTATAAAATAAAACTGGTAGTAACAATTTTAGATTAGCATTCAACAATTACCTTGCATTTATTAGTTCTTTTAAATGTTTTATTAGAATTGAAACAACCAATATTTGCTCATGTTTCATTAAATCCCATTTTCAATGTTCAGCTCAAATCTAGTGATGAAGGAGGGTCCTTTGAGCTTAGTGGTAATATCATCTAAGCCTGAAAATAACAGAAATGACTTCAGAGTCAACATCTCTTTGGTCTAAGGTAACAAGAATACCTGAATAATTGCTCAAAATTATAATAGTAATAAAACTTGAATAAAGAACCACTTACAGTTCATCCGGTATAAATTATTTTAAGCATGTCTAATAAAAGAAAGCTTTAAAAGAGCATTAGCAGAATTTATTTAATTGCAGTGTGTTCAGGGCAGTGTTATATTATGTACCTGTGGCTTTTCAGAATCACACACAGTCTGGTGTTTAATGTGTATAATCAAACAAGAAAATTATAAAACTGGAAACTATTCTTCAATGGTAAATTTTTGTTCACTGAACTGTCAATTGTGAATGGATTCATGATTGATCAGAATAATACACAATGGCACAGTGTAATTCTTTAGTGTGATGTTGTAAAATGGAGTATTGCTTCTGTTATTTTATCCAGTTTGCTTTTATATGACAGGGTTTATTGTGCATTATGTTGTAGCTCATTCCTCTGTTCACAATGCCTACTGATGTGTAATTATGACTTGTCTGAACTGTAAGAAGGAGCAGTAAGTGAAAGGAAATCTGCAAGTACACTTGATTTATGAGTCCTGATACTATATTACAGTCCTAATCTGCCTGCTTAACTTAGCTTCAGGCTAACTTACTGTATAACATGCTTATGATTAGCACTGTAGCAAGTTGTGGAAGATTTACTCTGAAGGAGCTACTAGACTTCTTAAAAAAATGATTTAGCCATTATTTCAGTTACAGGTAAGGCAATAAATTATTTCTTTTATAAAGACCTTGTGTCAAGGAATGACTATTATGAAGGCATTTTTGTGTGGTAACAAAGAGCAGTGTGGGGAATGTTTTTTCCACGCTAAATATCATAAAGTTATTGGTTATATTTTATGATAAAACCAGCCATATTTCTTTTCTTCTTTATTTGTTCATATACAGTAGCTTTTGCTTGGCACTATAATTACACTATGAGAATATCTATTTTGATCCAGAGTATCTAATTTTTTTGCAAGAGTTGCCAAAAATAGAAATTACTATGGATGTGCAAATGAAAGCAAACCCATAAAGCAATGACCTCAGTGTCAGCAAGGAAAGATGTAAGCAAATTTGCTTTTTTTAATCACCATTCACAAAGATAGATACAGCTGGAGTTAAGCCTCACAGTACCGTTATTGAATCCTAGCATATTCAATTCACTTGCTTTTAGTAAATTAAAGTTATAAATTACCCTTTGTTTCCTCAAATCCAATCTAAATCACCAATAAGAAAAATACTCTTCCTCCAAAGCTTATTTGTGACCAGGTTTTGTTAAATATCTAGCAGAAAGAAACAACTTGAAAAATCATCTGTAACTCATACTTGGGTATGAAATAAACAGCTTTGATTGTGCATAAGGACAGGCAAGCATCTCTGAGTCATTACAGAAATAGCTTTAAACAATATAAATGAGATGGATATTCCAGAATTTTAAAAAATCTTATCATTTATATTATCTTATTTTTAATTTTCTTTTGTTCAACATGGATTCTATTTCCCTATCTTCTATCCCTCTTGAACATTGCTCCTATAATCAGCAAAAAATGGGTTTTTGGATCTAATGAACTGAAATATAAATTATTAACTGATTAGTTCATGATAAAAAAAAATAAGTTCCAAGAGTAGCATACTATTAAACTCATGGTGAACAACAGAAGGGCTGTGATTGTGAACACAAGTATCCTCAAGCTTATACAACTTCAGAAAAGTTAGTCAGAACAATGATCTTTTATAATGAACAATACACCCTATTAAATTCTGGATTAGCAAGAAATGCTTTGCAATACTTTTGGTCATTCCATGCTAAATAATTAGTTCATTTTCTATTTCTTGGCACAAAATGTCAGCCTTATTTTGGACTTCTTGAGGTGAATTCATACTCAAAACCCTTCATTGCCATAATATCTTTTAGTAAATGTGTGACTGACGAGGGGGATTTTTCTCATTTGGGCAATATTGCAGATAGCATCTGCCAGATTATGCAGATGATATTTAGTGAGCTAAAGGTCTAAGTAGTGGAAGATAGCCCTAAATATGCACTTCCTCTACCAATTATCAAATTAAACTTGATTCTTAGGCATTTAAACAAATTGTAATAGGAAACTAAAACGGTTTATATGCACTTTGGATTCAAGTCGACTTCTTTTAATTTGGTACTTGTGAACTGTTTCTTTAATGGTTTAACTATCAGTGGAAAATGAGAAATGGAGCCACATACCATTAGAATGAGCCAATAATCCATGTGCTGTTCTCCCTATACCAAATATTTCAAGGCTGGAATAGTTCACCCTCAGAACAGACAACAAATCTTTTCTATGCAAGCATTCTATCAGTAAGAACATCACTGTCTTGAATGATTGGGTCTAAAAGACTAGTTATAAATTTTCTGATGATACAATCATGAAATAAAAATAATGGTAAAAATGCCTTGCGTAGCAACTGTAGGTTAGCATATTTTCAATGGCAATATCTCCTCTATTACATCCAAGGAAGCTACACACAGACAATCCCATATCAGATCAATTCAGTAGGTCATTCATGTTCAACTCTTTACGACCCCATGGAAGAAGCAATACAGGCTTCACTACCATCACCAACTCCTGGAGTTTGCTCAAACTCATGTCCATTGAGTCAGTGATGCCATCCAACCATTTCATCCTCTGTTGTCCCATTCTCCTCCCACCTTCAATCTTTCTCAGCATCAGGATCTTTTCAAATGAGCCAGTTGTTTGCATCAGGTGGCCAAAGTATTGGTGTTTTATCTTCAGCATCAGTCCTTCCAATGAATATTCAGCACTCATTTCCTTTAGGATTGATTGGTTGGATCTCCTTGCAGTCCAGGGAACTCTTAAGAGTCTTCTCCAACACCCACAGTTCAAAAGCATCAATTCTTCGGCACTCAGTTTTCTTTATAGTCCAACTCTTACATCCAAACATGACTACTAGAAAAACTATAGCTTAGACAAGACAGATATTTATTGGCAAAGTAATGTCTCTCCTTTTTAATATGTTGTATAGGTTGACCATAGCTATCCTTCCAAGGAGCAAGCATATTTTAATTTCATGGCTGCAGTCACCATCTGCAGTGATTTTGGAGCCCCCCAAAATAAAGTCTCTCACTATTTCCACTTTTTCCCCATCTATCTGCCATGAAGTAATGGGACAAGGTGCCGTGATCTTAGTTTTCTGAATGTTGAGCTTTAAGCCAACATTTTCACTCTCCTCTTTCACTTTCATCAACAGGTTCTTTAGTTCTTCTTTGCTTTCTGCCATAAGAGTGGTGTCATCCACATATCTGAGGTTATTGATATTTCTCCTGGCAATCTTGATTCCAGTTTATGCTTCATCAGCTCAGCATTTCTCATGATATACTCTGCATATAAGTAAAATAAGCAGGGTGACAATATATAGCCTTGATGTATTCCTTTCCTGATTTGGAACTAGTCTGTTGTTCCATGTCCAGTTCTAACTGTTGCTTCCTGACCTGCATACAGATTTCTCTGGAGACAGGTCTGGTGGTCTGGTATTCTCATCACTTGAAAAGTTTTCCTAGTTTGCTGTGATCCACACAGTCAATGGCTTTGGCATGATCAATAAAGCAGAAGTAGATGTTTTTCTGGAACTCTTTTGCTTTTTCAATGATCCAACAGATGTTGGCAATTTGATCTCTGATTCCTCTGCCTTTTCTAAATCCAATTTGAATGTCTGGAAGTTCACGGTTCACGTACTATTGAAGCCTGGCTTGGAGAATTTTAAACATCACTTTGCTAACGTGTGAGATGGGTGCAATTGTTCAGTAGTTTGAACATTCTTTGGTATTGCCTTTCTTTGGGATTGGAATGAAAACTGACCTTTCCAATCCTGTGGCCACTGCTGAGTTTTCCAAATTTGCTGGCATATAGAGTACAGAAATTTAACAGCATCATCTTTTAGGATTGGAAATAGCTCAACTGGAATTCCATCAACTCCACTAGCTTTGTTCATAGTGATGCTTCCTAAGGCCCACTTGACTTCACATTCCAGGATGTCTGGCTCTAGGTGAGTGATCACACCATCCTGATTATCTGAGTTGTGAAGATCTTTTTTGTATAGTTCTTCTGTGTATTCTTGCCACCTCTTCTTAATATCTTCTGCTTCTCTTACCTCCATACCATTTCTGTCCTTTATTGTACCCTTCTTTGCATGAAAATTTCCCTTGGTATCTCTAATTTTCTTGACGAGATCTCTAGTGTTTCCCATTCTATTGTTTTCCTCTATTTCTTTCTTTTTTTTTTTTAATATGGGGCGCTTCACGAATTTGTGTGTCATCCTTGAGCAGGGGCCAAGCTAATCTTCTCTGTATCGCTCCAATTTTAGTATATGTGCTGCCAAAGCGAGCACTGTTTTCCTCTATTTCTTAGCATTGATCACTGAGGAAGGCTTTCTTATCTCTCCTTGTTGTTCTTTAGAACTCTGCATTCAAATGGGTATATCTTTCCTTTTCTCTATTGCCTTTCACTTCTCTTTTTTCATAGGTATTTGTAAGACCTCCTCAGACAACTATTTTGCCTTTTTGCACTTCTTTTTCTTTGGGATGGTCTTGATCACTGCCTGCTGTACAATGTCTCTAACCTCCGTCCATAGTTCTTCAGGAACTCTGCCTATCAGATATAATCCCTTGAATCTATTTGTCACTTCCACTGTATAATCCTAAGGGATTTGATTTAGGTCATACCTGAATGGTCTAGTGGTTTTCCCTACTTTCTTCAATTTAAGTCTCAATTTGGCAATAAGGAGTTCATGATCTGAGCCACAGTCAACTCCTGGTCTTATTTTTGCTGACTGTATAGAGCTTCTCCATCTTTGGCTGCAAAGAATATAATCAATCTGATTTCGGTATTGACCATCTCGTGATGTCCATGTGTAGAGTCTTCTCTTGTGTTATTGGAAGAGGGTGTTTGCTATGTCCAGTGCATTCTCTTGGCAAAACTCTGTTAGCCTTTACCCTGCTTCATTCTGTACTGCAAGGCCAAATTTACCCAGTACTCCAGGTGTTTCTTGACCTCCTACTTTTGCATTACAGTCCCCTATAATGAAAAGGACATCTTTTTTGGGCGTTAGTTCTAAAAGGTCTTGTAGGTCTTCATGGAAGCATTCATCGTCAGCTTCTTTGGCATTACTGGTCAGGACAGAGACTTTGATTATTCTGATATTGAACGGTTTGCCTTGGAAACAAACAGATCATTCTGTCGTTTTTGACATTACATCCAAGTACTGCATTTTGGACTCTTTTGTTGACTATGATGGCTACTCCATTTCTTCCAAGGGATTCTTGACCACTCTAGTAGATACAATGGTCATCTGAGTTAAATTCACCCATTCCATTCCATTTTAGTTGGCTGATTCCTAAAATTTCACTTTGAAAGTGAAAGAGGAGAGTGACAAAGTTGGCTTAAAACTCAGCATTCATAAAACTAAGATCATGGCATCTGGTCCCATCACTTCATGGCAAATAGATGGTGAAACAATGGAAACAGTGACAGACTTTATTTTTTGGGCTCTAAAACCACTGTAGATGGTGACTGTAGCCATGAAATTATACAGGACTGGGAATGCAGACTCTTGGAGGGCACAAACAGAACCTTGTGTGCACCAGGACTCAGGAGAAAGGAGCAGTGACTCCACAAGAGACTGACCCAGACTTGTCCATGAGTGTCCAGGAGTCTGTTAGAGGCATGGGTTGGCAGTGGCCTGCTGCAGGGTGAGGGGCACTGAATGCAGCAGTGAGTGCATGGGACCTTTTGTCATTATTTTCATTACCTTCACCATAGTTTGGACTCATGTCAAACAACAGGGAGGGAACACAGCCCCACCCATCAACAGAAAATTGGATAAAGATATATTGAGCATGGCCCATCAGAACAAGACCCAGTTTCCCCTTCAGTCAGTCTATCCCATCAGGAAGCTTCCATCAACCTCTTATCCTTCTCCATCAGAGGGCAGACAGAGTGAAAACCACAATCACAGAAAACTAACCAAACTGATCATGTGGACCACACCCTTGTCTAACTCAATGAAACTATGTGCCATGCCATGTAGGGCCACCCATGATGGACGGATCATGATGGAGAGTTCTGACAAAATATGGTCCACTGGAGAAGGGAATGGCAAACCACTTCAGTATTCTTGTCTTGAGAACCCCACGAACAGTATGAAAAGGCAAAAATGTAGGACGCTGAAAGATGAACTCCCCAGGTCAGTAGGTGCCCAATGTGCTGCTGGAGATCAGTGGAGAAATAACTCCAGAAAGAAGTAAGAGATGGAGCCAAAGCAAAAACAGTACCCAGTTCTGGATATGACTGGTGATGGAACTAAAGCCCTGTGCTTTAAAGAGCAATATTGCATAGGAATCTGGAATGTTAGGTCCATGAATCAAGGCAGCTTGGAAGTGATCAAACAGGAGATGGCCAGACAGTCTCATGTGACTCTATATTCAGCTGCAATTCAAGCCATACATTATTAATTAAAATGAAATGGTGATGTATTTATTTAAAACTCTGAAACAATCTAATTTTCCTGCCTTTCATGAGCTAAGGTCTCTTAACCAGTTATAGTCTCTGTACGTAAGTGTTTGGGTCTAATTCTCCAGTCTTCACTTAGGCAAATTTCCCATGGCCATCAATGCTTAGTACAATCAAGTCATTGTTACACTGTTTAGGATGCTTTTCTTTGTGAAAACTCATACAATGTGCACATTTGCAGTATTTCTTATATTAATAGTCAAACATAACTTTATAAAGTGAAAAATTTGATAATTGACCCAAGTATTTCTTCCAGAGAATAATTAGTATACCCCTAATTTTCTTCTAGTCAGATTTCTAAATAGACAATTTTGAATTAGCGAGAAGATATCAAGCATCTTTGTCTGATAATCACATTATACAGTAATAAATGAATCGCCAACCTTAAAAAAGTCATCTTACCCAGCTGCTTCACTAGGAAGCATTGCTATTTTCTCTCCAAAAGAGCCTTGGACCTGATATTAGAAAATCTGGATTCAGTTCCCTTTGCCATAACATATTTCTGAATCTTTAACATGTCACTTCATATTTATTTTTCTTTTAATATATCTTAATAATTGCTTTAAACACAGGATTTTGTGAAAATTAAAAGCAAAAAGTAGTATATTTTATAAACTGAGATCCATATATATAAATATATCCATATATTATATATGCATATAAATAGATTATATATGTGTCTATTATCACTATCATCACCGTGATCATCTGATTATCATCTCATTGGACTTTTGTCTCAAATTGTTTCCCTTAAATAATGCTGTGATCACAGCAGCCACTTGGCTTCCCAGACTCTAACCTAATCATATCTGGTCACAGCATGGACTCAGTAATCTTCCTGACTGGCTTTAGGGCCTCCCACTAAACCCCCGAAGTGCAATTCCTCTTCAACATACCTAATTTTCTTTTTACTCCTGTATGGAAACAAGCTATCATATCCGGACGAGTTTCTTCTCCAACATTCTTACTCAACTCCTTTAGAGGGTAATTTAAAATCTATATCCTTTGAGAAATCTTTTGCAATTAATAGAGATTTGCTATGCCATTTGCATCAT
Organism: Giraffa tippelskirchi; assembly: GCF_054371585.1. Classification (NCBI taxonomy): domain Eukaryota; kingdom Metazoa; phylum Chordata; class Mammalia; order Artiodactyla; family Giraffidae; genus Giraffa; species Giraffa tippelskirchi. Next base: position 112,204,196 of record NC_137277.1, read on the forward strand.
CCCATGCCACCTAATCAAGTCGAAGCCCTATGTATAAATGACGATAGCAGTGTGGCTTATGAATCTAATATTACTTATGTTCCTTCCTTCTCAATTTGTTATTTGATGTGCATCATAGTCATGACTGCATTTTTGTTAAGTCCCAAAGACTAAATAAAGGACTAAGACTAGCCATGCTTAGGGAGCATGTCATATTACAGTGAAACTGCATTTCCAGTAGATGCTGGCTTTTCTTTTTCTGATAATCATTCAATGGAAAGATACATTTACTAGAAATATTTAAATGATATGTATTAACCATTTACTTGGTTTGACTTCTACAAATTAGAAAAAAATAAGTTATTTACATCAGAAACTATACTTTAAGCAATAACTTTTACAGGTGAATGTCTTTATAAAACTATATGCAGTAGGCTTTGAGATTTTATTTTTGAAAAACAATGGAAAGTAACTTATTACACACTTAAGCTTAAGTTTTAGCAATACAAAGTAAAACTCAGGCTATTTCTGGAAGAAGAATTAAATAAATTTAATCATACAATAGGAGCACTTACTATACATAATGGAATACTTATATTTTTGTTTTATACTGAAGTAAAAGAACCATGGCCCTAAACTCTCCATACAGCATGTACAGTGAAGCATGTGCTTGTCATATGGTCTTTATTAAGGATAGTAGTCATTATTATCATCAGTGTTTATCTGTACCTAATTTAGTGGCTTACAACAAAATTGACATTCATATACCTGTCATTTTGTGGCTATTTCTATGCACTCAACATCTTACCTGTCTCCTAGACTCCCCTTGCTGTCAAAAAATAAAAGGATATGCAATTACAATATGAAGGTGAAAGAAAAAAATGTATTATTTTTAACTTTTAATTCCAAAATAATTGTGTCTTGATTCTGGTTACCACCTTATGCCTGAACTGGGATAAAAATCTTTGCTAGAGTATGTGTGTGTGTGTGAGTGTGTGTGCTTTTGTGTGTGTGTGATAAAAATTCTTTGTTGATAGGAATTGGGTCCTACTCAGTTATAAATCAGCAAGGCCAAACACAAAGGCAGCATACATAGTAGGTACATACAAGATTTTTATTGAATGAATGAAGTAATTAATTTAAATTTTTCTTTCTATTTTATATTTTGCTGACTTTGTTCTATACTAATAGCATGAGAAATCAATGGCTGATAAAACTTTTTATCAGTTCCATACTGATAGTGCTAAACGCTTCATGGTTCCTCTATGTATAGGACATACTTCAAAGACGAAAATTACAAATGAATGTCAACTGTGTGCCCATTTTTATTTCTTTAAAGAAACATCAGAAATTCTTCAGAAAGGATTTAAAGTAAACTCAAAATCCATATACTTTACAAAATAATAGGCCTACCCACTTATATTTATGGATAAAGTGGTGATGGTTATGTGAAACCTCTAATTTAATTACACATCTTTATCATATGTTTCAGCATTATCTTTAACCAAAAAGGGCATGTTTCTCAATAGCATCTCTTTGGTTGATTGGTTTCAATAAGAAGCATGCTGAAAGAATCTTTATCTGTTATGCCATCCAAAATCTTCCCAAAGTCTCCCTTGATCAAAATATAATGGTGCTTAAATATGTTAGGCAACATGCACTCTACCTATTTGCATTATGTCAAATGAACTGGATCATTCCAATATGGTGTCACATGTGCATGGAAGCCTGTAGCGTTTTATAACAGGTGTTGAGGAAATGTACTTGACAGAGATATTGACAGTAAGGTCATCTGTAAGCATAAACACTGAAAATATCAAGAAAAGTATATAGCCATTAGTGGCGCAAGAGGAAAAAAAAGTGTTTAGGAGGAATTGGCTATGGTATCCCCAAAACAAATACAACAGTGCACGTGCACACATGCACGCACACACAAACACACACAAACATTCTTCTAAAGAACTTTATTTTGCCTCAAATACTCTTTCCTCTCTCTGTCTTTTGTTCATTCTCAAATATGGAGAAAATAAGGGAGGTGTGAGACAGACAGAAGTCATCACACAGCAAAAAAAAAAAAAAAGCTTACAAAGAATTTATATGAAGCAACACAAAATAATAATTCTCTCAATGTTGCCAGCATGTGTTTACTTCCATCAGACTATTTAAAGTGTGCTGATTGGTATTTTGGTTATCCATATGCATGTTTCCCTCACTGGATAATATATTTTATTTTTGACTTCTTTATAACACCTAAAATTATGCTATTAAACATAGTATGTGTTCAATAAATGTTTTCCACTTGAATCTTAAAATGTAATAGTAAGTTTAGTCAATCTGCTAAGAAAACCTTAACTGCCTAATGATTTATTGATGATTTAGTAAGGAAAATTTCAGAAGAAAGATCTTAAATGTGACATAATTTTTTAACAGCCTAGAATATCAATATGACCATTGTGTTAGTAAAATCTAGTGGAAATAGATGTAGTCATAAATTCCAGCATTTATGTCCTAAAACTTTTGTCTATATGTAAAATTTTAAATGTATACTCATAAAGTGCAAATAAAATACTTATAATTTTTAAAAAGTATCTCAGATCTATTTAGTGCAAATACATTTTAAAATGTACTTACAAAGTATAACAACAAAATGTCACAAAATCATGATATCTATGGGATACATAAAAATCTTTTCAGTTGTTCTAAATAAACTTCAGAATGTTTTCCAATTCTCAGTGAGGCAAGCATTCCAATTTTCTGCAATATTAGCAGGGGTAACTAATGATGCCTAATTTTTGCCTGTAGTATTTCCTTCAATCTGCTTGTGCACTTTCAGTTTCTCTGGCAGCAGCAGCATTTGTAAATTTTCTGGTCACTAAGCACTCAAGTACAATTGTAAGTGATCAGTTTGCAATTGGCCAACAAGGCGAAAATATAGAAAAAAGAATCCTTGCATATATTTACAAATAAATGTTGATAAAAATCTTGAAAGCTCTATGTGCACAAAATGTTTTTCTGTCTACTAAATTATTTTATTTAGAAAAGCTAGATGTTTATTGGAGACAATATGTTTCTTTAGAAAAATAAAACCACATATTTTGAAGGAGATTTATTCTAGGTTTGAGAAACATCTTTGTCTTAATGATTGCCCCATTTCCAATTTACATTTATCTATGTTTGGTAAAAAGTATCATTTAAATTCAAGTAATGCTTTATTTTAAAAAATAAAATGGTATTTTCTCATTACCTACTTTACAAGTCAAATATTTCAAATAATACACATCATAGATTAAAATGATCTTTCCCAATCTCATTATTTTTATAATATATTTATCAGTATAATAGAGCTGATATGAAAGTGCAATTTTAATAAGAATACATCCAACATTTAGAGCTTCAAGAAATTAAATGTTTAGACAGAATATTTAGTAGAAATAAAACTCTGTCATATTTTAAACTCAAAGGATGCTGATACAGACCCATTTTAAACATCACAGTCACACCAAATTAAATCATTGCCCAGAACCTCTACAGTACTTGTTGGTTAGGCTCCACAAAGAAACCCATGTCACAGGGCAAATTTAGAGGCACCTTGGAAACAAGTTTCCCAGAGAATGGCTGGCATTCCCTGCACTGCAGACCCAGTGTAGGAAAAAACTAGTAAAACATGCAGACTTGAAAACTTCAAAACAAAGGGTCCCCTAAGATAGTCAAAGAGATTGTGCTGTGAATGAATGGGTGAGTGAGTGAATAAGAGATGTTTTTGGATACTTCACAGATTAGCTTTTATCCAGACTCCTGACACTTTTCAAAGATGACATTCCATGCGCATGCCTAGCTTGTGTGTGTATTTGTCACTTGCATTTAAATTTTGTTCAGCTGATAAATTGTGAGGGTACATTATTCAGCTGAGAGGATCTCTAAACACATTGGGCTTTGGTTAAACTAAGGTGCCAAAGTAACTTTAAAAATATCTTACATTATGGCTTAATTTCATGTTTTCACTGAAGGCCAATTGTGTTGGGCGCTATTCAATAGGCTACAAAAATCTGATAGATGATGAAAATAGAAATATTACAAATGAAAGAAAACTTGCCAACTAAAAGGAAACACAGTAGTTATCTTTACCTAAACAGAGTACAAATATCCTTTTTAGCTTTTTTAAAATGTGTACCTAAGCAGACGACAAATGTCCTTTTTAGCTTCCTATTACTAAAAATCACACACCCTGATTCACAAACACTTCTTTCATATTTTCAGGATTTTTAAATGATAATTTCAATGTGCCAGAGACAAAACAGAGCTTCAGAAAGCAGACTGTCCTTGGTGTCATTTAGAAAGAGGGTCTTCTTTGGACAGCAGAGAGATCCCTCTGGCAGTACAACTTGGCCAGCAAAAGGTGCCTTTATAAGAAAATAGATGTGCCACTTTCTTGAGTCAGGAGGTGTCCTGCCCCACAGTCTGGTGAGTGGAACATGGTGTAGTATGGATTTCAAGCCTACTTTGCTTCCTCTGCCTGGAGATTTTTCTGCCACACAAAAGCTGCACAACTTTAAAAGGTGACCCTAAACTAAAAAAATCAACACCTTTGCAACTGTTTGGCAGTTTCTGCCTTCTAAGTGATAATCTTTGTGGAAAATTGGAAAGGTCAAATTGATTAACATTAGAAAGAATATTAAGGTAAATTCGGGAAAAAAAGAAAGGGAAAGAAGCCAAAGGTAAAGAAAGGGAAGAGAAAGGGAAATAAGATGGAATAACCACTGAATCTCACAAAGAATACATGTCATCATCAAAGTGGGATAATTTGCAAAAATCTATGTGCCAAGATATGGTTGGAGTGTAGGGGGACCACAAAGAATAGATACAAGGAAACAGTGCTAACAGCCTCAGGGATGATATTCACCCCTGGACCTGAAAGGAAGAGTCCAGAGATCAGGACCTCAGGCTGCTTTAAGACAGGGAGAAACTTCCTTCAATGGATAAGGCTTATTCAAGGTGACCTTACAGGGAGGGAGCAGAAAAAACAAACATAACTTCACTCCTCTCCTGCCCTCTGGTCTCCTGAGATGCCTTCTCATTGGTTCAACCCAACAAAAGCCAAAGAACAAGGGATTCACTCCTGTTACCCTTGCAAGCTAAGAGGAGACTGGAGTAGGGCTGGAGTGGACTGACACATTCTATGGGGCTAAAGCTTGTTTGTTTGTTTGCTTGTTTTTGTAAAAGGGATGAAAGGAAGAGGGAGAACGGGGTGCTGCCATCCCATCAGACACTGTGAGAAACTAATGAGGAGAATTTTTAGGATCTATCATTGTCAGATATATGATTCTTCCCTTAGTTATCTGCTGCTGCCTAACAAATTATCCCAAAATTCAACAGCTTAAAGCAACAGACGTTGAGTTTTTTCCTGCTTTGCTCTTTTTTAATTGAAGTATATTTGCTATCAAACATGTTAACAGGTATACAATATAGTGATGCACAATTTTTAAAAGTTATACTCCATTTACAAGTAATTATAAAATACTATATACCTTGTGTTATACAGTATATCCTTGTAGCTTCTTTTATACCTAATAGTTTGTGCCTTTTAATCTTCTATCCTTATACTGCCCATCTTCCCCTACCCTCTTCCCACTGGCACCACAAGTTTGTTCTCAATAACTGTAAGTCTGCCACCTTTTTGTTATTCAATAGTTTGTTGTATGTTTTAGAGCCATGTATAGGTGATATCATACCGTTTTTATCTTAATCTTTCTCTCTCTAAGTTATTTCACTTTAGAATATGCCCTCCAAGTCCATGTATGTTGCAAATGGCAAAGTTTCATTCATTTATATGACTGAATAGTACTCCAGTGTGTGTGTGTATCTCACATATTCTTTATCCATGCATCTGCTGATGGACAGTTAGGTTGCTTCCATATCTTGGCTATTGTAAACAATGCAACAGCAGGTGTTTATCATCTCACAATTTCTATGGTCATGAATCCTGCTTGGATTATCTGGGTGCCTCTGCTCAGGATCTCTCACAAGGCTGCACTGAGGCATAAGCATGTGCTATAGTTACCCCAAGACTTGACGAGAGTAGGGGACATCCGCTGTCAAGCCACTCAGGTAGCTGTGGGAATATCTCTGAAGATCCATTTCTAAGGGACTCACAACCTTTTGTGAGATTCAGGCTCTTGCTTGCTATTGCCTGGAGACATCAATTTTTGATGTATGGGACTTTCTATAAGGCTACTTACTCACAACACAGAAGCAGCTAGTGTCTCTCAGAGCAAGGGTTAAAAGAGACAGAGAGAGGGAGAGAGAGCAAGAAACAGAGAGAGAGAGATCAGGTCTTCTTGTAAGCTCATTTCACAAGTGACATCCCATTAGTTTTTTATGGAATTTGTTCATTGAAATAATTGTAGAGTCACATGCAATTGTTAAGAAATTATACAAAGAGAGTCTATGTGCCCTTTGTCCAGATTCATCCAGTGGTAATATCCTTCAAAACTACAGTAAAATATCACATTCTGGATATTGATATTGACAAAATCCATAAATTTTATTCAGATGTCTCCAGTTGCACTTGTACTTTGGTGCATTTGTTGTTGTTGTTGTTTTTCAGTCACCAAGTCATGTCTGACTCTTCACAACCCCATGGACTGCAGCACGCCAGGCTTCCCAGTCCCTTACCATCTCCCAGAGTTTGTCCATTTCCATATCCATTGAATCAGTGAGGCCATCCAACCATCTCATCCTCCGTTGCCCTCTTCTTCTGCCTTCAATCTTTCCCAGCACCAGGGTCTTTTCCAGTCAGTCAGCTGTTCGCATAAGGTGGCCAAATTAGTGGAACTTCATATTGGGCATCTCTTCTTTCCTCAGTTATTTGTAAAACCTCCTCAGACAACCACTTTGCCTTCTTGCATTTCTTTTTCTTTGGGGTAGTTTTATTCACTGCCTCCTGTACAGTATTATTGAGCTCTATCCATAGTTCTTTGGGCATTCTGTTTACTAGATCTAATACCTTGAATCTATTCATCACCTAAACTGTATATTCATAGGGGATTTGATTTAAGTAGTACCTGACTGACATAGTGGTTTCCCCTGATTTCTTTAGTTTAAGCCTGAATTTAACTATAAGTAGCTGATGATCTGAGCCACAGTCTGCTCTGGGTCTCGTTTTTGCTGACTACATGCAGCTTTTCCATCTTCAACTACAAAGAATGTTATCAATCTGATTTCAGTATTGACCATTTGGTGATGTCCATGTGTAAAGTCATCTCTCGTGTTGTTGAAAAAGGTATTTGCTATGACCAGTGCATTCTCTTGGCAGAATTCTGTTAGGCTTTGCCCTGCTTCATTTTGTACTCCAAGGCCAAACTTGCCTGTTACACTAGGTATCTCTTGACTTCCTACTTTTGCATCCCAATCCCCTATGATGGATAGGACATCTTTTTTTGGTGTTAGTTCTAAGAGGTCTTCAGAGAAGGAAATGGCAACCCACTCCAGTACTCTTGCCTGGAAAATCCCATGGACGGAGGAGCCTAGTAGGCTACAGTCCACAGGGTTGCCAAGAGTCGGACACAACTGAAGCTACTTAGCAGCAGCAGCAGCTAAGAGGTCTTATAGGTCTTCATAGAACTGATCAACTTCTTTGGCATTAGTGTTTGGGTCATAAACTTAGATTACTGTGATCTTGAATAGTTTGCCTTGGAAACAAACTGAGATCATTCTGTCGTTTTTAAGGTTGCACCTAAGTATTGCATTTCAGACTATTTTTTTTATTATGAGGGCTATTCCATTTCTTTTATGCGATTCTTGCCCACAGTAGTAGGTGTAAGGGAGAAGGAAATGGCAACCCACTCCAGTACTCTTGCCTGGAAAATCCCATGGATGGAGGAGCCTCGTAGGCTGCAGTCCACAGGGTCACTGAGAGTCGGACATGACTGAGCGACTTCACTTTCACTTTTCACTTTCATGCATTGGAGAAGGAAATGGCACCCCACTCCAGTGTTCTTGCCTGGAGAATCCCAGGGACATGGGAGCCTGGTGGGCTGCCATCTATGGGGTCGCACAGAGTTTGACATGACTGAAGCGACTTAGCAGCAGTAGCAGCAGTAGGTGTAATGGTCATCTGAATTTGATTCACCCATTCCTGTCCAGTTTAGTTCACTGATTCCTAAGATGTCAATGTTTACTCATCTTGCCATCTCCTATTTGACCACAACCAATTTACTTTGATTCATGGACCTAACATTCTAGGTTTCTATGCAATACTGTTCTTTACAGCATCAGAGTTTATTTTCATCACCAGATACATCCACAACTGAAGGTCATTTTCGCTTTGGCCCAGCTGCTTTATTTTTTCTTAAGCTATTAGAAGTTTCCTCCACTCATCCCCACTAGCATACTGGACACCTTCCCACCTGAGAAACTCATATTTCGATGTCATATACTTTTGCCTTTTTATACAGTTCATGGTGTTCTCACAGCTAATATCCTGGAGTGGTTTGCCATTCCCTCCTCCAGTGGATCATGTTTTGTCAGAACTCTCCACTATGACCCATCTGTCTTCGGTGCCCCTAAATGGCATGGCTCATAGCTTCACTATGACAATGCAGTGATCCATGAAGGGGGCATATGGAGTTAATTCCACACAATTTTATCACATATTTATGTTTGTGTAACCACCACCATAGCAAGATATTGAACAGTTTAATCTACACAATTATTTCTTATCTTGCTCTTTTCTTCCCATTCTAGTCTGCCCTTAACCTCTGAAACCCCCTATTCTGTTCTCCATTTCTGTAATTGTGTCATTTCAAAATTGTTATATAAATGGAATCATTCAATATGCAGCCTTTGGGGGTTGACTTTTTTCACTCAACAAAATTCTCTGGAGATTTTTTAAGTGGTATGTATCAATAGTTTGTTCCTGTTTATTGCTGACTTTTATTCCAGGGTAGGTATGTGACACTGTTTAATCATCAACCTGTTGAAGACATCTAGGCTAATGTCAGTGTTTTTACTATTATGACTAAAGCTGTTACAAACATCTGTGTACAGATTTTTGCATGATCATAGTTCTCATTTCACTTGGATAAATGCCTAGTGCTACAACTTCAGGATATTTGCATGTTTAGTCTTATAAGAACATTTCAACATTCTTGCAATATTCTTTTTGTTAGAAATGATTTGCTAGGTATAATCATACACACCCACACTCAGAGGGAGTTCATTACCAAAGTGCATTCACAACAGGACACTGGGATTGGTGAGAGGTGGGGGGGATATTTTAGAAGCTGCCTAATACCTATTCTTGCTACCCCTTCAAGGTGTTTGGAGTTGTATCTCTGTTTCTCTCAGATATGAAACCTTTTTATAAAATAGCCTAAGGTGAAACCAAGCAGGCCCAGATCAATTCAGGTTTGTGAAAAAGCTCTGGTGCATTCTCTAATATACCTAAATTTGATACTTGAGCTCACTCTTCAGTCTTTTGATTAGCAAAAGACTTAAGTTGGGTCTATTCAAATATGGGATAAGTCCATGCCTCAGTAAAAAGATCACACTATTAAACTGCCTTGAAATCTTCAAGATGAGAGCAGGGCTTTGGGCAGAGACAAACTTAACTCCCCCTTCTTAAGCTGACTCCTCTTCCAGTCTATACCAACTCTTTCTGTCCACATTAGCAATTTGAATTACAACATTGCTCTGCAACTCTTATTTGCATCAGACAGCATTCTCTGTCCCATCCTGAGTCATTATGGAGAAGACTTGAAACAGCAGTTCCACAGTTGTCTCCCACACCAATTTTTCTGATGATTTGGCGAACTTAAATGCATAAGCACGGAGTGACAGTATGCACTTGTTTAAGCTTGATTCTGAACAAGTGAGTGAAAGTCCCTCAATCATGTCCAACTCTTCGTGACCCCATGCACTGTAGTCCATGGAATTCTCCAGGCCAGAATACCTTTCCCTTCTCTGGGGGATCTTCCCAACCCAGGGATCGAACCCAGGTCTCCTGCATTGCAGGCAGATTCTTTACCAGCTGAGCCACAAGGGTAGCCCAAGAATACTGGAGTAGGTAGTCTATCCCTTCCCCAGTGGATCTTCCCAACCCAGGAATCAAACCGGGGTGTCAAGACTAGTAAAAATTGAATGAAATTGTTGTCCCCCATAATGTGTATAATACATATATTAGTCTAAATGTCACAATAAAAAATGTCCAAACAATATTATGTGATTGAGCCCAACATCTTAATAATATTCCTAACTTTTTAAAAGTGATACATTAAGAACAAATTTAGAAACAAATATTAACCCTAAATGTGAACATTTTATTCCAAATGAAGATATGAAAGATATGACTGGGAATAGTTATTTCTGTCAATTTTTCTGTTTGCTTAACATCACTATTGGTAAGTTCTCTTCAACTGCCATCTGTTTATGCTGCTAGGTCTTTATATGCATGTTTCCTTCTGCATAAATATTCTCTTGTTCATGTTCATTTTGCTAATTCTTTTCTGGTCACTGTTCAAACATCCTTTCATGAGAAGCCATTCCTGGATCTTCCAGACCAAATTAGATACCTGTATGCACACTTCCACAGGTTTTTGTCATGGCCCTTTGCAACATCCATCATCATTCTGAATACATGTGTAGTGCCAGCTTTTTCACTAGCTAGTAAACCTCAGGGAGATAGATAAAATGTTGTTCTATTTACTACTGTATCTCTACATTAGCACAGTTACTAAAATATATTGAGTATTCAATAAATAAACTTTAGGTGGTTAATTGTGTCTGGGTTATTCAGTAATAAACAGTAATAAATTTCTCATAAAATAGGCAAAATTCCAAGCAAGGACCTTGTCAGGATCATTAGATCCAAGAAGTAGCAGAAATCCAATCACAAGCACTGATTCAAAAAGAATTCTCTAAACACTAAGAAAAATTGTACCAGGGAGAGAAAGATCAGTGACAGAGGGACAATGGCACTGGGTACTCTTTTGAGATGTGTTCCTAAAATAATGGAATGTCAGACATGGACTTAATTTCAGGAAGTCTTGAGCCTAGCTACAAGAACTGCATATTTTAAACAAAAATAATATTCATTTAATGCTAAGACATCATATTTATTTTCTACCCAAGAGCTAGATTTGTTCCACCAAGCCAATTTTGTGACTGAATTGGGAGGTTAGTGAGGCAACACTGGAGATTGAAATGTTGTGTGCAAAGTCATCTAAGCTCACCACAATCTTTCCTATTAATTAATCATTCTTCATGTCCCTCTTATTGCACAAAGAGATAACTAAGGAATACTCTCATGGAGAATCAAAAACTCACCCTCCCTTAGGATTCAATGTCTACAATTCACTTTTCTCTATATCGCCAAAATTTTTCAGTGATGTGTGCATCATGCATAACCTTTAATGCTTTCTTTTTCATTTGAGACTGTAAATGTTCATCAGTTATTTATTTTTAGCTTGTCAATCTCTCAATAGGTGTGTACAACAACTGTTATGTGAGACAGTGGTGCTAGATGAATTATGCAATATAGTACAAAGGATTGCTTGCTGGACGTGTTAAAGATAATGTGAAACAAATACTATTTTCCTATCTTTACAAGAAGAGTGCCCCATTTTAACTGGCAGGAAACATCTAAGCACTCCATGGAAGCCTCGCTGACACTCCCCAACTAAACTACTTCAGCTTCAAAGCTTTCTTGTTGTTACAATAAACTACATTATCTTGGTAATTTTCATTTCCTTTTCCAAAACATCTTAAGTGAAAAAAACCAAAAAGGGAAGTGAATTTCTATCTACATGACTAGACCAATAGAGACTAGATAGGAGTTCAATAAAACCATTATAGTTTTTGTAATAAGATTAAATCAGCTCTTGATTGAAGAACACAGGCACTTTTTGCCAAATATATTAGGCCCCTGGCAATTGCCACCATTTTAAAGGAAGGGTTATTATGGAAGGCTATTTTCCCATATTACAAATGCTATACTTGGATGAATCCTAAGTGCTGCAAAATATCTCAATGGATGTCTTTGAGGATAGTTGGTTATAAATTTTCCTGTAAGTTTCATACTGGGTTGTTGATTTTCAAAACTGCAACACTAATAAACTAAACCTATGCTAGCTCCAATACTTTCCTAAACATCAGGTAGGTCCTTGTCTCTCAGAGTCCTCCATTAGCTGGGCATTACTCCTCTTTTCAAGCATTGTAGTTATGTTCTATGGAATCTAGATGTTTCCCCCAAATAAGGGAAAAACTTAATATTTGCTGTTAAAAGATTTGCTTAAAACTTACTATTTATTAAATAACATAAATCTTCTTATATATGGAGCATATATATTTTATCTACTAATGTCCACTCTTATTTCTACAAATAGAATCAATGTCTTTTGAAATTGTGAATCATTACATTCACATTATCTGATACACGACAAATAAAAAATAAATCCAGGCTCACTGAAAACTTCATGTATATCAATAGCATTATGACTTTAATGAGGTGGTATTTTACTTTAAAAAACCTCACTTTTATTTCTGGGAAAAATGATAGTAAGTTATTATTTGTATTGAATAATTACTTCACATTTTATTAACTGCAATTTGCATATGGAATCAATTTGTCAATAACAAAAATGTCTAATTTTAAGATAAAATATTCGAAGAATTGGCTATCATGAAAATTTTATTTTTGATCAAGAAATGTTAGCTCTCTCCGTGTACCAATATCTCAAGAGAAAAAGAACTGAGCTGAAAACATATGCTGGTATGAATGACTTTTCAAACAATACTATTTTGTTAATGTTTCAATTATTTTAATTAGCATTCTTTGTTAGAAAGTCAGAGCACCAATTTGTGAGGATAATCTCCATTTGCGAGAACACTGATCGCAGATAATCATGGATCTGAGAATCACTATGATTGTTGGTATACTTGGAGAGCCCAGAGCTTTCTGATGGATATTGCACTGCCCTCTAATCTGGTATTTGTTTCTCTGTGTCAAGAATCTCATCATGGTGGCTGGGCTTCTGCAGCTTCATCTTGAAACAGGCATCAATGCAATGTTTGGGGATTTTCACACCAACTTTGGTGGAGATGGCAATTACAAATTTCTTATGTTAAACATCAGTTCAGTTCAGTCTCTCAGTCGTGTCTGACTTTTTGCAACCCATGGACTGCAGCACACCAGGCCTCCCTGTCCATCACCAACTCCCGGAGTTTACTCAAACTCACGTCCATTGAGTCGGTGATGCCATCCAACCATTTCATCTACTGTCGTCCCCTTCTCCTCCTGCCTTCAATCTTTCCCAGCATCAGGGTCTTTTCAAATGAATCAGTTCTTCACATCAGGTGGCCAAAGTATTGGAGTTTCAGCTTCAGCATCAGTCCTTCCAATGAACACCCAGGACTGATCTCTTTTAGGATGGACTGGTTGGATCTCCTTGCAGTCCAAGGGACTCTCAAGAGTCTTCTCCAACACCACAGTTCAAAAGCATCAATTCTTCGGTGCTCAGCTTTTTTTATAGTCCAACTAGAGAAACTAAATGGCGGACCAGAGATCCAGTTACAAGTAGTAAGTTGCTTCAGGAAAGACACATCTTGGCCTCTGTGGTGACCAGTAGAGCTGATCTGGAAATAACACTATCTCTTAAGTTTTCTCTCATGGTGACAAAAGTTTTTTTTTTTGTTTTTTTTTTTTAGTGGCTCAGCAGATGTTGAGTCATATCCTCAAGTCAGGTAATAACTAGACATATTGCCAAGTTTGAACAATAGTGTGCCAACATTCTTGTTACCACCAACTGACCTGTGACAGTAGCAAGAACAATCTTTTTCTTTCCAATCCTGGATTTAACTGCTGAACTCTTCCTCTTGCACATGACCTTCTTTGAATGGGGAATATTGGCAGATTCCTCTGTGTAAGTGTTAGTTACTCAGTCGTGTCTGACTCTTTGCGGCCCCATAGGCTGTAGCCCACCAGGTTCCTCTGTACATGGAATTCTCTAAGCAAGAATACTGGATTGGATAGCCATTCCCTTCTCCAGGGGATCTGCTCTTCCCAAGGATTGAAGCCAGGTCTCCTGCATTGCAGGTGGCTTCTTTACAGTCTGAGCCACCAGGGAAGCCCCTGAGTGAGACAGGATTTCAGCTATAGTAGGTTTCCCTCTCTTGCGCATTTCGGTCCTATGGTCATCCTTCTTAACCTTGCCACTGGCATTATCCTTTCTTTGCTTTCCCCTCCTTAGTGTTTGAGTTTTCAGCTTTATTTACCACTGTCTTTCAAGACAGGAGAGCACAATACAATTTTTGAGAGTCTTTTTCTTCTTACAATTCTAAATAATTAGAATTTTAAATAGTAATGTTGATAAAATGTTTCCTTCAGGTTTTCATTTTCTTAGTACAAACTATGTCAAAAGTATTTAATTTAGTGAAATCTTGACTCTTAGGTCCATTCACTCTATATTATGTTGCTGCTATCCAATCAATCTCACATTTCTCCATATGACTGTACCTATTCTTATGACAAAATCCAGTGTAAGGAAAGGAAATTGTGCAAAACCAAAAGGGGGTGGGAGAGTCTAAAAGCTAGAACCAGAGATGTTTCACCACCTCTGGTTAATGCTAATGTATTCCTTACAAATAAAATCCTTAAAATTCTTCACAATGTCTTTGGAACCAACACTTGTGAGCATACTGTCAGCACTGCAAAGTGAAAGTGAAAGTCGCTCAGTCGTGTCCTACTCTTTGTGACCCCATGGATTATACAGTCCGTGGAATTCTCCAGGCCAGAATACTGGAGTGAATACCCTTTCCCTTCTCCAGGGGATCTTCCCAATCCAGGGATTGAACCCAGATCTCCTGCATTGCAGGCAGATTCTTTACCAGCTGAGCCACAAGAGAAGCCCAGTACTGCAAGCAAACATTCAACGTGCATTTCTATTTTAATAGAAATCTTGACGTGCTCTTTATCATATACATGCTGCATAAAATACACGGGCTTTTCTAGGGTTCTTTTTTTCTCTCTATTTATAATAAACATGTCTACCAATGAATAATAGAGTTGAATACACTGCTATTTATTTTACATGGGAGTTTGCAGAAAACATAGAAAGGGCGTCAAAAATAACTAGTGTTTATAGTACTTGTAAAGTTTGTGATGAAATTACAGATTGTAAAATTTGTTAATTGACAAAGTTGTTATAAAACTGAGTTTGCATTTTGTACTTTTTAAATACAAACACAAAGATGAAACTACATATATGAGATAGTCATGAAATTGGTATTTGTACTCATTATTTAATATACCTGAATGTAAATATGACACAAGTACTTTATTAGCCATTTTAAGCAAACTGAAGGTAGGACATTTGTCATTCACTGTTGTATGTGTACTATCCTTTCACATATGTTTCTAAATAAACAGTTGGTTTTCAAAGAATTGAACTAAATATTAAAAAAATTCTTAATGCCCAAAATTCAAAAAGTAAAGGTTGTTATTTATCTTATGATTTAGAAGATTCTTCTAAATTTCAACTTTAGGCAAGTACATGTGATCTGAATTGATTCTTTGATATCATGGGAAAGACATTTCAAAAAATTCTTGTTATCAACTTGTTTATATGATATTTGATTCTTTCTTGAGGCTCTAGGATTTAAGAATGATCCCAGTTTAATTTTTTCTAGGAGTCATGGGGGAAAGGACAGTCATTTTTATTTTGGATTCCCAGTTCTATAAACTTTGCCTCCAACATAAGCCAAAAAAAAAATATTCAAAGATGCTATCTGGTTCATTTATTGATAAAGCTTTTAAAGTACACAGGCCTATAACTCATAGATCCTGAAGAAACACAATGAAAAGAACTGGGGCCAATAAGTGCAAATCATTCCTCTGACACTTAGGCATGTGTGCAGGTTAGTTGCTCATAAAGTTTCAAAGTCAGCCTCATCCAGGGCCCATTTTGTTTGAATGGTTATACAGAACGATAGAATGTGTGCAAACATGTCTCCATTTAATGCTAAGCTCATTGCTGTCAAGTCCAAGTCTTATTCATGTTTCCATAGCCATATTTCTTACTCAAGGGATATGTGGTTACTATAAAAAAAAAATGAAATGGAATTCACAAATTGTAAAAGGAGATCTGTATAGAAAAATGACATGAAGAAAGGCTAGTAGATAATACCTACACTACTTCATGAAGAGCAAAATCCCAGAAGTATGGGCTAGTGGTACTAGTTTTATAGTCTCCCTGGGCCAAATGAATCACACCCTCATGAGATAGATTTCTCCTGGGAAAAATTTCTGGTGACACATCATGCTCCATCTTACATTTATTCTGTTAAAAAAAGAAACCCCATATCTAGCACACTAATTTAAGGTTGAGCTCTGCAGCAAATATTTTAAATAGGAAAAGCCAAAGTCCTTCCATAGCTTTCATCATTAAAAAGGAATATCTTCAGGAAAATTATAAAACTTGGAACAGCAAGCGGCTTTATGTGTTTTCTGCCAGGTAAACACCAATAATATTATAAAAGCAGTCTCCTAATGATAGTTCTAGTCCATGCTGACTTACATGGCAAATATTTCTTTGAATGGAATTACAGTTTGGGGAATAGAGGCAGACTAAGAAAAAAATCTACTCTGTTGTAAAATTATATAGTCCTGACATCTCAGGAAGAGTGACTGACTGTAGCGCAAACTTGACTCAAGAGTATTGCTGTCTGCATTATTTTTTTCCAAATGCTCCAAATAAGGCAAATAGCTTTCCTCAGTAAAATATAGCCAAGACCAAAAGTTTAAGTTCTTCATTCCATTCATTGGGAAGTTGAAGGACTAGTCAAATATGGTGACTTGTAAAAATACATTCTAGGATTAGTTAAGGCTAATCACAACTAAATTGGCATAGATTTTCTATATTGAAAATACTCTAGCAAGGTGAAAGCAATAAAAATGCGTGCTGGACTTGCAGTTGGATTCTTCCCATGGTAGAGTTATAAGACAGAGTTATATATGTAAGCCATTAGCAACATTGAGCTATCAATTAGAAAATCACTTATTGTGTTCAAAATCACAATATTGAACTCAAAGCATTATCATATATATTTGAAAGAAATGCTTTCTTAAATTTTAGGTGCATTATTTTTCAGGTCATTTGGTCCCTTTTAGAAAACTACAATTTATCACTACTGGGTTTAACAATCAAGTGAATTGTCACCCTTCTAAATGATGTATATATTTTAGGAATCATGCAGTCATGTTGATAAAGTCATTTTACTTGGGAAAAGAATTACTGTTTTTCATTCATCACAGTTTGCTTCCAAGGGTCATTTCAATTTCTTTTAATTGTACTTAAGTGTTTCTGCTCCTTTCCCCTTGGTGTTTGTTAGTTGCTTTTAATGTGATTTCAGAATTGTAAATGGCTCAGCATATTGGTAAGTGAATTTTTGAGGGTTTTTTCCCCCCATCTAGACCAGTGAAGTAAACAGGGTGAAAGTGGAGAGTGGCATTTCTTCTAACAAGTTTTCATTAAAGGGGGTACTGAGTTAATGCAAAATTTTCCTGAGAGCACAGTTATACAGAATATGCATTTCATCAATGCTATTAACTTATTCATGCTTTAACTAATATTTTCTTAAGATCCATGTAGCTTTATCAGCATGATGCTTTTACTACTATTATTTGCACTGCTATTAGGAGAAGGGAAAGCTAGCCAAAGATTTTCATTGCCATTTTATGGGTGGCAAACTCAAACGTTAACAGGGGCTAGGCAGGTATGTAAGGGGTGAACACAGTTCCTTGTCAAAGAAAGAGGAATAATAGGGACTGAGAGAGGAAGTCTCATCCAAAGCTGTCATTCAGTCTTGACCTGTAATAGTCATGCATCAGGTCGACCAGAATTTGTCTCTGGGCCAACTTCAGGATATAGACTATGAATCTACAACCATTGTTTTAGAGATCAATTTGTTGGGGGTTGATTAAGTAACATAAGCCAAACTAGGCTAGTGTTTGTGGGGAAGTCAAAGCACAGGAAGGTAAACTCTCCCATGGAAGGCTGGCTTCAAGGATGCACAATCTGTGTCACTGAAAGAGACGCCACACTTGGTTTAATGGTCTCCCCTGTGGTCTTGAAATTCTTAACTATTTTTGAACCTGGGGCACCTCAGACTCATTTAACACAAGGTGCAGTCAATTACGTGACTGACCCTGTTCAATGTAATACTTAAAGCATTTTTTTCTCCTGAATTAGTTAATATAACCCTCTGCAAACTTTATTAACTACTGGAGAGTGTGAGAAATGGAGAGATTAGTATGTTGGCGTCAATCTGCTCAACTTGTTTCTTTCGTGGATTTGAAGATACTGGTTTCCTTCTGCCCCATTACTCTCTGTATTGCCTACCTGCAAAAGGAAGGCAAGGGGTCTGACTGTCAAAGAAAGAGATCCAGGTAGAAAATCAATAGTTCTAGCTTTAAAATTACTTGCTTGATTGGCTAAAAGATTAAAGAATTTCCCAAAGAAACTTTCTTTCTATCTTTGAAGATTAAAAAATAGTTTAACCCCAAATGATATTGCAAACATGGTTCCCCCTCCTTATTTTTTTCTTATTTGTATGTGATTGCATCACCACTTAAATTTGGCGTTAGAATTGGCCATTGCTAGCGACTTACACCTAATATCTGATTTCAGTGTCAGTCATCTCTCTGAAGGACTTCCCTGTAGCTCAAATGGTAAAGTATCTGCCTGAGATGCAGGAGACCAGGGTTCGATCCCTGGGTTGGGAAGAGAAGTGAATTGCAATCTACTCCAGTATTCTTGCCTGGAGAATTCCATGGACAGAGAAACATGGTGGGCTACAGTCCATTGGGTCACAAAGAGTCGGACACAACTGAGCGACTAACACACACACACACACACACATCTCTCTGAAACGGAATCAAGTACAGCACAGACTTCTCTGGTGTTCACTAAAAAGCCATCTAACCTTTTAATAGATCCCTAGATACCTGTAATCCACCAATTTCCAGCTTAGAGAAAAAAAAAAGTATGAGCATTTAACTTTGAATCCTGGGAGGAGAACTCTTAGCTGGATAAATTTATTTTTCTTATCCATCAATGTTTTAGATTTATATCCACTTTCCTGTTCTATTTGATGCCAACATGCATTCCTCTGCTGTGGTGTAGGTATGACTAAGTACTGTCTCGTTCCATTGAATAGAGCTTCATTTGTCTTGAGTTCTACAGGCTGACTGCATACATGACAGCACACAGTGACAGTAATTTGCACTGATCTGCCCCCACTGCTAGTCCTGCTGCTACAAATAGCAATTGATTATTATGCTGTAGTGTTATTGACTGTCACTATGAACACAAGCTTTATTTCATTTTTAAAGTAACATGCTGCAGATTTGTTTAGTATAAAAGCAAAACAGGGAAATATTCATGTCTTAGAATTATTTGCAGTCACAAGTATAACTTTAAATCCTGGTCATGAAACATTTACTTTACTTTAAATCATAGTAAACAAAAACTTTTATTGTGGTATTTATTTTTATGTAATGCAAATAAATAGTTCCCAAAAGCCATAAGGAAATCAGTATAAAACTGAAATATTCTTCCTGTTCCCAGGTTCAGAAGAGATACACATAGGAAATGACTAGATACCTTTTCATCTTTATTTTTCCCTCATCTGTAAAAGCTTTCTCTGTTAAAAAAAAAGTTGGAATCCTATTTCATACACACTTATTTCTTGACCTATCTTGTATTCTGAAGGTCTCAGTTCTTTCAGGATCCTGCAACATCTCACCTTTTTACTGTTTTCCTCCACTCACTGACCAGAAAAATCTTCTTGTGTTTAGAACTACAATTATACATATTTTTAGAGTCAATATCAATTAAAGGTGCATTGATGACAGGTAGATCTTAATTTATAAATGTGTGCCTTCCTAAACTGCAAATTTAACTTTCTCTTTTCTTTCAAGCACATTATTAGGTAGCAAAACTGACTTCTTTTATTATACTGGCAATCATGAATTTTACATCTTGACTATAACAGCAAGTATACTCTTTCTCTCTGAAACTAAAAATTTGACTTACAGGTAAAACAAAGTTTAGAAAACAAAAATAATATCCAAGCTCCACAAAACCTCAAAGACCTATCTGTCTAATGCCTCTGTGCTCCCTGGAGGACAGTCTGGGGCAAGTATAGCTCAAGATGGAATGGGCCTGTGAGAATTTCAGCATTCCTGAGTGGAACAACCAAGGGGTGGGTTCTTATAATTTGGAACAATAGAAGAGTTTTAGAGATCCCATCTTGCCATTTACTTTGAATTCCTTTGGTACTTTTTGCAAAAATATTTTATTTATTAAAAAATAGATAGAAATCACTTTATCTGATCAGCAGTAACTAGAAAGAAAGAAAGAATTCATTATCTTTATGAAAGATAATCTGTTTCCTGTCTGAACTCTACTGTTACTGGGATGGCTCAGTTAGTTGTGGTTAGAAAATGATTTCACCTTCTACTTTGAGATTCCTGATCATCCATAAATCTGCCCAATGCAATTTTAAAAGCATGATTGTGCTAAAATTGCTGTTATCTCTAGATAATTTTTTTCTCTGCACTAACAAAGGAAGAAAAATACGTAGAGGAATTACAGAACAGAAACAGGGATAGTCAATCCTATACTTTGGTTTAGATTTGGTTTAGATTTTAATATTTGTTCACAGTAGAGAGTACTCTAAACCTGTTTTGAAGTAGGTAGGTGTAAGCCATAAATGAGTAGCACAAATTGCTGTGTATTTTGGGTAAACTAAGGCTGTCAGATATTAGTAAAGGAAATTTCCACCAATATTTTAATAGTTAAAACTCATTGGTTGAAAGAAAGTGGATAGATTTTTCATTTTTCTGAGACAACAGAAGTCTAGAATAGTAATCTTTCAAAAGTTTTATATATATATTTAGGTGTGAAAAGAAAATGACAGGTATTATTTGTTTCACAAGTATGACATAATTCAAATTAATGCCAAACAGCTATGTATTTATCAATTAGCATTATTTTCCCATCTCTCTCTGACTCCCTGTATTGTTGTAATTCCATCAAATAGTCATTTGCTTTTTTATGGTAATAATCCCTTCGCATTCCTTCCTTTCATCTGTATCCTTGTGTGCTATTTGTTGTTCTGCTAAATCCCTATTATAGAGGCCTATGGGTTCTAAGAGCTTGATGAATAATTGGAAATGTTTTATCCCTGAGCTTCAAAAAAGTGCTAGAAATAATTATAAGCAAACATCTTCTGTAGTGTCCTGTATCAATCCAACTCCTGCTTTATGCTGTTTGTACTTGAGATAGAGAAGGAAACAGGGAGATCTTGGTTACCAGCTCTTGCAGCATAAAGGAGACAGATGTTTCGGTTTCTATTGTTTTTTTTTCTTCTGTTTTCTCTGTGTTTTCTGGCAGCTTGGGCTGTTCACTACAATACGCTCCACAATTAGTCAAGCCTGTAATTTCACAAGGTACAGTTAATTATTGATCAATCAAAATGAACTTCATAATCCTTTTGGCAACTTGTGCTGTACTTGAACTTCTCTCATGCCCATAAAATAGCTTAATGGTCTACAGTATAATGAACATGAAGGATATGGACTAATGTTCAAAGAAGCAGGAAAATCCCACCTTTCTAATTCATGCCAACTCAGGATTATTCTTTATAACATACTGCATTCTGCTAAGTTTTCATCAGCAAATCAGCTAAAGATTCAAGCCTTCCCCCTTCCCATTCTGACCCCAGATGGAGAGCTTTTGTATCTTCTCCAAGAATTTGATTCCATTTAAGAAATTTAATATTTACATGCATATTTTCTATTCTTTAGTTTTTTTATACATAAATCAGTGGAGTCAGATAATAAGCCATAGAGTTGCATTGTCAGTACCATAATGTACTGTTTTCTCTGAATGGGCAATTTACCTACATGAAAATGAGGTACTTCATGTATCAAAGAATAATGACTCCCTTCCTTCTTTTAATGAAAATACAGACTAAATGACAAACCTAAACAGCATTTTACAAAGCAGAGACATTAATTTGCCAACAAAGGTCCATCTAGTCAAAGCTATGGTTTTTCCAGTAGTCATGTATTGATGTGAGAGTTGGACCATAAAGAAGGCTGAACACTGAAGAATTGATGCTTTTGAACTGTGATGTTGGAGAAGACTCTTAAGAGTCCCTTGGACTGCAAGGAGATCAAACCAATCAATCCTAAAGGAAATTGATCCTGAATATCCATTGAAAGGGCTGATGCTGAAGCTGAAATGCCAATACTTTGGCCACCTGATGCATAGAGCTGACTCATTAAAAAAGACCCTGATGCAAAGGTTGAAGGCAGGAGGAGAAGGGGATGACAGAGAACAAGATGGTTGGATGGCATCACTGATTCGATAGACATGAGTTTGAGCTAGCTCTGGGGGATGGTGGAGGACAGGAAAGCCTGCTGTGCTACAATCCATGGAGTCACAAATAGTTGGACACAACTGAGCGACCGAACAACAACATACTAAATGAGAAAAAGTCCCCAACCCAGATAGCTTATATGTGAGGTGTATGCAGAGAGATATTACAGCTGGTTTCTAGACACCTCTTCATTTAGAACTTATTGAGAGCATACTATGTGCCAAAGGTCTTGCTCTCAGGGACTCACAAAGAGTGAGATAGAGATTGGTATATGAGAATCTGGGAACCGCCTATGGACCTATGAGGGTGCTGCTCCCCTAGAGACCGCCACTGGGACATGGGGGGTGCACAGCATCTCGCCTCACCACAGAACTTAAGTGCAATGCAGTCTTTCCCCTGGAGTCATCACAGATCAGCAACAGTTAATCTGCCAGTCTTCTCAACTTTTCTCCTGGTTTGAAGATAATGATAGAGAGGAGCAGTAGGATGTCACCACTTCCTTTGTGGCTGCTCTCTAAGCTGCAGTTTAGATCCATCCTTGGGAGGATTTACATGCTTGGATCCCAGACTTTCTCAAGGTCACTGAACAGCCCAGTACCTCAACCAGGAGAGTTCTAGTGTATCTTAATCTTGGCATCATGATCAGCTTTCAGAGACCTGAGAGAAGAAATTGCCTCTCTCAAACAGTCTATGACAAAAACTCAGTTTGACCTCATCCCAAGATGACTGACAGGCTCCTAGAGATAACTTTATGTGCTAATAGGGGGCATTTGCTTCCATCAAGAAAATCAGGTTGCAGTTTCAGTGTCCAACCTGAAACATATTTACTATGAGCTAAGGAAATTGGAATTTTAAGGTGTTTTTCAAGACTCCTTACCTGATTGCATGCTTGTGGCTTCGTATATTTGTAAGATCCTCCCCACCCCCACAAATTGTATGTTTCAGGCACCACAAAACCTAGATCTGACTCCCTTCCAATACAAGAGTTTTAGAGTTTTTCATATGAAATTATATCACCCATTAAACCACTAACAGTCCAGTCTACAGCAAGCTCCCAACTCCAGCCCAACTCTTTACCATGTCCCACCTCCATCCTATCAGATCAGTCACTCTGCTCAGTCGTGTCTGACTCTTTGCAACCCCATGAACTGCAGCATGCCATTCTTCCCTGTCTATCACCAATTCCTGGAGCTTGCTCAAACTCATCCATCAAGTTGGTGATGCCATCCAACCATCTCAACCTCTGTTGTCCCCTTCTCCTCCTGCCTTCAACCTTTGCCAGCACGAGGGACATTTCCAATAAGTCAGTTCTTCTTATCAGGTGGCCAAAGTATTGCAACTTCAGTATCAGTCCTTCCAATGAATATTCAAGACTGATTTTGTTTAGGATTGACTGGTTTGATCTCCTTTCCGTCCAAAGGACTCTCAAGAGTCTTCTCCAACACCACAGTTCAAAAGCATCAATTCTTCAGTGTTCAGCCTTCTTTACAGTCCAACTCTCACATCCGTACATGACAACTGGAAAAACCATAACTTTGACTATACAGGTCTTTGTCAGTAAAGTAATGTCTCTGCTTTTTAATATGCTGTCTAGGTTTGTCATGGCTTTTCTTCCAAGGAGCAAGGTCTTTTAATTTCTTGGCTGCAGTCACCATCTGCAGTGATTTTGGAGCCCAAGAAAATAAAATCTGTCACTGTTTCCACTGTTTCCCCATCTATTTGCCATGAAGTGATGGGACTGGATGCCATGAACTTCGTTTTTGGAATGTTGAGTTTTAAGCCAGTTTTTTTCACCCTCCTCTTTCACTTTTCGTCAAGAGGCTCTTTAGCTCCTCTTTGCTTTCTGCCATAAGGTTGGTGTCATCTGCATATCTGAGGTTATTGATATTTCTCCCGGCAATTTTGATTACAGCTTGTGCTTCATCCCAGCCTGACATTTTGCATGATGTACTTTGCGTGTAAGTTAAATAAGCAGGGTGACAATATACAGCCTTGATGCACTCCTTTTGCCATTTGGAACCAATCTGTTGTTCCATTTCCAGTTCTAACTGTTGCTTCTTGACCTCCATATAGATTTCTCGGGAGGCAGGTGAAGTGGTGTGGTATTCCCATCTCTTTAAGAATTTTCCGGTTTGTTGTGATCCACATAGTCAAAGACCTTAGTGTAGTCAATGAAGCAGAAGTAGATGTTTTTCTGGAATTCTCTTACTTTTTCTAAGATTCAACAGATGTTGGCAATTTGATCTCTAGTTCCTCTGTCTTTTCAAAATCTAGATTGAACATCTAGAAGTTCTTGGTTCACGTACTGTTGAAGCCTAGCTTGGAGAATTTTGAGCATTACTTTCTTGTGTGAGAGATGAGTGCAATTGTGGGGTAGGTTGAATATTTCTGATATTGCTATTCTTTGCGATTGGAATGAAAACTGACCTTTTCCAGTCCTGTGGCCACAGATGAATTTTTCAAATTTGCTGGCATATTGAGTGCAGCACTTTCATAGCATCATCTTTTAGGACTGGAAATAGCTCAACTGGAATTCCATCACCTCCACTAGCTTTATTCGTTGTGATGCTTCCTAAGGCCCCTTGACTTCACATTCCAGGATGTCTGGCTCTCGGTGAATGATCACACCATCTTGGTTATCTGGGTGGTTAAGATCTTTTTTGTATAGTTCTGTGTATTCTTACCACCCACCTCTTCTTAATATTGTCTGCTTCTGTTAGGTTCATAACATTTCTGGCTTTTTTGTGCCCATCTTTGCATGAAATGTTCCCTTGATATCTCTAATTTTTTTGAAGATATCTCTAGTCTTTCCCATTTGTTATTTGCTCTATTTCTTAGCATTGATCACTTAGAAAGACTTTCTCCTCTCACCTTGTTGTTCTTTGGAATTCTGCATTCAGATGGACATATCTTTCCTTTTCTCCTTTGCCTTTCACTTCTCTTCTTTTCTCAGCTATTTGTAAGGCCTCCTCAGACAGCCATTTTGCTTTTTTGTATTTCTTTTTCTTGGGGATGGTCTTAATCTGTCCCTCCTGTACAATGTCATGAACCTCCATCCATAGTTCTTCAGGCACTCTATCAGATCTAATACCTTGAATCTATTTCTCACTTCCATTGTATAATTGTAAGGGATTTGAATTAGGTCATACCTCAATGGTCTAGTGGTTTTCCCTACTTTCTTCAATTTAAGCCTCAATTTGAAAATAAGAAGTTCATGATCTGAGCCACAGTCAGCTCCTGGTCTTGTTTTTGCTGACTGTATAGAGCTTCTCCATCTTTGGCTGCAAAAAATATAATCAATCTGATTTTGGTATTGACCATCTGGTGATGTCTATGTGTAGAGTCTTCTCTTGTGTTGTTGGAAGAGAGTGTTTGCTATGACCAGTGCATTCTCTTGGCAAAAATCTATTAGTCTTTGCCCTGCTTCATTCTGTACTCCAAGGCCAAATTTGCCTGTTACTCCAGGTGTTTCTTGACTTCTTACTTTTGCATTCCAATCCCCTATAATGAAAAGGATATCTTTTTTTGGGTGTTATTTCTAGAAGATCTTGTAGGTCTTCATAGAACCGTTCAGCTTCTTCA
The DNA here is from genome assembly GCF_054371585.1 of Giraffa tippelskirchi. NCBI lineage: Eukaryota > Metazoa > Chordata > Mammalia > Artiodactyla > Giraffidae > Giraffa > Giraffa tippelskirchi. Next base: position 112,230,197 of record NC_137277.1, read on the forward strand.
GCATTACTGGTTGGGGCATATACTTGAATTACTGTGATATTGAATGGTTTGCCTTGGAAAGGAACAGAGATAATTCTGTCATTTTTGACATTACATCCAAGTACTGCATTTCGGACTCTTTTGTTGACCATGATGGCTACTCCATTTCTTCTAAGGGATTCTTGCCCACAGTAGTAGATATAATGGTCATCTGAGTTAAACTCATCCATTCCAGTCCATTTTAGTTCACTGATTCCTAAAACGTTGATGTTCACTCTTGCCATCTCCTGTTTGACCACTTCCAATTTGCCTTGATTCATTGACCTAACATTCCAGGTTCATATGCAATATTTCTCTTTACAGCATTGGACTTTACTGCCATTACCAGTCACATCCACAACTGGGTGTTGTTTTTGCTTTGGCTCCATCTCTTCATCACTTTTAGAGTTAGTTCTTCACTGATTTCCAGTAGCATATTGGGTACCTACCAACCTGGGGATTTCATCTTTCAGTGTCCTATCTTTTTGCCTTTTCATACTGTTCATGGAGTTCTTAAGGCAAGAATACTGAAGTGGTTTGCCATTCCCTTCTCCAGTGGACCAGATTTTGTCAGAACTCTCCACTATGACCCACCCATCTTGGGTAGCACTACAGGGCATAGCTCCTGAGTTAGACAAGGCTGTGGTCCATGTGATCAGATTGATTAGTTTTCTGTTATTGTGGTTTTCAGTCTATCTGCCCTCTGATGGAGAAGGATAAGAGGCTTATGGAAGCTTCCTTATGGGATAGACTGACTGAGGGGGAAACTGGGTCTTCTTCTGATGGGTGGAGAATGCTCAGTAAATCTTTAATCCAATTTTCTATTGATGGGTGGGGCTGTGTTCCCTTCCTGTTATTTACCTGCAGCCAAACTATGGCGGGAAAGGAGAAGTCAAAGCTGTATATTGTCACCCTGTATATGCAGAGTACATCATGAGAAACGCTGGGCTGGATGAAGCACCAGGTGGAATCAAGAATGCTAGGAGAAATATCAATGAGCTCAGAATTGCAGATGACACCACCCTTATGGCAGAAAGTGAAGAACCAAAGAGCCTCTTGATGAAAGTGAAAGAGGAGAGTGAAAAAGTTGGCTTAAAACTCAACATTTAGAAAACTAAGATTATGGTATCTGGTCCCATCACTTCATGGCAAATAGATGGGGAAACAGTGGAAACAGTGGCAGATTTTATTTTGGGGGGCTCCAAAATCACTGCAGATGGTGACTGCAGCCATGAAATTAAAAGACGCTTGCTTCTTGGAAGAAAAGTTATGATTAACCTAGACAGCATACTAAAAAGCAGAGACATTACTTTGCCAACAAAGGTCTGTCTAGTCAAGGCTATGGTTTTTCCAATAGTCATGTATGGATGTGAGAGTTGGACTATAAAGAAGGCTGAGCACTCATGAATTGATGCTTTTGAACTGTGGTGTTGGAGAAGACTCTTGAGAGTCCCTTGGACTGCAAGGAGATCCAACCAAAGTCCATCCTAACAGAAATCAGTCCTGAATATTCATTGGAAGGACTGATGCTGAAGCTGAAACTCCAATACTTTGGCCACCTGATTCGAAGAACTGACTCATTGGAAAAGACCCTGATGCTGGAAAGATTTAAGGTGAGAAGTGAAGGAGACTACAGAGGATGAGATTGTTGGATGGCATCACTGACTCACTGAACATGAGTTTGAATAAACTCTGGAAGTTGGTGATGGACAAGGAGGTTGGCATGCTGAAGTCCGTGGGGTCGCAAAGATTAGGACACAACTGAGGGATTGAACTGAACTGACCTAAACTATGATGGAGGTAATGAAGATAAATGTGACCTCCTTCAAAAGGTCCCATGCATGCACTGCTGCACTCAGTGCCCCCAACCCTGCAGCCGGCCACCACCATCCCATGACTCTGCTGGAGACTCCTGGACACTCACAAGAAAGTCTGGGTCAGTCTCTTTTGGGCTCCCTGCTCTTTTCTCCTGGGTCGTGGAGTGCACAAAGTACTGTTTGTGCCCTCCAAGAGTCTGTTTCCCTAGTCCTGTGTAAATTCTGGCCATTCTCTGGTGGGGTTAATGGCAACCTCCTCCATGAGGGCTTATTTCATACCCAGGTCTGCTGCACCCAGAGCCCCTGACCCTGCAGCAGGCCACTGCTGACCTGTACCTCTGCAGGAGACACTCAAACAGAGTTCTGGCTCAGTCTCTGTGGGGTCCTGGGTCCTGGTGCTCACAAGGTTTGTTTGAGCCCTCTGATCATCTCTGGTGGTTATGGGGTTTGATTCTAAACATGATTTTGCCCCTCTACCATCTTGCTGGGGATTCTCTGCCCTTGGATTTGGGATATCTCCTCACAGTTGCTCCAGTGCCATGCAGCCGCCACTCCATTAAAATTAACAAAAACAGAAAACACAATTTTTATCAGAGAACAGAATGGTATTTTGGGGAGGAATTGCATTTCCCTCCAACTTGTCCCACATAAGACTTGTCCTTTCACAATGAAAACTTGTTGCTCTAATGCAGGGGTTTACAGACTTTTTCTGCAAAGGACCAGATACCAAATGTTTTAGACTCTGCTGGCCAGATGGTCTCTGCTGAGACTATTCATCCCTGCCAGTGCAATGGGAGAGCAGCCACAGACAAGACTTAAACAAGTGAGTGTGGTTGAGTTTCAATAAAACTTTATTTACACAACAAGCTGCCAGATTTGGCTCAGGGTCTTTAGTTTGCCAAGCGCTGCTTTAAAGAAACATATGACAAAAGGAAGAACACAAGACGGGAACCTATAGGAGGTGATGATAAATTTACAGACAGAGAGGTTTTGTTAAAAAAAAAAAAAGACAGTGGTAGTACAGGAGTTCATCCTCTTTAACCATTTGTCCCTATTACTCTGTGGCAGAAAACTTCCATCTCAGGGCATAATGCTGGGTAAATTGACGCCAGGTAACTCGCTTTATTGGAAATTTACATTTTCGTGATAGAATATGTTATTTCCAAGCCGCTGGGTTTTAATACTTAAAATAGTCTGAAATTATTCAGATCACCTCATCTACTCCCAGGAGTCTCAGCTCAACACTGACCACAAAGATCACAGGAGCTGACCTCTGAGAAAATTCTATGTTTTAGAGGAGAGATAAATAAGCATTTTATCCTAGCCCCTTTGCCAGTCTGCATTATGACACCACCACAAACTCCATGAACCTAGTATAAAGAGACACATTTGCTGCTTAATGCCGCTTAGTTTGTGTTATTTAAATCTGGAGCCTGAGCTCTGTGAATTCGTGATGGAACAACTTTGGCAAATAGAAAAATAAACTTTGCTTCAGTGGAAGATTAGTCCGGGAGACCCAGTGGACATTTCACAGCAGTAAAATCCATGCAAAATGAATTTGGGCAAGAATAGTCTATCTAAGATATCAATTTGCCCAAATAATATATTTATAGACTATTATTACATCTAGGAAAAAAAAGCACTAGATTGAAACTGTAAAATTTCACTGATAGAAATGATCCATTCTCAAATGTTAGCCAAGATTAAAAGGGAGAATTTGACACTTTTAAATAAAAAATGATGCATAAATTACACAAGAAGTCTATGGAGACCCCTTTCAGTTCTTATTTTCTCCTCTATCCTGCTCTAAAACATGCAGTAAACCTTTTTCAATTGGAGAGGGTTTAATCTGTGTTTAAGGATACTTAGAGGCAGTACCGTCTCTTCCTGGAGGCCTATGTACAGGGCTTTTTTCAGATATTGATTGTGAAAGTGATATCACACCAGAAGGTACATTGATACGGCGTTGTCAAGTAAAAGAAAATGGCCAAGAATCCTTACAGTCTAATCAAAGCTCTGTTCAAGCCCCACACTCATGAAATCCAATCAATAGAGACGATTAAATGACACATACAGAGTCACCAATATTAAATACACTCCATTTCCTGTGCAAGAGCTTGATGACACAAAGTAGATGAGACAAAACTTGACTCTATAGGTTTGTTTACAGGATCTGTGCTATATATATATATGAGTATGAAAGTTTGACTCAGTCACCGTTTGCCCCACAAACTAAGGTGCCAACTATAGGCATCTACAAACCATCTTGTGCTGAATAAACTGTGAAAGGGAGCCAATCAGAGAGAGTATGATCTGACAACAATCACTTGGAGGAGACCAGTATTTATTTTAACATATGATATTTGGCTTTATGATGGAAGACACACAGGAGAAAAGGACATAATAAGAGTAACAATAAAAAATAGGTATGATTTATTGAGAGCTTGCTATCTGTCAGCCAATGTGCTAATTGCTTTACAATTATTAGCTCATCTACAAATAACATCTCACTATATTTTCAGGGCTGAAGAAGCTAAGATTAAGATGTGTTCAGTGGTACAGAAGTAGGAGAGCTGGAAATTGAACTCAGCATTGCCTGAGTTCAAAAGGTAAGCTCTCCAACAGTATGATTCAAATCCAATACTAATTGACTATGATCTTGGAAAGCCTATCTGTCTGTTTCACTGTAGTCTCCTCCTTCTTCTGTAAAGTGAGAGGCTTGAACTAAATTATCTAAAGTGTCTCTCGTGATCTAAATATCTAAGAGTTGGTGGTTGTACTGTGTCTGACTGCTAGGCATATGTAAAGTGTGAATAATATCACCTCATCAAAATTGCTCATTTATTGCTAAGAAAGAGCATGTTTTCAAGGGTTGGAAATGTTTTCCTCCTTATTTTAATTGGGATGACACACTAAGAAAATAAGCAAAAATATTTGAAGACAAGGCTTAGTTCACTGGATTTGGTAGTGTCTTTGGACTTTCTGCTGGGGGAAACCATTTGTGGCTAGGTGTGGTACAAATTACAGGAGAATCTAACTAGTTCCAACTACCAACTAGTTCTCCTTAATCAGGCAGTGGTCCTCAGCAATTTTTCTCATCACATTATCTCACTTTTAAAAAACACAATCATTATGCTCTCAATTTATACAAGTTTTAAAAAGTAAATTAAACATATATACTTTATATTTTACGAAACACATGTAAGGCTTACCAAGTGCCAGGTACTGTCTGAAATGCTTCTTAAATATTGATGTATTTCATGCTCATTACAACCCTTAGGAAAGGTACCATTGCATTATCCCCATTTTTCAGATTCAGAAACTAAATCAGGAAGTCAGTAATTCATCTAAAGTCATCTAGCTGAATGTACAGATGGAACCAAGATTTGAACAGAGGCATCTTGTTCTACAGAACTTGTCCATAGCTATTAGGCTCAGCTGCCCGTACAGTGCTTAGGAAGAAGTTTTATAAAGAAGGTAGACATTTTTAAAGATGTTTACAAGAAGTAAAATAAAGTCATTTATGCTACTGAAAGGAATGGTAGTAAAGGCTGTAAACCTATAGAAAATATTTCCCTTGAGAAAGTCAGACTAAATTCCCACCTGGAGAAAAAACAGGAGCAGGTATGGACACAAATTCAGTTCACACAAATCCCCAGACGGCTGGCAGTAAATTGTGAGTTTTGACTACTTTTACCACTATTGACATTTCAGACATATAAATGTGAATATCAGGAAATATTTCACCAGAATTCAAAGTATCAGGCAAAACTTTTGGATGATGGATTCTTTAAGAAAGATATTCGCTAATTATTCTCAGAGTAATATTTTTATATGTTTTTCTGAAGAAGAATGATAATGAAAAATATTTACTTGCTTAACTTAGTAACCCGATTCTATCAACAGTTAATTAAAGCCCCTTCCTGCCCTTTGCCTGAGAGGCACCACTGCCTCCAGCCTCACCTATGTCATAGTTACTTTTTTGTCTCCTTTTTTCGGGGGGTGGGGGGTCCCTTTTCCTCCTGGTAGGTAATCTCACTGATTTCCTTTGTCTAGTTATGCAAAATAATGAAGATCAGAGCTTGGAAACTGGTAATTTGGCAATTTTAGACAATCGCCTCATAACCACATTTTAGTACACCTTTGAAGCAGGAGAAGTTCAAAGGCTTTGAAAAGACGACTCTTGCTTTGCCTGTTACTATGAGTCATTTGAAGTAATTGGTCTTGTCTGATGGCATGTTTTGAACTGAGGAAGTAGAGCTTTATTACCACAATCAGATACAGGTTTTTAGCCGAGGAAGTGGAGTTTTCCTCGCATATGTAGATGCATGCTTGATAAGGCAGAAAACAGACAGATGTGCCTCTATGCATGAGGGAAGAGGTGTGGAGAAGGAACAAATAAAACAGTTGAGAAAATTCTATGAAGCTATAGTAAAGTGCTTTTGGAAGCTGTCCCAGTTAGGAAATTTCTCACAAGCAAATAACTCATAATTTAGATGCAGACTTTAGACTTTAATTTTGATACCAACCCAAACCTACCTATTATCCTCATCATGTTAAAAGTGGGTCAGTGATTTGCACATAAGTAAACAGGGTAAAGGAAAATCATCTTCTTAAAAGAGTATTAACTAGTCTTTTTACTTTCCTTTAACAAACAAGGTTCCTAAAGTAAAGCCAGCTTTGGTTCATTAATTTCTTACAGTAAGGACTGTTGCTTCAGAAGCTATCTCATGGAAAAAAAAAAAAAAAGGCAAGAATGTTCAACTCCAGAGAACATACCCATATATGTTACTACTTCTTTTGGCACCTTCCTTCAGTAACATTTGTTAATGGTTTTCCATGTGTGAATATGTATGTAAGTAAAGAAATAAGACCAAATATAAAACCCCCAAAAATGAAACAAATATACACACACAAACATTTCAAACAAACAGAAAAGTTTAGTTAAATCTTTTAAAATATTTCTCATAAAATATTGTCAACAAATATTTATTGAATGCTTACAATGGGTCAGACACTGGGCCAGAAATTAGAATACACAGATTATCATAATCCTTTTCTCAAGGAGTTTGCAATCTAGCAGGGAAGAGGACAAAATGGTATGTATAATAATAAACAACCATCATCAAGTGAAGCATGCACAGGAGAGGGCATACTAAGCCTTCCTATAAAATGTTAGCTAAGTACTGGGATTGTCATGAAGTCTGTGCCTAGGTGCAGACTTTTCAGGAAAAGGAAATAGTCTATGCTAAGGTACAGAGACAGGATAGAGTATAATCTATTTCCAAAACACCCACACTTAGTGTAGCTGGAGGTTGGAAGAAAATCAGTGAGAGCACGAAAAGTAAAAGGAGAACAAAAATTGGCAAGAAAGGAGGGAGACCCAACTGAAGTCACAGAGATGACTAGGGGAATACCTTGGGGAAAGTGAAAGACAACAAGACTTGAGCAAGGTGTATAGGAATGGTCACAGAATTGAAAAGACTCACTAGAATGATTTTTCAAATATTCAGTGGTAGAATAGAAGGTAAAACATATAGAAGATAAGTCAAAGAGGAAAGAGTCCTAGAAAATTTTCCACTTCTTCAGAAACATTTGTCATTTTGTTTATCTACATTAATTAAGTGCATATTTAGTTAATATATGCACACTTCTTCCAAGATTAAAGGTCTTCAGTTTATCTCCAGGTTCATCAAACTCTAAATAATATTCAGCCTCAAAAAGGAGTGAAATCCTGATACATGGTACAACATGGGTGAACCTTGAAAATATTATCCTGTTAGATAAGTCAGACATGAAAAGGAAAAATATTGTATAACTCCACTTATATGAGGTACCTGGAATAGTCAAATTGCTAAAGATAGAGAATAGAATAGCTATTGCCAGGGACTAGAAGAAGAGGGTAATGGAGAGTTATTATCTAATGGTGCAGAGTTTCAGTTTGGATGATAAAACAATTTCTGGAAATGCGCTGTAGTAATTGTTGCACAACAGTGTAAAGGTATTAAATGTCATTAAGTTGTATACTTGCATGAGTGCTAAGTTACTTGAGTCATCTTCGACTCTTTGCGACCCCGTGGACTCTACCCCGCCAGTCTCCTCTGTCTATAGAATTCTCTAGGCAAAACTACTGGAGTGGGTTGCCATTTCCTCCTCCAGGGGATCTTTCCAACCCAGTGATAGAACCCGCGTCTCTTAGACCTAGCTGCATTGGCAGACAGGTTATTTTACCAGTGCCACCTGGGAAGCCCCAAGTTGCACACTTAAAAATGGTTAAATTTTATATTATGTATATTTTTGTATAAGGAAAAAAAGTAAAAAAATACTAAAAATAATAAAATGTTTTAAAATGACACAATAATGAAGCCTTTAAAAGATATTAGCATTCCTAATGGAATGACTTACTGAATGACTGTGATAGCAGATCCCTTTCTCCATTTCTGCTCACTTCTGACCTGCACAGTCCATGTAGGGTGGTAACCACAGCATCTACCAGCTGGTAAAACCTGCTAGAGAAAATCTCATATGCAGGCATATTGATTCTTTGACAAGTGTATTTGTATCACCTATGCCCTAAGTCCTTCTTGATCATCTTTTTTATTTCATTTTTCTTTGCCATTTTCCAGAGCCTATGCTCAAATTTAGTGGAGAAGGCAATGGCAACCCACTCCAGTACTCTTGCCTGGAGAGTCCCATGGACAGAGGAGCCTGGTAGGCTGCAGTCCATGGGGTCGCTAAGAGTCGGACAAGACTGAGCAACTTCACTTTCACTTTTCACTTTCATGCATTGGAGAAGGAAATGGCAACCCACTCCAGTGTTCTTGCCTGGAGAATCCCAGAGATGGGGGAGCCTGGTGGGCTTCCGTCTATGGGGTCACACAGAGTCGGACACGACTGAAGCGACTTAGCAGCAGCAGTAGCAGCATGCTCAAATTTTACCACTTTATCTACATTTCAGACCCTATTCCTAACTTCTTGTTGTCCGAAGTTTTCTTCCCATTTATTGAGGAAATAGAGGGTTTCCATTAAGACATTTTTCAAATCTCTTCCCTTATCTTTCACAATTTAGTTACTCCTTTGCCTGACTTCCCCCTCAATCTCAAAGAAAATGTTATTTCCCTTCCTTTACGAAAATAGCTATTAATTCTATTGCATAGAATTAATATGCTTGGTATATGCTTATATGCTTGGTATATGCTTTACTATATGCTTGGTACACATGTGGGCACAATACATCACCATAGCCACCTGAGGTATGTCCTATTATTATCTCAGTTTTACAGATGTGGAAACTGAGGTACAGAGAGATTTTAGCAACATGCCCATGGCTCCAGCTAGGAAATGCTAGAGATAAAATTCAGACTCAGTCAGGATGCTCTTAATTGCCTCTCTTACAATGAGTCTCTCACATCTTCCTTTACAAAACTCATTCAATTCAATATGTCTTTGATTTCAGATGTATATGTTCTCTTTTCCATTATATTATATTCCCACATTAAAAACAAGGTTTCATTCTTCCATATATTTTGGGTGTACATACACACATATATTTTTACACCCACAATTCCAGCCTCCTTTCAAAGCTATAATTTCCCCCTTCTTCCTTTTTCCTATTAGAAGGGTTGTTTATAATTCTTCACTTCATATTTAGGTTTTAACCCCTGGCTATAAACCAACTTCTTTTTCCAAGTCTACCCCAAGACCAGTTGAATAAAGATCAATACTGTCCTAATGGTACAATCAATGGGGATCTGTTTTTACTCTTCATTCTGCTGATCTCTTTTCCACTGTCGCCCTGCTATCACTTGTTACTCTAGCCCTCTTTTACCTATTCTACCTTTTTAGAACCTTCTTTCTGATGATCTATTTTTTGTGCCCCTTCTTTCTTTTCTTATAATATTGATGTTCTCAAGTGTCCTATTTTTCCTTTCTTTCAAGTAGCTCTCCCTATATCTACAACTTCATTAACTGTGTTAACTTGCCATTGGCACTTGCATCTACCTCTACAAGGACTAAATCGTATGCTACTGCAGCTGCTGAAATGAAGCACTCTGTGCTCTGGGAAAAACTGCCAGAACAGGTCTTTGGATAGTCAAATATTTTCAAGAGTCAATTTTATGAGCTCAGTTCTTGTATCTTCTCATATGTAGAAAAGCAATAAAAACCTTCATAATGACAACTGCTTATCTTGGCTAGTAGAAACTTGCCACAAAATTTATGTGCTTGATTACATGTATTCTCCCTTCACCAAAATTGCATATATGCTGACCTTCCTCACTGCCTCTTTGGAACAGTTTCTCAGAACTATCTGAAATGCACTCTCCTGGGCTATAGTCCTCACTTGCCCCAATAAAACTTACCTTCCAACTTTCACGTTATGCAATTTTTTTAAGTCAGCACCTACAAACACTTTGTTAATATACACATATTGGAAAATGAGTGTTTACCTTCTTGCACACTTGCAAAAAAATGGATGAAACAAATTTTGATAGACTATCTCTAAGAGCAGATTTAATCCTTGCTCTAATCTCACAGTTTTAGATACACTTAGCCCTTATTAGTTCATTTCTATGTTCCAGGCACTGTTCTGAGTGCTATATAGATTTTAATTCATTTCTTCCTCACAGTAATCACATGAGGTAGACACTATTAATATCCCCACATGAAGGATGAGAAATCTGAGACAGAGAAGTTAAACAAATTGCCCAAATATTCCCAGATAGTAAGTAGCAAAGTGAGGATTCAAAATAAAACACTGTGGTTCCAGAACCATTCTCTTACCAAGCAGGGCTCATAATATTTAAACCAATGTTAAATGTATTGGCAGGACCGTATCACTAAACAACTCCAGGGCCTCTTTCTCGTGGATTCTGCACAGTCCCTGATGAACAGAAAGGTGGTCACTCTTGTTTATCCACTCTAACACAGATAAGACAGGGACAATGGCATTCTGAAATAAATCTTGTAATCTCAAATGTCACAAACTGTTGTTTATCCACTGTCATTCAGATAAGGGAAAAGCAATGGCATTTTAATTAATTAATGGATTTGGAATAAGGAAAGAAAGTAAAATTTATAATCTGCTGTATTATCTCAGATGTCATAATATGGAGCTGTAAGATATATTTTCACTTCCTAGTGTACTAGATGAAAAGATACATTCAAGAACCAGATAGATTTTGTTTTTATTGTTGCTGTTCAGTCCTAAGTCAGGTCCGACTCTTTGCGACACCATGGGCTGCAGCACATCAAACCTCCCTGTCCTTCACCATCCCCTGGAGTTTGCTCAAACTCATGTCCATTGAGTCAGTGATGCCATCCAACTATCTCATCCTCTGTTGCCCCTTTCTCCTCTTGCCCTCAATCTTTCCAGTATCAGGGTCTTTTCCAATGAGTTGGCTCTTTGCATCTGGTGGCTAAAATATTGGAGCTTCAGCTTCAGCATCAGTCCTTCCAATAAATATTCCGGGTTGATTTCTGTTAGGATAGACTGGTTTGGTCTCCTTGCCGTCCAAGGTACTCTCAACCGTCTTCTCCAACACCACAGTTTGAAAGCATCAATTATCAGCCATCAGTCTTCTTTATTGTCCAACTCTCACATCCATACATGACTACTATAGTTTTGACTATATGGACCTTTGTTGGCAAGGTGATGTCTCTGCTTTTTAATATGTTGTCTAGGTTTGTCATAGCTTTTCTTCCAAGGAGCAAGTGTCTTTTAATCCCATGGCTACAATCACCATCTGCAGTGATTTTGGAGCCCAAGAAAATAAAATCTGTCACATTTCTTCCTCATCTATTTGCCATGGCATCATGAAGGATGCCATGATCTTCATTTCTGAATGTTGAGTTTTAAGCCAGCTTTTTCCCTCTCCTTTCACCCTCATCAAGAGGCTCTTTATTTCCTCTTCACTTTCTGCCATTAGAGTGGTATCATCTGCATAGCTGAGGTTGTTGATATTTCTACCAGCAATCTTGATTCCAGCTTGTGAGTCATCCAGCCCAGTATTCTGCAAGATATATTCTACATAGAAGTTAAATAAACAGGGTGACAGTATCATTTCACTCCCCTGTCTCTTACCTGTAAATGGCTTTCCACTACACTTTGAATAAATATTAAATGTATTAATATGAATATACATTTCAACATCATCAAATGCCTAGAGATTTCTCCCATCTCTTTGTGTTCACCTCTCTCCCTTGTTTATGATGTTCCTTCCACCCTGGCCTTCTGTTCTCTCTGCCTGGGACACTCAGCTTCCCATTCTTGGCAAAGCCAGTTCCTTTTAATCCTCATTTGTAGCTCAAATGTTATTTCTAAAAAGAAGCCTTTCTTGGCCACTATATGTAAGTAAGTTGCCCTCTGCTCCCAATTACTGTCTAGCATCTCACTTTGTTTGATAGAGGTTGTTTCATATCTACCTCGGTTACTTAAAAACTGCATGATCTTGGGCATCTGCAATTTTGAAACTTTTCTCTTACTTGATAAGGAAAAATAAATAATATTTACCTCATGAAGTTGGTGTGATTATTCAGTGTAATAATAAAATGGCTAGCTCTTTTCCTGGCACTTAGCCTACAGGTAATACATGTTTGTCCTCTCTTCATTCTTGCCACCCACACTGACACTCATTTCTAAGCCTGTGGATCACCCAAATATATGAGAAAATAAAAGTCAACAAAAGCAATCTTTTCCAAGTTTCAAATATCTAAGCCACATTTAGCCATGTCTTTTAAATGCCAGAAAATTTAATGGAAAGGAGAAGGATTATACAGAGGAAGAAGAGGAGAAGCTGGAAGCACAGAAAGAAAAGATGAAGAAAAATATAAGAAAAAAATTAAAGGACTTCCCCTTAAGAGGCTATTCTAGTCTTGTCCTGGTATCCACTGAAGACATACACAACATAGAGGCAGCTCTGCAAAGCTTTCCAGGGGGTTCTTATTGACTCCTTTGACACAGTATCTCCTGCCAGGCCCTTTGTGCCTCAACACTTTTTTGGAGAGTTTTTGGCCAATACAGTTATTTCACAGATGCTATATGTTGAAGGAGTATCCAGTCCCTTACCTTTTTTTGTTTTTTTCCTTTGAGTTGACAGTAATCATGGATTGTTAAAGGTAAAACAACCCAATATTTATAACCCATTTTACAACTTGGTTACATTCTAGCATCTGTCTACTTATTATAACAATCTATTGGTATTTATTGGGAGGAAGATTTTTCCTATAGACAAAGCCTCTGTGATATTTCTGGAGGTATATTTCAGAATCTCAAGGAGGACTCAGTAGAAAATAGTTTTTGCTACAATGTTTGACATGAGTCCAGATATGAGTCCTGGAATTCTCTTTATATAGAGACAACATACACAAATGGGGCTTCCCCGGGTGATGCTAGTGGTAAAGAACCTGTCTGCCAATGGAGGAGACATAAGAGACACGGGTTCTATCCTTGGGTCGAGAAGATCCCCTGGATACACAGATATCTTCAGAGGTTACAAGTAGGTCTGAAATAAATCTTAAATGTTCCCACTTCAAAGGGATAGTGCTTCTAGTCTTAGGTGGGCACATTAGCCATTTTATTTCTCCTCACTGTCCCTACTCTGTCCCCATTGGTATGTTTGTAACAGGAGAAGTAGCCTCGTGTGTCCTAAAGGATGAGCCCCTTGGGTAATAACTGCCAGGTCATGGGGTAGACCTAGGACAGATGATAGTAAAAATAAGGATTCATGATGCAAATGACGTCCATAATATCTTGCTTTTTAATGACCTTTAGATTGCCTACTTTTATAATCCTTTGCAAAGTAAGTAAAAATTGTTACCGAGTTGCTTAGCAGTGCTATCTTAAAATATCTCTAAGAGGGATAGTTTTGAAGTAAAAGAGTTTTTAACAAGCATCCTATGAGTCCAAGTCAGTTTTGGTGAGGAGCATTGCAGAAAAGTCCTGAATCTTCAGAAATGTGCATCTGTTCTTAAGTTTAGGAATCATTGATCTGGAGTACAGCTGAATGGGATAGATTCATCAGCAATTTAAGAGTTTGAGTTTGTCTCTTCAGAGTTTAATTTCACACATGGGGACTCACCTTATCCAGCAGGCCTTTTAGCTCTGGTTCTTCCTGTGGTTCCTCTGACTGGCAGGCACCCTGTATGACATGCCAAGACACTCTCCTTTTGCCCTGCTTCACTTATCTCTACCTACCAGGAGCTTTCGAAGCCATCTTGCTTCTCCCCTCCCTCACTTTGAATTAAAGTAGACTGGCTGTAGTGCCTTTTCAGAACTGGTCCCAAATTGTGGATATATAGGATGTTTTCTTTCCCATCTTATTAAAAAACTTAGACAATCCATCACTTTTTTACTGTGGGAAACTTTGTAACAAAAGTGTCCATGTACTAGTGCTTTAATAGAGAGCCCAAAGGATGCCTTTTACTATTGTGTGGGGCCAGAACATTCATAGGTTTATGATAATTCTCTTAACCAAGGGCTTTAGAATCCTGTGACTTGGCTATCACAGTGATGAAGAAGAAAGAAATCCCTAGTAGAAACACCAGAATCCTCTTTGCACAGGAATTGGGTGAGGAATTCATGGCCTATTTCATTTCTACCCAGCCATGGCGTTCATGAATCTTGAATCATGAATCAATCATGAATCTTGCTACTGCTGACCAAGACACCAAGTTATAAGGCCTTTCCTTTTAACTTGACCCCCTACTGGTTTTCTTGCTTTATTTCTTTCTTTCTTTCTGTGGAGGGGAATTTTAATTTTTTTTTTGTTTCCTATACGTTTAGCTGGACTCAAGCTTTAGTCCAAACCAGACTACTCTGAGCAGATTCTACTGCTCTGTCCCTCAGCTGGCTGGGTCCCATTGTGATGGCATTCCCACAGACCCACTGGCTGGGACAGTGGATCTAATATCAGGACAGCTGAAAAGCGTTTATTTATTTTTTTAATGCATTTCAGTCTAATGCTTAAGGAAGGGAGAGATGTTTACTTGTATGAACCTTAGTTTATGGTAGTGGGCTTACATAAGATTCCCAGGCATTCAGAAAGCAAGGGATTTAATGCTCTACATTCTCTGAAGGTAAAATAAAACAAAACAATAGACTTATTTCCCTTTCGCATCTTCCCTTCCAGCTACCCCCGACCCTTCACCCTTTGGGAAAACATCACTCTTTCCAAATTGAAGCCTCTCTTCAGAAAAGAAGAAATCAAGTAACTAACATTCTTTCTTTTACAAGAGAAATAAAAATAACCCACAAAGAACATTAAGTGATTTCCTTTCCAGTGATCTTTGACATGTTTTTTTGAACCTACCTCCAGATTTCCCTTCTCCCAAGACACAGCTTCTCACATCAGAGTTGCATTAAATATAATAAAATTAATTTATTAGTGAATAAAAATGAATCAGAAATTATACATTATTAAGGTTTCTTTAAAATACAGAACCTTTTACATCCTTCTAAAAAAGAAAAAGAATGGCTTTCTGTTTTATCTATCACATGTGCTATTACAACAGGACCTAGTGAGATAATACAGATAAAATAGGCCTTAACCAACTGGTGAACCCGTTTAGAAGAATATTAATATAATTTTCTAATTATTATTACCAAAAACTGTAACAAGTGATATTTATTGAGCCTCTTCCATATGCCTGGTCTCCTACCAAATTCTTTACACGAATAATCTCATTTAATCTTAAAATAACTACTTGATATAATTTAAAGGTATAGAAAAGTTATTTATAAAGGGCCAGATAGTGAATATTTTAAGCTTTACAGGCACATAGTGTTGCTTCCCAGGTGGTGCTAGTGGTAAAGAATCCACCTGCCAATTCAGGTAATTCAAGCAGGAGTCTGGTTTGATCCCTGGGTTGGGGAGATCCCCTGGAAGGGGGCATGGCAACCCACTCCAGTATTCTTACGCAGAAAATCTCATGGACAGAGAAACCTTGTGGGCTACAATCCATAGGATCCCAAAGAGTTGGACACGATTTAAAGCGACTTAGCTGCAGCAGCAGGGTCTCTTATAGTCTTCATTGCTTTTGTTGTTGTTTTCTTTTTTCAACTCACCACAAATATAAACACTATTTTGGCCTCCTTGTCTGCTCCCAAATAGGCTGCAAATCAGATTTGGCCTGTGGGCTATAGTTTGCTGACCTCTGATTTTATCAAAGTAAAACTTGTATCAGTTCCATTTACAGAGAAGAAAATTGAGACTTGGAGAAATTAAGTAAATCTGCCAAAGTTATATACCAAGTAAGCATAGACTCTAACTAGTTTCTACAGTTAACCCTCTAGACCCATGTAAACATGATATAAATACAGAGCATTTCTGATAAACCCTAAATAGTTAACAATAATAGAAATGTCAGTAATGTTAGCTGGTTTAGGAATATCTTATGGATAAACCCATAGATATATACTATTTCTACCTATAACACTAGCATATATAATATAAAATGGAAACTATTTCATGGTCGCAAGCTAATAAAAAGTCATTTTTTTTTAGGACAATATGACATCTTTGAGCCTTACCTAAAATAGTTCTGATTTTAATTTTTCTTATTCCTCACCCTCTCCCTTCCTTACTTTAGAGACAACTGAAGTAAATAGATATTCAAAATTTCAAAAGTATTCAAATTTCCTTTACTGAAAAGGAAAAAAATGTGGACTTAAGATTATTTATTTATTATATTCCTGAATACAAAACTGAATGCTGATCATTCTAATTTTTTTTACTTATTATTTAAATTGTGAAAAAAGAAAAATCTAATGAAACTATTAAATTAAAAATTTTAATGAAAAAATTAAAAGTTTGATCTACTAAATGTAAGGTTTTTTCCAAGAAAATTTGATAAATCAATTTTTTTAGTTGAATATATATAGTAATTTTGAATTAAAGCAATAGCAATCAATGTATTTGTGGTTAAAAATTACTAATAGAGTATATGTATATGTGGTGCTTACTGGCACAAGAGCATCTTTCTCTATCAGAATTAAAATTACATTGACTATTAAAGAATTAACCCCAAAAGTCTACTGCAACTTTTAAAATAAACACTCATTGTTCATTATCGAGTATTTTATTGCAGATTTTTTTCTAGATAATAATGTGAACTCCAAATAAAATACCGGGGATCAGCTGAGAAATCAAGGAGTTTGTAAATGATAGACATACATAACCTTAGGTGGAAAATTAGAATATATCCAACAGATAGATATCCTTCTTATCTATATTCTTTTAAATGTGCTTTTAAAGCAGAGTCAATTGACCAGTAAAACTGATGGAGTAACATATTTTGAAAAATTCCGTAAATATATAACTTCCCCACTAGACTGAAACAACTCTTTTTATTCTCTTGAGTGTATATTATATGCTTTCTAAAAACTCCCTGCCTATATGTTTATCTAATATCCAGGGTGCTATTAATAAATAATACACATTATTTACGTTAAGATTTTTCTTTGGAATAAAACTAAGCAAAGGTAACTTACAAGCATGTATATACAAACTGGCTGCAATCAACAAAACACAGGAAACTGGACACACTATAGAAGGGGAAAGAATTTCAGATTCCCCTCACAGTTCATTTTTTTTCATGTAACAGTGCAGTGTATTGTCAAGCACAGGAGGGCCCCGGGTGCTTAGGAGAACAGATGGCAGCTGGGTTAGGCCAGACAGGAGAGAAAAGGTGTGGCCACCCAGGAAGTGCTGGTAAATTATGCAGCTTGCTCTTCTCGCCTTGAGATAAAAAAAAAAAAAAAAAATTACTGAGAAAGGTTCATGCCAATGGCCAGCACTTCAGACAGATCCTCCCATGGTATATGATGCAAAGTACAGAAAGCCAGGAGCACAGTCGAGGCGTGTCTCAGGGGACACGAGAAGATGGTAATGCAGCAGCGCTGCAACCACCCTGGGACAAGCAGTGTCCTTGAAATCAAAACAAAACCCAGTTAAGTCTGCAGATGCGGTATTTCCTTCAAGAACCTACTGCTATTTGAGGGATAGGTGAGATACAGGACTCTTCAATGGTATGAACAGACACAGCCATGGAGAGCAGCTGTTCTTGCTTCTCATTGTGGAATGATCAGGAAAAAATAAATAGACTTCTAGGAAACAGAGCTGAGACTCATGAAGGCAAGACCTGTAAAACTCTGGGAAATGGTTACAAGGGAGATTGTGGAATCAACTACAGGATTATCTTTGAAAGTGTTCATTTGTTATATCAGCATTATCAAAACCTGGCTATTTCATTCATGGGTAAAAGTGAATGTGAGGAAATGTCAGATCAAGAATAGTAATATTTCAAAGGAATTACCTTCACTCTTTGCCCCAAACATGAAAATAATTTCTATTTCCTGTACACCTTGCTTGCGTCATTCCTATATTGCGTATGAGCGCACTCTGCTTGTATCAGTTCAAGTTACCTAAGTGTATTGACCAAAAGTTCGAACAGCATTTAAAAAGTACTTTCATAGTGCCTAAATCAGTGTTCTGCACACAATAAACAGGCATCCACACACAACAATGAGGAGGTCATGGAGTTTGAGTTCATAGGTCCTTCTCTTCACGGATGTAGCACCTGTTATATAGCTCTACCCATCCATCTCCACTGAATATTGAGCAGTAAAGCAGCATAGAGAGAAAGGATGAAGCAAAAAGTGTTGTAGGTGCAAGAAGTAACATAAGAAGAAACTCAAATGTGGGAGGGAGAAAAAGAGAGGACAATGGAAAAAGTTTCAGGAAGTGAAAATAATTTGCCAATGGCTGAAAGCAGAGGGGAAGGGAAGGGGGAGAGGAAGAAGAAAAATATGAGACTGCCCAAGCCTATCCTGGAGGATTGTCTAAATCATGGGAAGAGTTGGGTTCCAGCTTCTCCCGAGGGCAATGCAGAGCCATTGAAGTCTGAAAACCTTCTAAAACTAACACCAAAAAAAGATGTCCATTTCATCACAGGTGCCTGGAATGCAAAAGAAGGAAGTCAAGAGATACCTGGAGTAACAGGCAAGTTAGGCTTTGGAGTACAAAATGAAGCGGGAAAATACTAACAGAGTTTTGCCAAGAGAGTGTGCTGGCCATAGCAAACACCCTTTTCCAACAAGACAAGAGATGACTCTACACATGGACATCACTAGATGGTCAATACTGAAATCAGATTGATTATATTCTTTGCAGCAGAAGATGGAGAAGCTCTATACAATCAGCATAAAGAAGATCAGGAGCTGAATGTGACTCAGATCATGAACTCCTTATTGCAAATTTCAGACTTAAATTGAAGAGAGTAGGGAAAACCACTAGACCATCCAGGTATGACCTAAATCAAATCTCTTACAATTACAGAGTGGAAGTGGCAAATAGGTTCAAGGGATTAGATTTGATAGAGTGCCTGAAGAACTATGGACGGAGGTTCATAACATTGTATAGGAAGTGATTACCAAAACATCCCCAAGAAGAAGAAATGCAAAAAGGCAAAATGGTTTCTGAGGAGACCTTACAAATAGCTGAGAAAAGAAGAGAAGCAAAAGACAAAGGAGAAAAGGAAGATATACCCATCTGAATGCAGAGTTCCAAAGAATAGCAAGGAGAGATAAGAAAGCCTTCCTCAGTGATTAATACAAAGAAATAGATAAAAAACAACAAAATGGGAAAGATTAGATATACCTTCAAGAAAATTAGAGATACCAAGGGAACATTTCATGCAAAGATGGGCACAAAAAGAACAGAAACGGTATGGACCTAACAGAAGCAGAAGATATTAAGAAAAAGTGGCAAGAATACACAGAAGAACTATACAAAAAAGATCTCAATGACCAGATAATCATAATGATGTGACCACTTACCTGGAGCCAGACATCTTGGAGTGTGAAGTCAAGTGGGCCTTAGGAAGCATCACCGCAAACAAAGCTAGTGATTGGTGGTGATGGGATTCCAGCTGAGCTATTTCAAATCCTAAAAGATGATGCTGTTAAAGTGCTGTGCTCAGTATGCATATGTGGGCTGAGAACTCCCAGGTATTTAAGGTAGATTTAGAAAAGACACAGGAACCAGAGATCAAACTGCCAATATTCGCTAGATCACAGAAAAAGCCAGTGAATTCCAGAAAAACATCCATTTCTGCTTTATTGACTACACCAAAGCCTTTGACTGTGTGGATCCCAAAACTATGGAAAATTCTTAAAGAGATGAGAATACCAGACCACCTTACCTGCCTCCTGCAAATCCTGTATACAGGTCAAGAAGCAGCAGTTAGAACCAAGCATGGAACAACAAACTCATTCAAAATTGGGAAAAGAGTACATCAAGGCTGAATATTGTCACCTTGGTTATTTAACTTATATGCAGAATACATCATGCAAAATGCCAGACTTGATGAATCACAAGCTGGAATCAAGATTGCCAGGAGAAATATCAATAACCTCAGATGTGTAGATGATACACCCTTATGGCAAAAAGCAAAGAGGAACTAAAGAGGCTATTGATGAAAGTGAAAGAGGAGAGTGAAAAAGCTGTCTTAAAACTCAATAATTCAAAACTGAAGATCATGACATCCAGTCCCATCACTTCATGGCAAATAGATGGGGAAACAATGGAAACAGTGACAGACTTTATTTTCTTGGGCTCCAAAATCACTGCAAATGGTGACTGCAGCCATGAAATTAAAAGACGCTTGCTCCTTGGAAGAAAAGCTATGGCAAACCTAGACAAAATATTAAAAATCAGAGACATCACTTTGCTCACAAAGGTCTGTATAGTCAAAGCTTTGGTTTTTCCAGTAGTCACACATGGATGTGAGAGTTGGACCACAGAGAAGGCTGAACACTGAAGGATTGATGCTTTCTAACTGCAGTGTTGGAGAAGACTCTTGAGAGTTCCTTGTACAGCAAGATCAAACCAGTCCATCCTAAAGGAAATCAACCCTGAATATTCATTGGAAGGACTGATGCTTAAGCTAAATCTCCACCTGATGCGAAGAACTGACTCATTAGAAAAGACCCTGATTCTTGGAAAGACTGAAGACAGGAGAAGCAAGGGATGACAGAGGGTAAGACGGTTTGATGGCATCACCGAATCAATGGACATGAATTTGAGCAAGCTCTGGGAGATAGTTAAGAAGAGGCAAGCCTGGCGTGCTCCAGACCATGGGGTCACAAAAAGTCAGATATGACTGAGCAACTAAACGATGACAACAAGCAATTTTTGGGTGAAGTGGAAATAGAGGTTGGAGTGAAGATAATCTTGAGTTCCAGAGGTCAGTTCTGAGGACTTTGTAAAACGCAGTAAAGAAATGATGGTAAACGACAACATCATAGTAGAAGAATGGAGTAGAATGAACTGGGCCTATGATTGGAGTGGATGTAAGGAAAAGAGAGAAAAATACAGAAAGGGCAATGGCTACATGTGGTTCAGATAGAGACCACAGAATTAGTGTAAGTTTGCCGAAAAGAAAAATTGTGTATCTTCTGAACTGTAGTTTCTGCTTTGCACCTGTCTGAAGTTATGGCTACCAGGATCTTTTACCTCCCCTTAACCCTTTTGTTAATTTTTAGAGGATTCTGCACAGAGATTTGTTATTTGTACTAAAATTGAAGTGTGCAAAACACAAAATGCTCTAAACTGTCACAACCAGTAACTGTAATCGGTATCAGTTAAGACCCCGGATTCTTCCTTCCTCAAAATTGATCTTTGTCTTTCAGAAAGTATTTCTGAAGCAGTACACAAGCCATTGCAATCTTATAAGCTTGTAAAATATTGCAGTGTTTATTAAAACATTTTCTTTTAAAATTATGGCTTTTACTAAGCGATTCCTTTATCTGATGTTTTGTGTTAATCAAATAATATGTACATTCACATGTACAATATGGACATACAGATACAGGTAACATTCATTTCTTTCTAGAATTGCAAATTCAATATATTTGTACCAGTTCCAAACTTTTTATTCACTTTAGAAGACTTCCTGCAAGACACAATATCCATTGTGCATTTTTTTTTTTTAACCAGACTGCAGGAGTGCAAAAGTATACAGTGTTTCCTTCAAAAATGGAATCATCATTCACAGATGTAGATGTGTACTTGTTATGCCAAGATGAGACAGATGTGGTTCTATTCACTCAGGGACAGGTGCTACGGAAAAAGAGATAAAACATTTGTAGAAAGTGTAAGCAACTGCATTGCTGTTGCTAAATAAATAAACTCTCTGCCAAAAAACTTTATTTGCTTATTTCTCCTTACTTCTTCTGAATATTTATTTTAAGATCTGGTAGAGCTAAGCTCTATTCAGTTTTATTTTTCTGTATTGGTCTAAAATACACAGCATGTACATATGTGAGTATGTTCTGTAAGAATGAATGGCACAGATAGCCCCACATGTCGTTATCTAATGTTAATTCACGTAAAGCAAGTTTACCCCTGACACACAGCTACAATCTGACACACTTAACTTCTGACAAGATCATGTTCATGGTTCTTATAAAAGAATCAGGTTAAAATGAGGGCCATGAAAGCACTAGCAGTTCGGGAAGAAAAAACCATCTTCAGATTATTTTTCTGAGCAACATTTTGGTGAGCTGCAGACACAGAACAGTATAGGGAGTAGGAGTCTGCAGCTGCTGGGCTAGGGCAAGGATTTTAAATATTCGTATTAATTCTGACTCCAAAAGAAGATTGGGTGGGAATCAGCAGCTGGGAGAGGAAAAGTGAGTGGAAAAGATGATTTTGATTTTAAATGTATTTAATCATAATGTAAAGTAGAGCACGAAGGAGAGAGATGTGCAGCTGGGCCAATGAAGGCGGAGGGCTAAGCTGGAATACTGTTTTCCTTTTAAACATGCAGCTTTGGGTTTACTGGGACCCAGGGGAACCAGGAAACTTGTGAATACACAGAGATTCTACAGCTTGAAGGGGTTGTAAATAGAAAACTCTGCCTGCCCATGTTGACATTTTTTAAAAATGACAATAAGTGTAGTTAGTAACTAAGGTTCCTCCCAAGATTGAAAAAGCAGCAGAAAACACAGGAAAGTATTGGCTGGCCCATAGGGTGCTCTAATAAAAACAAACATTCTGATTATCAGATAGTTATCTCATGTATAAAAGATTTGTATTATCATTCTTTAAGAATTAGGAAAACAAAAATACACTGACAATTGAAGTTAGAGTGAATAGAATGCACTTTTTTGGTTAGTGATTTTGAAGGTAGTTTAGGTGCTCTCAGGACCTCAGAGAATTATGTCAGGAGTATAGTTAGAGCTTGGTTAATATTTGTGGAATAAAAATAAAAATTAATTAGTAACCAATCTTTTACCCATATTTGAGATATGGAAGGGCTGAATCAAGCCTATTGTAATCTCTGAAAGTTATTTTGTTTATTGACATCATATTTTGTTATTTGTCTTACAAAATATAGTGTCAAGGAAACACAACTAAACTAAATTTTTTGTATTCTGAGTAGTGTGAATTCAAAGTGTGAATCTTCCTTGGCACATTGATGGTATTTAAGATACTATTTAAGAAACCCAAAATATATATGTAAGGGTATGGTGATAATGCCCATAATGGGAGAAAATGTTCAAGAGAATAATCACAGCTAAGGAATCATTTTATTTTGATATGAAAATGTAAGTATAAAATAAATTTCATACTGACAAATTGAAGGAATCTTTATTTTGCTTAGGGCTTTTCACTATTTTGAGCTTTTTTTTTAAATAAGAAGAAATTTATTTTTATTTCTTAGTCCTACCTCCATAATGATAATCCCCTGGATACAGTATGTAGCTTGTCAATAACTGCTGCTGCTGCTGCTGCTAAGTCACTTCAATCATGTCTGACTCTGTGCGACCCCATTGACGGCAGCCCACCAGGCTCCCATGTCCCTGGGATTCTCCAGGCAAGAACACTGGAGTGGGGTGGCATTTCCTTCTCCAATGCATGAAAGTGAAAAGTGAAAGGGAAGTCGCTCAGTCGTGTCCGACTCTTAGCGATCCCATGGACTGCAGCCTACGAGGCTCCTCCGACCATGGGATTTTCCAGGCAAGAGTACTGGAGTGGGCTGCCATTGCCTTCTCCTGTCAATAACGGGTCATGTCTTATTTCTTGTCAAATGAAAAATTTAATTCAAGACAATATTTAAAAACTGTTTAGACATTCACAGAATTTTCAACGTTTAGAAATAGGTAGTGGCAGTGGTAGTGACAAGGTTGCAGAGTTGGAGGAGCTTTGTACAAGAATCTCTCTTTAATTTTTTTTAACTCAATGCCACTCATCAGGTGGGGGCTTTATCCATGCTGTTCAAAGCTTGACCAGTGAATCCAGCTTAGTACAAATATTTCCCTTTATAGGAAGAGTAGTCAAAAGTCTTAACTGGTTTAAATCCAAGTAAGAGATTTTACTCTGTCTGAATGCCAGAAAGCATACAAAAAACAATTATCAAGGGCATAAAATTCATCTTTATATCCATCACGAGGCACTGAGTAGCAATGGGTATCATTCTTCAGTGTCATTCTGTATATTCTTAGCAGCTCTCTAATTCTAAATATGCTATTTTATTTTTGACAGTTTCTATCAATATAAGCCCTGAAAGTAGGTTGTATTTTTTTTTCCTTTTTAGTCAAGCTGGAAGAAGCAAGTATATAAAAAATACTGTTACTTCCTTACATTTATACTTTGTACAACCCAGCATTGATTTGCTCCTTATTTAAGCAACATTTTCTTGATAAATTAAAAAAGCAGCAATAGCCATTACTGCAGGCTATATACAGCCTCTAATATCACTTAAGCATATTACAGAATATAATATCTGGTACTTAACGACTAACTTGCATATGAAAGCTCACATAATGTCTCATAAAACCCTTAAAATGGCTTCAGTTTAAGAGTCTCTTTAAAAAAAAACACCTTCAGGGAATATTGTAAATGAAGTAGCACTCCAGCCTTGGAAAAAAAATTCACACACTTGCAGAAATTTTTAATATAAATTGAACACATTAAAAATTAATTTTGCATGACCATTTCGCATTGCAGTGCCAATGCATAGTTAAGATAAGGCCTTAACTCTTCTTTGTTTAAAGTAACATGGAAGCTCTTTGCTTTCTCTCTTTGCTTTCATCTGTACATAATTATTATTTTCATTAATCAGAAAATGGACCCCTATTTTCCTATTTTGACAGCCTCAGCTGGAGTTGACGGAAACCCTACCTGAGTCACCAGGGTAACTTAACCATAAACTTCTAGGAAACTCATTAAATAAAGGTGTGAGCTGACAATTAAACAAGGCAGTTTCCATCATCCTTCCCTTTTTTAAACTGAGGGGCTTTGGAGAAAAAGCTTACTCATCAGAAAAGTAGTTTTGACCTGAGAAGTAAACCTGAACCAGCTTTGCCCACCACTCTTCTCTTCCCAAATTCGTGATTTGCTTTTTCTCACTTGGTTTCAACTGGATCAGTTGTCTCCTTGAAGATGTGTGTGCTTTTTAGCACTAGCTTTAGAGATGTAACACAATGTACATTTTCTGTGAAGATATTTATTCTCTGATGGAAATAGAAAAGGGGGAAATAACAACCTATTGCCCCTCTTTGTATGTGGAGATTTTTTTTTTAATTAGTCTCATGACCATAATTCTACAACAAAAAAATTCTCGTGGAGGGCATCCATTGCAATAAGACAATGAAGAATTTCTTTCTCCACAGAGAGCCAATGTTGTATAAACCTGACATGCTGTAGTTTTCTGTTGCTCTGACACCAGCGGCAAGTGCGTGATGCCAGTGTGAGCATGTGGGGAGTCATGGGGGTGACTCACAGATTATATCTCAAGTGATCAATTTTAAAAAGGTGGGGATGGAGCTGACCTTAAGAAAGTGCCCTAGACCTTGGGTCAAAGGTGCTATATGAATCTAGTAAACAAACAAAGAAATAAACCCAGAGCATATTTTCCTTAAAGAAGCTTGCATCCTATTCTTTCATTTTCAAATCAGATATTTTACAATGCAAATCTGAAAAGCTGAAAGTAAAATGAGAAACCTCACGCTTAGTTCAGAATCCATGGTTTGATTTGCTGAGGTGGAGATAGAAAGTTTTGGGTCCGGGGACAAGTTTTACAAGAGTATTTTCTCAGCTTTCTAAGGCTTCCAGAAGACCTCATAAAACGCTGCAAAATGTATTTCTTAGTTCTCTCCTAATTCTTGCATTGCAACTTACATAAACGACAACAATAAGAAAGACTCCAAAGCTATTGAGAAGAGATGCATTGCTGACTGCCAAATAAACCAAAAATAAAAAAAATACATTAGTCTGTAGTGGTGTCCTATCTTGAAAAAAAATTAGTCAAACTGTAGTGAAGCCAATCTGTGAAAACTGGAAAGAACTGTCCAACTGGCTGCTGACACACACATGTCTTCTAACATCCTCACCAGCACAGTCATTATGTTACACACCAAGCATCAGGTACTGTGGATTTGTTTCCTAAAACCTGCAGCCTTATTTTGCATTGAAATGTTTCCAGTTAGCTTTCACCCATTGGTTTACAGCAAAGCAAGACACAGTCTCTTGCTGTAACTATATTCATGTGAATACAGTATGCTTCTTTTATTTATTTATTTTTTCCTTTTTATGGGAAGGGTATGACCAGAGTAAAGACTGTTTATAGTTCTGGGTAAAAACAGAACAGTGAAAGATCCCCAAGTGTAATAAACTTAGATATGAGCAAACGCAAGCAAAAGAATCTATAGGGAAACATCCTCTTCTGTGGTTTTAGTAATTCTCAAAAGCAGTCATGTGAAATTACTGATTCTCTCATTCTCTTTCTTTATCTCTCACTTTCTGTCTCTCTTTCACACACACACATAGAGAACAGTAATCCATGAAGTCCAAAATAGAAAAGTCATATAAAATTTTTTCTGGAGGATATCTTTTAATAATCTGCAATACTAAAATTCTCAGCTGTTACTGGAAGAAAGAGAGAGATAAGTGTCTACATGGTTAACATAAAAGTAAATTTTTATTGAATTATTACTTATTTTAAGGTATAGAACCCAGAAGGAAGTCAATGAAATCAAATATTTAAAACCTAATTTGAAAAAATAAATAAATAAATAAAACCTAATTTGATGCCAACATCCAGAGTAACCCAGTTTTCACATACAGTTCAGAAAAACAAAGAGAAATTGTTTAGAATTGTTTTTGATGTCTCACTAACCTAAGTCCAAACAGCTATGAAGTTAGTAAAGCAGACAGATGATCCTAATTCTCCTCCCCGCCCTGCAGCTTCTAGGATCATGAGAATTAGGCAAAAATAATCGCATGCTAAGCATGATACATACCTACTGCTACCACATTTTTGGAAGCTTGTATATGTTAACCATGGACATATATTTTTATCATGTAAAATATAATAAAAATTATTCTATAGAAGTTTTGTGATCAAAACATAATTATAAGATTAACAGTGACACACCCATACGGATGTGACAATACGTCCCAAGTTGCGCTTTATCTCTTAAACAAAATGTAACCTCTAGTTACCTTCCTTCCCAATGAAGTGTATTCCTATGTATCTCCAAAACTGAAAATGTATGTGTTCTCTGGAAGGAAGACTATTGATCACACCAGATGAGTAGTAATAACTGATTTTCCTTCTAAGTCTTACCTGTCTTTGATTTCTTTATAAGGCAATTTGTTTATATATGATACACTCACATGCACACTCATAATTAGGTATCCATCTATATGGACACAGGCAATACATCTGAATAGTCTGGCACTGGCTGAGAATAAAAAGATGTTGTTGAGGACCAATCTAGAGTGTTCTCCTCACCCCAAGCAGCCTTCTAAGGAAGAAGAAAATTGAGTTCTTCCTCTTCTTGCTCCACTAAACCATGGTAAAAGACTACATATAGTCATTAACAGGATCAACATTCTGTTTCCCTTCTTGCCTTCCTCCTTTAAGGTCATTATAGATAAAGCAAAGCAAAATAAATCAATCCCTCTCTTTAATTATATAATGGGATATAAGAAGCTCCTTGAAGAGAAGTATTATAATAAGTGGTTTGAGGTGGGATAGGATTCATGACTTAGATAAATGTTTCCACTCATTTGAGTGTGCTACATTCCATCCTCTACAAGATCATGCAGGAAATTTAATCATAGAGATAAACCAGGAAGCAGCTATAGTACCTTCATACAACATAAAACATTCATATATTATAAATAAATGATACATGATATAAATATGATTCCTTAGTAACAATGGCTTACACTGAGGCTTAGTCTATGACCTATGTAAAAGATTTCTGGCATTTAATGCAAAACACACACAAGAGTATTCCCTTGCTTTAAAACTTAAGTGTATGCTCATTAAAGCAGAAACATCAAAATAAAGTTCAGACAAAAGCCAGAAGAATGTCATTCTACCTCACATTTTACTTGCATTAAAATAGTGCAGCTGTACCTATAAAGATAGACACTGGAGTTCTCTAAAACAGAGAAAGGGAGAAAAGAATGCTTGCAAGAATGACAAAAATACCTTGCATAAATACATATATAGTTAATTCATACACCCCCATACACACAAACACACATTCAGTAATTCTCTAACTTTGAAACTCTCTCAGCTAATTGCTAGGGATAAACCAGTGGCAAATTTGCTCCAAAGAAAGGAAAAAAGGAATTATACAAATGATAAAAGATTAATGGAATATTATGTAACTTTAATCTTAAATATATTATTCACTTTGGGAATAGTGTCAGCAATATCAATACACCACAAATAGTAAAGCTTTGTCATTCTATCACTTACATCTACTTACGAGTTTATTTTTCCAGCTCTCCAGAATTACAGAAGATAAACCTTTATGAAAACAACTTTTTGCTTTTTTGTTTCATGGTAGCATTTGAACCACCAACTTGATTCAATGGATCTTAACAACCATAAACAGAATACCTATTTTATTTTCTTTATGCAAAACCTTTACATTAGAAAAATGTGCCAAAAAACAGACACAGGACCATGGACATTCAAACTGAGGGAAAGCGTTAGTTCATTCATCCTACATGAGATCAACCCAAAGGAGGACTCATTAAGGACCCACCTCACCTAAAGATATGTCCTCAATTGTTATTTATACATAATTAAAATAGAAATGTCTTCCATAAGTGAATTAAGAAAACTTCCGAAGTATGTCATCCACTTGACTTTCAAAACTTGCAATCTGAAAGAATGATGATTAGTTCATTTATCTCTCACCTTGACTTCCTTTAAAAAAAAAAATGAATTTGAGAAGGTACACTTAAAAAGAAATTCTGAAATTTAAGATATTTTCCCCAAAACATACACTTGACATCAGTGAAAATCAGGATTGTCCACACACTGGACAATTGCCCATACACTGTAATTTGTAGTGTAAAATGTTTGGTAAACTCTACCACTTCTTATCAAAAGGACAGAGACTGTGCTTTATCTTAGACCAGGAGGATATGGAGAATGCATCTTCATTTTTTCTCACTGCAAGCTACAAGCACTCACCGGAAAAAAAAAAAAATGTGTTTGAATGTCTTAGTGGAAAATAGTGTCAAACCTAATATCTGCCTTCATCCCTGTGCTTGTGAGATTTGAGATTGGGAGAGGGGTAATACAGTAGTAGCAAAAGTAGATTCAAAGTACTTATAATTTATAATAAAGCCTCCATAAGAGTATCTTGTTATTTCCAACAATTACTTTATTCCCTTCTCTCCCTCCTTTTGCTAAGTGCTGTATACTCAGGCTTCAACTAGTGGCTCTCAACCTTACCTACATATTACAATTACCTTGAGAATTAATAAACTAATGATAAGTAAGGTGAGGCTTAGGTCCGTTATTGTTGTTGAGTTGCTAAGCCATGTCCAACTCTTTGCAATCCCATGGACTGCAACACGCCAGGCTTCCCTGTCCATCACCAACTCCCGGAGCTTTCTCAAACTCCTGTCCATTGAGTGGGTAATGCCACCCACCCATCTCATCCTCTGTCATCCCCTTCTCCACCTGCCTTCAATATTTCCCAGCATCAGGGACACTTCCAATGAGTAGGCTCTTTGCATTAGGTGGCCAAAGTATTGGAGCTTCACCTTCAGGATCAGTCCTTCCAATGTGTATTCAGGACTGATTTCCTTTAGGGTTGACTAGTTTGATCTCCTTGCAGTCCAAGGGACTCTCAAGCCTCCTCCAGTACCACAGTTCGAAAGCATCAATTCTTCGGCACTCGGCCTTCTTTATGGTACAACTGTCACATCAGTACATGACTACTGGAAAAACCGTATCTTTGACTATATGGACCTTTGTCAGCAAAGTGATGTCTCTAATTTTTAATATGCTGTCTAGGTTTGCCATAGCTTTTTTTCCAAGGAACAAGCATCTATTAATTTCATGGCTGCAGTCACCATCTGCAGTGATTTTGGAGACAAAGAAAATAAAGTATGTCACTGTTTCCAAATTTTCCTCATCTATTTCCCATGAAGTAATTGGACTGGATGCCTTGACTTTACTTTTTTGAATGGTTCTTAGGTCTGGGTAGCTTTTAAAGGGCCTCAGGTAATTCCAATGTTCAGTCAGGGAGGTGAACAGGTATATTAAACCAATGGTTTCTAGACCTTGCTGATAACCAGAAACACCTAAGAACTTTGTAAAATTATGGCTCCTTGTGCTGCTCCATGCTCACCTTTGTTCTTATCTATGAGATTGAATTGGAATTCCCAGAGTATCTTGATTTGTTTTTGTTAGCATCTCCTCTATTTTTCTGATGAATCACCATCTTTGGGAATCACTAACTACACATTATAATTCAACCAAAAAAGTAGTTCTGATCAAATCTATTTATATTGCATCAGAATAGTATATCATTTGATCTAAATTTCAAGGTGAAATAATCTGTGTTCTTATGCATCCACTTAATATGGTGTTTATATCATGTCCTGAACCTCCATAGGCTTCAGGAATCCTCTTTTGAGGATCCCTCTGTGGCCTCTCCACAGTGAGTTGGTTGCTCTCTTCTCTCTGTCCCAGTTGGTAGCTGTCTTACAGAACATACCACCATGGATTATTTACATATCCAATCTGTATAACTTCTTGAAGAAAGGTCCTCTGCTTTATGCACAATAGCAGCTTATTATGTAATGGGTCCTAAAAATGAGTTCTTTACATCCATTACCTCAATGATTTTTTTCAGAACCTTAATTTCCTCATACATTAAATGGGCAGAGTGATATCTCTTTTGCCAATACAAGCAAGCAAGATCCACACTGATGGGAGACTTCTGCCATCACTAAAGTATTATCCACAAACTAAGGCTCTGCAACCTCTATGGTTGGGGGATGTGAGAATAAGAAAACAGTGGGATAAATCACTCAAGACTCCTCTGTCCTCTGCGCCCTTGGGAAAAGTCTAACCACTGCATATCAGATAAGGTGTAAGGAGAGAATTTTATCAACTTAAAACAGAAAGGTTCCCACTTTTTCTCAAACCCAACTTGAATTCATACTACAGTTACATGCCTTGGAATTTGGGGCATGAACAGCTCAAGGTAGCCAAGGAGCCAGCTCATTCAAGAGAAAGAGAGAGTTCACTTAGAGAATTTGTTTTCTTCATGGATATATCTAATTTACTTATAATTTTATTATTCATGCACACTAATCATCTTGTCTATAAAATGTCCATTTAGAAACCTTGCTTTGATCTCAGGCTCACAAGTCACAGAACAATTGTGTTCAGATTCCCTGTGTGATTCTTTTATTGCAATTTTCCAGAGCAACCTATCTCCATGTCCATCTGAGTTGCTTAAGACACAGCAGTTTTGAATCTGTGTAATACTGTCGCTGGATATGTTACACTAACCACAAGGACCCACTGGAAAAGCATTCAACCATTTGGGCATTTTACTTTTCAGAGTATGAGGTCAAATAAGAATAAAAAGGCCTAGGCTTTATTCTCTGACATTCTGATTAAGCCTACATTTTTCAGTTGAAGATGGGATATATGTTGGCTGGAGAAAGGACAGGAGAGTGAAATTTGGTCAATAGGAAGATGATCACTGTGGAAAAGGTCAGAAGCCAGTGTCTCTAAAAGTAAGATTTCCAGTCCCCTAAAACCTTAAGAAAAAGTGGAGAAACTTACCTACATGAGCCCAGTTTGATCAAAAATTTCTAAGAAATTGCTGCTTAGAGAGGCTTACAATAATTCCTTAATTATATGGGACTATCTGGGCACTTGTATTTCTGACTCATCTAATTCTAAAAGAAACCTCAAATGTTTTTTGCCACAATAGGGCAATGTCAAAGTTAGTGACTTTCGTACTGACGCTGCAACTTCCGTGTCACCTGGGAATTTTTTAGAGATGAAAATTACCAAGCCCACTCTAAACCTACTGAATCAGAATTTCTGCTCGTAGGGCCCAGCCATTTGTTTCTTAATGAGATCTCTGGGTGTTTCCCATTCCTGAATTTTGATAAACTCTGGTATAAGTCATTTGGGGCAGATAGCATCTTTCCCAACTTAAAAGAAATGAAGCAGAAGAAAAAAGCATAACTTCCTTCCCATGGTGACTGCATTTTAGCACTCCCAACTCAGGGAGGATCAGAGAGGAGCATGAAGTGAGAAACCGCCACTAGTCTATTGCAGGAAGCCCAGCAGGATTCAGGCGCACAACTACCTGAGGGGCTGCTCTCACAGGTGCAATCAATATGCATGGAACCATCGGACTCCTTACACCTAATCTAAATCCTCTTTCTGCATATTAAGCTTTTCTCTTTGTTTAATTTGCAGTGGAAAAGAACAGCTGGTGGGTAAAATTAGTATGAAAAATGTTTATATACTTAAGGGCCATGATTTAAGTCGTTCCTGACTTTTTTCCTCAAAGTAAAAAACACTTTCTCCTCTTACTTTCAAACTTTCTCTTGAACTATCATCTTAGTACTTGTTAGGCAAATCTAAATTAATTACTTTTAAACTTCAGATTTTGAAAGAATAAAACCATCTAGTCTTGCTATACTTAAAAACTGCTACATGCTCAATAGATAAGCACAGACAGAATCTCTCCAAGGGAACTCAGATGACTTCTAAAACGTCCCTACTTTTCATCAATCCCCGCTGTATCATTAACATTACATCAAGATTATAGTCTAATATACTCACCCTTTTATTTTATTATATATATTTTGCTCATGTTCAGGAAAAAATTTTAAAAATGCACATTCTTGGGATATCCTGCTGACATCCACTTTGTTGGTAAAGCACCCCAATTTCTGTGCTATTAACATTTCACAATTCTCCTTGTGCCTTTAGTGGTATTGAGTGCAGCCCTATTCCAGGTGTGGATAGTAATTCAGACTGGCCAATCAGATCGCTGCCTCCTCCCACCCATGCCGCTTGGATCAGGTGTTAGCACTTGACTTACTTCAGACCAAACAGAGACAAGGAGAGAGTAAAGTTAGAATCTCAGATTCTTTGCTTAAAACTTTTGAGGAAGGGGTACGTTTTTTCAGCTGCACTTGCTGAGAGGATGGAACATGAGTCTAGAGCTGTCAGCAGCCTTCTGTCCACCTAACTGGAGAACCCACCATAAGTGGAAACACAGAGAGAAGCAGAGCTAAGAGATGGAAAGACTTCTGAGAAGGCCCAAGAACAGATTTTAAACCACAGAGTGGACATTTTCAGGTAAATGAACCAATGTTTTTTCCTTTTTATTCTTTTTCTTAAGGAAGTTTATATTGTATTTTCATTCACTTTAACCTAATGTGCAGGACTTTGTGGCTAACTGGTTTATGAAAAACAAAGGAGGAGAATCAGCAATGAATCTATAAACGGTTGAAATGGGCAACTGGTAGATGGTGTTTTTCTCTGAGATTTTGTCAAGATAAACACGAGAACAGGTTTGATGAATGTTGAATAGAGCTGGATGGTATGAGGAAAAGTATGGTCTTGAATATTTTTCTTTAGCTGTCTAAGAAACATTTAAAAGAAAATATCTTATAGATCACTGATTATGCAGGTCTGTAACTCCTCAAAGTCTAGATGTAGGGGTTGGGACTCATAAAGATATAGATGGAAGCTGGTGTAAGAAAACACCCAAGAGTGTAAAAGGTTCCCAACACTTATAAAGCCATTTTTATTTTGCATCCATAACATCAAGTGGCTCAGGTTAAAGTAAGATAACGACAGAAAATCTCAACTTGAAAACTAGGCCTCATCAATGGAATGCAGAGCACTGACAAAGCAAAGCAGCTGTTTGTGGTGAATTGAAACAGATAAAGAAGCAAAGATGAACATAGATTATTCTTTCAAGAATCTTGCTTGTAATGGGAAGAATTAGCACGCTTTACCTAAGTGTTTGAATAATGATGAAACAGGATCACTGTTTCATTCCTAACTCTCTGTATAGATTCAAGGGTGCAATTACCATTTTTACTTCCACTGCTGAAATTGTTGCCATTTTCATTTTACATTACTTATTAGAACATGGGAGCAGTGTCCAAGCAGATGGTTGTCAGTAAACTGATGACTACAGTTATGGATTAGTGTCCAAACACAATTCTCAAAACTTGGTACACTGTGTAGTTTCCTGAATGTGACTGCCAAAATAAATCTGGCCTGGAAAATAATTTTGAGGACTTTCCCCTCTCACTTAAATTTTTTTCAGTATTTTAAGCTAAAGATAGCCTTTAAAAGCTGAGACTTTGCACATATAGACAAACCACAATATTCACTTATTGCATTTAGGAACTTTCTTGATAAGCTTATTTTAGATAAAATACTCTAATAGAAGGCTCATATAAACCCCATCCATTCCATCCAACATGTTTTTCTGTTCCAGAAAAAAAAAGAAGTGGCTGAACGTACTTGCTCACTGTATCTATGTTGGTAAAAGTCTTAAAATGAATTCTCACTTGTATTAATTTTACTTTATTTGACAGTATTTGTACTCAATGACTAGAATAGGCGCTAGCGTGTTTCCAGTCTGTCCCTTCCCTCATCATAGCTACTTCTTTGGTTCACCTATTGTCTTAAAAGACAAATGGTCTTTTATTAGGGGGAAAAAACATCACTGGGTCCTCAGTTCCTACAAAAACCTACCCTTTTCATGTTCCCTGGAAAAACAAGTGGGATCACAATAAATTGGCTTATGCCCTGAGTATTTTCAAGCAAGTACGATCTCTAATACACTGCTGTCTTAAATCTATCAAAAGCTTGATATTTATGAAGGCTTACCTGAAAGATAAGCAGTCTCTCTAAATCCTCTAAATTTTACTCAAGATTAAGTTAAACCAGCAGAGAGTTATATCCTTAAATAATAGTCCTCCATTTATGCCTTTACCTAGTGGTGTTTTCCTGGCATGATGTCACTGGACGGTATTTGAGGGGCACTATAGGAAACAGCCTGATGTAGCTGAGGGCTGTGTCAGAGATAAAGGTGTCAGTGAGGATAATTTTCATCCGGTTACACAGTGTTCTTTTTATAAGGACTCTAGGGAGAAGTTTTTTTTTTTTTTTTCTGGCTTCAACTCTAGCAAAAGTCATTCTCCTAAGCATTTGGCTTGTTCTTATCTTACAGACCGTCCCATTTTGGCTTTAAGCAGAACTAATATGTTGTTTAAGATACCTGGCGGCAAAGAGGTCAGAAGGAGGTCAGGCTGTCTTCTCTGTAGTGAATTAGCAATATTCATTCATTATCTCCCAAGTCCTCATTAAAACAGCTTTAATGTGGTGACCATTTGATGGTACACATACGCTTTAATCTTGTGAATATCAAACCCACCTGGGTTACATTTCCTGTTATGGACAGTTAGCAGAAGCAGGTTAATACGTTAACTCCTTAATCTGCAGCTTGTGGAGGAACTAGGCTCACTAGTCGCCTGAATTTGAGCTCAAATGGTCTATATAGAGTAGTGCTAATTTATCAGGTACTGTCTTCAAATCCCAGATTGCTTAAGACAGTTTTAATCATGTTTAATTTCACACCTTATCTTTCTTTGCTCTGATATATTATTTTTCAGGTTATTCTTTGGGCCTGGATATGCCCTATTTTTCTTCCTCATCTGACCTAGATTCAAATTTACACACTGTGAAATACCTAATAAATTCCCATTAAGGTTCTAAAAGGTGAAGGTTCAATCAGTGTATAAGTCGTCAAATTCTCATGTAAAACTGAATGATCCTTCATATTATAGCTTGGCAAAAGTATGCTACAGATCCTTAGGATTTTTATGAAAAAAATTTCAAGTCATTTGACTGAGGGCAGCCCACCTACTCTAGAATACTTGAGCATTTCTAAAATTTCCACATCGGCTAGGGCAATTCTCTCCTCTCCCAATTAATCTTCAAATACAATCTTTCCCTGGAAGCCTGCACAGTGTTCTAACTTAACCTGTATTCACTGCGCAATGTTTCCTTTGTGTGCCTTTTGTCTTTGAGGTTGGACATTAAAAGGGAAAGTTTCTGTTCGTGTTTGGGCTGGTGGAGCCTTGGGAAAGTGGGACAAGGAGCCCCATTGGGAACTTTTTTTCCCCTCTCCACAAGCAATAGAGAGTATTACAATGATTTACAGAGACACGTTGAAAGTAAATTATGTTGTAAACGCCTGTCCCTTGGGCCAGCTAAGAATCACAGGAAAAAAATGCAAAAAGTTTGAAATTCCCAACAGCAAAGGTTGACAGGAAAATATGGTTTTGTTTTTCTATGAGTAAAAGTAACTTTTATGTTGTGTTTTCCCATGAGAAATTATAAACTTTCAAAGGAATTTTAGCCTCTTGCATGCACATATAAGAGCAATTTATCTGGTACTGCCCCAGTGAAAACACTCTTAAGACTTTAAAGCTGTTAGAAGTGGGGCTGAATTTCTTCAAGACCGCTACTTCTTATTTGTCCTTACTGTCTCCTCTTGTCAAAACATTTACTTACTCTTCGAAAAGTTGCAAGTTGGCAACATGTTAATAATATGAAAATGCATTTGTGCAGCTCATGTGGCTGCAATTTTTGAGTATATGCATCACTTACTTAATGAATAATGGATCCTTTACAGTAGCAAGGCCACACAGAAGAATATGCAACAAATTCAATGAGAACTTGTCAATGTAAGATACTGCGAGTACCTCCCTGTTTTTTTCTTTTTTTTTTTTGGAGCCTTCTTGAGGCTCAGGTAGGATCTTCAGTCAGACTCTACCCTCTTCTTCCTTCCTTAACTAATAAGCAACAGTTACAGAAATTCTACAGCTGGGTGGCTAGCCTAAATCACTCAGGTCCATGTTGTGGGTATGAACATCTTTTATTCCTGAGAGACTTTAAAAGTAGATTTTCATATCATTTTCTTTCTCTGTTTCAACTTAATTAGAAATTATTTAGAATGATTTTTTGTTAGAAACTCCATTTTTTTTAATGACATGATAAGAAAAATAAGTAAAAGATGCCCTCAAACTGCTACTCAGCCTTCTCTGCAACTAAAACTCACATCGTTAGATTTTTCAGCAGTGTTGTTCAGTATTGGCTTCTTTTCCTCCAGACATTCTTGGTCTGACTTGTCCCTGCCCCCTCTTGTAAGCTCTTCTTTGTCGAAGGTCCAAGTTTTCTCTAGTGTTTATAAACTCTTCCTTGTCAAAATACCAGATAGTCTGTTTCTTCACTGGCAGGGAGATTTATCCAAGGGATATCATTTCAAGGACTATGAGCAGACACAATAACTCCTCTCTCTACCTGTCATTTCGGCATTTGCATCAAAACTTCGAAACTCGGGTGTGCACAAGGAGTATGTATTCCAACGAGCACTGCAATTTTCAAGGACTTCATTCCCTTTAGACCTCAGAATTGTTCTAAAATGTCTATAAAGGTTGTCACAAAATCTAAGGAAAACTATAAACATCAAGAAGTTCATGTGCATTATACTGACTGAAAGAAATGACAACATCCAATTATTATCTCCACAACATCAGTAATGAATAGAATGAAAACTAAACCAGCATCATCCTCATTTTCTCATGCTCTGCTAGGCACACACAGAAACCCTGCTGCTATGCATTGTCTCTTTCCCCACCCCTCCATTTTCTCTGCCTGTGATAGACATATCTTTATTTATGGATTAACAAGTACGAAGATCATGTCATTTCCTGACATAAATGATAATATACCTTTGCTCCTAGAGATATGTTTAGACAAAAAATAAATACCACCCCCCCCGCCCCGAAAAGCCTCAGATTGAGTTGTTGGCTAAACAGAGCTTCTTAATTAAAATATCACAGTGAAATGTTTTCTGGTGATGAGAAAGCTTAAAGCCAGTACTTTATTTGCAAAAGATGCGGGAAAGAGATCGCAAACCCCTTCCAGCCTTGCAACTTTTTTATAGATTCACTCCAATATGACCAGTTACCCTTAATGTAACTGATAGTGAAAACTTGGCCTCTGTGCACTGGTGCAAAATTCAATCTCGTTCCAAGTTGAGTCAGTCATGTCCAACTCTTTGCTACCTCATGGACTATAGTCCACCAGGCTCCTTTGTCCATGGGGATTCTCCAGGCAAGAATACTGGAGTGGGTTGGCATGCCTTCCTCCAGGGGATCTTCCCTACCCGGGAACTGAAGGCATGTCTACTGCTGCTCCTGGACTGCAGATGGATTCTTTAACTCTGAGCCACTGGGGAAGCCAATCTCAGAGACAAAGATTTGGGTGAGGTAGGAAAGAATAACTTCTTCACTTTCCTAGGCAAAAAGGAAAATATCAGGCTCATGCCTCAGAAACTTTGTGTCCCAACTAGGAAGGATTTGGTGAGGAGTTTAATAGCAATGGTTCAAGAATAGGGTAGCTGATAAGGATTAGAGTGTGTTCAGGGCCTGTACTCCTCTAATCTGCTCTCAGGTAGTCTCCCCTTAGTAAACTTCTCTGGTTCCTTTAATCTGGCCTCTGGTGGTCCTCTTTGGAAAGAAGAATGCTAACATCTTCCATTGTTGGGGATTTTGGTTCTGCAAAGAACTCAGAGACGTTGTTATATGTATCACTTGAGGCAGAACCAGGACTTCTGCCCCAAGGCTGCACTATTGTTTCTTGGCTGCTCCTCCCCTGTCTCTGCATCCCCTCCCTTCCCTGACTAGCAAATGTTCAAATCTGCCCTTTGGAACTCAGGAAAGGTCATGGAGGCTGGAGTCTAGTTCCCACAAATAAGAAAAGGAAATACGAAAAGACTTCACACCCAGGAGCCCCACAGAGTCTTGCATAGTTTCGTAGCTACTTCTAAGAGGCACAGACATGAGCAGTCATCAGAATCATGTGGGCATGCCTAATCGATAAAAGCTCTTAGTTCTCTCATTAATCATTTCCAAAGGACAAAATAGTTTTATGTCTGAATTTTCCTTTATTTAACCACAACTAGTCTAAATTTACTAAGTATTGTTCTCAAAGTTTGAATGTGATTGTATGAAAAGGATCTGCCTTTTTTATAGTAAACCACAGTAAGCTGCTTAAAATACAGAAAACTAGATGGACAGATTGATGGATAGATAAATAATACCAAATAGAATATATATGCCCTTTGTCCCTAGTTCCTGACACAGATTTAAAAATCCTTGAAATCGCCTGAGTGACAAAACTTTTTGCTGTGCTAAAGTGGTGGCTCATGGGGGCCCTTAAGATAGTTTCAGGATGGGAACACGGTACCAAAAAAACCAACCTTGGGAATACAGGGTTGAAAATTGAGATAAGCCCAGCTTCCAGATGAAAAAGGAAAGGAAAATGAGTTTAATCACTTATCTGATGATTTAATCAAGCTTAGGTAGTAAAACCCCAATAAAAATTCTGGACCAAGAACTCAGTGGAGTTTCTTGGTTGGCAAACACACTGATGGGCTGGGGGGGTGATGGGTCTGGATTCCACAAGGAAAGGGCAAAGGAACTACGCATCAAGAGCTCGGCCACCTAGACTTGCTCTATGTGTCTCTGCATTTAGTTGTTCCTGATCTGTGTCCTTTGTAATAAAACTGTAGTCATAGGTGTAGTGGTTTCAGTGAGTTCTGAGTTGTTCTAGCAAATTAAACATTGAGGAGACTGTTGTAACACCACAGTTATAACTGGTGGGTCAGAAGTACAGGTGGCCCCAAAAACTTGTAGCTGGCCTCTGAACCAAAGGTAGTCTTGTGGAGAACTGTCTTTAACTTGTGGAATCAGACACAAGTAGTATGAGAACTGAATTAAACTGAATAACACCTCGTTGGTGTCAGAGAATTGGTTTCAGAGCAGCAATAGATAGAGCATTTTCTCTATTATTAGTTTCTTATTTTTATTTACCTAATAGTTCAAGCTTTAAAGTTAATCAGATTGGGCAAAAATAGCAAAACAGTAATGGCTAAGAAGGTGTTCAGTCATTTCAAGTGATAGAAAAAGACACTAAAGTTGCTGAAATAAAGATTTTTTAAAAATATTGTGATGTATGTAATACGGTTGAGAGCCAGTTAAATTTAGTTATCTATATTTTATGTTACATATACTATATACTGGGATTCCTTGGTGACTCAGTGGTAAAGAATTCACCTGCAATGCAGAAGACACAGTAGATGAAGTTTCAGTCCCTGGGTCAGGAAGATCTTCCAGAGAAAGAAATGGCAACCCACTCCAGTATTTTTGCCTAAGAAATTCCATGGACAGAGGATCCTGGTGGACTGCGGTCCATACGGTTGCACAGAGTAGAACATGACTTAGCACTCACACACACACATATTATATGCTATACATTGTATGTTTATTATCATTATTCATATTTATGCTAACATAAATAAACTTCAACTTCAGTTGAATTTTGAGGCCCAAGATGTATAGAGAGTAATAACATAGAAAACAAATAACTCTACGAACTTAATATGATGTTAGAATTTCTCTAGCGTAATTGCTTACTTTTACAAGTGCATCCTTTAATTCTTTCATGGCAAATAAACTGCTTTCTAGCTTATTACTTTGAGCATTGGAGTGACCACTTTTTACTTTCCTCATCTCTGAAATGGGAATAATACTACTTCCTAGTGTTTTAAGGTCATTGTGAGGATAAAAGTATTAGATTTCAGATGCTTAGAATTCTGATTATGGTGTTGGACCATGCCCTTAGTTGCCTCACCTAAGAGACAGACGTATTTCCAGACTCCGTCTCACTACTTTGTCACCTCCTCTGAACTTCTGCTTGCCAGTATCCCTCTTGAATGTCCTACCAATTACTGAGCTCAAGTCGTTATCATCTCTGAATTGGTTAGAACACAAAAGTTGCTGTTCCCATTCCTCAGAACAATATTTTTTCTTAATCCTACCTTGGCTTTCATTAACAGTTTCTGAACAATTCTATTATACTGTTGATACAAGCTTGTAACAAGGAAATTTTCTCAAGTCAGGACAAATGTTCTTAAATATAAACACTGTATTTACTTGTATTGCATTGCATTTCATTTCCTTTTGTTTCTGATTTGAGTTCAACACTTCTAAGATAGCTCTAAATTTATCAAACTTCTCTTTTCTTTGTTTGTTCTCCCAAGAGCCCTGATATATACTTCCCTGATTCCACAGAGTAGTACAAGGCTATTGGATTAATTATGTCTAAGACTCCATTCTGATATAGCCATAATTTTATTTGACCCACTTCCTGCCAAGTGCCCTTTGCTGAGTTTTCCACCTTCAGCTTTTGAAAATTGAGACGTGGAATAAGAACTCAACTTGAGAAATTAAATAATCTTGAGTTGGAATCCTCAGTCATCGTCTGGCTGGGTGACTTTAGAAAAGTCACTTTATAGCTTGAAGTCTAGGGTTGATCTGTTAAAATGTTCTTTCCTTGTAAGGAAAGTAACTTTCCTTATAAAATTGATGTAAAGTTTGTCATAGAATATATATATATATATATATATATATGTATGTATGTATGTGTGTGTGTGTGTGTGTGTGTGTGTGTGTGTGTGTGTGTATTGCATAATATATATATTGGAGAAGGAAATGGCAATCCACTTCAGTATTCTTGCTTAGGAAGTCCCATGGATAGAGGAGACTGGTGGGCTGCAGTCCATGGGATTGCAAGTGTTGGACATGATTTAGCAACTATACCACTACCACCTACACACACACACACACACACACACACACACACACACACACACACACACACACACACACACACACACACTTTCCTTACATATTAAAAAAAATTAAGGTGAAAGTAGATGAAAGAAGGATAGGAAAATGACTGAAATTTAATTACTACCTTATTTACTCCACACTTTTTCCATGTAAGTGTTAATTTCAAATCTGTGAGATAGTGTGCAATGTCAGACTGAACTCAAGGAAAGATTTGTGTTGCATTTTCGTAACAATATCTCAAACGTAAATGAAGTGAATGGATCATGAAGCTTTGTTAGTGAACTTGCAAGAGCAAATTCGTTCTTAGAGACCTAGAGACCTACACCTGAGATAGCAGTCACTTTCTAAAGTGCCTAGGAAACATTTCAAGTTTGCATAAATTCTTACTCATAAACTGAAATCACATGGTTTGGCAGCTGTGGAACCTTTACTGTTTTAATCTTCAGTTCCTTTGCAAAATCAGCTCAACCTTGTTTACCTTGGTACTGTCAAGGAAATCCCAAACAAAGCGTCATTTTGTCACCAGACCTTGAATCTACATGCTCAGCTGTGATGGTTAATTTTATGTGTCAACTTGATTGGCCAAGGGATGCCTAGATATTGGTTAAATATCCCTGTGTCTCTGAGAGAGTTTCTAGAAAAGATTAGCATTTGAATTGGTGACTGAGGATAACAGATGGCCCTACCCGGTGCAGGTGGGCATCATCCAATCTGTTAAGAGGCTGAGAGAACAAAACGGTAGAGAATGTTTGAATTGCCCCTGCCTGCCTGAGTTGGGACATCGATTTTCTGCTCTTAATGTTCCTAGTCTCAGGTCTTCAGACCTGGACTGGAATCTATACCATTGATTCTCTGGCTCTTAGGCCTTTGAACCATACCACCACGTTTCCTGGTCTCCAGCTTGCAGTTGGCTAACATAATTATGGAAGCTGAGCAGTCCCAATATCTTCCAACATTGTATAATCTCTTTAGATAGATACATAGGATATCTATATCTCTTTTGTTGTTTCTACTTCTCTGGAGAGCCCTAATATACAATACACTAACACTGACCCTGGGAAATTGCTGTCTGTGTGTACCTCTCATTCTCCAGCTGCCTGTTCAGCAAAGAGTAAACAGTTTCATATCAACTGTCACTATTATTTTCCTAATGGCCTATAAACCATATATTTAATGTCGCTGACAGTTGAAGATTATAACTCTACAATTTTCAGAATTAGCCCCTTTTCTTCCCCCAACCAGTAAGATATTTTATGTATTCTGTAGTCACATTTTGAATCTACACTTGTTCCCTCAGGAGGAAACTAGAATGGACATAAAATTTTAAAATCAAACAATTGGATGTTAGATTTTTCTCCTCGCTGGCCCTGAAAGTCCCCCTCAACTCTGTGATGTTGACTCTGATCTCCCCTATTGGATTTCTCACTGATCCCCTTGATGACATTAGAAGGAAGATAAGTTAATAGTTATGTGTGATGGTTAATATTGTGTTAACAAAGGATGCCTAGATAGCTACTAAAATCCCATTCATGGGTGTGTTTGTGTGGGTACTTCTGGAAGAGATTAGCATTTGATTCAGTAAACTAAGTAAAGCAATCTGCCCCCATCCATGTGGGCAGGCATCATCCAGTGTGCTGGGGCCTGAAACAAACATGAAGATGAAGACTAAGTTCTGACTTCTTAATCTGGGACATCCATCTTTTTCTAACCTTGGACATTAGAACTTCTGGCCTTTGAACTTAGAGTGAACTATACCAATAACACTATTCTGTGATTTTTAAATAAACAAATTTGTATCTTCTTTGAAGGGATGAACTATGAATCTTAAAAATGTAAAGACTTTCATTAATAACATTTTAGAGCATTTTATAATTCACTAACTATATTCACATATATTATGTCCTTAGACAGAATTTTGAGACTCAGAGTAGTTGTTCAAAATCACCAGCTGATTTGTAATAGGTCAGAAGATTTTGATTTTTTTTTTCATACTTCCTCAGGTAGAAAATAGGACCAGGATGTTATCTTAAAGTTCATTTCCACAGACTCCTCATTTTACAAATGAGACATTAGATACAACCTAGCAACTATAACAAATTCTGCTTCATTAGCCTTTCCTACCATCTCACTCTGCATTCAGATTTAATGATATAGATTGTAGATATTTTTAAGCAACATGAAAATACATGTGCTACACAAAAACCGTATCTCCTAAAAAAGTGGCATTAGACACAAGAATAGAGGAATTTTACTGATAATTATCTAATCAACAAGCATGGGCTTTTTGAAGTTCCTTGACAAACTTGTAGGCTGATAAATATTTCCACCAAAATTGCAAGCACTAACACTTAACCTGATCCAACTCTTCTTCCAGAGTGTAGGTTCTCTGAAACTTTTGTTGAGGTTCATAAAAGCAGTTGCATTATCAGATTTCCATCTCTATTACAATCTTCAAAGATTCCTTTATGACACAG
This sequence comes from Giraffa tippelskirchi, assembly GCF_054371585.1. Lineage (NCBI taxonomy): Eukaryota > Metazoa > Chordata > Mammalia > Artiodactyla > Giraffidae > Giraffa > Giraffa tippelskirchi. The sequence continues at coordinate 112,274,594 of NC_137277.1, forward strand.
AAATATTATAAATGGTCCCACGTCACTGTTGTATTTATAACGCCTAGATATTGTGATTGCTTCTTTTCATGAATTAAGTGAGAACATTTTCTTCCTTTCACAGTATCACATATTGCCAGAAAGCACATTTGCATATTATTATGTTTAAATAATGTATTCTCAGATGTGTGCACTCCATATGATTAGCTCATAACACTATCTAGAACAATCTTTTGGTGCAACTTCATGCCTAGGATGGAATCTAGTCATTGCTTTTACATGGATTTACAATCTGTGCTCTATCAGTTCCACAAAGATAAAACATAAATGCCAAGCCAGAATGACACAAATGGAGAAAAAGCCCATTCCCTGCCTTCAGCATGATTTGTGATATTTACTGACTAACCAAACACTAGCTTGGGATCAGACCCAAATAGCCTTTCAAGACTGGAGTGGTGACAATTGGCAATAGTTAGTATGGTACCAAAGCATGTACAATATTTGCAGTGTCATAGAACAGGGCTGTTTCTAAAGGGGAAAAGCAGCATTACTATACAAAGGAGACCAGGAGATGATGTGGGCACAAGCCATCCTCTTGGGTATAGGAGGGAACCCAGAAATGTCATAAAATCCCTCTTTGATCTGTTGTCGCTACTGTTGGTTGTATGGGAAATTAACATATTTAATTAACTGTCTGACCAAAGCAGCTGTTACCTTATATAAAACCTTGAACATTGGTGCCTGGCTTATCCCACTAGGTGCTTGAATGTGCCAGTGGCATAAGACTGATGATATTTTTATACTGCATGGCACAGCATGACTCCTCTTGCAATAGGCTCAAGTCAAGATCTTCTTTAAATTCTTCATGGAGAATAATAATGTTCCAGCCTGAATTGCTTAATAACATCCTATGTCAGGCCAGCCAACAGGAAGCTCCATGCACAACAAAACGGATTCTGGCCAACCCAATCATTCCCAACTTCTATAAAGGCCGTTGCTGCATAGGCCTGGCAAAGCCAGGCATTCATTTTTCCTCTTCGTCATCAGGATGCTATTGCATTCACAATTCACAACGCTTACTTATGACATTATTTACCTTCTATATTTTTTTTCAAAAAGAAGTCCTTGCCTGCAGTATTTCCAAATGGAAAGAAATGCCTCTGAGTCAGAAGTTGCAATTATTAGTTTGCTAAGTTGCTGGGCCAAAGCTATTATGGAGATCATGATTGGTTTGAAGGATTTCTGAGAAGTGGGGGTGAGGGGACCGTGGAAGGTGGCTTTTCTGACCATTGAAAAATGTTTCCTTTACTTGGTTTGTTATTCCACCCATTTGTGAGAGAGTAAGAATCAAGCATTTTCTATTTTGGATGGCTTGAGCTGTGAAGTGATGAGTTTATCTCTAGTAAAGATGGAGGCCAGGATTTTTCAATACCTTTTGCGTTTATGTGGTAACACTGGTTATCTTGATTGCCTGTGCTGCTCTTTTTCTGAACAAATTTACTCTGCCACTGAATGTGTCCTCCTCATCATACCTTTGCTACTGGATACACTTAATATTCCCTTTTGTGTAATTTCTGAAATTCTTGGAAAGTCTTGCAAAGTCTGCAGTTTCAGCCAGTACCATATGTAAGTTACAAACAGTTTGCTAGTTCAGCAATTGAAGGGCTCAAATTCCTGATTAGAGAGGCCTCCATAAAAACTATGGGGGAAAAAGTTAGCCAGCAAGGACTATGCTTCATTGTTTGCATTATTTTAAACTTTGAATAATGTGTGATAATTAGGCTATATTAACTTGTTATACACACACTACAAAAAGATCAATAGTCTTTCCAAAAATATAGAATTGAAGAAATGTTGAATAAAGAAAAGGCTGTACCTCATTCTGAATGAGCATATCCTGTACTGCATGTGCATTTGTTCATGCAAAGACATGTTATTTATTGCATGTATCAGAAGAAAAAACTCCCAGGGTTTACTAAAAGCAAAATTGTTATTCATTGGTTTGTTTTACTGACCCTTTATAAGTTAAATATGGAAATAATAAATATGTATATCAGTTCAGTTGAGTCGTGTCCAACTCTTTACGACCTCATGGACTGCAGTATGCCAGGCTTCCCTGTCCATCACCCACTCCCAGAGCTTGCTCAAACTCATGTCCATTGAGTCGGTGATGCCATCCACCCATCTCATCTTCTGTCATCCCCCTCTTCCCCTGCCTTCAATCTTTCCCAGCATCAGGGTCTTTTCCAATGAGTCAGGTCTTTGCATCAAGTGGTCAAAGTATTAGAGCTTCAGCATCAGGCCTTCCAATGAATATTCAGGACTGATTTATTTTAGGATTGACTCCTTGTAGTCCAAGGGACTCTCAAGAGTCTTCTGCAATACCACAATTCAAAAGCATCAATTCTTCAGCACTCAGCTTTTTATGCTCCAACTCTTACATCCATACATGACTACTGGAAAGACCATAGCTTTGTATATAAATATACACATACAATGATACACTTCTATGTTGAATGAATATGTTTATAAATATACACATGCAATGATATAATTCTATCTATAATTACAAGGTATAGTAAGAAGTGTTCTTTAAAAATACATGGGACAACTTCACATCAAAGGCCAGGAAGAACAGCTTCAAGCTTATAGAGTTCTGCATATTAGAGATTCAAGAGGTCTATCTCTTTGCTAAATTTAATTAGGAATAAATTGCTCATGTAACTAGGTAATATTCTCCCCACTGCCTTAAAAGCTGACTGACTACCTGAATCCTGATTACTGTATTTAGATGGAATTCACTCAAATGATATTTATTATTCATCAAATATGTGCCTCACACATGGCTTGGGCAATGTGGAGAAAATGAGGACTAAAAAGTGAGGTATTGTGTCCATCTCATGCTTCTTCTAGCATAGATAATTAACGATGATCATAACTGAAAAGTTTCATTAGTAGAGACTTCATGAATATACACAGAGAAACTATGAATATATATATATATATATGTTTACTATATAGCTAATATAAATGAGAGTTAACAAACTGTACGTAACAGAGTGAGGTTCCAAGGGACTCTAAAGAGTCTTCTTCAATACCACAGTTCAAAAGTAATATCAATTCTTCAGTGTTCTCAGCCTTCTTTATGGTCCAACTCTCACATCCGTACATGGTTACTGGAAAACCATAGCTTTGACTAGATGGACCTTTGTCATCATGGTAATGTCTCTGCTTTTTAATACACTGTTTCAGTTGGTCATAGCTTTTCTTCCAAGGAGTGAGTGTCTTTTAATTTCATGGCTTCAGTCACCATCTGCAGTGATTTTGGAGCCACAAAAAACAGTCTATCACTGTTTCCATTGTTTCCCCATCTATTTGCCATGAAGTATTGGTACTGGATGCCATGATCTTAGTTTACTGAATGTTGAGTTTTAAGCCAGCTTTTTCACTCTCTTCTTTCACTTTCATCAAGAGGCTCTTTAGTTATTCTTCACTTTCTGCCTCTAGGGTGGTTTCATCTACATATCTGAAGTGGCTGATATTTCTCCCAGCAATCTTGATTCCAGCTTGGGAGTTATCCAGCCTGGCATTTCGCATGATGTACTCTGCATATAAGTTAAATAAGCAGGGTGACAATATATAGCCTTGATATACTCCTTTCCCAATTTGAAACCAGTCTGTTGTTCCATATCTGGTTATAACTGTTGCTTCTTGACCTGAATACAGGTTTCTCAGGAGGTAGGTGCGGTGGTGTGGTATTCCTGTTTCTTTAATAATTTTCCAGTTTGTTGCGATCCACACAGTCAAAGGCTTTAGCATAGTCAGTGAAGCAGAAGTAGCTGTTTTTCTGGAATTCCGTTGCTTTATCTTTGATCCAGTGGATGTTGGCAATTTGATCTCTGTTTCCTCTGCCTTTTCTAAATCCAGATTGTAGATCTGAAGTTCTCAGTTCATGTACTGCTGAGAGCGTAGCTTGAAGGATTTTGATCATAATCTTGCTAACATGTGAAATGAGTGTAATTGTACAGTAATGTGAACATTCTTTGGCATTGCCCTTTTTTGTATTGGAATGAAAACTGACTTTTTACAGCCCTTGGCCATTGCTGAGCTTTACAAATTTGCTGGCATAGTAAGTACAGCACTTTCACAGCATCATCTTTTAGGATTTTAAATGATTCAGCTGGAATTCCATCACCTCCGCTAGCTTTGTTTGTAGTGATGCTTCCTAAGGCCCACTTGACTTCACATTCCAAGATGTCTGTCTCTGTGAGTATTCACACAATCATGGTTATATGGATCACTGAGACCTTCTTTGTACAGTTCTTCCTTGTATAATATTAGTAACTACCTCTCAATACACATGTAAGGAAATTACTAATATTATCAACATTGAATAGTTCAAAACATGAAGAGAGAATTTCATTTCTGTCATTCATAAGTGACTGATAGATTTTTCAGCATAGGTTTTCCCACCTATAAGTATTATGCACTGACTTCTTACATAATTCTCCCTGTCTAGTGAACTGTAAGATCTTCAGAAGTCCATTCTGGTCTGCTTTAGACACTACTTTTCTCCTCCACAAATTCTGATCCTGAACTGACTCTGGCTCATGCTATTCTGATTTCCTTGCAGGAAGGTTTTGTTTTCTTATTTCCAGAAAGTGCTTAAACTTTTGGGTTGCAATTGAGCACTCTTCTGTGTTTAGCTATATTTAAAGGAGCTTGTTTTACTCCAATTCTCTTTACTAAATGCCTGTTGCCAAGTATTCCAGGTATTTATTACCCATACAATGCTTCCTCTTTTTATTTTTATGGACCTGCAACTTTCCCTTCACTTCTTGCATCTGTGCTGGCTCAAGCTGAGGTATTTTCATGGATTTGGGCAGAACATAAAATTTAGAGGAGAACCCAAATGAGTATTCAAATTCCCTCTTCATATATCTGTGTGTGTGTGTGTGTGTGTGTGTGTGTGATGAGTATTCAAATTCCCTCTTCATATATCTCTGTGTGTGTGTGTGTGTGTGTGTGTGATGAGTATTCAAATTCCCTCTTCATATATCTCTGTGTGTGTGTGTGTATGTGTGTGTGTGTGTGTGTGTGTGTGTATTCCCAGGTATTTTCATGGATTTGGGCAGAACATAAAATTTAGAGGAGAACCCAAATGAGTATTCAAATTCCCTCTTCATATATCTGTGTGTGTGTGTGTGTGTGTGTGTGTGTGTGTGTGTGTGTATTCCCAGGTGGTGCTCTAGTGATAACGGATCTGCCTGCCAATGCAACAGATGCAGGTTCAATCCCTGAGTCAGGAAGATCCCCTGGAGGAGGGCATGGCTACCCACTCTAGTATACTTGCCTGGAGAATCCCATAGACAGAGGCAACTAGCAGGCTACTGTCCCTGGGGTGTCACACCACTGAACACCACTGAAGCGACTTAGCACTCTTATATATGCGTGCTAAGTATGTGTGCGTATATACACACACACCACACACGTATACACACACTGAAGTGGTTAGCCATGCCCTCCTCCATGGGATCTTCCCAACCCAGGCATCAAACCCAGGTGTCCCACATTGCATGAGATTCTTTACTGTCTGTGCCACCATAAATATGATCAATACATTTCCCCCACTGTACCACTTCCCAAGGAGGATGGCTCTCTGTCTTTCATCTTTTATGCTGCTCTCCATGGATGTAGTGGACAATCAATACAATTTGTTGAATCTTGAGTGAATTGGAATAAATATGCTTACTTAGGTGAAGATGTTAAGTTAGACACTTGTTCCTCTTTTCATAATATTCCAGCCTTCTTTTGGGGCTTTCAAACTCTAAAATAGGCATGGAGACTTCAAACCAAAATACTCTGTCTTCTCCTAAGCAAATGGTATATTCGTAACTCAAGTCAGAAAAATGAATGTTTGTCCTTCCGTCTCTGTGTCCATATGTTTCTCTGTGTGTCTCAGGACTTGAGTCTGGAAAAAGAGACAAAGATAGGGTAGGAATGGTTGGAGTTCATCCATTCTAGTGATTTGATCTTAGAGACCAAGAGAATGGTCTAGTCTAGAGACTTCCAAGAACATCTGCTTCAAATAAGTATTCTGCTTTCTGTTATTTCATGAGCCTAATTAGTGCTATATTTTTAAACAGAAACATTGAGATATAATTGATATATAATAAACTGCACATACACCTAAATATGTATATATCCCCATGAAACCATCACCACAATCAATCACAATATTTTTATTTTAGCTCTTCCTAATCCCTCCCTCTTATCCCTCAATCCTCTCATCCTCCATCAAATCTAACAAAAACTGGTCTACTTCTAGTTAGTATACATGGCAATGCATTTCTTAAACTTTTTAATACATGGTTTCATAAGATGGAGGCTCCTTTTTATGGTCTGGCTTCTTTTACTCCCCAAAATTATTTTGAGATTTATCCATGTTATAGCATATTTCAACAGTTTAATTTTTGGTTCTGAATAGTTTTCTATTGCTTATCCACTTACCTGTTGATGGATTTTTGGGTTATTTTTAGGTTTTAATTATTAGAAATAAAGCACATTTGAACATTCCTATAAAAATTTGTATGTGAACAGATGCTTTCTTTCTCTTGGGTAAATACTTGGGTGGAATGGCTAGATTATATGGTAGATGTGTGCTTAACTGTTCAAGAAACTGCCAAACTATTTTCCAAAATGGCTGTATAATTTCAATTTTACATTTAGATCTCTGCTTCACTCTGAGTTAATTTTTTACATACCATACATGGAAAGATGTATACTGAATAGAAATTTTACTATATGGATATTTTAGGTACCATTTTTCATAAAATATTTTTTCACTATGTTACCTTTATTCCTTTTTCAAAAACTGTATGTGTGTTTATTTCTGAAGTCTCTATACTGTTCCATAGATCCACTCTTCTAAGCTATACCAGTACCACAACTCTCTCAGGGAAGTTCTATATTGTCTTGAAATCTAAGTCCTCCAAATTTATTCTACCTTTTAAAAGTTATTTTGGCTATTTATATAAATTTAGAATCAATTTATCAAGCTTTGTCAACAAAAAAATCCTGCATATCCTACCAGATTATTTTCAGCTTCACTAAAAGTGAAAGTGAAAAGTGAAGTCGCTCAGTTGTGCCCAACTCTTTGTGACCCATGGACTGTAACATACCAGGCTCCTCCGTCCATGGAATTCTCCAGGCAAGAGTACTGGAGTGGGTGCCATTTCCTTCTCCAAAGGATCTTCCTGATCCAGGGATTGAACCCAGGTCTCCCAAACTGCAGGCAGACACTTTACCATCTGAGCCAAACTGCACATCAATTTGAAGAGAGTAGGTGTCCAATATGCTACTGGAGATCAGTGGAGAAATAACTCCAGAAAGAATGAAAGGATGGAGCCAAAGCAAAAACAATACCCAGTTGTGGATGTGACTGGTGATAGAAACAAGGTCTGATGCTGTAAAGAGCAATTTTGCGTAGGAACCTGGAATGTTAGGTCCACGAATCAAGGCAAATTGAAGTGGTCAAACAGGAGATGGCAAGAGTGAATGGCAACATTCTAGGAATAAGCGAACTAAAATGGACTAGAATGGGTGAATTTAACTCAGATGACCATTACATCTACTACAGTGAACAGAAATCCCTTAGAAGAAATGTAATAGCCATCGTGGTCAATGAAAGAGTCCGAAATGCAGTATTTGGATGCAATCTCAAAAACAACAGAATGATCTCTGTTCGTTTCCAAGGCAAACCATTCAATATCACGGTAATCCAAGTTCATGCCCTGACCAGTAATGCTGAAGAAGCTGAAGTTGAATGGTTCTATGAAGACCTACAAGACCTTTTAGAAGTAACACCCAAAAAAGATGTCCTTTTCATTATAGGGGACTGGAATGCAAAAGTAGGAAGTCAAGAAACACCTGGAGTAACAGGCAAATTTGGCCTTGAAGTACAGAATGAAGCAGGGGAAGGCTAATAAAGTATTGCCAAGACAACACACTGGTCATAGCAGACACTCTCTTCCAACAACACAAGAGAATACTCTACACAGGGACATCACCAGATGGTCAACACCAAAATCAGATTGATTATATTCTTTGTAGCCAAAGATGGAGAAGCTCTATACAGTCAGCAAAAACAAAACCAGTAGCTGACTGTGGCTCAGATCATGAACTCCTTATTGCCAAATTCGGACTTAAATTGAAGAAAGTAGGGAAAACCGCTATACCATTCAGGTATGACCTAAATCATATCCCTTATGATTATACAGTGGAAGTGAGAAATAGATTTAAGGGACTAGATCTGATAGAGTGCCTGATGAACTATGGATGGAGGTACATGACATTGTACAGGAGACAAGGATCAAGACCATCCCCATGGAAAAGAATTGCAAAAAAGCAAAATGGCTGTCTGAGGAGGCCTTACAAATAGATGGGAAAAGAAGAGAAGTGAAAAGCAAAGGAGAAAAGGAAAGATATTCCCATCTGAATGCAGAGTTCCAAAGAATAGCAAGGAGAGATAAGAAAGCCTTCTTCAGTGATCAATGCAAAGAAATAGAGGAAAACAATAGAATGGGAAAGACTAGAGATCTCTTCAAGAAAATTAGAGATACCAAGGGAACATTTCATGCAAAACTGGACTCGATAATGGACAGAAATGTTATAGACATAACAGAAGCAGAAGATATTAAGAAGAGGTGGCAAGAATATACAGAAGAACTGTACAAAAAAGATCTTCATGACCCAGATAATCACAGTGGTGTGATTACTCTCCTAGAGCCAGACATCCTAGAATGTGAAGTCAAGTGGGCCTTAGAAAGCATCACTATGAACAAAGCTAGTGGAGGTGATGGAATTCCCGTTGAGCTATTTCAAATCCTGAAAGATGATGCTGTGAAACTGCTGCACTCAATATGGCAACAAATTTGGAAAAACTCAGCAGTGGCCACAAGACTGGAAAAGGTCAGTTTTCATTCCAATCCCAAAGAAAGGCAATGCCAAAGAATGCTCAAACTACTGCACAATTGCACTCATCTCACATGCTAGTAAAGTAATGCTTAAAATTCTCCAAGGCAGGCTTCAGCATTATGTGAACTGTGAACTTCCAGATGTTCAAGCTGGTTTTAGAAAAGGCAGAGAAAACAGAAATCAAATTGCCAACATCCTCTGGATCATCGAAAAAGCAAAAGTTCCAGAAAAACATCTATTTCTGCTTTATTGACTATACCAAAGCCTTTGACTGCATGGATCACAATAAACTGCGGAAAATTCTGAAAGAGATGGGAATACCAGACCACGTGACGTGCATCTTGAGAAACCTGTATGCAGGTCAGGAAGCAACAGTTAGAACTGGACATGGAACAACAGACTGGTTCCAAATAGGAAAAGGAGTACGTCAAGGCTGTATATTGTCACCCTGCTAATTTAACTTATATGCAGAGTACATCATGAGAAACGTTGGGATGGAAGAAGCACAAGCTGGAGTGAAGATTGCCGGAAGAAATATCGATAACCTCAGATATGCAGATGACACCACCCTTATGGCAGAAAGTGAAGAAGAACTAAAAAGCCTCTTGATGAAAGTGAAAGAGGAGAGTGAAAAAGTTGGCTTAAAGCTCAACGTTCAGAATGGAGAAGGCAATGGCATCCTACTCCAGTACTCTTGCCTGAAAAATTCCGTGGATGGAGGAGCCTGGTAGGCTTCAGTCCATGGGCTCACGAAGAGTCAGACACGACTGAGTGACTTCACATTCACTTTTCACTTAAATGTATTGGAGAAGGAAATGGCAACCCACTCCAGTGTTCTTGCCCGGAGAATCTCAGGGACGAAGGAACCCGGTAGGCTGCCATCTCTGAGGTCGCACAGAGTCGGACACAACTGAAGCAACTTAGCAGCAGTAGCAGCAGCAACATTCAGAAAACTAAGATCATGGTATCTGTTCCCATCACTTCATGGGAAATAGATGGGGAAACAGTGGAAACAATGGCAGACTTTATTTTTTTGGGCTCCAAAATCCCTGAAGATGGTGATTGCAGCCATAAAAGTAAAAGACACTTACTCCTTGGAAGGCAAGTTGTGACCAACCTAGATGGCATATTAAAAAGCAGAGACATTCCTTTGTCGACAAAGGTCCATCTAGTCAAGGCTATGGTTTTTCCAGTAGTCGTGAATGGATATGAGAGTTGGACGGTGAAGAAAGCTGAGCACCAAAGAATTAATGCTTTTGAACTGTGGTATTGGAGAAGATTCTTGAGAGTCCCTTGGGCTACAAGGAGATCCAACCAGTCCATCCTAAAGGAGACCAGCCCTGGGTGTTCATTGGAAGGGCTGATGTTGAAGCTGAAACTCCAATACTTTGGCCACCTCATGCGAAGAGCTGACTCATTGGAAAAGACCCTGATGCTGGCAAGGTTTGGGGGCAGGAGGAGAAGGGACGACAGAGGATGAGATGGTTGAATGCCATCACTGACTCAATGGACATGAGTTTGGGTAAACTCCGGGAGTTGGTGATGGACAGGGAGGCCTGGCGTGCTGCAATTCATGGGGTTACACAGAGTTGGACATGACTGAGCAACTGAACTGAACTGACATCTCAATATTGGGACCTTTGTGTATCCATGATGTATCTCTCCATTTATTGAGCACTATCTTAGAGAATTCAATATGCAAGTCTTTCACATTATTTGTCAGATTTATCCCTAAGTATTTCATATTTCAATGCTACTATACAGGTTTTTTTTCTTCTTTTCAGTTGTTCAATACTAGTATATAGAAATATACTTTGTATATTTTGTAAATGTGTTTTGCATACTTGGAAAAAAATGCATATTTTGCTGTTGTTGGTTGGAGTTCTCTAAATGGCAATCAGGTCAAGCTGGTTTATACTGTTGCTCAAATCTTCTCTATTCATAATGAGTCTTTTTGTCTACATGATCTATTGATTTACTGAGTAAGGGCTATTAAAAAAATCTGCCCATAATTATAGATTTATCTACTTATCTGTAGTTTTATCAGTTTTTGCTTCATGTATTTTGAAGTTTTGTTATTAGATGCATAAATGACTCAATTTGTATATCTTAATGAATTGAACCATTTATTACTAAATGATACATTATCTCAGTTTTAAAATCTACTTTGACATTTAAGAGCTACTCCATCTGTCTTATTATTAATGTTAGCATAGTAATCTTTTATCATTTTACTTTTATCTATTTTTTAAATATATATGTTATATATAATATATATTATTAAACATATAAGTTGGTTTACCAAAAAATGTTGGTTTTTGGTAAAAAAAAAAAAAAAAAAAGTTGGTTTACCAAAAAATTCTCTTTTTAAAATAAACAAATATTTTTTACGATTCCATTTTTAACTCCATAGTTGAATTATTAGCTTAACTGTTTTAATGCTTGTTTTAGGGTTTATAATACATATCTTCTCAAAGATACCCTTTTTGGTGCTCTTTAATCCTTTTTATAGTTTCAGATTTCATCTTTCTATCTGCATTTTCCTTCAAATAAATATGCTTTAATATTTTTTTATAATGTAAGTGTGTTGATTTTTTTACTGTCTTAAAATATCTTTATTTGCCTTTGTCTTGATATATATTATTGCTAGATATAGAATACTAGGTTGACAGTTTTTTTCTTTAAATACTATAAATATGTCACCCCACTGTCTTTTCCATTTGCCTTATTTTCCATAAGAAAATTGCTTCCATTAAGTTTTTTTTTTTTTTTTCCTCGTCAGCATTTCTGTTGTGATGTGCCTCTTATAGTTTTATTTTCTTTCTTACTGTATGTGTTTATGTAGGTTTCTATTGGTGTCCATTGAGCTTCTTGGTGCTACAGGTTACTATCTTATTATATTTAGAAAAATTTGGCCTATTTTTGTTCAAATATGTTTTCATCCAAATGCTCTTTGAAAGACTCTAATTAAATATGTATTATCTATCTTGATACCACAGATACCTGATAATCTGTTCATGTTAAAAAATTATTCTCTTTCTCTGTGATTTATTTTTGATTGTTTCTTTAGTTCTATCTCCATGTATACAACTTCTTAATTTAGTTTTGCAATTTCTATTGTCATTAATCCCATCCGTTGTATTTTACACCTCACATATTCTACTTGTTCTCTAGAAGCCCAGTTTGGGTCTTCTCTACATTTGTTATGCTCTTATCATTCATTTAAACATTTTGAATAGTTGTTATAATAACAGTTTAATGTCCTTTTCTGTTAATTTACCATCTGGTTCAGTTTTGGGGCAGTTTCAACTGATTGGTTTATCATCTTATAGGTTGTTTATTCCTGTTTTTTTGCATGCCTGGTCATTTTTTATCAGATACTTTACATTGTAAGTCTTAATTTGATGGATACTAGATATTTTTTTATATTCTCATAAATACTTTCAAGCTATACTCTGAAACAGTCAAATTTTTTAGAGACAATTTTATACTTTTGGTTCTTACTTTGAAGGCTTATTAAACAGGACCAAAGTAGTGCCCAGTAGAAGACTAATTATTTCCCACTTCTGAGCAAAGATTGTTCTCAGAAATCTATCTACACACTGTGAAACTATAGCCTCTCTTTGAATAAAATAAAACATTTCATGACTTATTGGTTACAGAGCTGAAAGCAGCCAGTGGAGTCACAGATGACTAAGTTTTCAAGTCTGGCAGAATATAAATATATCAGTGATAAAACAGAAAAGTCACAAATCAGAGTCAGGGTAAAGTGTGCAAAAAAAAAAACTGAAATCTTAAAATGAGTACAATTCTGTATGCATGTCTTTTTGCATCTCACAAATGAAAACTGCAAGTATATGGTGTCTTCATCTGTCAGATTTAAGAGTCATTTTCTTTGCTTTTTTCTCCTTTTAATCTTTTTTTTTTCCAAACATTCATCTAGCATGCATTCTTCTGCCAAATACTATTTCCACAGCCATGTTAATGTGTGTATACTCTTTCAATTTTAGTAATTTACAGTTTTAACTATGGCTGAAACAAGAGATAGTTAAACAAGTTTTCCAAAATTCAGAGGCAAATGCTCAGTGTGAGAAACGTACTGTATCCTGAAACTAATGAAAAAAGGCAAGACAAATTTAAAGGAGCATTCTCATTATAACTTCAACATTTAAGAGTGATCTAGAGTAAGAAGAATTTTGAAGAAAAGCATCTAGCAAAATGTTTTTGCGTACTTCCCATAAAATAAGGAGCACTGTACATAAAGTTATGTTTCTAACAAAGGCCAATATGCTTTCCTTAATTTGCTTAAGTCCTAGTAATTTAGTGATAATAGAGCATACTCAAATGGATGGGAAAAGAGCACTGTCATCATCCACCACTGCTATGTCATAAAATTCTAACATTTCTTAGGAAGAAAAAATATATCATCAAACATAAAAACCTTGGATAAAACTCAATATGAAAGTTAATGCCTTAATAAAATATTAAAATTGCATCAGGAATTCTGTTCTGGCATTAAAAATAAACAATAACATATTTTTTCTAGTTATGTTTTACTTCAGTTCTTTAAAAATTAATTATTACCTCCTTAAATATTTGATTAAATTAGATTTTGATGGGCTACTATTACACACAAAACATGTTATCATGTGTAAATTCTCATATCTCAATTTCTGATAAACATTGTCATGTTGTTTAATTCTGCAATGACTTCATTTTTTGTGTGTTTTTAGTTTTAGAAAATGGACATAACTAGAGCATTTTCACTTTGAATATAAATATCTTATTGAAAAGATACATAAAGGTGAAAATTGTAACAATGATATTTAGTACTTTATCATACATTGTTTGAATTTCTAACAAAGTTGATTATAATTGTACTTATGAATCATATCCTTTAAATTCCATATAACTGTAAGGTAGGAGCTATATAACCCAGCTGTCCACAGTATATACAGATTAAGTGCCAGATCAAACATTTCTGGTACCTATTATTATCAATAAAATTGAAAAAACAAAACTTTTCAAGAAAAATATACATGATTTGTACTATGTGAAAGTGAAAATGTTAGTTGCTCAGTCATGGCCAGCTCTTTGCAACTCCATAGACTGTAGCCTGCCAGGCTCCTCTGTCCATGGGATTCTCCAGGCAAGAATACTGGAGTGGACAAGCCCTTCCTCTGGAGGCTCAGACAGTAAAGAATCTGACTGCAATGTAGGAGACCTCAGTTTGATTGCCTGGGTCAGGAAGATCCCCTGGAGAAGGAAATGACAACCCACTCCAGTATTCTTGCCTAGAGAATTTCATGGACCGACGACCTGCCGGGCTAAAGTTCACAGGGTCACAAAGAGTTGAACATGACTGAGAGAATTGCACTCGCACTCTTTCTGTACTGTGGTTCAATTTTCCTAGATTCGGAGTAAATTTTTGAGCCCGTTATAAGCTTATATGGTATATATAATCTTGCCATTAGTATAAATACTGAGTTTCCCAAACTATACTTTTTATTTCAGATAACTATCTTAACATGCTTTATTTTGGGGGGCTCCAAAATCACTGCAGATGGTGATTGCAGCCATGAAAGTAAAAGACGCTTACTCCTTGGAAGGAAAGTTATGACCAACCTAGACAGCATATTAAAAACAGAGACATTACTTTGCCAACAAAGGTCCATCTAGACAAGGCTATGGTTTTTCCAATAGTCATGTATGGATGTGAGAGTTGGACTATAAAGAAAGATGAGCACTGAAGAAGTGATGCTTTTGAACTGTGGTGCTGGAGAAGACTCTTGAGAGTCCCTTGGACTGTAAGGAAATCCAACCAGTCCATCCTAAAGCAGATCAGTCCTGGTCGTTCATTGGAAGGACTGATGTTGAAGCTGAAATTCCAGTACTTTGGCCACCTGATGCAAAGAGCTGACTCATTTGAAAAGACCCTGATGCTGGGAGAGAGTGAGGGCAGGAGAAAGGGACGACAGAGGATGAAATGGTTGGATGGCATCACTGACTCAATGGACATGAGTTTGGGTAAACTCCAAGAGTTAGTGATGGACAGGGAGGCCTGGCATGCTGCGGTTTACGGGGTCGCGAAGAGTCGGACATGACTGAGCGACTGAACTGAACTGATCTTAACATGACTCATATTTTTCTTGAATTTGTGCAACTTTAACTGTTATTCAGTTTCAAGTGTCGGTCAGTGAGCTTTGTTAATTATACCTAAGAAGACAGCCAGAGAAAAATGTTAATCTGGTTTATCTACATAAATCTTGTAGAAGAAGAAAGGATTTAGTATGTTAGATTGAAGAATCAAGATATGAGGCTCTTTTATTCAGACAAATCTTTCTCAGGGTCACTTTCTCACATATCATGGGAAAACTGTTATGATCCAATGATAATTAGCTCAGTTTTCTCCAAACTGAATCCACAATGTCTCTCTTACAGTTCCATAATCTCCTATTACCAATCTTCCCCTCCAAACAATTTTTTTCTTTTAATTGCCTAGTTCTGACATCAGTAGATAATTTTTCTGACTCCTCAACTTGGAAATATTAGATTTGACATCTTACTCCTACTAACTCTATCACATACCCTATATACACTGCATTGCCGAATATAGCGTAACAGATTCTTAGTTTACAACCCAACTCTATTTTTGAGAATAAATGCAGACTTCCCAGGTGACTCAGTGGTAAAGAATCTGCCTACAAATGCAGGAGATGTGGGTGTAATCCTTGGGTTGGGAAGATCCACTGGAGGAGGAAGTGGCAACCCACTCCGGTATTCTTGCCTGGAAAATTCAATGGATAGAGGAGCTCGGCAAGGTGCATTTCATGGGACTACAACAAGTTTTACATGACCGAGCAACTCACCATGTACACATGCCATAATCTACCTAAAAAGAAGCAAAGATAGGCAGCCATGTTGCAATTTTATCTCTGACTATAGCTTATTGGATCATGTATTGGCTAATTAAACTGTATAATCAATAATCTATCCTTGAGAATGTAAAGTAACAGATATAGAATTGTTCTTAACCACTGTGGTTCATGGAAATAAGATTTTACATTTTTCCAAGTGTTCAATAAGAATTTAAAGTAGAGAAATCCAGTCTTGCTAAAAATGAGAATGGAAAAAAAGCATAGAGATAAACATGGAGGCCTTCCCTAAAAAATGAGGGTTCCAGCCCCACTTCAGGCACCCAAACCCATTGGACTTGCACAAGGAAGACAAGCCACCATAATATCTAGTGTTGAAAAATAACAGGTCTTACATCCAGGAGGGTCAGAGGACTATGGGAAGCCCATAACTCCACACTTAAAGGGATAATACACAAACTCATTTGCTCTCGGTGCAGAGGCAGCAGTTTTTAAAGCACCTGGCACTCCAGCTGGTCTGCCAAGGTCACCCCAGCATGTCCGTGGCTCATGCATACTCTAGCTCCAGAAATCCTGGTGGGGCAGCTCCAGTGTGGCCCAGCACATCCTAGGAAAAACCTTAGCCCTTCCTGCTCTAGCTCCAGAAGTCCTGACAAAGTAGCCTTGGCCTTGTGCACACTGGGACACCCCTAGTACATGCCTACTCTAGCCACAGAAAGCCTACTCCACTTAGCACCCACACCAACATAGGGGGTACTCCTAACAAGGCCAAATCTTCAAGACCAGTAAGGTAACTGTGTACCCTAAGTCATAAAAGCAATCAGGAAGTCAAATAAAATGAGACTGAAGGACAGTTACAAATACAGGAATGAGATAAAATCCCAGGAGGGTGGGGGGCAATTTTAACCTCTGTTAAGTCAAATGAACAGAGATAATTTACCTGATCAAGATTCAAAGTAATAATCATACAAATGCTAACCAAACTTGGGGGGAAATGGAGGAACACAGAACTTCAAAAGAGTTAAAAAAAAAATAGCTAATCAAAAGATATAGAAGATAAAAATTCAAATGAAAAATACACTAGAGGGAGAGAAGGTAGATTAGATGATACAAAAGAATACGTAAGTGATCTGGAAGACAGAACAGTGAAAATCACCCAGTCAAAAAATTTTTTCTTTGCTAAAAAAAAAAAACAAACTAAAAATCTGAGGACGTTTTAAGGAACCTTTTGGGTTTCCCTGGTGGCTCAGCTGGTAAAGAATCCACCTGCAATGTGGGACACCTGGATTCAATCTGCATTCAATCCCTGGGTTAGGAAGATCCCCTGGAGAAGGGAAAAGCTACCCACTCCAGTATTCTGGCCTAGAGAATTTCATGGACTGTATAGTCCATGGGGTCACAAAGAGTCAGACACGACTGACT
The DNA here is from genome assembly GCF_054371585.1 of Giraffa tippelskirchi. Classification (NCBI taxonomy): domain Eukaryota; kingdom Metazoa; phylum Chordata; class Mammalia; order Artiodactyla; family Giraffidae; genus Giraffa; species Giraffa tippelskirchi. The sequence goes on from NC_137277.1 coordinate 112,291,846, forward strand.
TTCACTTAGGACAATTTAAAGGAAACCAACATTTGAACTATAGGGGTCCTGGAAAGAGAAGAGAGGAAAAGACAGAAATGTATTCAAGTAAATTGCAAATGATCCCAACAAGGTGTTAATTTTAAAATTATACATAAAGCACAATAAAAAAATCAATAAAAAAATTAGCAACTCTAAAGAGATATTTCTCCAAAGAAGGCATAAAGATGATCAACAGGCACTTGAAAAGATGCAAATCAGCTCTAATTATTAGAGAAATACAAGTCAGAATCACAATGAGGTATTACCTCATGTTGATCACAATGCCCATCATCAAAAAAGTCTGCAAACAATAAATGCTGGAGAGGGTGTGGAAAAAAGGGAACCCTCCTACGTTGTTGGTGGGATTGTAAATTGGTATAGCCACAGTGGAGTATACTATGGAGTTTCCTTAAAACATTAAAAATAGAGTTACCATATGATTTAGCAATCCCACTCCTAGGCATATATCTGCAGAAAGCTATAATTAAAAAGACATGCCCTCTCCAGTGTTTATAGCATCACTATTTACAATAGCCAAGACATGGAAACAGCCTAAATGCCCATTGATAAATGAGTGGATAAAAATGTGATATATATATACACAATGGAATATTATTCAGTCAATCACAAAAAGAATGAAATAACAGCACTTGTAGCAACATGGGGGATCTAGAGATTATCATACTATGTGAAGTAAGTTATATGGAATATAAAAATAAATCATACAAATAAACTTATTTACAAGAGTGAGACAGACTCACAGTCATAGAAAATAAACTTAAAGTTACCAAAGGGGAAAGGGGAAGGATAAATTAAGAGTTTGAGATTAAAACATATACATTGCTATACATAAGATACTGTAATAACCAGTGGTGAAGAAGACTAAAAAGATTATATACACACATACACACACACATATAAATATAATCAACTGAATCACTTTGCCGTATACCTGAAACTAGCATAACATTGTAAATCAACTATATTTCAATTAAAAAAAAATGGCTGAATATTTCACTAACCTGAAAAGGGAAACAGATATCCAGTCTAGGAAACTCAGAGAATTCCAAACAAGATAAATTCAAAGAGATCAACAGCAAGATATGTCATAATTAAAATGACAAAATTTAAAGGCAAAGAGAATTTTAAAGGTAGAAAAAGAACAACAATTAGTCACATACAAGGGAATCCCCATAACAATATCAGCTGACTTTTTAGCAGAAACCTTACAGACCAGAAGGAAGTGGCATTATATATATATCCAAAGTCTTTAGCCCAAAATTACTGAAACAGTCTCTTTTTTGTTTATCTTGCCATGATTTTTTGATGTTCATTTTAACTCATAATTAATCAGCAATTAATTTTTGTATGCACAGTGGGCATTCCCCTATGCCAAATGCAGGGTCATTTGCCCCAAAATTTAATGAATCTATCCACTATTTGTAACTGTAATTTTCATTATTTTCTAAACTCTCACTTATGTAATATCAATTTTATGTCTGTATTCTATTTCAAAGTCCTTTCTTAGACGTCACTAAACTTCAAAAATTTAATCAGTAATTAAATGTGTTTAACCCTAAATCTATATAATTTTATTACTGAGCCTTAAATGTAAGTTCAGAGCTCACTCTGTTTCCGTAAAATATTTTCCCTTCTCCCTTTGATTCATTATTATGATTTATTTCTTCTTTGGTTAAATTTAACTCTTAAGCAATTCTTTTCAGAATTCTGTATTGGTGTTATACCTTCTGACTTCTTAGGTGGCTAGTAAAGTTTTTCCTCTAAAATTTTCTATATTGTTCTTCACTGAATACTACTGCTCAGCGAGATTTTAATGTATGTTTCAAAGGGGAATGGAATATTATTGTCAAATAAATTGGATAGGTGATTTACTTTTTAAAAAAAATTAATGCTAATAAATTAATGAATAACTTGCAGGATACAAACTTTATATATAAACCTGTTGCATTTCTATACACTAATAATAAATTGTCAGATATGAAGATTAATAAAAACAGTAACTATAATGACATTAACAAGAATAAAATAGTAATAAATTTAGCCAAGGAAGTAAATAACCTGTGCTCTGAAAAAAAGACATGAATGACAGAAATTAGAGATGATACAAATAAATGAAATATATAATATATTCATTGATTAAAAGAATATTATGAAAATGTCAATACTACTTAAATCTGTAGAGTCAATGCAATCCCTGTCAAAATCCATGTGAAATTTTTCATAGAAATAAAATAATCCTAAACCTTATGTGGGAACACAAATGATTTTGAACAAGTAAAGAATTTATGAGAAAAAAAAACCAAATATGGAGTTATCATGCTCCTGATTTCAAACTATATTATGAAGCTATAATAATTTAAACAATATGGCACTAACAAAAGCAGACATATCGAAGAATAGAATTGAAAACCCAGAACTGATGCTTACTTATATGGCCAATTAATCTACAGCAAAGGAGGAATGAATATAAATGAGGAAAAGAACTTTTTTCATAAATAGTGTAAGGAAACCTGGATGGATACATGTAAAAGAATAAAAATGGACCATTTTCTAACACCATATACAAAAAATGAGCTCAAAATGTATTGAAGACTTAAATGTAAGACTTGAAATCATAAAACTTCTAGAAAAAAACATAGGAAACACACTCTTTGACATTGATCTTGGAAACATTCTTTGGGATTTGTTGCTTTGGGAAAAGACAGCAAAAGCAAAAATAAATGAGATGGCAACCCACTCCAGTATTCTTGCTGGGAAAATTCCATGGAGAGAGGAGCCTGGCGGGCTACAATCCATGGGGTCAAAAAGAGTCTGACACAACTGAGCAACTGAGCATGCACACATGCACTATGGAAAAGATTATTGAGGAAATTGTAGCAAAACAGAAATGGAAAAAAGTGTGAAATTATGCAGCCCCAGAAGAATAGAGAATAAATCTCAATTCCTAATTTTATAATCCCTGGTTTCAGTCTTCATTGAAGTCCAGATATGCTTCCTGATTTGGAGTGAAAAGGATGCTGTTGTACCCTTGTGTTAAATTCCCACCAACCTTGTTGATTGAGCAAGTTTGTGAAGGCCTCACAATGTAAGGCTTTGATTCCCCACTACAAACAAAAACATTAATCTATACCTAGGGTAATAATGTTGAACAAAAATATAGTTCATATCTCCTGAATTGGGGATTTAGCATGGAGAGTACTATATATTAATTCTATTTAATAATTTTGTAATAATGAATGGAGATAAGGACAACAAAATAAAATATCATCTCTCTGTGTTTGTACAAAGAAAACTGGTAGTAGTTTGGGATCAAGAAAAGCTTCTGTGAGGAAATTATGATTCACCTGATATCTAAACAATAGATCAGATGTAGAGAGAGGGAGAGGAGATTGGAAATATTTTAGGAAAAAGGAGACAAAGCACATACACAATTCCTTAAATTATAGAGAAACCCAAATGATGTAGGAACTAAGGTCAGACAAATAAGGCTGGAGCAAAATCATAAGCAAGAGATGAGAAAGATGTTAGATATCCAGGTTTAGATAACACACTGAAAGACAGTTAAGAATTTGGATTTTATCTAAGAATAATGGAATACAGAAGAAGCAATTATAAGCAATGACTTGGCATTATATAATCACTTTAGTATTTTGAACAGATTATTCTGCCTGCTATTTGAGACAGGATTGGTGAAGAATCAGAATGGTTGTGGTGGACAAATTAGTTGGCAATTGTACTCAGTCAAGCAATGGTATTAGTTTTGAATTGGGCCCTGCATTTTGGTAGAGGAAATGGAGAAATGTTTAGAAGAAAAATGACTTGCTGTTGATTTGTATATAAAAATACAAGAAAGATTGGAATTGTAGATGGTTCAGAGATTTATAGATGAGTATCTAAATTGAGGGTGGTAACGCTTACTGAGATATTCTGAAGTTTGCCAACTTTAGAAGAAATGTGTGGTAAAGGAATAGGTGGAGAAATACTCATAAGTTAGCAATTAGAGATGTTGAATTTGAAATACTTTTACATTTTGAGCCAGCAGCTGATTAGACCTCACATAGGAGAAGTCTGGTGGAGATAGAGACTGAGAAGCATCAGTATATAGAGACAGTAATGAACCCATGGGCAGAGATGAAATTTCTAAGGGATAAAATAAAAATGGATAAGAAGATCTTGTACTAAAATAGGAATAATTCCTCAATTTCATGCTTAGAGAGGTACTACTACTACTACTAAGTTGCTTCAGTCGTGTCCTACTCTATGAGACCCCATAAATGGCATCCCACCAGGCTCCCCTGTCCCTGGGATTCTCCAGGCAAGAACACTGGAGTGGGTTGCCATTTCCTTCTCCAATGCATGAAAGTGAAAAGGGAAAGTGAAGTCGCTCAGTTGTGTCTGACTCTTAGCGACCCCATAGACTGTAGCCTACCAGGCTCCTCCGTCCATGGGATTTTCCAGGCAAGAGTACTGGAGTGGGTTGCCATTGCCTTCTCCATTAGAGACGTGAGGAGAGCCTGAAAAACAGCATCCTGAGTGAATATCTTGGACAGCAGTTGAATCATGAAGTCAAATTAAGGTGTTCTCAGAAACAGGGTTCTCAAGGAAGAAAGGTACTTAAAATATATGAACTGAATTGTATGATATTGACATTGCTGTTTCATGTAATAAAAAGGGCAGAGACTAAGTTGGAAGGGATGACAGAGGCCAAGAGGTGCAAGTAGGAATGAATAAATATTGAACTTTCTTTCTACTTGTTACATTTTCCTGTACAGTAAAGATGTGTTGTGTTGTGGTGACTGGAGGAAAGTGGACCTTTCTCTCCTCCGGTTGAATGTCACTTTGATGTCAACTCTCTAAGTCCTCTAAGTATATGACTTTATAATACAGCCATTTTGATTAAACTTCTTGAAAGTGGCTGTTAGAATGTTTCCAAATGTTTTCTTTGCAAGTAGTGTGTCCAGCAGGGAGATTAACCCCATGGCTCCTTTCACCCCATCCTTGAAACTGAGTTATCCCTGGGTCTCACTCCACTTTCAAATATGTCCCCTCCCTTACTGAGTTCTCAGGGCATTGCTTAAGCCATTTCATTAGTTAGCTCAGGATGGTACTCTGGAAGAAAGTGCCATTATTATTATAAATGCTTAACGTAATGACTTAAGCACTCAAATTTCATAAATACAGAGACAAAAAACAAACGTATTGTTAGTTTTTGCACATCACCTGAAAAGTATTCTCAGATATGGGGTGGTATATCTTAGGAATTAATAACATTGCTGAGGGTCTAGGGTAGTTATCTAAAAATTTCCATCTCCTTTATTTTTGTGTATAAAAGGATACACATTACTGATAGTTGATTATAAAGAACAAGGATACATTTAAATTATGTCAAATAATATAATTTAATCCAAGCATACACATGTGTGGGATAGCAGGAGGAGTTAAACATATAAGAATTATGAGTGTGAGTCTGGATTATAAGGCTTCAGCCGTTGGAGATCCTAGATCTTCTCTCTAGGCCCCCAGTTATTCCCAGTTCCTTAGTTACTATTTCTGTGTTTGTGTGTCTGCTGCCCCATTCACTCTTATTTTAGTTATCTTCTTACCTAGTGTTTAGTGTGTATATGTGTGTTTCTGTTCTACCTCATAGTTCTTTGAACTTAGCTGTAGTTTCTGCTTTCTCATAAATTCTGACTGCCTGTGACCCAATCAGAGTCCATAACAGTGTTGCTATTATGACACTTTTAGTGCAAATGGATATCCCCCTCCTTCTTTGCACATTTTCTATTCAGATAGCAGTGTGGTCTTGAATCTAATTGGTTGAGTTTATTGTTGTGAGACAAATCACAGTGTAAAATTTCTGCCATTCTATTGTTCAGTTCCCCATGGATCATATGGAAAAATCATTCTTCAGCAGGGCAGTTGGCTATGGAAACTTCTTGAGAAGACTCTGCGTTCTTGGCAGAGATAATTTAGTTAATATTTACAGGTATAAAAAGACTCTTTGATACATTAGGTGATATAAACCAATGGTCTATACTCAATTCCTAGCTATATAACTGATTCACTTGGAAGACATTTTAGGAACACTAATTCTGAAACCCCAGTAGTCTAAATGTGTTCTAAATTTATTAATAGAGTCAATAAATATTTGTTGTTGTTCAGTAGCTCAGTTGTGTCTGACTTTTTGTGACCCCATGGTTTGCAGCATACCAGGTTTCCCTGTCCTTCCTTATCTTTCAGGGTTTGCTCAAATTCATATCCATAGATTTGGTGATGCCATCCAACCATTTTGTCCTCTGTTGTCCCCATCTCCTCATGCTCTCAGTCTTTCCCAGCATCAAGGTCTTTACCAGTGAGTCAACTCTCTGCATCAAGTGGCCAAAGTATTGGAACTTCAGCTTCAACATCAGTCCTCTCAGTGAATACTCAGGATTGATTTCCTTAAGATTGACTGGCTTGATTTCCTTGCTGTCCAAGGGACTCTCATGAGTCTTCTCCAGCACCACAGTCTGCAAGAATCAGTTCTTCAGTGCTCAGCCTTCTCTGTGGTCCAACTCTCAATATCCATACATGACTACTGGGAAAAGATAGCTTTGATTATAAAGACCCCTGTCAGCAAAGTGATGTCTCCACTTTTTAATATGCTATCTAGGTTTATCATAGTTTTTCTTCCAAGGAGCAAGCATCTTTTAATTTCATGGCTTCAGTCACTATCTGCAGTGATTTTGGAGCCCAAGAAATAAAGTCTGTCGCTGTTTCCCATCTATTTTCCATGAAGTGATGGGACCAGAGGTCAAGATCTTAATTATTTGAATGTTAAGTTTTAAGCCATCTTTTTCACTTTCCTCTTTCATCCTCATCAAGAGGCTCTCTAGTTCCTCTTCACTTTCAGCTATTAGAGTGGTAGCATCTGTATATCTGAGTTTGTTGATATTTCTCCCAGCAATCTTGATTTCAAATTGTGAGTCATCCAGCCCTGCATTTCACATGAGGTACTCTCCATATAAGTTATATAAGCAGGGTGACAATTCAACATTGATGTACTCCCTTCCCAGTTTTGAATCAATCCATTGTTTCATATCCAGTTCTAACTGTTGCTTCTTCCCTGCATACAAGTTTCCCTGGAGGCAGGTAAGGTGGTATGATATTCCCATCTCTTTAAGAATTTTCCACAATTTGTTGTGACCCACACAGTCAAAGGCTTTAGCATAGTCAATGAAGCAGAAATATATGTTTTTCTGGAATTCTCTTGCTTTTTCTATGATTCAACGGATGTTTGCAATTTGATCTTTGGTTCCTCTGCCTTTTCTAAATCCAATTTGTACATTTGGAAGTTCTCAGTTTACTTATTGTTGAAGCCTGGCTTGAAGGATGTTGGGCATGACCTTGCTAGCCTGCAAAATGAGCACAATTGTATAGTAGTTTAAACATTCTTTGTCATTTTCCTTCTTTGGGATTAGAATGTAAATTGACCTTTTTCAGTCCTGTGGCCATCGCTGAGCTTTCCAAATTCACTAGCATATAGACTGCATCACTTTAACAGCATCATCTTTCTGGATTTAAATACCTCACCTGGAATTCCATCACCTCCACCAGCTTTGTTCCTAGTAATACTTCTTAAGGCCCATTTGACTTCACACTCAAGGATGTCTGCCTCTAGGTGAGTGAACACACCAGCATGGTTATCTGGATCATTAAGACTTTTTTGTACAGTTCTTCTGTGTATTCTTGCCACTTCTTCTTAGTATCTTCTGCTTCTGTTAGGTCCATACCATTTCTGTCATTTATTGTGGCCATCTTTGCATGAAATGTTCCCTTGGTATCTCTAATTTTCTTGAAGAGATCTCTAGTCTTTCCCATTCTATTGTTTTCCTCTATTTCTTTGCATTGATCACTTAAGACTTTATTATGTCTGCTTGCTATTCTTTGGGACTCTGCATTCAGATAGGTGTATCTTTCCTTTTCTTCTTTACCTTTCACTTCTCTTCTCAGCTATTTGAAAGGCCTCCTCAGCCAACCATTTTGCCTTGTTTCATTTCTTTCTCTTAGGGATGCCTTTGGTTACCGCCTCCCGTACAATGTTATGAACTTCTGTCCATAATTCTTCAGGCACTCTATCTATCATATCTAATCCCTTGAATCTATTTGTCACTTCCATTGTATAAATCTAAGGGATTTGATTTAAGTCATAACTGAACGGACCAGTGTTTTTCCCTACTTTCTTCAATTTCAGTCTGAATTTGGCAATAAGGAGTTCATGATCCGAGCCACAGTCAGCTCCTGGTCTTATTTTGCTGACTGTATAGAGCTTCTCTAGCTTTGATTGCAAAGAATATAATTAATCTGATTTTGGTATTGACCATCTGGTGATGTTCATGTGTAGAGTTGTCTCATGTTGTTGCAAGAGGGTGTTTGATGTGACTGGTGCGTTCTCTTGGCAAACTCTGTTAGCCTTTGCCCTGTTTCATTTTATACTCCAAGGCCAAATGTGCCTGTTACTCCAAGTATCTCTTGAATTCCTATTTTTGCATTCGTCCCCTATGATGAAAATGACATCTTTTTTTTTTTTTTGATGTTAGTTCTAGAATGTCTTGTAGGTCTTCACAGAACTGTTTGACTTCAGCTTCTTTGGCATTAGTGGGTGGGCATAGACTTGGATTTCTGTGATATTTAATGGTTTGCCTTAGAAACAAACAGATCATTCTGTCGGTTTTGAGACTGCACCCATGTACTGCATTTCGGACTCTTGTTGACTATGAGGGCTACTTTGTTTCTTCTAAGGGATTCTTGCCCACAGTAGTAGATATAATGGCCACCTGAATTAAATTTAACCATTCCCATCCATTTTAGTTCACTCATTTCTAAAATGTCAGTATTCATTCTTGCCATCTCCTGCTCACCACCATGACCCTCCATCTTGGGTGGCCCTTTATGGTACAGCTCATAGATTGCCTGAGTTACACCAGGCTGTGATCCATGTGATCATTTTGGTTAGCTTTCTGTAATTGTGGTTTTCATTCTGGAGGCTGTGGGGTTATAGTTCTTGCTTCCTGATGGGAGGGACTGGCTGTGGGGAAAACTGGGTCTTGCTCTGGTGGGCAGAGTCATGCTCTTTAAATCTATAATCCAATTGTCTGCTGATAGGTGGGGCTATGCTGCCTGAGGCAATTCAATCCTGGAATCTGCAGGCTCTATAGTAAGGCTACCTGTGACCTCCAAAAGGGACTTATGCCAGGATGTGCCTTCCAGGATTGCTGCTGCCAGGCCCCCTGTCCCCATAGTAGGTCACTGCTGATCCAAGCCTCCACAGAAGATCCTCAAACTCTCACAGGCAGGTCTGGCTCATTTCTTGCAGGGTCCCTGCTCTTTTCCTCTGGGTTCTTTTGCACACAAGATTTTGTTTGTGCCCACCAAGAGTCTCTGTTTCCCTCAGTTCTGTGGAAGTTCTGTAATCAAATCCTGCTGACATTCAAAGTCAGAATCCCTGAGAATTTCTAGTCTCTTTGCCAAATCCCCAGGTTGGGAAGTCTGATGTGGGGCCTAGAACATTTGCAACAGAGCAAGAACTTCTTTGGTATTATTGTTCTCCAGTTTGGAATAACTGATGTAAACTTCTTCTTTAAGGGGAATTCATGGTACACCAGCGGGAAAATGGCAATTCTTAAAGAATGAGTCTTTAAAACTGTGAAAAGCATACCTTCACACAACTTGTTCTTTGAACCTTGAGGGCTGTTTCAAAATCTGTGAAGCTTATTCACCACTGGGGCAGATTCAAAGGATTCTAAAGGTGTTTGCCAACTTCTCCCTACCTGTGGACATCACTCTCAGCCCTGACTATCAGGGACACGCCCTTCAGCTGCTCCACATGGCTGGATGACATGCTGGGCACCCCAGTTACCTTCAGCTACTGCAGTGTGTTGGTCAAGGTGCTGTCCAGGGGCAGGGCAAAGTCCCTGCTGGAGTCACCAGGAAGGAGATCTGGGGAAGGCTGGAGCCAACGTTGGAGGACACCCAAGAACGTGGACTCTTGGGCCTCACTGCTGCCACTGACTGCCCTGGGGTAAATTTGCCGCCCACATGGCTTGCTTGCCATCCGGTCAAGCTCTGGCCCCTGCCTTTCCCCACCTCTGGCTCCTTGGCGTTTACTGTCTGGCCCCAACAAGTCTGGTTGCTCAGAGAGGGGCAAGCAGTGCTTTGCAGTCTCCTGGCCCACTGTGCCAGTTACTCGGGACACTGGTCACTACCCTGTGACCGCCTCCTCCATGATCTCTGCGATTCCGCTTCCTGTGCCACCGCGGCTTCAGGCCACTGAAGCCATGTTATCGTGGAAAAGACTAGATATGTATATATGTATAAGTGAAACACTTTGCTGTACACCTGAAGTTAACACAATCTTGTTAATCAACTATACTGCAATATAATAAAAATATGTAAGAAGTAAAATCTCTTCAAAAATAAATAAAATAACTTGTTAATGAAAATACAATATGAAAATATGTACAGTTGACCCTTGAACAATATAGGTTTGAAGTGTACAGATTCACTTATACAGACTTTTGTTTTTTCTTCTTCCAACAGTAAATACTACAGTGGGCTTCCCTAATAGCTCAGACAATAAAGAATCCACCTGCAATGCAAGAGACCTTGGTTTATTGGGAAGATCCCCTGGAGAAGGGAATGGCTTCCCACTCCAGTATTCTTTCCTGGAGAATCCCATGGGCTGTGCTTGTGTGCTCAGTCGCTGAGTTGTGTCCAACTATTTGAGACCCTACAGACTGCAGCCCACAAGGCTCCTCTGTCCATAGGCTTTTCCCAGCAAGAATACTGGAGTGAGTTGCCATTTCCTCCTCCAGGGGATCTTCCCCATTCAGGGACTGAACTTACATCCCCTCTGTTTCCTGTATTGGCAGGTGGATTTTTTACCACTGAAATACTAAATTATTATCCAATTTGCAATTGGTTTAGTCCATAAATGCAAAACTATAGACACTGGGGAGTCTGAGATACAGAGGAACCCATTAAGGAGGACTGACTAAAAATTATATGCAAATTTTTTACTTTGAACAGCGTTGTAGCCCCTAGCCCCTGCATTGTTCTAGGATCAACTGTAAACTTGGCAAACTGTGACATCAAAAATGTAAACAAGTAGTGGGGGAAGAGAAAACTTTACAGTAAAATGGAAGTCAGAATGGGGAAATGTTTGGAATTTTTCATTACTTAGCATAGATAGTCTGTCTAATTTTTAGAAGTCATTCTAGCTCCATGAGGTACTCTATCAATTTAACTAGATAAAGCTTCTGGAAAAAGAGGTTGAAATTGAAATGCCTATTGAGGCTCTTAGGAGGCAAAAGAATAAAGAAAATTATTTTGATATTTGAGTTTATTAGGTTGAACCATATGTGATTACTGAGGCAATCATTTTTGTCCTACTAAACTGGCAATTCTATATGATTTGTGGTGGTTTGTCCTTGAAAAATTCTCTTAATTTACTTTTTTATTCATTGACAAAAATACTGAGGTAACCTGATATTTCATTAGATATATGACTGAGCTCATCCTGATACTGCATGAAGAATTTGTATTAGTCACAAGAAGTAACTTACAGTTACTTTCATTAATTGGTATAATTTATAAATTTTGAAAGATGTTATCTATTGCCTAGGTCTTCAATTGACATTGTACATGGATTTCATTCTAAGTTTAGCTTGAAGTATAATATTTGGAAAATCCAAAGCAAAGAGAGCTGGTTTGTTTGGGAAAAGATTTACCAATCACCCTCTGAAATAAATAACAGAAGTGAAAATCCCTTTAAAATATTTCTGAAACAAAGTTTAATTGCTCAGAAAAGTCCATAGTTGAAATTCTTCCTCTGTCTAAACCTAAAACAGTAAGCAACCTAATTTGAAGACTTTTGCCACATCAGAGGCAGAGTCCAAATATGTCAGATATGTCAGATTTTGAAGCAGCATACTTATATTCCACTCACACATAAATTTTCAAATAATAATATACCAGAAGCATGTAATGAGTAGTCTAGAAGATTATTCAGATCATTAACAAGTGGTAGTGCTGTTCTAATGAGACATTGCCAAGGATAGGAATGTAATCTTTGATTCTTTTTGGATATATCATAGAGATTATAGTTTAAGGGTTAAAAAAGTTTCATAGGGAAAAAAATAAGAGAAAATTGCTCCACTTCATCATGTAAACACAATAGGGTCAATATGTTCCTATAAAAATGACTTATGTAGTGATTTCAAATATATCATAATAATAGAATGTATATTAATTGCTGAACTTAAAAAAGGAAAAGTGGTAAAGAGATGCATATCTTTGGCTTATATTTTATAAAGGAACAATGCTTTGAGATAGTAGCTGGAGTTGGAGTAATGTCTTTCATGATGAAGCAAGTTGCAACATTTCTTTATATTCCCTTTAAGTTAGAGTCATCAAAATTGGTCCTTATTTATTCATTCAACTGTTAACTAATAGTTATCAAAATTTAAATAAATTGTTTCAATCTCTCTTCAAAACCATCATAGAGAATAGGAACAACTACTACCAATTTATAGGGAAGTCTACAAACAAATAATTTCCACCAAGGTGACAAATTGCAAATAGTAAAGTCAAATATTCCTGTCCTTGGACTTCAACTCAAGTGTGGTGCATCTTCCTGTCTTTCACATTTCATTTTCTTATTTCAGTAGTTTTTGCTATTTTAAGTAGTTGGACATCCACTTTTTTCTTATTCAATCAGCCATTTTTTTCTTATTCAATCTCTATTAAAAATTTTCCATTATAAAGAACAAAATAAAAATTGTTGCATCTTTCTTAATCTACCACTTCATAATAGGATCACTATCTCCCATTACTTTTCCCAGAACGTGATTATTAGCTTAAGATTATAGCTTAAAGACCTGATTTGAGTTGTCACAATAAAAGTCTTCTGTTATACTGTGTCCCCCTCTGTTGTTTTTGCTGTTTTAGAGCATTTTATGGTAAAGGAAGGGCCTTCACTCTTTATACAATATCCATCAAATTTAATATTGTTCACATTTGGTTCTTGGTAGTGGATTTTAAAGAGAAGAGGATAAGGATAACCATACTGTGTCTGGAATAAGTTTTATAAGCTGTTTAGAGAGCCAAAAACAATGTCATGTGAAATGTATTATTGTAGCCCATAGAACACCTAGGGTGATTTAGCATTGGAGGATGACTTAGCATTGGTGTCTTACGCCAAATTGTGAGGAGTTCAACGACATCTTCTCCAAGTTCTACAAACTCCCAGGGCCTTTGGTTCTCATGATCCCCTTTGGATTGATTCCAGTTGTTGAAACTGTAAACTTTTGTTTCTATGCATGTCAATTCCCATGGCTAATTTCCACCCTCTACTAGATGCTGAAATCAAGACATGGAATGCAACTTCTTTTGCTTTATTTCCCTTTGTACAATTTACAGAGATTATTTGTGTGTGGGGGGTCTTTATTAAAGGAATGGGAAGATGATAGAGAATTAAATTACAAAGCGAGCAAAAAAATAAGATATTCTTAGAAGTCTTTTGATCTCACCCCAACACCAGTGACTATATCTCTTTATAAGCTATACATAGATTATATTATGTCCATATTTCTGCTTCCATTTTCTCCTGCTATCCTCCAAATTCCTCTTTTCTAGTGCAAAGTAATAAATACCCATCTTTTTCTTCTCACAAACTGTTACTTTCAAGTTATCATCTGTATTAAAAGTATTAGGTATTTTCATTCAAATTGAATTCTCGCTCTAAGAAAAACTATGGTACAATGATGTCTTCTTATATGGTTATAGAGTTTGACCAACAGTGTGTGTGTGTGTGTGTGTGTGTGTGTGTGTGTGTATGAATTGTTTAATAATTTGCCAACATATTAATTGTGGAAGTTTATAATAAAATCCCATGGACTGAGGACCTGTCAGGCTACAGCCCATAGGGTTGCAAAGAGTCAGAAATGACAGATTGACTTCACTTTCACTTTTCACTTTCATAACAAAATTCTGTATTTCAGCTTCTTTTGAAAAGTTGAAGCTCAGGCAACACCAATCCACCATGTTTGCATGAGAACGGTTACATTAAATGACAGACTGCTGCTGACTGGCCTTCTTAGGAGCATACCTTTTCGGATTTTCCAAAGATCTGTCTTCCAGGAAGACTCTTTCAATTAAATGGTTGACCTTTATAGGCTTATCAATTTACATGTCCTAGTTTAGAACCATTGCTAAAATGGTTATACCTGTGAAATGTTTGTAACTAGGAAATAAAGAATGGAAATGACTCAATCTCTACAAACATGGTTAAGTCACTGTAAAGAGAATAAACTGGAAAATGAGTGATAATTGATAGATCTTCAGGTACTGCTTATATCAAGAATAAATTGAATCTCTAGATGCCTTATGTGGTATAGTCATTATAACAATGTTGACTCTTCCAATCCAAGAACACTGTATGTCTTTATATCTGCTTGTGTCATCTTTGATGTCTTTATCAGCATCTTACATTTTTTAGAGTACAGGTCTTTTGTCTCCTTAGATAGTTTTTTTTTTTTTTGACGTGATAATAAACGGGATTGTTTCTTTCATTTGTCTTTCTACTCTTTTGTTAGTATGTAGAAATGAAACAGATTTCTGTTTATTAATTCTGTACCCTGAAACTTCAATGAATTAATTGATGAGCTCTGGTAGTCTTCTGGTAACATCTTTAGGACTTTGTATGTATAGTATTCTGTCATCTGCAAACAGTGACAGTTTTACTTCTATAATTTGAATTCCTTTTATTTATTTCTCATCACTGATTGCCATGGCTAGGACTTTCAAAACTATTTTGAATAAAAGTGGCAAAAGTAGACATTCTTGTCTTATTCTTTACCTTCAAAGAAATGCTCTCAGCTTTTCACCATTGAGCATGATGTTAGCTGTAGGTTTGTCATATATGGCCTTTATTATGTTGAGGTACGTTCCCTCTATGTCCATTTTTCTGGAGTGTTTTTACTATAAATGAATGTCAAATTTTGTTAAAAGCTTTTCTTGCATCTATTGAGATGATCATATGGTTTTTACTCTTTAGTTTGTTGACGTGATGTATGATGCTGATTTGTGAATACTGAAAAATCCTTGCTTCCCTGGGGTAAATCCCACTTGATCATGGTGTGAACCTTTTAATGTATTGTTGGGTGCAGATTGCTACTATTTTGTTGAGGATTTTGTATCTATGTTCATCAATGATATTGACCTATAATTTTGTTTTTATGATGTCTTTGTCTAGTTTTGGCATCAGGGTGATGATAGCTTCATAGAATGAATTTGGAGATGTTCCATCCTCTGCAATATTTTTTGAATAGTTTTAGAATCATAGGTGTTATATCTCTAAATACTGCATAGAATTTGCCTGTGAAGTCATACGGCCCTGGACTTTTATTTGCTGAAAATTTTAATCACAGTTTCAGTTTCAGTACTTGTGATTGTTCTATTCATAGTTTCTATTCCTGGTTCAGTTTTGGGAGATTATACCTAAGAATGTGTCCATTTCTTCTAGGTTGTCCATTTTATTGGCATAGTTGCTTGAAGTATAGTCTCCTATCATTCTTTGTATTTTTATGGGGTCCATGGTTACTTCTCCTTTTTCATTTCTACTTTTTTGATTTGGAATCTCTCTCTATTTTCTTATTTTTGGATGAATCTCACTAGAAGTTTATCAATTTTGTTTACCTTTTCAAAGAACCAGCTTTTAGTTCCATTGATCTTTTCTATTTTCTTGGTCTCTATGCCATTCATTTCTGCTCTGATCTTTATGATTTCTTTCCTTCTGCCTTGAGTTTCGTTTGTTCTTTCTCTGGTTACTTTAGGTATAAGATTAGGTTGTTTTGAGATTTTTCTTATTTCCTAAGGCAAGATTGTGTTGCTGTGAACTTCCCTCTTAGAACTGCTTTTGCTGCATTCCATAAATTTTGGATCATTAGCTCTATTTTCATTAGTCACTATGCATTTCTTGATTTCCTCTTTGATTTCTTCAATGATCTACTAGTTATTTAGTAGTGTATTTGTGTTTGTGTGTTTTACAAGTCTTTTTCTTGTAGTTGATTTCTAATCTCATAGCTTTGTGCTTGGAAAAGATGCTTGGTATGATTTTAATTTTCTTAAATTTACTGAGTTCCACTTTGTGGCTCAACATATGATCAGTTCTGGAGAATATTCCATGTGTACTTGAGAAGAATGTGTATTCTGCTGCTCTTGGATGCTTTAGGAATCCTCTATAAATATCAACTAAGTCAATCTAGACTAAAGTGTCATTTAGATCTGTGTTTCCTCTTTGATTTTCTCTCTGGATAATCTATTGATAAAAGTAGGGTGTTAAAGTCCCCCACTATTATTGTGCTACTGTCTATTTCTCCTTTTATGACTGTTATTAGTATTTGCCTTATATACTGAAGTGCTCCTATGATGGGCACATACATACTTGCAATTTATCTTCTTAGATCCCTCCCTTGATCAATATGTAATGTCCTTCTTTGTCTCTTGTAACACCTTTATTTTAAAGTTTACTTTGTCTGATATGTGTATTGTCACTCCAACTTTCTTCTGATTTCCATTTGCATGGGATAACTTTTTCCATCCCCTCACTTTCAGTCTGAAGTGAGTCTCTTGTAGATAGCATATATATGAGTCTTGTTTTTGTATTCATTCAGTCAGTCAAAGTCTTTTGGTTGGAGCAATTAAATCGTCTATGTTTAAGGTAATTATCAATATGTTTGTTCTCATTGCCATTTTCTTAATTGTTTTGGACTTGTTTTTGCAGGTCTTTTTTTCTACCCTTCCTCTTTTGTTCTCTTCTCTTGTGATTTAATGACTAACTTTAATTGTGTTTGGATTCGTTTTCACTTTCTTTATGTGTATTTATTGTAGATTTTTGGTTTGTGGTTACCATGAGGTTTTGACATAGCAGTCTATATAAAAACAAGATTGGTTTTAAGTTGCTGGTCTTTTAAATTCAAATGTATTGCCAATATCTTGCATTTGTACTCTTCTCATCCTTTCTGATTGGATATCATATTTGTGTGCAGATGATTTCCTACCTCTGCTGTATGATTGCCTTACTGGTAAGCTTTTCCATTCATAATTTTCTTGTTTCTAACTGTGAATTTCTTTTATGTGCCTAGTAAACTCACTTTAGCATTTGTTGCAAAGTTGGTCTGGTATTGCTGAATTCTCTAAGCTTTTGCTTGTCTATGAGCTTTTAAGTTCTCTATTGAGTCTGAATGAGAGACTTGCTGGGTAGAGTATTCCTGGTTGTAGTTTCTTCTCTTTCATCACTTTAAAAATATTCTGTCACTCCTTCCTGTCCTGAAGAGTTTATTGAGAAATCAGCATATAACCTTATACAAGTTTCCTTATATGTTATTTGTTGCTTTCCCCTTGTTGCTTTCAATATGTTTTCTTTGTCTTTAATTTTTGTCAATTTGATTACTATGTGTTTTGACATGATCTTCTTTGCATTTACTCTGCCTGGGACTCCCTGTGACTCCTGGATTTCAGGTACTCTTTCTTTTCCCATGTTAGAGAAGTTTTCAGCTATTATTTCTTCAAATATTTTCTCAGGTCCTTTTTCTTTCTCTTCTCTTTCTAGGACACGTATCATGAGAATGCCACTGCATTTAATGTTGTCCTAGTGGTCACTTTACTGAGCATGATTTACTGAGCACGGCCCCGCCCATCAGAATAAGACCCAGTATCTTCCTCACTCAGTCTATCCCATCAGGAAGCTTTCATAAGCCTCTTAACCTTCTCCATCAGAGGGCAGACAGACTGAAAACCACAATCACAGAAAACTAACCAATCTAGTCACATGTACCACAGCCTTGTCTAACACAATGAAACAATAAGCCATGCTGTGTAGGGCCACCCAGGATCGACAGGTCATGATGAAGAGTTCTGACAAAATGTGGTCCACTAGAGAAGGGAATGGCAAACCACTTCAGTATTCTTGCCATGAGAACCGCATGAACAGTATGAAAAGGCAAAAATATAGGACACTGAAAGATGAACTCCCCAGGTCAGTAGGTGCCCAATATGCTACTGGAGATCAGTGGAGAAATAACTCTAAAAAAAATGAAGAGATGGAGCCAAAGAAAAAACAACACCCAGTTGTGGATGTGACTGGTGATGAAAGCAAGGTCCGATGCTCTAAAGAGAAATATTGCATAGGAATCTGGAATGTCAGGTCCATGAATCAAGGCAAATTGGAAGTGATAAAACAGGAGATGATAAGAGTGAACATCGACATTTTAGGAATCAGTGAACTGAAATGGACTGGAATGGGTGAATTTAACTCAGATGATCATTATATGTACTACTGAGGGCAAGATTCCCTTAGAAGAAATGGAGTAGCCCTCATAATCAACAAAAGAGTCCAAAAAGCAGTACTTGGATGCAGTCTCAAAAATGACAGAATGATCTCTGTTCATTTCCAAGGCAAACCAGTCAACATCATGGTAATCCAAGTTTATGCCCTGACCAGTAATGCTGAAGAAGCTGAAGATGAATGGTCTGTGAAGAACTACAGACCTTCTAGAATTAACACCCAACAAAGATGTCCTTTTCATTATAGGGATCTGGAATGCAAAACTAGAAAGTCAAGAAACACCTGGAGTAACAGACAAATTTGGTCTTGGAGTACAGGGTGAAGCAGAGCAAAGGCTAATAGATTTATGCAAGAGAATGTACTGGTCAGAGCAAACACCCTCTTCCAACAACACAAGAGAAGACTCTACATGTGGACATCACCAGATGGTCAACACCGAAATCAGATTGATCATATTTTTTCAGCCAAAGATGGAGAAGCTCTATACAGTCATCAAAATAAGACTGGGAGCTGACTGTGGCTCAGATCATGAAACTTTTATTGCCAAATTCAGACTTAAATTGAAGAAAGTAGGGAAAACCGCTAGACCGTTCAGGTATAACCTAAATCAAATCCCTTAGGATTATGCAGTGGAAGTGAGAAATAGATTCAAGGGATTATATCTGATAGGCAGAGTTCCTGATGAAATATAGACAGAGGTTCATGACACTGCAGGAGACAGGGATCAAGACCATCCCCATGGAAAAGAAAGGCAAAAAAGCAAAATGGCTGTCTGAGGAGGCTTTACAAATAACTGTGAAAAGAAGAGAAGCCAAAAGCAAAGGAGAAAAGGAAAGATATACCCATTTGAATGCAGAGTCCAAAGAATAGCAACGAGAGATAAGAAAGCCTTCCTCAGTGATCAGTGCAAAGAAATAGAGGAAAACAATACAATGGAAAAGACTAGAGATCTCTTCAAGAAAATTAGAGATACTAAGGGAACATTTCATGCAAAGATAGGCTCAACAAATGACAGAAATTGTATGGACCTAACAGGAGCAGAAGATAATAAGAAGTGGCAAGGATACACAGAAGAACTGTATAAAAAAGGTCTTCATGACCCAGATAATCACAATGGTGTGATCACTCACCTAGAGCAAGACATCCTGGAATGTGAAGTCAAGTGGGCCTTAGGAAGCATCACTATGAATAAAGCTAGTGGAGGTGATGGAAACTTGAGCTATTTCAAATCCTAAAAGGTAATACTGTGAAAGTGCTGTACTCAATATGCCAACAAATTTGGAAAATTCAGCAATGGCCACAGGACTGGAAAAGGTCAGTTTTCATTCCAATCCCTAAGAAAGACAATGTCAAAGAATGTTCAAACCATACAATTGCACTCATCTCACATGCTAGTAAAGTAATGCTCAAAATTCCCCAAGTCAGGCTTCAACAGTTTGTGAACTCTGAACTTCCAGATGTTCAAGCTGGTTTTAGAAGAGGCAGAGGAACTAGAGATCAAATTGACAACATACACTGGATCATCGAAAAAGCAAGACAATTTCAGAAAAACATCTATTTCTGCTTTATTGACTATGCCAAAGACTTTGACGGTGTGGATCAAAATAAACTTTGGGAAATTCTGAAAGAGAAGGGAATACCAGACCACCTGATCTGCCTCTTGAGAAACTTGTATGCACCTCAGGAAGCAAGTTAGAACTGGATATGGAACAACAGACTGGTTCCAAATCAGGAAAGGAGTATGTCAAGGCTGTATATTGTCACCCTGCTTGTTTAACTTATATGCAGAGTACATCATGTGAACTGCCGGGCTGGATGAAGCACAAGTTGGAATCAAGATTGCTGGGAGAAATATCAGTAACCTCAGATATGCAGATGACACCACCCTTATGGCAGAAAGTGAAGAAGAACTAAAGAGCCTCTTGATAAAAGTGAAAGAGGAGAGTGAAAAAGTTGGCTTAAAACTCAACATCCAGAAAACAAAGATCATGGCATCCGATCCCATCAGTTCATGGCAAAGAGATGGAGAAACAGTGGAAACAGTGGCAGACTTTATTTTGGGGGGCTCCAAAATCACTGCAGATGGTGATTGCAGCCATGAAATTAAAAGACACTTGCTCCTTGGAAGGAAAGTTATGACCAACCTAGACAGCATATTGAAAAGCAGAGATATTACTTTGCCAACAAAGGTCCGTCTAGTCAAGGCTATGGTTTTTCCAGTAGTCATGTATGAATGTGAGAGTTGGACTATAAAGAAAGCTGAGCACTGAAGAATTGATGCTTTTGAACTGTGGTATTGGAGAAGACTCTTGAGGGTCCCTTGGACTGCAAGGAGATCCAACCAGTCCACCCTAAAAGAAATCAGTTCTGAATATTCATTGGAAGGACTGTTGCTGAAACTGAAACCTCAATACTTTGGCCACCTGATGCAAAGAGCTGACTCATTTGAAAAGACCCTGATGCTCGGAAAGATTGAAAGCAGGAGGAGAAGGCTATGACAGAGGATGAGATGATTGGATGGCATCACTGACTCAATGGACATGAGTTTAAGTAAACTCTGGGAGTTGGTGATGGACAGTGAGACCTGGCGTGCTGCAGTCCATGGGGTTGCAAACAGTTGGACACAACTGAACAACTGAACTGAACTGAAGTGAACTGAAAAGTGGTCTCTTAATATGTCTTAATTTCTTTTTTAATTTTGTTCCATTGCTGTGATTTTTACCGTTCTGTCCTACAACTCACTTAATATTTTCTTCTGCCTCAGTTATTCTGCTATTGATTCCTTCCAGTGTATTTTTCCTTTCAGTTATTTTTCATCTCTGTTTATTTGTTATTTCCTTTAGGTCTTTATTAAATGTATCCTGTTTCTTCTCATACTCTGCTTTCATTCTTTTTCCAGGGTCTTGGCTCATCTTTACTATCATTATGCTGAATTATTTTTGGGTAGATTACCTTTCTCTTCTTCACTTAGTTGTTCTTCTGGGGTTTCTTCTTGTAAAGCTTTGCTTTTTCATTAATAGCACATATCTTGTAGAATACCTTATACAACATTTGAGAATCAGTAAGTTTAATTTCTTGCATTTATATTCTGCTTTCTCAGAGGAGCTCATCTCACAAACATTGTCTTATTAATGTTCAAAGAGATTAAATATGTATAGAGATTATTAAGTTAAACAGTGATAGAACTGCAAAGAGGAAAGTGCTATCCAGCTGACTCTGTTTCTCCATTTTATCTTGATTTTAATGACAGTAAAAAGTTTCCTGAACTTTAAGCTAGTAGCTTAAATTAAAAGCTGATATAATAAAGAGTATAATAGATTTCTTTCCAATGTTAACATAAGATCCATAAGCTGTAAGATCCAAGAGTTCAGGATCATGTTTATGATCCTAGTTTTTAAGAAGAATTCCTTATATATAGGAATGTCAGTCTATTAATTTTCATACTTCTGTGACATAAATATTCTCTTGTCTTTTGGAGTATTTTACCACTGCCACAGGAAAATAGATGTAACTAAACAAATGTAGAGCAGTTTTTACTAAACTTAATATTTTTGAAAACATATAAACAATGCTATTATTTAACATGAGTCACTAATTCTTTTCCACAAATCAGGTAAGTCAAGGCTTTGGGGAAATTATTGGGTTAAACTGCCCAAAGCTTCAGATTATAGCACTAGCACTGGCAGAAACTGATTTCAGTTCTTTGTCAATACGGCTTCTAAATCCTGTTTCTTTTCTCTGTAGTATACTGCGTTCCCATTTTATTATTGTGATTTTTTTCCTCCTTTTAGAATATGTTTTAAAATCAAATGTACTTGGTTGAATACATTTTTTTCATTCAGTTGAATTGCCATAACTTCTTCACTTCTTACATTACAACTCTTTTTAATAATTGATGGGAACCTTAAAACTTAAAACAGAAAAAGCTCAGTGGTCTCATTGGTCAAGACAATTCTCTAGAACTTGGGAGAAATTTGCATAAAGTCCTAAGAAATGGAAAGAAGATGCCTATATATTTCATAATTACAGTCATATTTCAACTCCCATCCAATACAGAGAATTAACATGACAAAAAAAAAAAAAAAACTGGTATGACAGAATGAGACAAGGGCTCTGAATAGAAGCAGGCTTGAGACTTTCTCCGGTTGGGTGAAATCATCAGCAAATGACGTGGAAAGTAGACGGAGGGCCTTTTTATTCTGCATAATAGTGCTGGAAGGGTACCTAGAATGATGAAAAATATTTCCACTGGTAATGATGTTTGCAAATCAGTTACAACTTGGAACATTCAAGAAAGCCAAGAGTAGGTCTGAGAGATTGAAGCAGGGCCATGGTTGCATATACCTCTTACTGACATGCTGCTACTGCTGCTGCTGCTAAGTTGCTTCAGTCATGTCCAACTCTGTGCGACCCCATAGACGGCAGCCCACCAGGCTCCTTCGTCTCTGGGATTCTCCAGGCAAGAATATTGGAGTGGGTTGCCATTTCCTTCTCCAGCGCATGAAAGTGAAAAGTGAAAGTGAAGTCGCTCAGTCGTGTCTGACTCTTTGTGACCCGATGGGCTGCAGCCTACTAGGCTCCTCCGTCCATGGGGTTTCCCAGGCAAGATGGTTAAATTTACAGAGAGAGAAATCTTACCAAGTTCTGCTAGTTTTTCACCATGCATTCTCTGATCTATATACAAAGTAACAAAGAGTTATAGACAAAGTATATGGATTCCTGGAGTCCTTGTATTTGAACAGAAATTAGCACTAGAGAGTAGAAGGGTTCTACTTAATCAGCAAACAACAAAAGTGGACTAAATGTTTCTTTTTCCTAAATTCTAATACAGCCATACCTTATTTTATTGTGCTTTACCCTATTGTGCATCACAAATAATGCATTAAAAAAAATGAATTTTGTGACAACACTGAGTTGAGCAAGTAGGTCATCACCAGTTGACCAACAACATTTGTTTATTTCATGTTTCTGTGTCACATTTTGGCAATTCTCATAATATTTAAATTTTTTCATTATTATATTTGATTTGATGATCAGTTGTCATTGAAATTACTATTGTAATTGTTTGGGGGCACCATGAACTGCACACATATAAGATGGTGAGCTTAATAATATGTGTGTTGTGATGCTCCACTGATATTGGGTCCCCCAACTATCTCCTTATGCTCAGACCTACCTGTTCCCTGAGACACACAGATATTGAAATTAGACCAGCTAACAACTCTACAGTGGCTGCCAAATATTCAGTTAAATGATGAGTTGCATATCTCACTTTTTTATTTTATACTTTTCTTTAGTTGGAGTACAGTTGCTTTACAATGTTGTATAAGTTTCTGCTATATAGCAAAGTGAATCAGCCACATATACACATATATGCCCTCTTCCTTGGATTTCCTTCCCACTTAGGTCACCACAGAGCATTGAGTAGAGTTCCCTGTGCTATACAGCAGTAGGTTCTCTTCAGTTGTCTATTTCATACATAGCGGGCTTCCTTCATAGCTCAATTGGTAAAGAATCTACCTGCAATGCAGGAGACCCTGGTTTGATTCCTGGTTTGGGAAGATCTGCTGGAGAAGGGATAGGCTACCCACTCCAGCATTCTTGGGCATCCCTTGTGGTTCAGCTGGTAAGGAATCTGCCTGCAATATGGGAGACCTGGGTTCAATCCCTGGATTGGGAAGATCCCCTGGAAGGGAAAGGCTAACCCACTCCAATATTCTGGCCTGGAGAATTTCATGGACTGTAGTTTCTGCTATATAGCAAAATGAATCAGCCACATGTACATATAAATACCCTCTTCCTTGGATTTCCTTCTCATTTAAGTCACCACAGACCACTGAGTAGAGTTCCCTGTGCTATACAGCAGTAGGTTCTCTTTAGTTGTCTATTTTATACATAGTATATATATATATATATATATGTGTGTGTGTGTGTGTGTGTGTGTGTATGTGATTACCAATCTCCCAATCCATCCAAGCCCCTCTCCCCAGCTTGGTATCCATATGTATATTCTCAACATCTGTGTCTCTATTGCTGCTTTGGAAATAAATTCATTTTTGCTATTTTTCTAGACTCCACATGTGTGCACTAATATACAATTTTTGTTTTTCTCTTTCTGACTTACTTCTCTCTGTATAACAGTCTATAGGTCCATCCATGTTTCTACAAATGACCCAATTTTGTTCCACTTTATGGCAGAGTAATATTCCATTCTATATATGTACCACAATTTCTTTATCTATTCCTCTGTTGTTGGGCATTTAGGTTGCTTCCATGTTCTGTCTATTTTAAGTAGTGCTGCAATAAACATTGGGATGTGTGTATCTTTTTGAATTATGGTTTTCTTCTGGTATGTGCCCAGAGTGAGATTGTTGGGTCAAATGGTAGTTCTATTTTTAGTTTTTTAAGGAATCTCTATACTGTTATCCATAGGGGATTTATCAATTTACATTCCCACCAATAGTGTAAGAAGGTTCTCTTTTCTCCACATCCTCTCCAGCATTTATTGTCATAGATTTTTTGATGATGGCTATTCTGAGCAGTGTGAAGTGAAACTTTATTATAGTTTTGGTTTGCATTTCTTTAATAACGATTGATGTTCAGCATCTTTTCATGTGCCTGTGCCTGTATGTCGTCTTTGGAAAAATGTCTGTTTAGGTCTTTTGCTCTTTTTTTGATTGGGTTGTATGTTTTCTGTTATTGAGTTACATGAGCTGTTTGTATATCTTGGAGGTTAATCCTTTGTCAATTGCTTCTTTGAATATATTTTCTCCCAATATGAGCATTGTCTTTTTGTCTATTTTATGGTTTTATTTGCTATGCAAAAGCTTTTAAACTTGACTAGGTCCCATTTGCCTACTTTTGTTTTAATTTTCATTACTCTAGGAGGTGGGTCAAGAGAGATCTTTCTCCCACTATCAGAAAATTACTAGAGCTAATCAATGAATTTAGAGGAAAAGTCATAGGATGCAAAATCAATGCACAGTAATCTCTTGCATTCCTATACACTAACAATGAAAAATCAGAAAAAGAAGTTAAGGAACCAATCCTATTCACCATTTCAACAAAAATAATAACATACCTGGGAATAAACCTACCTAAGGAGACAAAAGACCTGTAGACAGAAAACTATAAGACACTCATGAAATAAGTCAAAGATGACACAAACAGATGGAGACATATCATGTTCTTGAACTGGTAGAATCATTATTGTGAAAATGACTATACTACCCAAAGTAATCTACAGATTCAATGCAATCCCTATCAAATTGCCAATGACATTTTTCACAGAACTAGAACAAAAAATTTCACAATTTGTATGGAAACACAAAAGATTCCGAATAGCCAAAGCAACCTTGAGAAAGAAAAATAGAGCTGGAAGAATCAACCTTCCTGACTTTAGACTATACTCAAAGCTGCAATCACCAAGACACTATTGTGAAGACACAGAAACAGAAATATAGACCAATGGGAAAAGACAGAAAGCCCAGAGATAAACCCATATACCTATGGACACCTTATCTTTGACAAAAGAGGAAAGAATATACAATGTAGAAAAGACATTCTCTTTAATAAGTTGTGATGGGAAAACTGGATCTATGCATAAGAGAATGAAATTAGAACACTTCCTAACACCATACATAAAAATAAATTAAAAATGGATTAAAGACATAAATGTAAGACCAGAAAGTATAAAACTCTTAGAGCAACCACAGGTAGAATACTTGGCATAAAGCACAGCAAAATCCTCTATGACCCACCTCCTAGAGTAATGGACAATAAAAACAAAAATAAACAAATGGGACCTAATTAAACTTAAAAACTTTTGCATAGCAAAAGCAATCATAAACAAGTTGAAAAGACAACCCTCTCAATAGGAGAAAATAATTGCAAAAGAAGCAACTGACAAAGGATTAATTTCCAAAGTATATATCAGCTTATGCAGCTCAATATCAGAAAAACAAACCACCCAATCAAAACATAAGCAGAAGACCTAAACAGGTATTTATCCAAAGAAGACATACAGATAAACACATGAAACCAATACCAATAAACACATGAAAACATTCTCAACATCACTCATTATAGGGCTTCTCTGGTGGCTCAGATGGTAAAGAGTCATTATTAGAGAAATGCAAATCAAAACTACCATGAGGCATCACCTCAAACCAGTCAGAATGGCTGTCATCAAAAAATCTACAAACAATGAAGAATGCTGGAGAGGATGTGGAGAAAAGGAAACCCTCTTACACTGCTGGTGGGGATATAAATTGATACAGGCACTATGGAGAACAGTATAGAGATTTCCTAAAAGACTAGGAATGAAACTGCCATATGACTCGGCAATCCCACTACTGGGCATATACCCTGAGAAAACCATAATTCAAAAAGATATATGCATCCCAATGTTCATTGCAGCACTATTTACAATAGCCAGGAAATAGAAGCAACCTAGATGTCCATCAACAGATGAATGGATAAAGGAATTGTGATACATATGTACAATATAATATCACTCAACCATAAAAAGGAACTGATGGTGTATGAACCTGTTATATAAAGTGAAGTAAGTCAGAAAGAGAAAAGTAAATATATTAACACATATGTATATAGAATCTAGAAAAAATGGTACTGATGAACCTATTTATAAGCCAGAAGTAGAGATACAGACATAGAAAACTTGTATACACAGTGGGGGAAGAAGAGGGTGGGATGAATTAAGAGAGTAGCATTGAAATATATACATTACTATATGTAAAATAGCTAGTGGGAAATCGCTGTACAACACAGGGAGTTCAACCCTGTGCTCTGTGACAACCTGAGGGGTGGGATGAGGTGAGGGGTAGGAGGGAGGTTCAAGAGGAAGGGGATATATGTATATGTATGGCTGATTCACACTCTTGTATGGTAGAAACCAACACAATATTGTAAAGCAATTAACCTCTGATTAAAAATAATAAAAAAGATCTTCAGTTTATGTCAAAGAATGTTCTGCCTATGTTTTCCCCTCAGAGCTTTGTAATGTCTGGCCATACAATTATGTGTTCAATCCATTTTGAGTTTATTTTTGTGTATGGTGTTAGAGAGTATTCTAATTTCATTATTTTACATGTAGCTGTCCAGTTTTCCCAACACCACTTATTGAAAAGACAGTTTTTTCTCTATTTTATATTTTTCCTCCTTTACCAAAGATTAAGGGACCATAGGAGATAGTGTTTATCTCTGGGGTTTCTATCCTGTTACACTGGTCTATATTTCTGTTTTTGTGCCAGGACGATATAGTCTTGATGACTGTAGCTTTGCATTATAGTCTGAAATCAGAGAGCTTGATTCCTCCAGCTCTGTTTTCTTTTCTCAAGATTGCTTTGATTATTAGGGCTTTGTTTGTATGTGTGTTTCCATACAAATTGTACAACTTTTTGTTCTAATTCTGTGAAAAAGGCCATTGGTAATTTGATGGAGATTGCATTGAATCTGTAGATGGCTTTGGGTAGTATAGCCATTTTCACAACATTGATTTTTTGAATCAAAGAACATGGCATATCTCTCCATCTGTTTGTGTAATCTCTGATTTTTTCATGAATGTATTTGGTTTCTTTCATCAGTACCTTATAGTTTTCTGAGTATAGATCTTTTCTCTTTAGGAAGCTTTATTCTATTTTATTCTTCTGTTACTGTGGTAAATGGAATTATTTCCTTAATCTTTGTTTAGGACTTATTTTTGTTAGTGTATAGTAATGTAAGAGATTTTTGAGAACTAATTTTGGATCCTGCAACTTTTGCAAATTCATTGATGAGCTTTAGTAGTTTTCCGGTGTCATCTTTAGGATTTCTTTTTATAGTATAAGGGCTCCTCTGGTGGCTCTAGTTCTAGTTCAGTTGCTCAGTGGTGTTTGACTCTTTGTGATTCCATAGACTGCAACACACCAGACTTCCCTGTCCATCACCAACACCCGGAGCTTGCTCAAACTGATGTCCATCGAGTTGGTGGCTATCTCACCCTCTATTGTTTCCTTCTCCTCCTGCCTTCAGTCTTTCCCAGCATCAGGGTCTTTTCTAATGAGTCAGCTCTTCGCATCAGGTGGCCAAAGTATTGGAGCTTCAGCTTCACCATCAGTCCTTCCAATGAGTATTCAGGACTGATTTCCTTTAGGATGGACTGGTATGATCACCTTGAAGTCCAAGGGACTCTCAAGAGTCTTCTCCAACACCACAGTTCAAAAGCATCAATTCTTCAGCACTCAGCTTTCATCATGGTCCACCTCTCACATCCATACATGACTACTGGAAAAAACATAGCTTTGACTATATGGACCTTTGTCAGCAAAGTAATGTCTCTGCTAATGTATGTTGTCTAGTTTTGTCATAGCTATTCTACCAAGGAGTAAGCATCTTTTAATTTCATGGCTGTAATCACCACCAGCAGTGATTTTGGAGCCCGAGAAAATAAAGTCTGTCACTGTTTCCATTGTTTCCCCATCTATTTGCCATGAAGTGATAGAACCAGATGCCGTGATCTAATGCTGTTTTAAGCCAGCTTTTTCACTCTCCTTTTTCACCTTCATCAAGAGGCTTTTCAGTTCTCTTTGCTTTCTGCCAGGAGAATGGTGTCATCTACATATCTGAGGTTATTGATATTTCTCCCGGCAATCTTGATTCCAGCTTGTGCTTTGTCCAGCCTGGCATTTCGCATGATGTACTCTGTATATAAGTTAAATAAGCAAGGTGAGTACAGCCTTGATGTACCCCTTTCCAAATTTTGAACCATTCTGTTGTTCCATGTCCAGTTCTAACTGTTGCTTCTTGACCTGCATACAGATTTCTCAGGAGGCAGGTAATGTGAATATGAACATTAAAGTCGCTCAGTCATGTCCAACTCTTTTCGACCCCATGGACTATACAGTCCATGGAATTCTCCAGGCCAGAATACTGGAGTGGGTAGCATTTCCCTTCTCCAGGGGATCTTCCCAACCCAGGGATCAAACCCAGGTCTCCCGCATTGCAGGCAGATTCTTTACCAGCTGAGCCACAAGGGAAGCCCGGAGGCAGGTAAGGTGGTCTGGTATTCCCATCTCTTGAGAAAGTTTCCACAGTTGTGATCCACACAGTCAAAGGCTATGGTGTAGTCAATAAAGCAGAAGTAGATGTTTTTCTGGAACTCTCTTGCTTTTTCGATGATCCAACGGATGTTGGCAATTTGATCTCTCATTCCTCTGCCTTTTCTAAACCCAGCTTGAACAGCTGGAATTTCTCAGTTCACGTACTGTTGAAGCCTCACTTGGAGAATTTTGAGCATTAGTTTCCTAGCATGTGAGATGAGCGCAATTGTGCGGTAGGTTGAACATTCTTTGGCGTTGTCTTTCTTTGGGTTTGGAATGAAAACTGACCTTTTCCAGCTGAGTTTCACAAATTTGCTGGCATATTGAGTGCAGCACTTTAACAGCATCATCTTTTAGGATTTGAAAAAGCTCAGTTAGAATTACTGGTGGCTCAGTGGTAAAGAATTCTCCTGCCAATAAAGGAGATGCAGGTTAGATCCCTGGGTCAGGAAGATCCCCTGGAGAAGGAAATGTCAACCCACTCCAGTGGGTTGGAAAATCTTGCTTGGAAAGAAATATTTTGGAAAAGATTTGCCTGGAAAATCTTGCCTGGAAAAAATCTTTTCTTGCCTGGAAAATCTCATGGACAGAGGCTGCAGTCCATGGGGTTGCAAAGATCTGGACACAGCTTAATGGCTGAGCACCAGCATGATATATAGTATCACATCATTTGCAAACAATGACCGTTTTACTTCTTTTAAAATTTGAATTTCTTTTCTTTTTCTTCTCTGGTTGCTGTGGCTAGGATTTTCAAAACTATGCTAAATAATAGTGGCGAGTGGGAACATCCTTGTCTTATTCTTAATTCTAGAGGAAATGCTTTTGGTTTTTCACCATTGAAAATGATGATTGCTATGGGTTTATTGTATATGACCATTATCGTGTTGAGGTTTGTTCCCTTTGTGCCCACTTTCTGAAGAGTTTTTATCATAAATGGTGTTGAATTTTGTCAAAAGTATTTTCTGCATCTATTGAGATGATCATATATATATATATATGTACAAATTTAGATATATTTGCTTTACAATGTTATGTTTGTTTCCACTGTGCAATGAAATGAATCAGCTATATGTATGCATGTATTCTCTCCCTCTTGGACCTTCCTTCCACCCCCCCACCCCACTTGGCATATACCCTGAGAAAATAATAATTCAAAGAGATCATATGGTTTTAATTTTTCAGTTTGTTAACATGTATCACATTAATTTGCATATATTGAAGAGTCACTGCATCTGTGGGATGAATCCCAGTTGATCATGGTATGTGATCCCTTTAATTTGGTGTGGGATTCTGTGTGCTACTATTTTGTTGAGGATTTTTGCATCTTTGTTCATCAGTGATATTGATCTGTAATTTTCTTTTTTGAGTGTGATATATTTGTTTTTGGTATCAAAGTGATTGTGGCCTTGTAGAATGAGCTTAAGAATTCTTCTCTTGCAACTTTTTGGAAAAGTTTGAGGATAGGAATTAACTCTTCTATAAATATTTGATAGAATTTTATTATATCTCTCACTTTAAATCAAAAGCCAGTTATGATTAAGCTTAGTGAGAAAGGCATGTTGAAAGCCAAAATAGGCGGAAAGCTAGGCTTCTTTACTCCAAAGTTAGCCAAGTTGCGAATGCATAGGAAAAGCTCCTGAAGGAAATTAATAGTGTTACTCCAATAGACATATGAATGATAAAAAAGAAACAGCTGATTTTTTATACAAGAAAAGTTTTAATAATCTGGAACAAAGATCCAACCAGCCACAACATTCCCTTAAGACAGAGTCTAATCCAGATCAAGACTCTAATTCTTCATTTCTGAGAAGGCTGAAAGACGTGAGAAAACTGTAGAAATTTGAGGCTTAAAGAGGTTTGTTTATGAGGTTTAAGGAAAGAAGCTGTCTTCATAACATAAAAGTGCAAGGTGAAGTGACATGTGCTAATGTACAAGCTTCAGCAAATTATCCAGAAGATCTGGTTACAATAACTAATAAAGGTGGCCACACCAAATAACAGATTTTCTATGTAGATGAAACAGCCTTATATTGGAAGTAGATGCCATCTAGGACTTTCATAGCTCGAGAGGAGAAGTCAATGTCTGGCTTCAAAGGAGAGGCTGATTTCTTTGTTATAGGCTAATGCAGCTGGGAGCTTTAGGTTGAAGCCAATGCTTATTTCCCATTTCAAAAATCCTAGATCCCTTAAGAATTATAATGATTCTACTCTGTGCTCTATGAAAGGAACAGAAAAAAAAACGGGCTGAAAGCACACATGTTTACAATGTTGTTTACTAAATATTTTTAAGTACACTGTTAAGACCTGCTACTCAGAAAAAATGATTCCTCTTGAAATATTAATGCTTGTTGACAATGTACCTGGTCATTTAAGAGCTCTGATAAGTATTTTTAATGAGACACATTTTGTAAGGCTACAGCTGTTTTAACTAGCTATTCTTATGATGCATCTAGGGAAAGTAAAAAATAAAAATTCTAGAAAAGATTCACCATGCCAGATGCCTTGAAGAATATTTATGATTAGTGGGAGGAGCAAAAAACATCAACATTAATAACAAGAGTTTGGAAGAAGTTGACTCCAGTCTTCATGGGTGACTTTGAAGGGTTCAAGACTTCAGTGAAGAAAGTAACTGCAGATGTGCTGGATATAGTAAGAGAACTAAAAGTGGAGCCTGAAGATGTAACTGAATTGTAATCTCATGATAAACTTGAATGGATGAAGAGGTGCTTCTTAAGGATGATGAAAGAAAATGGTTTCTTGAAATGGAATCTACTCCTAGTGATAATGCTGTGAAGATTATTGAAATTACAAGAAGGGAATTAGAAATTATATAAACTTCGTTGATATAGCAGAGGCAAGAATTGAGAGGAGTAACTCCAATTTTAAAATATATTTTACTGTGGGTAAAATGCTATCAAATAACATTGCATGCTGCAGAGATATCATTTGTAAAAAGAGAAGTCAATCTATGTCACAAACTTCATTGTTGTCTTAAATTGCCATATCAACTTTAACAACAATCCAAATCAGTCAGCAACCATCAGCATTAAGACAACACTCTCCACCAACAAAGAAAAAAGTATGTATAGGATTTCCTTAAAGATCAGATAATGGTTAGTTCAGTTCAGTTCAGTCACTCAGTGGTGTCCGACTCTTTGTCACCCCATGAACGGGAGCACGCCAGGCCTCCCTGTCCATCACCACTCCCGGAGCCCACCCAAACCTATGTCCATTGAGTTGGTGATGACATCCAGCCATCTCAGCCTAGGCCGTTCCCTTTTCCTTCTGCCCTCAATCTTTCCCAGCAGCAGGGTCTTTTCAAATGAGTCAGCTCTTCGCATCAGGTGGCCAAAGTATTGGAGTTTCAGCTTCAGCATCAGTCCTTTCAATGAATATTCAGGACTGATTTCCTTCAGGATGGACTGGTTGGATCTCCTTGCAGTCCAAAGGACTCTCAAGAGTCTTCTCCAGCACCACAGTTCAAAAGCATCAATTCTTTGGCGCTCAGCCTTCTTTATAGTCCAACTCTCACATCCATACATGACTACTGGAAAAACCATAGCCTTGACTAGACGGACCTTTGTTGATAAAGTTATGTCTCTGTTTTTCAGTATGCTGTCTAGGTTGGTCATAATTTTCCTTCTAAAGAGTAAGCGTCTTTTAATTTCATGGCTACAATCACCATCTGCAGTGATTTTGGAGCCCAGAAAAATAAAATCAGCCACCGTTTCCACTGTTTCCCCATCTATTTCCCATGAAGTGATGGGACCGGATGCCATGATCTTAGTTTTCTGAATGTTGAGCTTTAAGCCAACTTTTTCACTCTCCTCTTTCACTTTCATCAAGAGGCTCTTTAGTTCATCACTTTCTGCCATAATGGTGGTGTCATCTGCATATCTGAGGTTATTGATATTTCTCCCAGCAATCTTGATTCCAGCTTGTGCTTCCTCCAGCCCAGCATTTCTCATGATGTACTCTGCATATAAGTTAAATAAGCAAGGTGACAATATACAGCCTTGACATACTCCTTTTCCTATTTGGAACCAGTCTGTTTTTCCATGACCAGTTCTAACTGTTGCTTCCTGACATGCATACAGGTTTCTCAAGAGGCAGGTCAGGTGGTCTGGTATTCCCATCTCTTTCAGAATTTTCTACAGTTTATTGTGATCCACACCATTAAAGTCTTTGGCATAGTCAATAAAGCAGAAATAGATGTTTTTCTGGAACTGTCTTGCTTTTTCAATGATCCAAAGGATGTTGGCAATTTGATCTCTGGTTCCTCTGCCTTTTCTAAAACCAGCTTGAACATGTGGAAGTTCACAGTTCACGTATTGCTGAAGCCTGCCTTGGAGAATTTTGAGCATTACTTTACTAGTGTGTGAGATGAGTGCAATTGTGTGATAGTTTGAGCATTCTTTGGCATTGCCTTTCTTTGGGATTGGAATGAAAACTGACTTTTTCCAGTCCTGTGGCCACTCCTGAGTTTTCCAAATTTGCTGGTATTTTGAGTGCAGCACTTTCATAGCATCATCTTTCAGGATTTGAAATAGCTCAACTGGAATTCCATCACCTCCACTAGCTTTGTTCGTAGTGATGCTTCCTAAGGCCTGCTTGACTTCACATTCCAGGATGTCTTCCTCTAGGTGAGTGATCACATCATCATGATTATCTGGGTCATGAAGATCTTTTTTGTACAGTTCGTCTGTGTATTCTTGCCACTTCTTCTTAATATCTTCTGTTTCTGTTAGGTCTATACTATTTCTGTCCTTTATTGAGCCCATCTTTGCATGAAATATTCCCTTGGTATCTCTAATTTTCTTGAAGAGATCTCTAGTCTTTCCCATTCTATTGTTTTCCTCTATTTCTTTGCATTGTTCCTGAGGAAGGCTTTCTTATCTCTCCTTGCTATTCTTTGGAACTCTGCATTCAGATGGGAATGTCTTTCTTTTTCTCCTTTGCTTTTCACTTCCCTTCTTTTCACAGCTATTTGTAAGGCCTCCTCAGACAGCCATTTTGCTTTTTTGCATTTCTTTTTCTTGGGGATGGTCTTGATTCCTGTTTCTTCTACAATGTCACGAACTTCTGTCCATAGTTCATCAGGCACTCTGTCTATCAGATCTAGTCCCTTAAATCTATTGTCACTTCCACTGTATAGTCAGAAGGGATTTGATTTAGGTCATACCTGAATGGTCTGGTGGATTTCTCCACTTTCTTCAAATTCAGTCTGAATTTGGCAATAAGGAGTTCATGATCTGAGCCACAGTCAGCTGCTGGTCTTGTTTTTGCTGACTGTATAGAGCTTCTCCATCTTTGGCTACAAAGAATATAATCAATCTGATTTCGATGTCGACCATCTGGTGATGTCCATGTGTAGAGTAAGTCTTCTCTTGTGTTGTTGGAAGAGAGTGTTTGCTATGATCAGTGCATTCTCTTGGCAGAACTCTATTAGCCTTTGCCCTGCTTTATTCTGTACTCCAAGGTGAAATTTGCCTGTTACTCCAGGTGTTTCTTGACTTCCTGCTTTTGCATTCCAGTCCCCTATAATGAAAAGGACATCTTTTTTGGGTGTTAGTTCTAGAAGGTCTTGTAGGTCTTCATAGAATCATTCAGCTTCAGCTTCTTCAGCATTACTGGTCGAGGCATAGACTTGGATCACTGTAATATTGAATGGTTTGCCTTGGAAACGAACAGAGATCATTCTGTTGTTTTTGAGATTGCATCCAAGTACTGCATTTCGGACTCTTTTGTTGACACTGATGGCTACTCCATTTCTTCTAAGGGATTCCTGCCCACAGTAGTAGATATAATGGTCATCTGAGTTAAATTTACCCATTCCAGTCCATCTTAGTTTGCTGATTCCTAGAATGTCGATGTTCACTCTTGTCATCTCCTGTTTGATCACTTCCAATTTGCCTTGATTCATGGACTTAACATTCCAGGTTCCTATGCAATATTGCTCTTTACAACTTCAAACCTTGCTTCTATCACCATTCCCATCCACAACTGGGTGCTGTTTCTGTTTTGGCTCCTTCCCTTCATTCTTTCTGGAGTTATTTCTCCACTGATCTCCAGTACCATATTGGGCACCTACTGACCTGGGGAGTTCATCTTTCAGTATCCTATCTTTTTGCCCTTTCATGCTGTTCATGGATTTCTCAAGGCAATACTGAAGTGGTTTGCCATTCCCTTCTCCAGTGGACCACATTCTGTCAGACCTCTCCACCATGACCCGTCTGTCTTGGGTGGCCCCACATGGCATGGCTTAGTTTCATTGAGTTAGACAAGGTTGTGGTCCATGTGATCAGATTGGCTTGTTGTCTGTGACTGTGGTTTCAGTCTGTCTGCCCTCTGATGCCCTCTCTCAGTGCCTACCATCTTATTTGGGTTTCTCTTATCTTGGACATGGGGTATCTCTTCACAGCTGCTCCAGCAAAGTGCAGCCGCTGCTCCTTACTTTGTACGTGGGGTAGCTCCTCTCAGCCGCGCTTCCACGCCACTTTTGCAGCCGCCATGCTTCCACGCCTTTAGAAATTTTAGCAATACAGTATTTTTAATAATGTACATAATTTTTCAGATGTAATGTTATTACACACTTAATAAACTACACCACAGTGTAAAAATGACTTTTATATGCATTGGGAAATCAAAAATTCCTGTAACTCACTTTACTGAATTATTCACTTTATTGTGGTAGTCTGAAATTGAACTCACTATATCTTCAAGGTATGCTTGTAAACACAATTTCTGTGCAGAAATCAAGATACTTTTTCTCCTATAAAGTAAGAATTGTTCTGAGTAATTCATTAGTAACCTCCTTTGTAATTTAAGAAGAGAGAAAGTCACAGGCACTGACTGATGAATCTTAGTAGACATTCTTTTCTTTTATGACTATGTCTAATGTATAACATTAAAAAGTTTAGTTCATAGAAACATTACAAAAGCATATATAAGAAGAAAAAATAAACATGAGCATAACTGGATTAGAAAATAAAATACGGAGACAAGGGTTTTCAGAGTTAAATCAATGAGAATATTAATAAGTGATTCCCAATACACAATTCAGGCATATTATGGAATTGGCAACCACTATGTATTGTTATCTCAGGTTCAGTTCAGTTCATTCGCTCAGTCGTGTCTGAATCTTTGCAACCCCATGGACTGCAGCGTGCCAGGCCTCCCTATCCATTGCCATCTCCCGGGGTTTACTCAAACTCATGTCCTTTGAGTTGGTGATGCCATCCAACCATCTCATCCTCTGTTGTCCCCTTCCCCTCCTGCCTTCAATCTTTCCCAACATCAGGGTCTTTTCAAATGATTCAGCTCTTCTCAGCAGGTGGCCAAAGTATTGGAGCTTCAGCTTCAGCATCAGTCCTTCCAATGAATATTCAGGACTGATTTCTTTTAGAATGGACTGGTTGGATCTCCTTGAAGCCCAAGGGACTCTCAAGAGTCTTCTCCAAACCACAGTGCAAAATTATCAGTTCTTTGGTGCTCAGCTTTCTTTATAGTCCAACTCTCACATCCATACATGACTACTGGAAAAACCATAGCTTTGACTAGGTGGACCTTTGTCAGCAAAGTAATGTCTCTGCTTTTTAATATGCTCTCTAGTTTGGTCAAAACTTTTCTTCCAAGGAGCAAGCGTCTTTTAATTTCATGGCTGCAGTCACCATCTGCAGTGATTTTGGAGCCCCAAAAAATTAAGTTTGTCATTGTTTCCACTATTTCCCCATCTATTTGCCATGAAGTGATGGGACCAGATGCCATGATCTTAGTTTTCTGAATGTTGAGCTTTAAGCCAACTTTTTCACTCTCTTTCACTTTCATCAAGAGGCTCTTTAGTTCTTCATTTTCTGCCATAAGGATGGTGTCATCTGCATAGGAAATAGTATTTCTAGTTACCCTCAGTCCTAATAATGTCTGCATTTCTATTACCTATTGGAGTAATGATGCATAATAGGTACCTAGTAGATGTTTTAGAGAGTCTGAACAAGTGGATTGCAGTGTTGGTAATGATACAGTTGCTGGTTTTGTCAGTTTAGTAGTGAAGAAATATACTGGTCACTACATCTATACATTTGTGATTTTTGTCAGATACAGTCAATAAATGTTACTTAGTAGTAATCTATTCTATATATTGAGTCATCATGATAATCTAAAAATCCAGTGCCCACCTTCAAGATTATGAGATTGTGATTCAGTTGCTCGGAGATGAGACCTAAGCATCAGTACTCTTAAAATCTCCGAAAGTTATGAAACTATGAAATGAAGATTAGGAACCACGGGAGTTTAGCCCACGTAGCCTATTTTGCCAACTGAAAGTCCATGATCATCACCTGTATACAGTAGTCATTATCAAGCATCTTTTCCCAGCAATAACCCAAGTACACCAAATATTTTGGTCACACTAATTTTACCATGGTAGCCAAATTAATTGGGATAGCCTTAATAAAGATTTACCATTAGAGTTTTCTTATATTTAAAAACACATGTTGGGTGCCTACTTTGTGTAGGCAGGGTCCTACCCATGGGAATAAGTTAAAGAGCAAGGTAGACAGGGTACCTACTGTGTATGGTCCCTTCTCCATACAGAAATACTCAAGTGTAACTGACATACACAAAAATCAGTGTGAAATGCGAATATTTAATCTAGATCAGAGATTCAGGACAAGCTTCCAGGAGGGAAGACTTTGCATGAACATGAGTAGAGAGAGCATTCTGGGAAGAGGGAATGTATATGAACAGGACCAAGAGTGGCAAAGAGTTTTTGAAGTCGAGGAACTGAAAGAAGATTATTGTGGTTGAAACATAATTCATGAAGGGGAAGGCTGATTTTAACTGAAACTAGTGAGGTAGGTGCATTTGCTCAGATCATGAGAATAGGGATTTACCATATTTAAAAGTTTCACTCTTCTGAACAATATCAATTTTGTCCAATTTTTCTATTCTTTTCTTTCAGCTTTCTCTCTATCCAGTCACCAGCCTCTTCAAAGCCACTACATCTTTCTTCTTGTTACTCCTACTTATCTCCTTATTGAAACCAGTGTAATCCTTTAAAAGGAAAACTCTGATCATGTCATGCTACTGCTTAAAATCTTACAATAATTTCTCATCAACCAGGAAGATGTCCCCAGTATATGCTCACGTACTCCCTTTTGCATGCTCTCTCTCTTTCTCTCCTCTGAGATCATGTCATGGCTTATCACTCTCTCACCTTGCTCTAGCCATATTGAATTTATTTTAGTTGTTCCAATTTGCCAGACTCTCTCAAACAGGTTTTATCCTTTTCCTGCTTGTCATGTGTGATTTAACCTGGTCATCTGAGAACTCAAATGTATAATTTTTTTTCCCTAGTTAGATTATAAACCCACATGTATGCTAAGCTCCTAGCATACGACCTGGTCCATATGTGTTGAATTAACCTATAAGAGAAAGAATAATTGCATTGAGATGCTCTACTAAAAAAGTTCTGCCATAGTCAAACAAGCTATTTTTTCTTCAAATAATTTCCATTGGACACCTATCAAATGGTAATTTTTATTCCACATGTGAAAATATTTTTATGAAAAAATAGCCTGTGATATTATTGTGTCAAAAAATGAGGGATTTTTATCAGCTTTGGAAGAGACCAGAAACTGATGGGTAATGGGTAGAGCACCCTTCACACAGCCCTGTGAGCACAGAACTAGTCATATACCACTCACAACTCTTAGCCACTTTCACAACTCACTATGACAAATATTACCACAAAACCGCATGCTCCTCCAATTGCTTGACAGAAGCTCAGCTTGAAAAAGTTTCCTTCAGTGTAGATTTTCATGTTTCCAGCTAGTGATTGAAGTAAATGCTGTCACAGTCTGTGTGGACTTGGCACTCAAAATTTTTGATGCAAGAAAATGAAGGTGTGATTGGATGGCCATGCCCCAGGTCTCTGGTGAGTCCCTGGGATAGGCCACCAAGTAAGGGTCCTTAGTTTTCTGCAGGGAAGAATTCAAGAGCGAGACAATAAAGTGAAAGTGTTAGTTAGAGAGATACACACTCCATAGACAATATGTGGGATATCTCAGAAGACAAGAGGTAGGCCCCAAATATGGGATGGTTAATTTGAGGGGCTGGGTGATTTCATAGGCTAAGGAGTGGGAGGAATAGTCTAACTATCTTGGAGAAAGGGTGGGGATTTCTAGGAATTGGGACACCACCCACTTTTTGACCTTTTATGGTAGGCCTTGGAACTCTCATGGCACCATGGGTGTGTCATTTACTGGAAAGGAAAGTGCTAGTTGCTCAGTTGTGTCCAATTCTTAGTGATCCATGGGCTGTAGCCCACCCGGTTCCTCTGTCCATAGGATTCTCCAGGTAAGAATACTGGAGAGGGTTGCCATTTCCTTCTCCAGGGGATCTTCCAGATTCAGGAATTGAAAATTAAGGCGTCTCCCACACTGGAGGCAGATTCTTTACCATCTGAGCCACTAGGGAAACCTGTGTCATTTAGCGTGCCAGTGTATGACAGTGAGTGTATAATGAGGCTCAAGGTACATTGGAATTTGAATCTTCTGTCATCTTGGACCTAGGAGATTTTAATCAATTTTTGTCATATCCTGTTCTTCTTAACACTTGCACCATTCTTTTAAAGGTTGTGACCTGCCCCTTTCCTTCCTGTCCCAACTGGGGACTCAAATAAAGGAGCGTGGGAGGCCTGGAAGGTGAGAATAAAAGAGAAAATATCAAGAGTCAGAAAATAGGACAATATATGTCCCCCATGATGCAAACTCAGCTATCCTCGGAGAACCTAGATAATGTCCTATATTGTCTCTTTCCCAATGGGACAGAGGTAAGGCAAGACAATATTTTGCTAAGTAGCAGAAATGTTCAAAGCTTTAGGTGTGAGGTAGAGCAAGTTTTGAGGTGATTAGTTTGGAGGAAGATTGGATTCTTGATAATCACTAAGCTGTTGGAAGACATGAGATAGCAGAGAGTCTGTGACTCTTTGAAAGACATCTGGACCGCTTAAGCAATGAAGTGTTCAAAGCAATGCTTCATTTCCACAGGGATGAAATTGCTGGGCTATAGGTTGGAAATGAGGCAAATGAAATAAAAAAGAATTGTGATCCTAGTGGGGGAGAGGCATCAGGTGACGAGCAAGCTCCATTGACTGACAGGTACCTAGGTTTCCCACAGGGAATATTCTTAGGGCTGAAAGTTCAAACTACCCATGCTGGTAACAGAGATGAGGCTGCAGTCACACACCATGCTAGATGAGGATTCGTGGTACAGGGCCCAAGGAGGCCAAAGCCTATTGCCTGAAAGGATTTTCAATAGTTGTTAAGGACAATCATGGAAGTACGTGTGGGATAGAGAAAGTTGCCTTTACCAGGTTTTTCGTTTGATTTTGGTGCCTTGATGCATCATTTGGGCAGCCTAGTTTGACTTCTCCCAAGTCAGGTCTCAGCTGTAGCATCTCATCCTTCTCATGCATCCTTTTACTTAAATATTAACATTCAACAGATGTCTCTTTGCCATAATTTTAAAGTAATGACACTGAATAATGCAGTCCTTCTGGCAAGGAATAGAGAAGAAAAAAGTTTGGGGAAAGAGGTAGCATGATGTTAGCATAGCTCTGGAACAAGACTGCCTGGGTGTGTATCCTTACTAAGGGTATGATCATGTTAACCTCTATGTGATCTCAACTTCCTTATCTGTAAAATGGAGACAATAATGGCAGTATTTACTGTGTTGGGCCATTGTCAAGATTAAATGAGAAACTATAGGTAACATGCAGGGAAGAGTGCTCAATACAAAATTTTCAAGGAATCTCAGTGATTACTGCTTTTTTGAATTACCTAAATAAATCATGGCATTACAATGGCCCTCTACTCATCCAGGTATTGCTAGTGGTAAAGAAACCCTTCTGCCAACACAGGAGACATGAGACGTGGTTTCGATCCCTGGGTTGGGAAGATCCCCTGGAGGAGGGCATGGTAACCCACTCCAGTGGGTATTTTTGCTTGGAGAATCCCATGGACACAGGGGCCTGTGGTGCTACGGTCCAGAGGGTCACATTGAGTTGGACACGGCTTAAGTTACTTATCATGAGCACACACTACTCATCAGTAGGGGATGAAAGATTAGGCCTAAAAGATCAAACCTTAAAGATGGAAACACATCTAGAACACCCATATCTGTAAGTTTATCTTTAAACTCCACATCATGGGATGAGTAGTTAAAACAACTGATACACTGTAGCTCAACTACCTATAAATATGTGTCTTAAAGGAAGCGCTTTCACTTTTTAGATAGAACTAAGTCTCCAGAAATGACCTGAAGACAGCATCATTTATTGCTGAAGCCTAGTTGAATTTAACTTGGTGTGTGTCATCTTTCCTTAAACTTTATAGTATGTGGGGAAAAAAGTTCATCCATTTAAAAAAAAGTTGTATAATTTGCTTTTATTAACTTGGATAGCATTTTACCCTCTCTTCTGGATACTTTAAATGAGACTTTTTCTATATGTGTAGCAAATGCTCATATTAGTAAAAGGTAAATTGTTTTCATAATTAGACTTAGATGAAACAGAATAATCAATGAGTGGATGTATAAAAAATCTTAGCTTTTTAGTTGTTTTGTTGTATAAAGTTGTACACACAGTGAAATCTGAGATCATAATTCTTAAATTATGCCTGCCTTATTTTTACATTGATATGCAAAGTATTTTTTCAATTTTTTAAAAAAATTATTTGAAATATAGTTATTTATTAATAAAAAGGTGTGTTAGTCTCTGGTGTATAGCATAGAGATTCTTTTTTAAGATTATGTTTGATATAGGTGATTACATGTTATTGGGTATAATTTCCTGTGTTAGACCATAAATTATTGTTGCTTATCTATTTCACGTCTAGCAGTTTGTATTTGTTAATCCCATAGCCTTCCCTCCCCTTTCACTTTAGGTAATCAAAAGTTTGATTTCCTTTTCTGAGAGTCTGTTCCTGTTTTGTGAAATGCAATGAAATGATGTTAGTCACTCAGTTGTGTCCAACTCTTTGCAATCCCATGGACTGTAGCCCGCCAGGCTCTTCTGTCCATGGGATTCTCCAGGCAAGAATACTGGAGTGGGCAGTCATTCTCTTCTTCAGGGGATCTTCCCAACCCAAGGATCAAAC
This sequence comes from Giraffa tippelskirchi, assembly GCF_054371585.1. Lineage (NCBI taxonomy): Eukaryota > Metazoa > Chordata > Mammalia > Artiodactyla > Giraffidae > Giraffa > Giraffa tippelskirchi. The sequence goes on from NC_137277.1 coordinate 112,334,529, forward strand.
TGAAGTCTCCAACATCGTAGGCAGATTCTTTACAGTCTGAGCCACCAGGGAAGCCCATTCATGTTTTATATATACATTCAATTGTATTACTATTTAGATTCCACATATGAATTATATCATAAAGTATTTGTCTCTATCTTGGCAATATTTCATTCTCTTTTATGGCTAAGTTATATCCCATTTTGTGTACGTGTGTATGTGTGTGTGTGGCACTTGTTCAAATCACTTCAGTTGTGTCCTGACTTTTTGTGACCCTATGGACTGTACCCTGCCACGCTGCACTATCCATGGGGTTTTCCTGACAAGAATACTGGAGTGGGTTGCCATGCCCTCCTCCAGGGGATCTTCCTGAGCCAGGGCTTAAACCCACATCTCTTGCATTGGCAGGTGGAGTCTTTACCACTAGTCATTAGCACCACCTGGGAAACCCATATGTGTGTGTATGTGTGAGAGAGAGAGACCTTAGTCGCTCAGTTGTGTTCAACTCTTTGTGACACTTTGGACTGTAGGCTCCTCTGTCCATGGGATTTTTCAGGCAAGAACACTGGAGCAGTGATAGCTTACGGTGAATGGTATCAGATTCATGGTCTCCGAAGAAGATTTAGCTTCAGGACCAGGGACCAGGCTTGATCCCTCACGAGCTTTTGTGTAGCAGAGTTTTACAAAAGTGAAAAAGGGACAGAGAAAGCTTCTGACACAGACATCAGAGGGGGACAGAGAATGCCCCACTCGCTAGTCTTAGCAATGGAGCTATATACTTTTTCAATTAGTCATTACAATAAATCAAAAGAATGTTTCAAGGTTGTAAAGATCTTACTAGACCCACTCCCACAATTTACATTTTAAGATGACAGGATTAGAACTAACAATAGAAAGATCTTACCATACCCACTCCCATAATATACATTTTAAGATAACAGAATTGGTCAGAAGGTTTCCAAGGAGAGACTGTCCTCAAGCAGAATACATTGTTGGTGTCAGACTTTATTTTGGGGGGCTCCAAAATCACTGCTGATGGTGATTGCAGCCATGAAATTAAAAGACACTTACTCCTTAGAAGGAAGGTTATGACCAATCTAGATAGCATATTTAAAAGCAGAGACAATACTTTGCCAACAAAGGTCCGTCTAGTCAAGGCTATGGTTTTTCCAGTGGTCATGTATGGATGTGAAAGTTGGACGGTGAAGAAAGCTGAGCGCAGAAGAATTGATGCTTTTGAACTGTGGTGTTGGAGAAGACTCTTGAGAGTCCCTTGGACTTCAAGGAGATCCAACCAGTCCATCCTAAAGGAGATCAGTCCTGGGTGTTCATTGGAAAGACTGATGTTGAAGCTGAAACTCCAATACTTTGGCCACCTCACGCGAAGAATTGACTCATTGGAAAAGACCCTAATTCTGGGAAGGATTGAAGGCAGGAGGAGAAGGGGATGACAGAGGATGAGATGGTTGGATGGCATCACCGACTCAATGGACATGGGTTTGGGTAAACTCCGGGAGTTGGTGATGGACAGGGAGGCCTGGCGTGCTGCAATTCATGGGGTCGCAAAGAGTTGGACACGACTGAGTGACTGAACTAACTAACTAACTAAGACTAAGGAATGTAGAAAAAAAAAGTTTGTCCTTTCCTCCTGCTTGAGAATTCCAGACCCCTACTATCTTCTACTGGAGAGCCCCAGACCCCTCTCTCCTCCTTGGGACTTATCAACCTACCTAGGAATTGACTCAGTAGGTTACTGTTTCCTTCTTCCTGAGATCTTCCCAATCTAGGGATCAAACCCACCTCTCCTGTGTCTCTTGTTACCTGAAACTATCACAACACTGTTAATCAGCTATACCCCCAATGCAAAATAAAAATTTTAAAAGAAAAAAGAAAAATGCCAGCTGTTTAACCTTGACTTAATCATACACTTTAATGTAATCTTTGCCATTTTCCCATCCTATCTTAGAAAGTAACTTCCTCACCAGTTGTGAAGTTCAATTTTAGGGTTCTATTCCTTCCAGGGCTCACATGCATCATAGGAATATCAGCCGTGGGACATGAGGCCAACTTGCCACCTGCTTTTTACATCTGCCAAGGCTTTTCCCACATATCACCCATCTCGATCCACTTAGCTGTTGAGGTTGTTTGTGCTAATTAAATGCTAATCTTCTTTTTTTTTAATTTATTTTTTATTTTTAACCATTTTAAATTGAAGTATAATTAATTTGCAATGTTGTGTTAGCTTCAGGTATATGGCAAGGTTATTCAGTTTTATATATATTCTTTTTCAGATTCTTATCCACTATATGTTATTACAAGATATTAGATATATTTACCTGTGCTATATGGTCAGACTTTTTAATTAATTTTTATGGGAGTATATTTGCTCTGCAATGTTGTGAGTTTCTCTGCAATATTGAATAGCAAAATGAATCAGCCATATATATATGTATACACACATACACACACATATATTTATATATATATATATATATATATATTCTATCTCTTTTTCTTTAATTTCCTTCTCATTTAGCACAGAGCATTGAGTAGAGTTCTCTGTGCTACACAGGAGGTTCTCATTAGTTATCTGCTTTATACATAGTTTGAGCATTCTATGACATTGCCTTTCTTTGGGATTGGAATGAAAACTGACCTTTTCCAGTCCTATGGCCACTGCCAAGTTTTCCAGATTTGCTGGCATATCGAGTGCAGCACTTTCACAGCATCATCTTTCAGGATTTGAAATAGCTCAACTGGAATTCCATCACCTCCACTAGCTTTGTTCGTAGTGATGCTGTCTAAGGCCCACTTGACTTCACATTCCAAGATGTCTGGCTCTAGGTGAGTGATCACACCATCGTGATTATCTGGGTCGTGAAGATCTTTTTTTGTACAGTTCTTCTGTGTATTCTTGCCACCTCTTCTTAATATCTTCTGCTTGTGTTAGGTCCATACTATTTCTGTCCTTCATCGAGCCCATCTTTACATGAAATGTTCCCTTGGTATCTCTAATTTTCATCAAGAGATCTCTAGTGTTTCCCATTCTGTTGTTTTCCTCTATTTCTTTGCATTGATCGCTGAGGAGGGCTTTCTTATCTCTCCTTGCTATTCTTTGGAACTCTGCATTCAGATGGGAATATCTTTCCTTTTCTCCTTTGCTTTTCACTTCTCTTCTTTTCACAGATATTTGTAAGGCCTCCTCAGACAGCCATTTTGCTTTTTTGCATTTCTTTTCCATGAGGTTGGTCTTGATCCCTGTCTCCTATACAACGTCACGAACCTCTGTCCATAGTTCATCAGGCACTGTCTATCAGATCTAGTCCCTTAAATCTATCTGTCACTTCCACTGTATAATCATAAGGTATTTAATTTAGGTCATACCTGAATGGTTAGTGGTTTTCCCTACTTTCTTCAATTTAAGTCTGAATTTGGCAATAAGGAGTTCATGATCTGAGCCACAGTCTGCTCCTGGTCTTGTTTTTGCTGACTGTATAGAGCTTCTCCATCTTTGGCTACAAAGAATATAATCAATCTGATTTCTCTGTTGACCATCTGGTGATGTCCATGTGTAGAGTCTTCTCTTGCATTAAGAAAGGCAATGCCAAAGAATGCTCAAACTACTGCACAATTGCACTCATCTCACATGCTAGTAAAGTAATGCTCAAAATTCTCCAAGCCAGGCTTCAGCAATATGTGAACTTCCAGATGTTCAAGCTGGTTTTAGAAAAGGCAGAGGAACCAGAGATCAAATTGCCAACATCCGATGGATCATCGAAAAAGCAAGAGAGTTCCAGAAAAACATCTATTTCTGCCTTGTTGACAATGCCAAAACCTTTGACTGTGTGGATCACAATAAACTGTGGAAAATTCTGAAAGAGATGGGAATACCAGACCATCTGACCTGTCTCTTGAGAAACCTGTATGCAGGTCAGGAAGCAACAGTTCGAACTGGACATGGAACAACAGACTGGTTCGAAATAGGAAAAGGAGTACGTTAAGGCTGTATATTGTCATCCTATTATTTAACTTATATGCAGAGTACATCATGAGAAACACTGGGCTGGAAGAAACACAAGCTGGAATCAAGATTGCCGGGAGAAATATCAATAACCTCAGATATGCAGATGACACCACCCTTATGGCAGAAAGTGAAGAAAAACTAAAGAGCCTCTTGATGAAAGTGAAAGAGGAGAGTGAAAACGTTGGCTTAAAGCTCAACGTTCAGAAAACTAAGATCATGGCATCTGGTCCCATCACTTCATGGGAAATAGATGGGGAAACAGTGTCAGAATTTATTTTTATGGGCTCCAAAATCACTGCTGATGGTGATTGCAGCCATGAAATTAAAAGACACTTACTCCTTAGAAGGAAGGTTATGACCACACCTAGATACCATATTTAAAAGCAGAGACATTACTTTGCCAACAAAGGTCCATCTAGTCAAGGCTATGGTTTTTCCAGTGGTCATGTATGGATGTGAGAGTTGGACAGTAAAGAAAGGTGAGCACAGAAGAATTGATGCTTTTGAACTGTGGTGTTGGAGAAGACTCTCAAGAGTCCCTTGGACTGCAAGGAGATCCAACCAGTCCATCCTAAAGGAGATCAGTCCTGGGTGTTCATTGGAAGGACTGATGTTGAAGCTGAAACTCCAATACTTTGGCCACCTCATGCGAAGAGTTGACTCATTGGAAAAGATCCTAATGCTGCGAAGGATTGGGGGCAGGAGGAGAAGGGGATGACAGAGGATGAGATGGTTGGATGGCATCACCGACTCAATGGACATGGGTTTGGGTAAACTCCGGGAGTTGGTGATGGACAGGGAGGCCTGGCGTGCTGAGATTCACGGGGTCGCAAAGAGTCGACACATCTGAGCGACTGAACTGTTCTCAACTTATACATAGTATCATTAGTGTATATCTATTCATCCCAATCTCTCAATTCATCCAACCCTTGCTTTCCCACATGGTATCTATATCTATATCTCTGTTTGTGCATTGCAAATAAGACCACCGATTCCACATATATGCATTAATATATATTTGTTTTTCTGTTTCTAACTTATTTCACTCTTTATAAGAGTTTCTAAGTCCATTCTTGTGTCTGCAAATGACTCTACTGTGTTCTTTTTTTTTTTATGTTGAGTAATATTCCATCATCTATATGTACCACATCTTCTTTATTCATTCCTCTGTTGATGGACATTTATTTTGGTTCCATGTCTTAGCTACTGTGAATAGTGCTGCTATGAACATAGAGGGTGCATGTATCTTTTTGAATTATATTTTTGTCAAAGTATACGTCCAGGAGTGGAATTGTTGGATTGTATATATGGTAATTCTATTTTTAGTTTTCTGAGAACCTTCATACTGTTTTCCATAGTGGCTACACAAACTTACATTCCCACCAGTGGTATACAAGGGTTTGCTTTTCTCCACACCCTTGCCAGCATTTGTTGTTTGTATACATTTTAATGATGGCCATTCTGACTGCTGTGAGGTGGTACTTCATTGTAGTTTTGATTTGTGTTTCTCTAACGTTAGTGATTTTGAGCATGTTTTCCTGTGCCTCTTGGCCACCTGTATGTCTATGACTTCTTTGGAGACATGTCTATAGGTCTTCTACCTATTTCTTGACTGGATTGTTTGTTTTTGTTTTTGTTGTTGAATTGTATGAGCTCTTTGTACATTTGGGGGGCTTCCCCAGTGTCTCTGTGGTAAAGAGTCTGCCTGCACTGCAGGAGAAGAGGGAGACACAGGTTCAGTCTCTGGGTTGGAAAGGTCCCCTGGAGAAGGAAATAGCAACCCACTCCAGTATTTTTGCCTGGAAAATCCCATGAACAGAGGAGCCTGGTGGGCTGCAGTCCATGGGGTCACAAAAAAGTTGGGCATGACTTAGTGACTGAGGACGCATGCTTTATATAATTTGGAGATTAAGTCATTGCCAGTAACATCGATTCCAAATATTTTCTTCCGTTCTGTAGGTTGTCTTTGCTTGTTTTATGGTTTCCTTTGCTGTGCAACAGCTTGTAAGTTTGATTGGGTCACATTTGTTTATTTCTAGTTTTATTTCCATTGCCTTGGGAGATTAAGAAAACATTGAAACAATTTATGTCAGAGAATATTTTGCATACTTTCTCTTCTAGATGTTCCATGGTGTCATGTCTTTAAGCCATTTTGAGTTTATTTTTTTGCATGGTGTGAGGGTATGTTCTAACATCATTGATTTCCATGCAGTTATCCAACAGTCCCAGTATCACCTGCCTGCTGAAATAAGACACTGTCTTATTTCCACTTTATATTCTTCCCTCCTTTGTGGAAGATTTATTGACATTAAGTGTGTGGGTTTATTTCTGGGCTCTCTATTCTGTTCCACTGATACATGTGGCTGCTTTTGCACCAAGGCCACACTGCTTTTATTACTGTAACTTTGTAGTATCATCTGAAGTCTGAGGGAGATATGCTTTCTCTTTCCCCCTGTCAGAATTGTTTGGGCAATTTTGTGTCTTTTAAGGTCCCATATAAATCTTAGGATTATTTTTTCTATTTCTGTGAAATATGTTGTGGGTAATTTGATAGGATAAACTGTGATAAAACCTATATAGTGTATAAACCTATATAGTGTATTAAAAAGCAGAGACATCACTTTGCCAACACAAGTCTGTAAAGTGAAAGCTATGGCTTTTCCAGTAGTCATGTACGGATGTGAGAATTGGACCATAAAGAAGGCTGAGTGCCGAAGAATTGATGGCTTTCAAACTGATGGCGCTGGAGAAGACTGTTGAGAGTCCCTTGAACAGCAAGGAGATCAGTCAATCCTAAAGGAAATCAACCCTAAATATTCACTGGAAGGAGTGATGCTGAAGCTGAAGCTCCAATACTTTGGCCATCTGATGTGAAGAACTGACTCATTGGAAAAGACCCTGATGCTGGGAAAGATTGAAGGCGGGAGGAGAAGGGGACGACAGTGGATGAGACAGTTAAATAACATCACTGAATTAATGGACATGAGTTTGAGCAAACTCTGGGAGATAGTGAAGGACAGGGAAGCCTGCTGTGCTCCAGTTTATGGGGTTGCAAAGAGTCAGACGTGACTTAGTGATTGGACAACAAAAAATTCGATAGGGATTGCATTAAAACTGTAGACTGCTTTGCATAGATTTCTAAGTTTGTTTGTGGGGTTTGTTTTTTTTTTTTTGGTGTGCTTTTGAAACACAGTTTTTCTTTTACATTCCCTTTAGGATAGCTTATCATTAGTGTAAATAAATTCAATTGATTTCTGAAGGCTAATCTTGTATCCTACTCCTTTGCTGAATTCATTTATTAAATCTATTAGTTTTTCTGTGGGGTTCTTAGGGTTTTCTATATATAGTATGTCATCTGCATATAGTAACAATTTTACCTCTTCCCTTCCAATTTGTTTACCTTTATTTCTTTTTCTTATTGGATTGTTGTCGCTAGGACTTCCAATACTATGTTAAATAGGAGTTGTGAGAGTAAGGATCCTTGTCTTGTCCCATATTTTAACAGGAAGGCTTTCAGCTTTTCACTGTTGAGTATTTTACTGACTCAGCTTGTAGTAAATGACTTTTATTATATTGATATATGTTCCCTGTATACCCACTTTGGTCAGTTTTTATCATGAGTGGATGTTGAATTTTGTCAAATGCCTTTTCTGCATCTATTGAGATCATCATGTGATTTTTGACTTTTCTTTTGTTAATGTGGTATATTACACTGATTTGCATATGTTAAACTATCCATGTGAACTTGGAATGAATCCCATGTGGTCATGGTGTATGATCTTTTTACATGTTGTTGAATTCTGTTTGATAATATTTTGTTAAGAATTTTTGCATTTATATTCAAGTAAATTGTCCTGTACTTTTCTTTTTTGGTGGTATCTTTATCTGGTTTTGGTATCAGGGTGATGATAAATTCATACAATGTATTTGGGAGTTTTCCTTCCTTTATGATCTTTTGGAAGAGAATGAGAAGGATTAGTAGAAATTCTTTTTGTATGTTTGGTAGAATTCACCTGTAAAGCCCCCTGGTCCTGGACTTTTATTTCTATGGAGCTTATTATTATTATTAAAGATTCTATTTCACTTGTAGTGATTCATCTTTACAAATTATCTAGTCCTTGACTAAATTTTTGTGAGCTGTATGTTTCTAAAAAGTTGTCCATTTCTTCTCAGTTGTCAATTTTTTGGGCTTCATTATTCATAGTATTCTCTCTCTCTTTTTTTTTTGTATTTATGTGGTTATCAGTTGTGATTTATATTTCTTCATTTCTTATTTTGTTTACTTGAGTTTTCTCTTTTTTATGTTTGGTGAGTATGGCCAGAGATTTGTCAACTTTTTTTTATCCTTTCAAAGAACCAGCTCTTGGGTTTATTGATTTTTTTTTCTATTGTTTTTATAAATCTTTATTTATTTCCTCTCTGATCTTTGTTTCTTTATTATTTCCTTTATTCTGCTAGATTTAGGTTTTGTATGTTCTTGTTTTTGTAATTCTTTTATGTGGTATGTTAGGTTGTTTATTTGAGATTTTTCTGGTTTTTTGAAGAAGGCCTATTTTGCTATGAACTTCTAAGAATTGCTTTTGCTGCATTCCATAGATTTTGTATTGATTGTATTTTCATTGTTGATTGTCTTAAGGTACTTTTAAATTTCCAATTTTTTATTTTCTCACTGACCCATTGGTTTTATAGTAGCATTTTGTTTAGTTCCCATTTGAACTTTTTTTTTTAAATCAATTCTTTTCCTGTGGTTGATTTCTAATTTCATTCTACTGTGGTCACAGAAGATGCTTGAAATAATTTCTATACTCTTAAATTTGTTGCAGTTAGCTTTGTGCCCTAGTATGTGGTGAATGCTAGAGAATGTTCCAGATGCACTTGAAAAGTATGTATATTTTGTATTATTTAATGGATGTAATGTTTTGAAAGTACCAATTAAGTCTATCTCTTCCATTGTATTATTTAGAATATCTGTTACCTTATGGATTTTCCTTCTAGAAGGTCTGTCCATTGATGTGAGCAGGGTGTTAAAGTCTTCTACTATTAATGTACCCTGATTATTTTCTCCCTTTATGTCTGTTAGTATTTGTTTTATATGTTTGGGTGCTTTCATATTAGATGCACATATGATGATGAGTGTAAATTCCCCTTCTTTTATTGATGCTTTCATTATTATATACTGTCCTTTATCCTCCTTTATGGACTTTGTTTTAAAGCCTGCCTTATCTGATATGAGTATTGCAGCTCACATTTCCTTGTCATTTATGTGTACATGAAATATATTACTCTATCCCCTCACTTTCAATGTATGTGTGTCTTTTGCCCTATGGTGGGTCTCTTACTGGCATCATATTGTAGGCTTTTGCTTTTTTAATCCAGTCTGCCACTCTGTCTTTTGATTGAAGCATTCAGTCCACTGACCTTTAAAGTAATAATTGATACCTATGTATTTATTTCCACTTTAAGCTTTGTTTTCCAGTTGATTCTATTTCCTCTTTGTTCCTTTCTTTTTCTTTTTGTTGTTTGATGCCACTTTAAGAATTGTTTTCCAGTGGATTTTATGTTTCTTCTTTTTCTTCTCTTTTTTTGTGGTCTGATTATTTCTTTTCATTTTATGCTTGTGTCTCTTCCTTTTGGTTTTTTATTTGTCATTGCCTTGTTTTCAAGTATGTTAACTCTTTCCTATATATACTTTAGACTGATACTCATATATGCTCAAATATACATTCTAAAAAAAAAACTACAGTTTCTTAGTCTCCTTCCACACATTTTATGATCTTGATGTGCCTTTTTACATCTTCACATTTACCCTTTTGCTGTTCCTTGTGTTTACATCACTTTCATAAGTGGGATTGTTTTCTTCTTTTGATCTGTATAATGGCTAATTCAAATGATTTACCCTCCAGTTGTGATTTCCTCCTTCCTATTTCTTCTTGCTTCTTTTCTATTTAGAAAAGACATTTCATTATTTCATTTAGGATCAGTTTAATATTACTGTATTCTTGTAGTTTTTGCTTGTCCGAGAAATTATCCCCCCCCCCCGCCCCCACACCCATTCTAAATGATAGTCTTGCTAAGTAGATTATACTAGGTTGGACATTTTTCACTTTCAAGGCTTTGAATATACTTTACCACTCCCCTCTGGTCTGCAGCATTTCTGTAGAGAAATCAGTTGGTAACCTTATGGAACTTCCCTTTTAATTAACTGTTTGTTGTCATCTTGCTACCATTAGAAACTCCTCTTTTATCTTTAACTTTTGCCATTTTTATTATAATGTCTATGTATAGGTATGTTTGGGTTCATTTTGGTTAGGATAGTCTGTAGTTCCTATATTTAGATATCTGTTTCCTTCTTTAAGTTTGGAAATTTTTCAATCATAATTTCTTCAAATACATTTTCAATCCCGTTTGCTCTTTCTTCTTCTAGAATTCTTAATATATATAAATTTACATACTTTCTATCATCCCATTTGTCTCTTAAATTGCATTTTGTTGTTGTTGTTGTTTTGTTTTTTGTTTTTCCATTTGGCTTTCTATCTGCAGTTTTGACTGGGTAATTTCCATTATTCTATCTTCCAGGTCACTTATTCTTTATTCGTCATTATTCATTCTGCTGTTCATTGCCCTTAGCTCAGCTTCCATCATGGTAAATGAGTTTTCTAATTTTCCTTTTCTTTCTTTTATAATTTGTAGTTACTTTTTAAAGTAATTTGCATTTCTGTCAATAGCCTTTTTAAAATTCCTCTGGTATTTTCATTACTTCCTTTTTAAACTTGGTGTCTATGAGACTTATGAAGAGGTTTATCTCATCGTTTGTTCCTTCAGAGAAATTTTCTTGGTTTTTTAACTGGATGTGGTTCCTTTGCTTCTTCATTTTGTTTCTATTTCTCTTAAACTCTGTTGAGTTTAGGAGAAACAATTTTCTACTGTACTCTTGGAGGAAGTATCCTTGTGTGGCTCATGTGGGTTTAATATTTTTTTGGCATGAGGGCTGTTTTTGTTTTAGCTGTTTTGGATGCTTGCTGTCTCTTTCTTCAATGTGTGCTGGCCATTATCCTCTTGGTGGGTGATATGCAAGTACATGATCCACATGTGCTCCCAGGAAGGTAAGAGCAGAAGCTGGCACCTTGAGACATTTAGTGGTGGTGCTGGTGGGCCACACATCTCCTGAGGAGACAGGGGCACTGGTTGGTGCCAGGTTAAGGTGCTGGTAGGTCATGCATGCTTCCAGGAAGGTGGAGGCAGTGGTCAGCACCTTCTCACAGAACCCTCAGCAGCAGCAGGCTTCCACACGCTCTTCTGGAGTCTGAGATAGTAGGAGCAGCTCATGATTGCCCCCAGATCTTGTTTAACGAGTGCCTGCTGCCTGAAAGCACACACACACAGAAAGAAACTCCTGTGGTGGTCTGGCCCTTCTCCTCATTGCCCTCTGGCAATGGTGGGCCCAGAATTCTTCCTGTACTGCTTGAGTTGTGATGCACCTTGCCCTAGCCCTCTCTGGCTGTCTCCACACAGTCAACACAGTCCTCTCCGTAGGTCTGACCTCTGAAGCTCAAGGCTCGGTACCCAGAGCCCACCCACCCCAGTGGACAAGTGTCTCAGGTGAGAAGTGCTAAGCAGCAGCACAAAACATCTGTTCGGGTCTCTCTCCCTATGCCCTTCATAAACAGGTGGCTGAGTTCTCCTCTGAGCCTCCAAAGCTCCTCCTGTGTTCCAGCTTATCTTGCCATCAGTACAGGGACTTCCCAGTGTGTGGAAACCTTTTCCTGTTTCATAGCTCCCTCCCAGGGTCACAAGTCCCATCCTGATTTGTTTCTTTCTTTTTTTTTTCTTACTCAGTTACATGAAGTTTCTTGGCCTTTTGCAAGTCTCTTTTGGCAGTTTTCTGTAGATGTTTTGTGAGAATAATTCCACATGTAGAATCATTTTTGATGTATTTGTGGTAGAAGGTGAGTCCTACATCCTATTCACCTGCCATTTTGATCTAATATTCTTAATGCAGCTTTAAATGAGATTGTATTTTTACTTTTTTCATATATTTTTTTTTTTTTTAGTATATAGGAAAGCAACAGATTTCTATGTATTAATCAACTATCCTGAAACCTTACTGAATGTTTATTCTTTGGATGGAAACGTTAGGATTCTCTATATACAGCATCATACCATTTGCAAATAGTGTCAGTTTACATCTTTCCTTTCAATTTGGATATTTCTTCTACTTTTTCTTGTCTGATTGCTGTAGCTAGGACTTCCAATATTATGTTAAATAGAAACAGTAAGATTAGGCCTCCTTGTCTTATTTCTGAATTTAGCAGGAAGGCTTTCAGCTTTTTACTGTTGAGTAGTTGAGTAGTGGTGGGTTTGTTCTAAGGGCCTTTATTATGTTTAGATATGCTTCCTCTATACCCACTTTAATGAGAGTTTATATCATTAATGAATGCTGAATTTTGTAAAGTGATTTCCTGCATCTATTGAGATGATAATGTGGTGATTGTGTTTCCCTTTGTTGATATGGTGCATCCCATTGGTTGATTTCCATTTGTTGAACCATCCTTGTGACATTGGAATCGGTCCAGTTCCGTCACTTGGTTGAATCCGACTCTTTGTGACCCCATGGACTGCAGCATGCCAGGCCTCCCTGTCCATCGCCAATTCCCAGAGTTTACCCAAACTCTCGTCTATTGAGTCGGTGATGCCATCCAACCATCTCATCCTCTGTTGTCCCCTTCTTCTCCCACCTTCAATCTTTTCCAGCATCAGGGTCTTTTCTAATGAGTCAATTCTTCGCATCAGGTTGCGAGAGTATTGAAGTTTCAGCTTCAGCATCAGTCGTTCCAATGAATATTTAGGACCGATTTCCTTTAGGATGGACTGGTTGGATCTCCTTGCAATCCAAGGGACTCTCAAGAGTCTTCTCCAACACCACATTGGGATAAATCTAACTTAATCATGATGTGTGCTCCTTTTTGTGTATTATTGAGTTCTGTTTGCAAATATTTTCTTGAGAATTTTTACATCTCTATCAAAGGTAAACAATTTAAAAAAGAAAGTGCAATTTTATTTTTTGTAATGCCTTTCTCTGATTTTAGTATTTGACCACCTGACATGCCTCTTGAGAAACCTGTATGCAGGTCAGGAAGCAACAGTTAGAACTGGACATGGAACAACAGACTGGTTCCAAATAGGAAAAGGAGTACGTCAAGGCTGTATATTGTCACCCTGCTTATTTCACTTATATGCAGAGTACATCATGAGAAACGCTGGGCTGGAGGAAGCACAAGGTGGAATCAAGATTGCCAGGAGAAATATCAATAACCTCAGATACGCAGATGACACCACCCTTATGGCTGAAAGTTAAGAAGAACTAAAGAGCCTCTTGATGAAAGTGAAAGAGGAGAGTGAAAAAGTTAGCTTGAAGCTCAACATTGAGAAAACTAAGATCACGGCATCCGGTCCTATCACTTCATGGCAAATAGATGGAGAAACAGTGGAAACAGTGGCTGACTTTATTTTGGGGGGCTCCAAAATCACCGCAGATCATGATTGCAGCCATGAAAGTAAAAGACGCTTACTCCTTGGAAAGAAGGTTATGACCACCTAGACAGCATATTAAAAAGCAGAGACATTACTTTGTCAACAAATGTCCATCTAGTCAAGGCTATGGTTTTTCCAGTAGTCATGTATGGATGTGAGAGTTGAGCTATAAAGAAAGCTGAGCGCTGAAGGATTGATGCTTTTGAACTGTGGTGTTGGAGAAGACTCTTGAGAGTCCCTTGGACTGCAAGGAGATCCAACCAGTCCATCCTAAAGGAAATCAGTCCTGAATGTTCATTGGAAGGACTGATGTTGAAGCTGAATCTCCAATACTTTGGCCACCTGATGCAAAGAGCTGACTCATTTGAAAAGACCGTGATGCTGGGAAGATTGAGGGCAGGAGGAGAAGGGGATGACAGAGGATGAGATGGTTGGATGGCATCACCGACTCAATGGACATGAGTTTGAGTAAGCTCCTGGAGTTGGTGATGGACAGGGAGGCCTGCCGTGCTGCGGTTCATGGGGCTGCAAAGAGTCAGACAAAACTGAGCCACTTAACTGAACTGAATTTTGGCCTTGTAGAATGACTATTGAAGTGTTCTCTCCTTGTCATTGCTTTGGAATAGTTTAAGAAAGATAGATATATGTTCTGATTTTTATGTTTGGTAGAATTCCTCAGTAAATCTGTCTGGTCCTGGATTTTTGTTTGAATGGGTTTTAACTGCCAATTAATTTCAACTTTAGTCATCCGTCTGTTCCAACTGTTTTGTTTTTTTTTTCCACTTATTTTTAATTTTTATTAGAGTCTAATTCCTTTACAATGATGTGTTGGTTTATGCTGTACAGCAAAGTGAATCAGTTATATGTATACATATATCCCGTCTTTTTTAGATCTCCTTCCCATTTAGGTCACCACAGATCGTTGACTACAGTTCCTTGTGATAAACAATAGGTTGTCATTAGTTATCTATTTTATACATAATACTGTGTACATGTCAGTCCTAACAGTTTAATTCATTCTTGCTCCTTCTTCATACATTGGTATCCTTATGTTTGTTCTCTGCATCTATGTCTCTATTTCTGCTTTATAAATAAGTTTGCCTGTACTAGATTTTTCTAGATTCCACATATAAGTGATATTATACAATGTTTGTTTTTCTCTTTCTGACTTACTTCACTCTGTATGACAGTCCCTAGGTTTATCTATGTCTCTGAAAATAGCACTATTTCATTCCTTTGTATGAAGGGGTAATATTCCATTATATATGTACCACATTTTATTTATCTATTCCTCTGTTGATGGACCTTTAGGTTGCTTCCATGTCCTGGCTATTGTAAATAGCACTGCAATATATATTGGGGGTACATGAATATTTGGGGGTTATCGTTTTCTTCAGGTATATGCCCAGGCATTAGGATTGTTGGGTCATATGGTAATTCTATTTTTAGTTTTCTGAGGGAACTTCATACTGTTTTCCACAGTGGCTATATCAATTTACATTCCTACCAAGAGTATGAGGTGTCCCTTTTCTCAACACCTCTGCAGCATTTATTGTTTGTAGATTTTTTTTTTATTATTATGGTCATTCTCACTGGTGTGAGGTGATATCTCATTGAAGTTTTGATTTGTATTTCTCTTGCTTATTAGTGATGTTTAATAGCTTTCATTTTTTTTGGCCCATCTATATATCTTCTTTGGAGACATGTCTACTTAGATCTTTCCCCTAATCTTTGATTAGGTTGTTTGATTTTTGGCTATTGAGCTGCATGAGTTGTTTGTATATTTTGAAGATTAATCCCTTGTTAATTGCTTCATTTGCAAATATTTTCTCCCAATCTAATGGTTGTTTTTATGTTTTTCTTTTCTGTGCAAAGCTTTTAATTTTCATTAGGTCCCATTTATTTCTTTTTCTTTTTTCTTTTTATTACTCTAGGAGGTGGGTCAAAAAAAAATTTGTGGTTTTTTATGTCAAAGATTGTTCTGCCTATGTTTTCCTCTCAGAACTTTATAGTGTCTGACTTTATACATATTTAAATCTTTGATCCATTGAATTTATTTTTGTATATGGTGTCAGGGAATGTCCTAATTTCATTCTTTTACATGGAATTTTCCCATCATCTTTTATTGAAGAGATTGTTTTTTCTCCATTGTATATTCTTGTGTCTTTTTTCAAAGATTTATTAACCATAGAAGCAAAAGTTTATCTCTAGGCTTTCTATCCTGTTTCATTGATGTATATTTCTATATTTTGTACTTTCTATATATTTCTATATTTCATATGTTGGACCAGTATCACACTGCCTTGTTTCCTGGAGCTTTGTAGCGTATTCTGAAGTGAGGGAGTCCAATTCCTTCATTTCCATTTTTCTTTCTCATGATTGCTTTGGTAGTCAGGGTCTTTTGTGTTGCCATACAAATTGTAACAATTTTTTGTTCCAATTCTGAAAAATGCCATTGGTAATTTCATAGAGATTGAATTAAATCTCTAGGTTGCTTTGGGTGGTAGAGTCATTTTCACAATATTGATTCTTGCAATACAAAAATATGGTACATCTCTACATCTGTTTATGTTCCCTTTGTCTTCATTAATCAATATCTTATAGTTTTCTGTGAACAGGTCTTTTGCTTCCTTAGGTAGGTTTATTCATAGGTATTTTATTTTATTTACATGTGATAGTAAATGAGATTGTTTCCTTAATCTCTATGATATTTCATTCTTAGTGTATAGAAATGAATGTAATTTCTGTGTATGAATTTTATATTCTGAACTTCATCAAATTTTTTGAAAAGTTCTAATGGTTTTCTGGTGACATTTTTAGGATTTTCTATGTATAGTTTCATGTCATCTACCAACAATGACAATTTAACTTCTCTTCCAATTTGAACGTCTTTTATTTTTTTCTTCTCTTATTGCCAGGGCTATGACACGCAACTGTGTGGAATAATAGTGGTGAGAATAATCATCCTGGTCTTGTTTTTTATTTTAGAAGAAATTCTTTCATTTTTCACTATTGAGAATAATTTTTGTAGGTTTGTCATATGTGACCTGTATCACGTTGAGGTAGGTTCTCACTATGCCTACATTCTGGAGATTTTTTTGTCATAAATGGTGTCGAATTTTGTCAAAAGCTTTTTCTGCATCTGTTGAGATGATCATTTGGTTTTTATTCTTCAATTTGTTAACATGTTGTTTCACAGTAATTCATTTGCATATATTGAAAAATCTTGTATCCCTTGCATAAATTCCACTTGATCATGGTGTGTGGTCCTTTTACTGTGTTGTTGGATTCTGGTTGCTAGTATTTTGTTGAGGTTTTTTGTGTCTATGTTCATCAGTGATATTAATCTGTAATTTTCTTTGTCTTGCGCTGTCTTTGGTTTTGGTATTGGGGTGTTGTTGGTCTCTTACCATGAGCTTGGGAGTGTTCCATCCTCTGCAATATTGTTGGAAGAGTTTGAGAATGATAGGAGTTATGTTCTCTAAAAGTTTGATAGGATTCACCTGTGAAACCATCTGTTCCTCGACTTTTATTTATTGGTTATCACCACCTACTGACAGCTTTCATATTAGGGAGAGCTAGCCATGTGCTCCTGGGACAGCTGAGTGGGTTCTGGCACCCACTGGTAGAGTTGCTGGTTGCTGAAGCTTTATGTGCCCTCCCAGGACAGCATGGGCTTCCCTTATGGCTCAGCTGGTAAAGAATCCGCCTGCAAGGGGGGAAACCTGAGTTCGATTCCTGGATTGGGAAGAAGCCCTTGGAGAAGGGAGATGCTACCCACTCCAGTATTCTGGAGTGGAGAATTCCATGGACTGTATAGTCCATGGGATCGCAAAAAGTCAGACAAGACTGAGTGACTTTCACTTTCTTTCTTTCAGGACAACATGAAGCCCACTGTCAGGTCCTGGGGCCCATTGGCAGAATTCCCTGTGGCTGGGTCCATCTATGCCCCTCTGAGTCAGCCAGATGAGTCATGCCCCTCTGTGGCCTGCTGGTGGAATTGCTAGTGTCTGTGCCCTGCTAGATCAGTGCGGGTAGGGTTCTGTGACTCACTGGCATAATTTCTAATTTTGTGAGCTATCAACATCCTTTTGAGATAGCATGGGCAGCTCCTTGAGCCCACTGGCAGAATTACCAGTGGTTGGATCCATCCATACCCCTCTGGGTCATGCGGGACAGGTCCTGTGAACTGCTTGTGAAATTTCTGATCTCAGGATCTGACCATGCACTTCCAGATCAGTGGGGGTAGTTTCTGGGACCCACTGGTGAAATTGCTGGTGGCTGGGTCTGTCCATGCTCTTCCAGGTCATCAGCCGTGGGTTCTCTAATCTGCTGAAGGAATCTCCAGTTTTGGAAGCTGTCCATACCCTCTTGGGACAGCATGGGTGGTTCCTGGGCCATTCATGGGAATTCCAGTGGCTGGACCGTCCACTCCTCTCTAATTCAGCAGTGACAAATCTACTAGTAGAGTTGCCAGTGGCTAGATCTGTCTGACGGAGAAGGCAATGGCACCCCACTCCAGTACTCTTGCCTGGAAAATCCCATGGACGGAGGGGCCTGGTAGGCTACAGTCCATGGGGTCACTAAGAGTCGGACACGACTGAGCGACTTCACTTTCAATTTTCCCTTTCATGGACTGGAGGAGGAAATGGCAACCCACTCCAGTATTCTTGCCTGGAGAATCCCAGGGACGGCGGAGTCTGGTGGGCTGCCGTCTATGGGGTCGCACAGATTCGGACACGACTGAAGCGACTTAGCAGCAGCAGCAGCAGCAGATCTGTCTGAACCCTTTTGCATTAGAAAGGGTGGGCAGAACTTCTAGTTTGGGGATCTGTTTGTGCCCTTCCAGGTCAATAGGGGTGAGGCGTGGCATCTGCCTGAAGGCCTAGAAGAGGTGGCCAGTGCCCACTCTGGAGCTCAAGATGGTAGAGACAATTCACACCAGTCCCTGGAGATACTATAGGCAGAATCCTGTTGCCTAGGAGTTCTCATAAGGAAAGAAACTTTTATGGTGGTCCCAGCTCTTTCCTTGTTCTTCTCCCAATAATGGTGCCTTGACTCTCTGGTGGGGCAAGGCTTTTTCCTAGTATACCCTACAGCTTGAACTTTGCAGGCTGTTTCCATACCTAACCTGGTCCTTTCCCTGCAACTGAGCTTTGGAATCTGAGCTTCAGCACCCAACACCCACCCCGTGTACAGAGGAGTGTCTCAGGTTGGAGAACACAGGCCAGCCCACTGTGTAGGTTACTTACTCCATTTTGCCTTCCACAAACAAGTTGCTGCTTTCCCCCTTTTAGGCTCTAAAACTGCCCCCCTCCCCTCCAGTCTAATTTCTCCACTGGTGAGGAGCCTTCCAAGGTGTGGAAACATTTCCTCTTTCACAGTCCCCTCCCCAGAAAGGCCCCATCCTGATTCCTTTTTTTTTTTTCCCTTCTTTCTGTTCTACTCAGTTATGTGGAGGTTTTCTTGTCTTTTCAGAAGTCTGAGGTCTTCTATAGGCACCCGGTAGCTGTTCTATGTGAATCATTCCACTTGTAGACATATTTTCAATGTTTCTGTGGAGACAGTTCAACTCTGCTTCTTACTTGATCTCCCTCTGAAACTTTTTCTTGACTCACTTTTGGCAGGCTCCATGTTTCTAGAAATTTGTCCATTCTTTTAGGTTGTCCAATTTGTTGGTAAATAACTGTTCACGGTATTTTTTTTTTTTTTTGGTATTACTGTGATAATGATTGTTATTTCTCCTCTTTCATTTCTTATTGTGTTTATTTGAATCATCTTTCTTTTTCTTCTTGATGAGTTTTGCTAAAGACTTGTCAGTTTTGTTTTTCATCTTTTCAGCAAACCAGGTATTGATTTCAACTTTTCTGTTGTGCTTTGGTCTCTATTTCCTCTCTGATTTTTATTATTTCCTTCCTTCTGCTCATCTTAGGCTTCGTTTGTTCTTTTACTGATTCTTTAGGTCCTAGTTTAGGTTGCTTATTTGAGATTTTTATAGTTTCTTCAGGAAGGCCTGTATACTTCTCTCTTAGAATTGCTTTCTCTGCATCCCATAGATTTTGTGAAGTTGTTTTGTCAATATTATTTGTCTCAAAATATTTTCTGATTTCTTTGATTTCATCACTGACCCATTGGTATTTTAGTAGCATGTTGTTTAGTCTCCACATTTTTGCTCTTTTCCTATTTTTCTGTCTGCAGTTGATCTTTAGTTCTATAATACTGTTGTTAGAAAAGATGCTTTGTATAATTTTTCTCTTTGCTTTTATTGAAGTATTGTTGATTTAAAATGTGTTAATTATAAGTGTACAGCAAAGTGATTCATATATATATACACATATAAATACAGATTATTTTCCACTATAGGTTATTGCAACATATTGAATATAGTTCTCTGTGCTATATAGTAGGTCCTCATTGATTATCTATCTTATATATAGTAATGTGTATCTGTTAATCCAAAACTACTTTATTCCTGCCCACTCTTTCCTCCTAAGAAAACTGCATTTTTCAGATTCCTGTGATTTTTTTAATCCAGTCACCCACTCAATCTTTTGATCAAAGAAGTTAGTTAATTGATATTCAAAGTAATTATTGATAGGTCTGCCTCTTTTGTCATTTTATTATTTGATTTCCATTTGTCTTTGTAGGTTTTATTTCTTCTTTTATGGTTTGATTAGTTTCTTTTGATTAGTAATAGTCTTAAGTTCTTTCCTTTTAGGTTTTTTTGAATCTATTGTACGTTTTTGATTACGATTACCATGGGGTTATATATGTTTTCTCATAACTATATCTACTTGCTTTAACTTGATGAGAAGTGAAGTTGCTCAGTCATGTGCAACTCTTTGTTATCCAATGGACTGTAGCCTACCAGGCTTCTCCATCCATGGAATTTTCCAGGCAAGAGTACTGGAGTGGGTTGCCGTTTCCTTCTCTAGGGGATCTTCCCAAACCCAGGGATCGAACCCAGGTCTCCTGCATTGCAAACAGATGCTTTACCCTCTGAGCCACTCAGGAAGCCCTTTAAACTGATAATCATTTTAAGCTATCCACATTTTTTATCCCCCTCAGTGACATTTTGTGATTTTGATGGTCTATTTTACGTCATCGTCAAGTTTATCCTTTTACTGTTTAGCTATAATCACTTTTACAATTCTTTTCGTTGTTTTTTTTTTTTCATCTATGTACTGGTTTGTTTAAGTGATCTTCAATCCTTACTATTTATTTGCCTTTCTTACTGGAATTTTCCCTTTCCTATAGTTCCCTGTTGCTTTCCATTTAGAGAAGACCTTTCAACATTTCTTTTATGATAGGTTTGCTGCTGCTACTGCTAAGTCGCTTCAGTCGTGTCCGACTCTGTGCAACCCCGTAGACGGCAGCCCACCAGGCTCTGCCATCCCTGGGATTCTCCAGGTAAGAATACTGGAGTGGGTTGCCATTTCCTTCTCCTATGATAGGTTTAGTAATGCTTAATTCTTCTGTTTCTGCTTATCTGAGAAATCCTTTCTCATTCTGTTCTAAATGATAATCTTGCTAGGTAGATTATCCTTGCATTTCCACCACCCCCCCCCCTTTAGCCTGTTAAATACATCACTCCCTTCTGGTCTGCAAAGTTTCTACAAAGAAATCAGCTGATTGTCTTATGGATATTTCCTTTTAAATGACTCTTTCTCTTGCTGCTTTACAATTCTCTACCCTTAACTTTTGTAATTATAATTATGACATGTCTTGGCATGGGTCTGTCTGGGTTCATGTTGTTTGGAACCCTCTGACCATCTGGATATGTTTCTTTCTTTGGTAAGCATATTTTTAGCCATAAATTCTTCAAATACTTTTTTGATCACTTTCCCTCTGCTTCTGAAACCCCAATTATGCATAAGTTGGCACATTTTATATCATCTAACAGAGCTAATATGTTGCTTTCATGTTTTTTTCTTTTTTTGGTGTGCTGTTTTGATTGGGTGATTTATCTTATTCTATCTTCCAGATTACTCATTTATTTTTCTGTGTCATTCAGTTGGCTGTTCTTTGCTCTACATTGTTGTTTTTTATCTCAGAAATTAAATTGATTAAATTATTATTTAATTATAAATTAAATTATTGACCAGGTCATTTTCATGGTTTCTAGTTCCTTGTTATAATGATCTGCATTTACAACAATAATCTTTCTTAATTCAGTTAGTATTTTTATTACCTTCTTTTTGAACTTTATGTCTGGTAATCCCTGAAAGACTAAATAATAAAACAGATTATTTTACTCTTAATTGGGAATAGTTCCTCTGCCTTTTCATTTGACTTTATCTGTCTTTATACGTTTCTCTTACTTCATAAATTTCTCTGTCTTTTTAAACAGTTGTCTATTGTGGTCTTGAAGGTGTATTTTTATGTGGGATCATCCCTATGTAGACTGTGTGTCCAGTGTCTTTGGTGCAAGGGTTGGTTTGGATATGGGCTCTAACCATTTCTTTCCTCAGCGTGTACTGGCAACTGTCAACTTGACAGAGGGGGAGGCTGTTGTTGGAGGATCTAAAGCCTGCACAGGGTGTCAGGTGGGACTTCCTCTCTGCTCTGTGGCTGTCACTACTCTATCGGGGGCAGGGTTTCCTTCCCAGTTGCTTGAGTAGAAACCCTAAATGTTAGGACTGAGCAAGATCTATTCCCCTTGACTGCATAGTTTTCCCCAAAAGATGGGAATGCTGAAGTAACATTTATAGACTCAGAGATCAGATGTGTTGCCTATATAGGTGTCTGCAGCTCATCTCAGATGCAGCCCAGCCCAAGATTGGGTATTTTCCCCTGTTAATGGTTACCCCAGATGTTTGTGGTATGAAGTGGGCATGGCAGGAGCATTCCCTAGCCTGGGGGTCATATGTTGTGGCTGAAGGAACTGATGTGTCTTTTCTGCTATCAGAGGACAGTGCCAACCATGTTGGCACCGATAGAACTACCAGCAACATTTTTGCCACTGCCCTGCCTGAACCATACCCCAGGTCCCCGAACCTCTTTTGCATCCCTAGATTGAGCCTTCTCCCAAAACCTGTCGGTACCAGATCCAGCGCCAAGCTGTGGCAACAGAGTGTGCAGCACCAGAGCATTTGCTCAGCTGGGAACTGGGACTTTGACTTGCTGACATGGTGGTTCCCAAGATACTGTCTGAGTAAGCACCAACAGTGGTTGCCACTATTCTACACCATGAGCCATCTCTGTATTCCTTGATTGTTTTTCCAGGGCCTGTCTGCCCCAGATCCACTGCCAAGTTATGGCATGGAGTGGGTAGGGCCAGAGTATCCACTCAGCTGGGAGCAGAAAACCTTGGTTTGCTGCTCACAGTGGTCCCTGCGATGCCACAGTGGCTCCATTTGGACCACACCCCAGACCCCTGAACTGTCTCTGCATAGCTAGGTCAAGTCTTTTTCCAGGTTCCCAGGACCTGGTGACCCAGATCCCAACCCCACTCAGATTGGGATGTCCCTCAAGGTGGCAGCCAGCCGCCAGTAATGAGTTCTCTACTCCCTGTTTGTTGACAAGCCAGCACTCAGACACTCTTCATGAGTGGAGTCTAGGCCTCTCTAGCCAGGGGAGTTCGTCTCCTCTGTGTAGGACCTTAGAATTGGGACACCTAGTCTGTGTCTCGACCCACTCAAGGTGAGTGTCTGCCTGAGTGGACTTACCCTTCCTTACAGATGCCTCTCAGGATGCAGGTCTCAACCCTATGCCTTTTTTCCATTCTACCTTGTTTCATGGAAATCTTTTTTTGCAGCTTTGGTTATATAGGTATTCTTATGCCAGTTTCCAGTTTTCTGTGAGAATTATTCCACATGTAGATGTATTTTTGATGTGTCTGTAGGCGGTGGTGAGTTCCATGTCTTCCTGCTCCACTATCTTGATCCAGTCTTCTCTCAGACTTTTGAACATGGTTTCTAGAATCAAATTTCACTTCCACTCTGTACTATGTGATGTTGGGCAAATCACTTAAGTTCTCTGTGATGGAGTTACACCATGAGTCATATGAAGATTGTAAAATTATTTTCTTTGCAGGGTTACTTTTAAAATACTGTGAATTAAGAAAATGCTTAGAACAGTGCCTCACATGTATAAAGAGTTATGTAAATGTTTACTATTTTAAAATACAATTGAATACAAAGAGTAAATTCCAATAAGTTATGCTTTATACAGTATAGAAAGACTAACTGATAGAATTATGTGTTTGAGTTCTCAGACAGCCAGAAAATGATTGTGTGTGTGTGCGTGTGTGTGTGCGCATGAATGTATGTTTGTCTATTTGGCTCCTTCTCTAATATAGCAACTCTAGTTCACACTCCATTTAGCTAAATGAAAGATGTTTACACTTCCTTTAAGGCTGTTGCTCTTCCAGTTCCTCTGGCAGCAGATATAAGAGAATAACATCCTGCTTTTGTGGCCAAAGATACCTCGGCTGCAAAAATGTTGTGCTGAATACATTTGAGGAAATAAATGATAGGCTGCTCTCACAAAGGCTGCATAATGTTTGAGAAAAGTTTAGTCTTTAGTTTTCAATTTTCCATGCAGTTAGCTATTATTCTGAAACATTCCTTAACTCCCAAAGTGCAGCCAGCAGCTTCAGGAACTGACAACATTTATAAGCTCCAAGTAAGTGGTTTCACTCTGTTGATCCCTACTTGCAAAGGATACATGTGGGTTTTGGTCACAAATGGAAATGTTTGAATTTGTATTTTAAGTGGAAACCTCATTGACTGTTTTAATGTATTGAAAATTGTAAGAATTTTACTGAAGGAATATCCAAGAAGGTTTTATAAAAGTTAAAGAATCAATAGGTGATTTATTCCAACTTTTTCCTATTTCTGAGTGACTAGCACAAAGGACAGTAAAATTTCTAGTATTTTTATTAGGTTTATGAAAGTTGAACTTCTTCTCTGTTCTGGCTCCAATTATTTTCAAAATGTTTGAGAAAGAGTCAAGGGGAAAGGATAGTTCTCTATCAATTAGTTCTTCTTTATAACGATTATGTATTAGAAGTCACCAAGTTTGGGGATGGTTTTAAGTCACAGTTTGCAGGTCTGTAAAGTTGGGCTGATATTGGCTAAGCTCAGTTGGACTCGGCTCCAATATAGGTTGGGTTCAGATCTACTTCACATGCCTCTCATCTTTTTTGGACCAGTAGTAATACCTATTTAAGTAATTTTCTCTTCATGCTGAAATACAGAAGTGTAAGAACACAAGTCCAACAGTGTAAGCATATTTCCAGGGTCATACCATACTGCTCTCCAAAATCCAATTTAAGTCAAAGAGTAGGAAAGTACATACTGCCCACCACAAAATTAAGTTGGATGAGTATAAGGACAGAGTGAATATTTGCTGAAAGATAATTTTGAACAACTACACAAACAAATCTGGATAACCAACTCAGTTTTCAAAGTAAGAGGTACCAGAATGATTACTTTCAGGGCTTGATATTGGTTCAACTTGTCCTTTAGAAGTACAGATATACATACTTTGGGTCCTTTCATGAATTCAGATGGAAAATTAAAATACTGTCTTTCTTGAAGGATGTTGGCCTTCCTTGCCTCACTAAAATTACTTGGTACTAGAAAATTATCCTTGAGTCATGCCTTGGGTCATAAAGACTTAAAGGAGATAGCTTCTACTCTAAAAACTTACCCTTCAATCTTCTGACTTTTTTCTACTACTCCTCATACCATGACACCATAATCCATGATTATCAGAAATCTCTAAATTGCCAAATCCAAAGCAATGATATTGTCTTTGAACTCAAGAAAGTTTAATGAGTTCTTAATTTATGAACCCTAAAACACTAATATATGGAGAAGAGGCAAAACTGAACAACACTATTATAAACTCTGCTCTCATGGAAAGTAAATATAGCTGGGAATACAAAAAGATGAAGTGAAATGAACGTCGCTCAGTTGTGTCTGACTCTTTGCAACCCCACGGACTATATAGTCCATGGAATTCTCTAGGCTAGAATACTGGAGTTGGTAGCCTATCCTTTCTCCAGCAATCTTCCCAACCCAGGGATCGAACCCAGGTCTCCCGCATTGCAGGTGGACTCTTTACTAGCTGAGCCACAAAGGAAGCACATACAAAAAGACAATACAAAAAGAGTGTTTTATAATCAGTTCAGTTCAGTTGCTCACCCATGTCCAACTCTTTGCGACTCCATGGACTGCAGCACACCAGGCTTTCCTGTCCATCACCAAATCCCAGAGCTTCCTCAAACTCATGTCCATCGAGTCGGTGATGCCACCCAACCATCTCATCTTCTGTTGCCCCCTTCTCCTCCTGCCTTCAATCTTTCCCAGCATAAGGGTCTTTTCCAATGAGTCAGTGCTTTGCATTAAGTGGCCAAAGTATTGGAGTTTCAGCTTTAGCATCAGTCCTTCCAATGAATATTCAGGACTGGTTTCCTTTAGGATGGACTGGTTGGATCTACTTGCAGTCCAAGGGACTCTCAAGAGTCTTCTCTAACACCACAGTTCAAAAGCATCAATTCTTTGGCACTCAGCTTTCTTTAAAGTCCAACTCTCACATCCATACGTGACTACTGGAAAAACCATAGCTTTGACTAGATGGACCTTTGTTGGAAAAGTAATGTCTCTGCTTTTTAATATGCTGTCTAGGTTGGTCATAGCTTTTCTTCCAAGCAGCAAGTGTCTTTTAGTTTCATGGCTGCAGTCACCATCTGTGGTGATTTTGGAGCCCCGCAAAATAAAGTTTGCCACTGTTTCCATTGTTTCCCCCTCTACTTGCCATAAAGTGATGGGACCAGATGCCATGATCTTAGTTTTCTGAATGTTGAGTTTTAACCCAGCTTTTTCACTCTCCTCTTTCACTTTCATCAAGAGGCTCCTTAGTTCCTCTTTGCTTTCTGCCATAAGGGTGGTACCATTTGCATATCTGAGGTTATTGATATTTCTCCCGGCAATTTTGATTCCAGCTTATGCTTCATCCAGCCTGGAATTTTGCATGATGTACTCTGCCATTAGGTTAAATAAGCAGGGTAACAGTATACAGCCTTGATGTTCTCCATTCCCAATATGGAACCAGTCCATGTTCTATGTCCAGTTCTAACTGTTGCTTCTTGAACTGCATACAGATTTCTCAGGAGACAGGTAAGGTGGTCTGGTATGCCTATCCCCTGAAGAATTTTTCACAGTTTGTTGTGATCTACACAATCAAAGGCTTTGGCAGAGTCCATAAGGCAGAAGTAGATGTCTTTCTGGAACTCTCTCGCTTTTTCAATGATCCAACGGATGTCGGCAATTTGACGTCTCATTCCTCTGCCTTTTCTAAATACAGTTTGAACATCTGGAATTTCTCAGTTCACATGCTTTTGAAGCCTTGCTTGAAGAATTTTGAGCATTACTTTGCTTGCATGTATGATGAGTGCAATTGTGCCATAGTTTGAACATCGTTTGGCATTGCCTTTCTTTGGGATTGGAATGAAAACTGACCTTTTCCAGTCCTGTGGCCACTGCTGAGTTTTCTAAATTTGCTGGCAAATTTATTACACCACTTTAACAGCATCATCTTTTACGCCTTGAAATAGCTCAGCTGGAATTCCACCACCTCCACTAGGTTTTTTCATAGATGCTTTCTAAGGCCCACTTGACTTCAGACTCCAGGATGTCTGGCTCTAGGTGAGTGATTTTATAATACCATAGGAAAACTTGTGTGATAACAGATGAACAGAGCATAATAAGTAATGGAAGAGAGGCATCAACAGAAGAAAACTAGGGTTCTGGCTTTAGGAAATGATACCTACATTGATAACTGTGCTACATGTGTGTTAAGAAGATAAGATGTATATATGTGAGTGAGTTCGCGTTATCTTGGCCAGAGAACCCCACATGTTTTAAACTAATATATGTTGAATGCTTGAAAAGATGAAAAATGTAATGAGTTAGTTGAGCCAATTCATTCTTTAACAAATGTTTACTGGGTTCCTGAAATGTTCTATACACACTTATAAGTGCTAGAAGTCAAACAGACCCAACAAAGAATTGAGTATGTGACATAGTAACAACTCTTCTGGAGAAAATTCTAAGAGTAAGGGCAACACAAGATGTCAGAGCAAAAGTCAGATTCCATTTTAAATAAGTAGGTCAAGGAAAGTTTCACTAAGAGATTGACTAAAGAGATAAGGAAATAGACATCCAAAGAATTATCAGCAGAGCACTCCAGGCATAGGAAAGAGCGAGTAAAAGGCTTTCAATGAAGCGGTGGTTGGTGCATTCCAGGAACAGTTAGAAGGCCTGTGTGACTGCATAAAGTAAGTGAGGAAAAGAGTGATGTCATTTGACCTATGTTTTATTAGGCTCATTCTGACAGCTTGGTGGAGAATAGGATGTGTACTATCTAATGTCTAAGTTAGATAGTATAAATGTTGTAACAAAGAATCCCAAAATCTCAGGAACTTAATAAAATATGCATTAATCATAACAAAACCCAATGTGGGTGTTTCTGAATGGGTAGATTTCTTGATCTCTCTCTTCTAATTAGTGACACGGGGATTGGTATTCTTTCCATCTTGTCATCTAGCGGTCTTCTGCAAACGTCTTCATGGTTTCTGGAAAAGGAAAAGAGAACATAAGAAATGAGTTCTGCACAATTAACAACCTTGCATTGTATTGGCTAGAATTATCCACATGACTCCACCTATATGCTATGGATCTGGGAAATTTAGACCTTGGTTGGGCATTTACTTTCAAATAAAACATACACATAAATATAGCCATTTCTACCATAGGAAACAAGCACAAAGGAAGGAAAAACAATTTGAAGGTTACTGAGATAATATGTGTGAGAACAGATAGGGATGAGACTAGAATCTTAAGAATAGGGGTGACTGTGACCTGGATCTATTTTAACTATAGTGCTAATAGGATATGCTTTGTGATTTAATGTGGACTGAGAAGGAAAGGAGAAATCAAGATCAATTTTAAGATATCTGTCCTAGGCAACAGGAAGAACTAAATACTTAGAGATGAAAAAAGGTGCAGAACAACACTTCTGGCAGATGATTAAGAACTGTATTTGGATGTGTTAAAATTGATTTGCTTCTTAGATATTTAAGGACAGATATCTACTATGCAGTTGGATCTATTGAGTTGTAATACATGGGAAAGGTCTTGGATGGACATAAACATTTGGTGATATATGGCCCATTTATAGTATTAGAAACCATAAGTCTTCATCAAGTCACTGAAGTTTAGATGGAAACAAATAGAGGTTAAAAAAGAAGTCTTGAAGATGAAAAATCAACATAGTAAATAGAAGAAAAGCAACTACTGAGTTAGGAAAAAAAAACAAAACTAGTAGATGTGATACTCTGAAAATCAAATGAAGAAAGTCTTTCAAGGAAAATATTATGTTTACTACTAGAGATAGGTTCAATAAAATGGAGTCTAAAAATTAGCTGTCAGATTTATGCCTGAAGGTCACTGCTATTCAATTCTGTTAGAAAGGTAGGTATAAAAGCCTAATTGCAGTGGGTTCAAAGAAAAAGAGAAACAGAAACACTGGAGAAAGTGAATATAGACATCTCTTTGGTGAATTTTGCTGTAAAGGAAAATAGAGAAATGGACTAGTTGTTGGAGGGCAAAATAAAAAGAAGCATTTATTTTTTAGATAAAATGTGGGGCAATTAAATGCATGTTTGTATGTTGTCAGAAATGATCCAGAATGGAGAGAAAAAGTTCATGATTAAAAAGAGGAGAGATGCTGTCAATTTCTTCCTATATATCCATTAGTATTTGTTTTATGTATTCAGAGATTTCTATGTTTGGTATGTTATATTGTTATAGATATAATAATGTTATAATAATATATAATGTTATATAGTTACATTTCTTTTACATCTTGTTGGATTATATCTTGTTGATCATTTTATGGTATCCTTCTTGTCTCAGATATACAGGGAGAAATTGATGGTATCACAATAGTAGTAAGGGACTTTAATACACCAATTACTTCAATAAACAAATCATCCAGTCAGAAAAATCAATAAGGAAACACTGGCCTTAAATTACACATTAGACCAAATGGAATATATATAATGTAATAAGTATATAAAATAGAGAATTTTTGGTGTGAGATCCTTCATTATACAAGAAGGTATGAGATCTAATGGTTTGGCCTTAGCCAAGAGCATAGAAAGAAGAGGAAAGACTGAGTAGGTAATGGGTGAATAAATATGGCAGTGGGAGTCCCAGGAAGTGCTTTTCTGATCGCTCAGATTTCACACTTAAATAGGGAAGCAAGGCTGTGATCTATGTGAGTTATGATGGGGGATGAGTTGTTGGAAATGGAGCAAAGAGGCAAAGGTCATAAATAGTCATTTAGGAATGTGAGAGAATGAAAGCACTAGAGGAAAGTAGTGTGACTGCCTGACAATATTAAGGGCTCACCTGAGTTTAAATTAAGATTGAGGAATTGCCAAGTAAGTGCCAGGAGGAGAAAAGAGGGCAAGCAACATGAGGGTATATGTAAAGGAATTTTTATGATAATGTTTATGGAATTAAGTTGCATATGATAATATATTAGGATTTAGGAGAATGAGGAAAAATGAAAACATGGTGTTATGGTTGTGTCTGAAGAACTGTTAGAGCTGAGAAACTAGCTGTAAGACTATGCCATGGTTCTGCAAGAATGAGAGGGTTTGAACTGATTATAGAAAGAGCTGAGTTATAGGTAAGAGCAAGATATAACATAGGACATTAGGAGTGGGTAACTGAAAAAAGACAGAAGCCAAGGTCAGTGGTAGGGAGACGGTCAAGGAATAGAGAGGCCAGGGTATGAGTAAGATCATCTATGACTATGTGGATACTGAAATCCTCAGAAATTATGTCAGGAGTGTTATTGGATAAAATGACAACAACCTTACAAACTAAACCTTTAAGCAAAGAGAGAGAGGAATCTATGTCATCTGTTAAAAAAGCAAAAAACAGACAAACCTGTAACATGGAGGGATATTGGGTGAGACAATCAGATGACCTGAGACTCAAAGATGAGTATTTGCAGGGAGAAGGGAGCACCCACCATATTCTAGAAGGGAGTTGATTCAATTCTCCTTTCTGTTTAAGGATGTAACTGAAATCTCTTCTTCCAGGAGCCACAGTACCTGTTAGTCTCTTGCCTATAATTTTCAATATTTTCAGTTTAGAATGTTGTGTTATACATGCCTATATCAATATAGTCTATCACATGAGCATAATACCCAACCACAGCTGAGAGTCACCATTCTGAGTTCAAAGCCCAGTTCTGTTAGTGACCAGAAATTTACTTCACTTCTCAAGTCTCATTCCCCTTTGGAGTAAAAGTGTAGTAATAGTACAGAGCTCAGGGGTTTTTACAAAGGACTCAGTGAATTATGTAAAGTCAATGTAGCACGGGAGAAGGCAATGGCACCCCACTCCAGTACTCTTGCCTGGAAAATCCCACGGACAGAGAAGCCTGGTAGGCTACAGTCCATGGGGTCGCTAAGAGTTGGACACGACTGAGTGACTTCACTTTCACTTTTCCTTTTCATGGACTGGAGGAGGAAATGGCAACCCACTCCAGTATTCTTGCCTGGAGAATCCCAGGGACGGCGGAGCCTGGTGGGCTGCCGTCTATGGGGTCGCACAGAGTCGGACACGACTGAAGCGACTTAGCAGCAGCAGCAGTAGCAGCAGCAATGTAGCACGTGCTAGGTTAACTTATACAATATTGAGTTTTCAGACAATTTAATAATTTAATTTAATATATACTGTGAATTTTCAAAAGGGAGATATATTACCTGAAAAAATATTTAAATCCACACAGATACACATTTGAATTTTACCTCAGCTTCTTACCAGTTATGCCATATTGGACAAGTTATTTAATATTAAAAAAAAATGCATATATAATATTTTACAGAGTTGATGAGAGTAAGAAGGCTTAGAAAGCAGAAGCTAATTCTCATTTAATATATGAACTGGATTATTAACTTGTCACTTGATATGTAGTATAATATATAAAGCATATGTTTTAATTATAAGATAGAATAAATGATAAAATAGTCTAACAGGTTACATAGAACCTTCAGTAGGGACATGTATAGCAATAGTGAAGTGTAAAAAGAGTGATTAAAATTATTGATTTGAATATTATCACAGAAGCATATCTGGCTAAAATCATTTTTATCTAAATTAGAAAAGCTGTAAATCATTATTTATTACCTGGAGTCCTACCTCACTGAAAAGAAAAAAAAAAGTTTACCTACTGTGAAACCATCTTTCTTCTTGTACTCTCTGTTCCATGTGCCTAAATAATAAATGGCATAATTTAAAACAAATATTTTAATGGATACAAAAAAAATTACCCTTTATTCAGATTAAACCCTGTGAACTCTGGGATGAACTGGTTTCTTCCTTCTGACAGGGAATCATGTCCTAAAAATATCCATCAGTCTACATTCCTCTCTGTATCTTCCATAATTTTCCCTTTGCTCTGAGCATTGATTCTGTTATACACTGCTGGAGTGTTTATGACACCAATAACAAGAAAACACCTTCTTATTCAGAAGTTGAGTGTTAAGGCTTTGAAGGCTCAAGAGTTCAGGGGAGGTTCATGGAAAGGTATTTGACAGGACACAGCACTGCTCCCTAATGTGACAGAGCTGTTTAGATATTATCCTTATTTTTGGACTGAAACTTCACCACTTTAAACAGTTGAGGAAGACCGGAGGCTCTCTGAGTTTTATTCTATGAAATAGCAGGAATAATTATCATGACAAAACATAATGGCTAAAAAACCAACTGGAAGCTATTCTGAAGAAACAATTTTCATCTCTCCATAAAATAATCCTGGAAAGATTAGAGGTGAATTCTTTAAGACCACAGATGTTTCTCACTCTTATTAGCACTTTGTAATTTAACTATCCTGCTTGGAACTACACAAAGATGATTTGCAAGATGGATAATGTATATCTTTAGTGTTCAATAATAACATTTATTATCAGACAGTATGTAATGTTATCTGTGCTTTATATTTTAAAGTGGCATAGAAAGTACTGAGTAAATGAATTCATCAGAAGTGTTGACAAGATTTTTAATTCCTTCTGTTTCCTTTGGTATTTTTCTTAAATAGAATATGTAAGCAATGTACCCCATACATAAAACACTTCCCAGTTTATGTTTATTCTGCTTTTTTATTGCACATTTGAAAATTAATAATTCAATGTTCTAATATTAGCTGTCATCTTAGCTGTGATAAAATTAATAATTCATCAAAAATTATATCAAACAAATGGTTCCTTTTTTGTTCTAGATGAGACAGTCTTTTCAGCTTTGAGAAACTACAACTGGTAAATTTATTTCCTTTATTTTGGGTCAAATAATACTTAAACATTTAAGCTGTAATTTTAATGTTTTCATTTTAAATATATAAATCTGCATATATCACAAGCAATGCTAAAATAACAACCTTCCTCTTGTTATAATTCATTGTTCCTACCCTTGCTTATTTCTTGGCAGATAAGCATTCTTTAGAAAAAAGCACAATAAGAGTCATGCTTTGGAAAAGTTGAATACAAATTTATTTCTCCTCGGGTTCTGGTTGACGTGCTCTGCCTTTTACAGGATAGAAATCACTGTAGTGAGTGATATGTGCAATAGTGACAGACTTTGAAAAACTTTCTGAGAATATATATTTTCTGAGAAATATATTTTAGTTGAATCTATTGGAATGTATATTAAGTTAAAATAATGTGATCTTGAAGTATTTTCAGTTAAAAGTTGTGATTTTAAAATACTTGCTTTCAAGATTCTGTATTTTTCCTCATTTTTTAAGAGCAGAAACTTTGTCTCTTTCTATTGTATAGTTACTGTTTTGGGGATCCTAGGGATTGGGAATGATATTCTTTGTGGGGGAAGGGGGTGTCACCAAGAGGCATTGGTGGTATATAGCAAAAGCATCTAAATTTGTATGAAGGCTAGAATTCATCTTTTCTCAGCCTGATTTTATGGACCATAATTATAAAATAGGGGATCTGTAGGTCAATACATGTCCCCATTATAAAATTTTATATCATAAATCTTTCAAATCTTGCTGAACCATGAGTCTGACATATTAGGTGTTGTAAGGAGTAAAATTGTCTCTGGCAAGTGTGAATTCAGCATGAAGGGGCAGGTTGTAGAATTTCACCTTTTTGACTAATCATTTCAACTCCAACTTTCGCAACATAAAAATGTACATTTGTACCATCTAGGGTACTTATTAGAAAGTGGAATCCCAGTCCAGCTTTAGGGATTCTGTCTTATGCAGTGAGATTAGACTAGAGATTGGAATTCACATTTTAAAATACCCTAGATAATACCATTACAAGTGGTCTATTCAGGGTGATGATCTATCCCAACTGAACTAGATTACCGCAACATTCTTCTTAATGCTGTGCTGTGCTCAATTGTACAGTTGTGTCCCACTTTTTGCAACCCTATGGACTGTAGCCCACCAGGACAGGCTCCTCTGTCCATGGGGATTCTCCGGGCAAGAATATTGGAGTGGGTTGCCATGCCCTCCTCCAGGAAATCTTGCCAACCCAGGGATCGAACCCAGGTCTCTTGCATTGCAGGCAGATTCTTTACCATCTGAGCCACCAGGGAGGCCCATTCTTAATGCTAGTGGTAAGCATATTAAGAATGCCCCCTTTAACTCTTGAGAGTGTTAGGTTTGGATGATAATATGGTCACCCTACTCAGACCACACTTTGAAAAATACATAATCCTCGTGTTTGAGTAAAGCATAGCTCCTAAGTTTCAAAGAAGCATTCCGATGTTGTCAATTAGAACTGTCAAGTTAACAATGAACTTCTATACCTTGAAATGGTTGTCTTCTTCCTGGTTCCTGCCTTTCTACCTGTTAACACTTGCCAGTCTCTTCTTTGCTGCATTATTAAAAAAAAAAAATTTAAACCCCATTAGCTTATGTTTGGATTATTCAGATAAGCATGTTCTTCAAAGTTACTAGCATTCACACTAAAATATAAAGTTTTTTCACTTAGCCTGTAAACCTATGAGAATTTGTTTTCGTACTTGAAGGTAAATCAGCTATGTGCAAAAGACCTGATAAAATCTGCCAATAGGAACAAAATTAGAGGACATGTTAAAAACCAAAGAATTTACAGTCTTCTATCTTCCTCCTACTTTTCACAAATTAAGTAGGTGTCTTCACAGCAAAAAGAAGCAGTCCTAAAAGTTTTCCCTCCTCATTTGGTAGAATTTGTTTCATTATAATAACTCGTTTATCACAATTTTCTATATTTAAGGATGCTATTCGATACTTAAGATCTAACATTTCCTTCCATAGATGGCAGGAAAAGAAGATACAGTCCATTCTCCTCAGAAAAATATAATCTAGTATAGCAAGTAGCAGATAAATATTTCTTTAAACTGTGATGTACGCTATATTGGAGTAATATGCAAAATGCCTTAGGAACACGAAAGAGTAAAAATAAAACAAGTTTAACTACGAAATGCAGCAGTATGTTTTTTCATAGACATTTAGGTATGAAACTTTTCAGGGAATACATTAACAACCAATTCTAGTTGAAGACAGTACTGATGTACCACAGAAATGAAAATTCTCATTGAAGTTTTATTTGACCAATAACATTTGTTGAAGAAGGACCTACTATGTACAAAGTATTTTCCTGAAGGTGGTATAATGAATACATAAGTCATATTCTCTGTTCTGCAAAAGCTGAAAGAAGTATGACTAAAGCGAAGAGCTTAGTCATTAGGATACAGAATTTGAGACAAGGACAAATTTCCTATCGACTGGGAAAAATGTGACAAACTGTAATAATGAAGGTCATATTTCAGCTTA
Source organism: Giraffa tippelskirchi (assembly GCF_054371585.1). Classification (NCBI taxonomy): domain Eukaryota; kingdom Metazoa; phylum Chordata; class Mammalia; order Artiodactyla; family Giraffidae; genus Giraffa; species Giraffa tippelskirchi. The sequence goes on from NC_137277.1 coordinate 112,369,927, forward strand.
GAATTTGTATGTAAGATTTTGTAAATTTATCTGCAAGTATTTTTCTGTGATAACTTTCTAAATCAAAATATTCATTTCATAAAATGTTCTGACAAAGACAATGATTCATAGCTTCTCTTCTCTGTTCTCTTGGGTTTTCTTTGCTCATTTTATTTAGGACCTCAACAGTCTTCCCTGATGTGACCACACTTCATATCTCTGGGCCTCGTGCACATGTTTTGCAGTTTAACAATCCCTAATTAACTACACAATACTTTCTAAATATTTTTCAGTGTCTAGGATGCTCTGCCATTCCATATTTGACGACCAAAGAGTGTGAAGGCCACAGATCATATGTTCTGTGAATTTTTCATTTATACTTTCCTACCCATATGTGGGCTTCAATAGACATTGGACCAACTTTTTATTATCTGGAACTTACATGAGGGATTGAGAAGACTCAAGAATCTGAAATCAGGAATTATGAGGGAATAATAGATTTGATAATTAAACAGTGGTGAAGATATTACAAAACTAGAGGAAAACAGGCAGAACAGTCTTTACCATAAATTGTAGCAATATTTTTTTGATCTGTCCTAAAGTAAATGAAAATAAAGAAATGGGACCTAATTAAAGTTAAAATTGCAGGCCTATATCATAGGTGAACATAGACGCAAATATCTTCAAAAAATACTAGCAAACCAAATCCAACAATATATTAAAAGGATCATACACCATAATCAAGTGGGATCAACCCCAGGGATGCAAGGATTCTGCAAAAGCCACAAATCAGTGTGATATGTCACATTAACAAAGTGAAGAATAAAAAATCATATGATTATCTCAACAGAGGCAGAAATAACTTTTGACTAAATTCAACACTCATTTTGATAACAGCTTTCCAAAAAATGAAAATAGAGGAATCATACCTCAACATAATAAAAGCCATATATGACAAACCTACAGCTAAAATTATTCTCAATGGCTAAAAGCTGAAACCATTCCCTCAAAGATCAGAACAAGACAGGGATGTCTGCGCTTGCCACTTGTATTCAATACAGTTTTGGAAATCCTAGCCATGGCAATCAGAAGAGAAAGAAAACCAATTGGAAAAGAAGTAAAACTGTCAGTTTACAGATGACACAATACTATACATAGAAATTTAAGATGCTACTAGAAAACTACTAGACTTCACCAGTGAATTCAGTAAAGTTGCACAATACAAAATTAATATACAGAAATCACTTATATACCTATACACTAACAACAAAAGATCATAAAGAGAAATTAAGGAAATAACCTCATTTGCCATCACATTAAAAAGCATAAAATAAGTAGGAATAAACCTACCTAAGGAGACAAAAGGCCTGTACTTTGAAAACTATAAGATGTTGATGAAAGAAATCAAAAGATGACACAGATGGAAGGAGATACCAGGTTCTTGAATTAGAAAAATCAATATTGTTAAAATGATTACATTATCCAAGGCAGTCTACAGATTCAATGCGGTCTCTAGCAAATTACCAATGATATTTTCACTGAAGTAGAACAAAAATTTTAAAATCTACATGGAAACACAAAAGACCCCAAAGAGCCAAAACAGTCCTGAGAAAGAAAAACTGAGCAGGAGGAATCAGCCTCTCTGACTTCAGACTACACTTCAAAGCTATGGTAATCATAAAAGCATGGTACTGGCACAAAAAAAGAAATATAGATCAATGGACCAGGACAGAATGCCCCCAGATAAACTCACGTTTCTGGTTAATAATCTACAACAAAAGTTGCAAGAATATACAATGGATAAAAGTAAATGGATAAAAGTATCTTCAGCAAGTAGTGGTGGGAAAACTGAACAGCAGCAACATGTTAAAAAAAAAAAAAGAGGAGGCAGGGCTAAGATGGCAGAGGAATAGGACGGGAGACCACTCTCTCCCCCACAAATTTATCGAAAGTACATCTGAACGCTGAGCAAACTTCACAAAACAACTTCGGAATGCTGGCAGAGGACATCAGGCATACAGAAAAACAGCCCATTATCTTTGAAAGGAGGTAGGACAAAATATAAAAGATAAAAAGAGAGACAAAAGAGTTAGGGACGGAGACCTGTCCTGGGGAGGGAGTTGTAAAAGAGGAGAAGTTTCCAAACACCAGGAAATCCTCTCACCGGCGGCTTTGGGGGAAGATTTCAAATCTTGGAGGGCAACATAACCGGGAGGAAAAATAAATAAAACCCACAGATTACATGCCTAAAGGCAACTCCCAGCAAAGAACCCTAGATGCTCGCATCTGCCACCAGCAAGTGGGGGCTGAACAGAGAGGAGCGGGCGGCACTGCTTAGGGGTAAGGACTAGGCCCAAATGCCCTGAGGGCAATCTGAGGGAGCTAACGTGAGATAGCAATCTAAACGGTGGGACAGCCAGAGAGAGAGAACTATCCCGCGAAAAGCCCAAATCTAAGGCACTGCCGGCCCACTCACGGAACAAAAAACTGAGCAATACCAGAGGAGAGCTAGCCGGCTGCGGACGACCCCTTCCCCTGCCGGACACAGTGGGCAGGCAGGGCCAGCCAGAGCCAGAAAGGGGCAAACTCGGCCCCAGAGAGGGCACCCCATACCAAACTGCAAACAGGCTCCCAGTTTCTAAGCAAAGACTGTCTGAGATCCCGGAGGGTCGACATCCGCCGGGAGGGTCGGAGCCAGAGACCAGCTCCCCAGAACCGACTCAAAGCACACCGGAGCCGGGCGCGCCCGTAAACCGAGGCGGAGACCAGGGAGGTGATAAGCCGCACTGCCCCAATAGGGGAGAGTGTGTTCGCCAAACTCCTGGCTACCTGAGCTGCTCCAGCTGGGGATCGGCACAAACCGCGGGCCCAACCGAGTCTGCGCCTTTGTGGAGTAACCGGATGCCTGAACCTGAGCGGCTTAGACCTGGGAAGTGCCCGCATCTCAGGGCCCGCTCCCCAGCAGAGTAACCTGAAGCCTGAGCAGGGCAGACTGGGAAAGCACACACGCCGTGAGTGGGGGCAAACCCAGTGCAGCCGAGACACTGCGAGCTCTCCACACACATGCCAGTGATATTGGTTTGCAGTGTTCCTCCCTCCCCACAGCAAGACTGAACAAGCGAACCTAGAGAGACCACCTCCGCCCCTTTGTGGCAGGGCAGAAATTAGACACTGAAGAGACCTGCAAACAGAAGCCAAATAAAAAGAGGGAAGTGCTTTGGAAATGACAGGCCAACAGATTAAAATCCCTGTAGTTAACACCGACTACATTGAAAGGGGCCTATAGATCTTGAAAAGTATAAGCAGGAACAAGGATCTATCTGAAACTGAACTGACCCCACACTGCTCACAACAGCTCCAGAGAAGTCCTGGATATATTTTTACTATTATCATTTTTTTTCAATTAAAAAAAATTTTTTTTCTTTTTTCTTTAAGTACTCTATTACGCCTTTCATTTTCATTTTTATAACCCACTATTACCTTGCAAAAAAAAAAAGACCCTATTTTTAAAGCAAACTGCATACATGTATCTTATACTTTTTGTGATTTTGTTTTCTTTTTTCCTTTTATATTGTATTTTTTTAAGAGTCTAACCTCTACTCTAGATTTTTAATCTTTGTTTTACATATTTGATATCAATTTTGTACATTTAAGAACCCAATCTTTAGTACCCATTTTTACTCAGGAGTGTGATTACAGGCTTGATTTCTCTCTCCCCTACTGACGCTCTTTCTCTCCCCCAGGGAACCTCTATCTCCCACCCTCCTCCTTCTCTTCTCAACCCAATTCTGTGAATCTCTGAGGGTGTTCTGGGCACTGGAGAACACTTCGGGAACAGAACACTGCCCAGATCTCTCTCTCCCCTCTTGATTCTTCCCTTTCTACACATGCTCACCTCTATTACCTTCCTACCCCCTCTCTATGTATCTCCATGAACCTCTCTGAGGGTTCCAGACTGTGGAGAGCACAGAGGGAAGTGCATAGTGGCTAGACTGCTCTCTTCACGTTTGAGTCCGCCTCTTCTCCTCCTGGTCACCTCAACAACCCCCGCCTCTTCACCTCTCCATGTAACTCAGTGGACCTCTCTGGGTATCCCTCACTGTGGAGAATCTTTTCACCATTAACCTAAAAGTTTTATTATTGGTGCTGTATGGATGGAGAAGTCTTGAGGCTACTGCAAGAATAAGACTGAAAACCAGAGGAAACATCAATTAATAAGAGATCATCCAAAAGCCTCAACACATACACTGAAACCAAGCTCCACCCAAGAGCCAATAAGTTCCAGAGCAAGACATACCACGCAAATTCTCCAACAACGCAGGAACATAGCCCTGAGCATCAATATACAGGCTGCCCAGAGGCACACCAAACCCATAGACATCTCAAAACTCAATACTGGACACTCCATTGCACTCCAGAGAGAAGAAATCCAGCTCCACCCACCAGAACACCGACACAAGCTTCCCCAACCAGGAAACCTTGACAAGCCACCTGTCCAACCCCACCCACAGTGAGGAACCTCCACAATAAAGAGGAACTTCAGCCTACCAGAATACAGAAAGGCCATGCCTAACACAGCAATCTAAACAAGATGAAAAGGCAGAGAAATACTCAGCAAGTAAAGGAAAATGAGAAATGCCCACCAAACCAAACAAAAGAGGAGGAGATAGGGACTCTATCTGAAAAAGAATTTAGAATAATGATAATAAAAATGATCCAAAATCTTGAAAACAAAATGGAGTTACAGATAAATAGCCTGGAGACAAGGATTGAGAAGATGCAAGAAATGTTTATCAAGGACCTAGAAGAAATAAAAAGGAGTCAATATATAATGAATAATGAAATAAAGGAGATAAAAGACACTCTGGAGGGAACCAACGGTAGAATAACGGAGTCAGAAGATGGATAAGTGAGGTAGAAGATAGAATGGTGGAAATAAACGAAGCAGAGAGGAAAAAAGAAAAAAGAATCAAAAGAAATGAGGAAAACCTCAGGGACCTCTGGGACAATATGAAACGCCCCAACATTTGAATCATAGGAGTCTCAGAAGAAGAAGATAAAAGGAAAGGCCATGAAAAAATACTCGAGGAGATAATAGTTGAAAATTTCCCTAAAATGCGGAAGGAAATAGTCACAGAAGTCCAAGAAACCCAAAGAGCCCCAAACAGGGTAAACCCAAGGCGAAACACCCCAAGACACATATTAATCAAATTAACAAAGATCAAACACAAAGAACAAATATTAAAAGCAGCAAAGGAAAAACAACAAATAACACACAAGGGGATCCCCATAAGGATAACAACTGATCTTTCAATAGAAACTCTTCAGGCTAGAAGGGAATGGCAGGACATACTTAAAGTAATGAAAGAGAATAACCTACAACCCAGATTACTGTACCCAGCAAGGATCTCATTCAGATATGAAGGAGAAGTCAAAAGCTTTACAGACAAGCAAGAGCTGAGGGAATTCAGCACCACCAAACCAGCTCTCCAACAAATGCTAAAGGATCTTCTCTAAACAGGAAACACAGAAAGGATGTTTAAACATGAACTCAAAACAACAAAGTAAATAGCAACGGGACCATACTTATCAATAATTATCTTAAATGTAAATGGGTTGAATGCCCCAACCAAAAGACAAAGACTGGCTGAATGGATACAAAAACAAGACCCTTATATACGCTGTCTACAAGAGACCCACCTCAAAATAAGGGACACATATAGACTGAAAGTGAAGGGCTGGAAAAATATATTTCATGCAAATGGAGACCAAAAGAAAGCAGGAGTCACAATACTCATTTCAGATAAAATAGACTTTAAAATAAAGGCTGTGAAAAGAGACAAAGAAGGACACTACATAATGATCAAAGGATCAATCCAAGAAGAAGATATAACAATTATAAATATATATGCACCCAACATAAGGGGAAGATTCATGGCAATACAGGCTCACCTCAAGAAACAAGAAAAAAGCCAAATAAATAACCTAACTCTACACCTAAAGCAACTAGAAAAGGAAGAAATGAGGAACCCCAGAATTAGTAGAAGGAAAGAAATCTTAAAAATTAGGGCAGAAATAGATGCAAAAGAAACAAAAGAAACCATAGCAAAAATCAACAAAACTAAAAGCTGGTTTTTCAAGAAGATAAACAAAATTGACAAGCCATTAGCCAGACTCATCAAGAAACAAAGGGAGAAGAATCAGATCAACAAAATTAGAAATGAAAATGGGGAGATCACAACAGACTACACAGAAATACAAAGGATCATAAGAGACTACTACCAACAGCTATATGCTAATAAAATGGACAACTTGGAAGAAATGGACAAATTCTTAGAAAAGTGTAACTTTCCAAAACTGAACCAGGAAGAAATAGAAGATCTTAACAGACCCATCACAAGCATGGACATCGAAACTGTAATCATAAATCTTCCAGCAAACAAAAGCCCAGGACGAGACGGCTTCACAGCTGAATTCTACCAAAAATTTAGAGAAGAGCTAACACCTATCCTACTCAAACTCTTCCAGAAAATTGCAGAAGATGGTAAACTTCCAAACTCATTCTATGAGGCCACCATCACCCTATTTCCAAAACCAGACAAAGATGCCACAAAAAAAGAAAACTACAGGCCAATATCACTGATGAACATAGATGCAAAAATCCTTAATAAAATTCTAGCAAACAGAATCCAACATCATATTAAAAAGATCGTACACCATGACCAAGTGGGCTTTATCCCAGGAATGCAAGCTTTCTTTAACATCCACAAATCAATCAATGTAATACAGCACATTAACAAATTGAAAGATAAGAACCATATAATTATCTCAATAGATGCAAAAAAAGCCTTTGACAAAATTCAACATCCATTTATGATAAAAACCCTCCAGAAAGCAGGAATAGAAGGAACGTACCTCAACATAATAAAAGCTATATATGACAAACCCACAGCAAACATTATCCTCAATGGTGAAAAATTGAAAGCATTTCCCTTAAAGTCAGGAACAAGGCAAGGGTGCCCACTTTCACCATTACTATTCAACATAGTTTTGGAAGTTTTGGCCACAGCAATCAGAGCTGAAAAAGAAATAAAAGGAATACAGATAGGAAAAGAAGAAGTAAAACTCTCACTGTTTGCAGATGACATGATCCTCTACATAGAAAATCCGAAAGATTCTACCACAAAATTACTAGAGCTAATCAATGAATATAGTAAAGTTTCAGGATATAAAATTAACACACAGAAATCCCTTGCATTCCTATATACCAATAATGAGAAAACAGGAAGAGAAATTAAGGAAACAATACCATTCACCATTGCAACAAAAAGAATAAAATACTTAGGAATATATCTACCTAAAGAAACGAAAGACTTATATACAGAAAACTATAAAACACTGATGAAAGAAATCAAAGAGGACACAAACAGATGGAGAAATATACCATGTTCATGGATTGGAAAAATTAATATAGTGAAAATGAGTATATTACCCAAAGCAATCTACAGATTCAATGCAATCCCTATCAAGCTACCAACGATATTTTTCACAGAACTAGAACAAATCATTTCACAATTTGTATGGAAATATAAGAAACCTCGAATAGCCAAAGCAATCTTGAGAAAGAAGAATGGAACTGGAGGAATCAACCTGCCTGACTTCAGGCTCTACTACAAAGCCACAGTCATCAAGACAGTATGGTACTGGCACAAAGATAGAAATATAGATCAATGGAACAAAATAGAAAGCCAGGAGATAAATCCACACACCTATGGACACCTTATCTTTGACAAAGGAGGCAAGAATATACAATGGAGAAAAGACAATCTCTTTAATAAGTGGTGCTGGGAAAACTGGTCAACCACTTGTAAAAGAATGAAACTAGAACACTTTCTAACACCATACACAAAAATAAACTCAAAATGGAGTAAAGATCTAAATGTAAGACCAGAAACTATAAAACTCCTAGAGGAAAACATAGGCAAAACACTCTCCGACATAAATCATAGCAGGATCCTCCATGACCCACCTTCTAGAATATTGGAAATAAAAGCAAAAATAAACAAATGGGACCTACTTTAAATTAAAAGCTTTTGCACAACAAAGGAAACCATAAGCAAGGTGAAAAGACAGCCTTCGGAATGGGAGAAAATAATAGCAAACGAAGCAACAGACAAACAATTAATCTCAAAAATATACAAGCAACTCCTGCAGCTGAATTCCAGAAAAATAAACGACCCAATCAAAAATGGGCCAAAGAACTAAACAGACATTTCTCCAAAGAAGATATACAGATGGCTAACAAACACATGAAAAGATGCTCAACATCACTCATTATTAGAGAAATGCAAATCAAAACCACAATGAGGTACCACTTCACGCCAGTCAGAACGGCTGCTATCCAAAAGTCTACAAGCAATAAATGCTGGAGAGGCTGTGGAGAAAAGGGAACCCTCTAACACTGTTGGTGGGAATGCAAACTAGTACAGCCACTATGGAGAACAGTGTGGAGATTCCTTAAAAAACTGGGAATAGAACTGCCATACGACCCAGCAATCCCACTGCTTTGCATACCCACCGAGGAAACCAGAATTGAAAGAGACATGTGTACCCCAACGTTCATCACAGCACTGTTTACAATAGCCAGGACATGGAAGCAACCTAGATGTCCATCAGCAGACGAATGGATAAGGAAGCAGTGGTACATATACACAATGGAATATTACTCAGCCATTAAAAAGAATACATTCGAATCCGTTCTATTGAGATGGATGAAACTGGAGCCCATTATACAGAGTGAAGTAAACCAGAAAGAAAAACACCAATATAGTATACTAATGCATATATATAGAATTTGAAAGATAGTAACGATAACCCTATATGCAAGACAGAATAAGAGACACAGATGCATAGAACAGTCTTATGGACTCTGAGGGAGAAGGTGAGGGTGGGACGTTATGAGAGAATAGCATTGAAGCATGTATATTATCATATGTGAAACAACACCATTCCAGGTTCGATGCATGAGAAAAATGCTCAGGGCTGGGGCAATGGGATGACCCAGAGGGATGGGATGGGGAGGGAGGTGGGAGGGGGGTTCAGGATGGGGAACATATGTAAACCCATGGCTGATTCATGTCAATGTATGGCAAAAACCACTACAATATTGTAAAGTAATTAGCCCCCAACTAAAATAAATAAATTTATTAAAAAAAAAAAGAACATTCTCTAACACTCTACATAAGAATAAACTCAAAAAGGATCAAAGAATTAAATGCAAGCCAGGACACTGTAAGACTCTAAGAGGAAAACACAAGAACACTCTTTAACATAAATTGCAGCAACATCTTTTTATATCTACCTCCTAGAATAATCAAAATGAAAACAAAACAAACAAAAAAACAGATGGGACATAGATAAATTTAAAGCTTCTGTGCAGCAAAGGAAACCACAAACAAAATTAAAAGGAAACCAACAGAATGGGAATAAATATCTGAAAATTAAGGGGCTGAGAAGGGATTAATCTCCAGAATAAACAAAGAACGTAACTCAATATCCAAAAAACAAATAACCTAATCAAAAAATGGGCAGAAGAGTTAAATTGACATTTCTCCATAGAAGAAACCCAGATGGCCAAGAGGCACATGAGAAGATGCTCAACATCACTAATTATCAGAAATGCAAATCAAAACTACAATGAGGTATCACCTCACTCTAGTCAGAATGGCCTTCACCAAAAGTCTACCAACAATAAATGACTGGAAGGGATGTGAAGAAAAGGGAACCCCCCCACACACACTGTTGGGAAGAATGTAAATTGGTACAGCCATTATGGAGAACAGGATGAATCTTGCTTAATCTAAATTCAGAGCTATTGCTATGATTCAGCAGTCTCACTCTTGGTCATATATCTGGAGAAAACCATAATCTGAAAAGATACACACACCCCAATGTTCACTGCATCACAACAGACAAGACATAGACGTAACCTAAATATCAACAGAGGAATGGATAAAGAAGATGTGGTATATTAATATTTGTGTGTGTGTGTGTGTGCTCAGTTGCTCAGTCATGTCAAATTCTTTGTGATTCCATGGACTGTAGTCTGCTAGGTGGTTTTGTCCATGGAATTTTCCAGGCAAGAATATTGGAGTAGGTTGCCATTTCCTCCTCCAGAGGATCTTCCTGACCTAAGGATCGAACCCATGTCTCTTGTGTCTCCTACATTGGCAGGTGGATTCTTTAGCATCACACCACCTGGGAAGCCCAGTGATTTACATTATATATATACACACACATACAATGGAGTATTATTCAGTCATAAAAATGAAATAATCCCATTTGCAGCAATATGGATAGACCAAGATATTATCATACTAACTGAAGTCAGACAGGAACACAAATACCACTTATATGTGGAATCTAATTCAAAAAAAAAAGAGTCAAATGAACTTATTTACAAAACATAAACAGACTTAGATATATTGAAAGCAAAGTTAAAGTCAGCAAATTTCCACTTAAAGTAGAATTCAATCGAACCTGAGTCTCCTGCATAGGTAGGCAGATTCTTTACTGTGTGAGCCACCAGGCATCTGGGTACCATAAGACCTAGAAATTCCACTCCTGAGTATATATTTGAAAAAATAATAAACAACATGAATTTGAAAAGACACATGCATTCCAGTGTTCATAGAACCATTACTTACAATTGCCAAGATGTGGAAACAACCTAAGCATCCATCAACAGATGAAATGAATAAAAATGTGAGATACACACACACAATGGAATACTACTCAGTTGTAAAAGAACTGAATTTTGCCATTAGTAGCAGCACGGACAGATTTGGATGGAGGGCATTAGGCTAAGTGAAATTAGTTAGAAAGAGAAAGAAAAAACTGTATGGTATAATTCATATGTGGAACCTAAAAAATACAACTACTGAATATAACAAAAAAGCAGATGCACAGATACAAGAACAAACTAGCAGTTACTAGTGGCGGGGCAATATAAGGATGGGAAGTGGGAGATACAAAACTCTTGGGTATAAGGCTCAATGTATTGTACAACACAGGGAACATAGCCAGTATTTTGTAATAATGAACTGGAAAATAACCTTTAAATATAAAAATTAAAAATTAAAATTTTCTGTTACAGTAGGCAAGTGCTACAGTCTGAATGTTTATTTTTCCCCTAAATTCATATGTTAAAATCCTAATGCACAATGCAGTGATATTAGTCATTAAAAAACTTTGGGGGTGATTAGGTCATGAGATTGATATCCTTATGAAAGAGACAACAGAGCTCCCTTGCCCACTTCCATCCTGTGAGGACACAATGAGAAGTCTACAACCTGGAAATGTACCCTCACTCAACTATACTGACACCCTGACCTCAGACTTCTAGCCTAGAGAACCATGAAAAATAAGTTTCTATTCTTTATGAGCTACCCAGTCTATGATATTTTGTTATACCAGCCAGAATGGACTAAGACATATTGGTACCTTGGAGCACACAGGAGCTATAAAGATGAAGATATAAGCAAACCAAGCAATTATAGTTCATCTCAGGAACCACATTTCAAATGGTGTTGTATCAAAAGTTGAACAAAATTCCTCTTCAGCAAACATTCTCCAATTTTTTTTCTTTCTGAGGCAGGTAAATAAGAGGTAAAAAGAGGAAAGAACTTTGATAACATATGATTGAAAAACATGTGTCTCATGGAGACAGAAACATTCGGTATCAATCTATCAGTTCAGTCACTCAGTTGTATCTGACTCTTTGAGACCTCATGAACTGCAGCATGCCAAGCTTCCCTGTCCATCACCAACTCCCAGAGCTTACTCAAACTCATGTCCATTGAGTCAGTGATGCCATCCAACCATCTCATCCTCTGTCGTTCCCTTCTCCTCCTGCCTTCAATCTTTCCTAGCATCAGGGTCTTTTCCAATGAGTCAGTTCTTCACATCAGGTGGCCAAAATATTGGAGTTTCAGCTTCAGCATCAGTCTTTCTAATGAACGTTCAGGACTGATTTCCTTTAGGGTTGACTGGTTGGATCTCATTGCAGTCAAAGGGACTCTCAAGAATCTTCTCCAACACCACAGTTCAAAAGCATCAATTCTTTAGTGCTCAGCTTTCTTTATAGCCCAACTCTCACATCCATACATGACTACTGGAAATATCATAGCTTTGACTGGACAGACCTTTGTTGGCAAAGTAATGTCTCTGTTTTTTAATATGCTGTCAAGGTTGGTCATAGCTTTTCTTCCAAGGAGCAAGCATCTTTTAATTTCATGGCTGCAGTCACCATCTGCAGTGATTTTGGAGCCCCCCCAAATAAAGTCTGTCACTGTTTCCATTGTTTCCCCATTTATTTGCCATGAAGTGATGGGACCCGATGCCACGATGTTAGTTTTCTGATGGTTGAGTTTTAAGCCACTTAATGCAGTACTTGGGTGCAATCTCAAAAACGACAGAATGATCTCTGTTTGTTTCCAAGGCACCCCATTCAATATCACAATAATCCAAGTCAACCAGTAATGCTGAAGAAACTGAAACTGAATGGTTCTATGAAGACCTACAAGACCTTCTAGAATTAACACCAAAAAAAGATGTCCTTTTCATTATAGGGGGCTGGAATGCAAAAGTAGGAAGTCAAGAGATATCTGGAGTAACAAGCAAATTTGGCCTTGGAGTACAAAATGAAGCAGAGAAAAGGCTAACAGAGTTTTGCCAAGAGATCACACTGGTCATAGCAAACACCATCTTCCAACAACACAAGAGAAGCCTCTACACAGGAATAGTGCCAATGTCTATTATATAGTTTAAATTCTCAGGACTACTATGCAGAATTATTTTCTTCTGTATACCCTGATGGCATGATAAAATCCCATATTTAAAACTGGCAAGTCAGTTTTGCGTAGGAAATTTCAAAACTAAACTTTCTGATAAGTTTTTTTTATCTATCAACCACATACATTTATTGAGCTTCAATTTTGGTAATATCAGAATCTATTGATTCACAAGATAAATATTGATCTGACCTTGCCTTCACCTCAGTTTATATTTACTTCTTAAGTCAATAAATCTAGAAACTGATCTGACAGCAGTCAATATTAGTTTAAAATTCTTAAAATAGCAGCTTTACTGTAAGGTAATAATTCAGTATTTTATAGATTCTGCTTCAAAGAAATAAAAAGGCAATGTAACTTACAAATTTCCTAGATAAAACTATTTCTGTGTCATCTGGTTTCAAATAAGAGGATCTCACTCATATCAAGAACATCTTTAATATATCTTCTAATCTCTGACCCAAAGTATTTGAAATACTTTATCCTGCTTGTTAGTGGCAATTGAACACCAGTGTCTTGCTTTGCTTCTAATTATAATTAAGCTATATCATTACTCTCTAAATGACTGATGCTTTCTGTTGGGCCCAGTTCCCTCTGGAATGAATTTAACCTAGAGGTATAATACAGTCAACAGCCATACTGGACTTTGGAAGTTAAAGGCAATAATATATTTGTTACCTCATTAATCAGTTTGTTTTCATCTTTTCAAAGTCTAGTAGATATAAACCCAAAGGTCAAGATTTGCATTACAATATATTACTTTGTTTAAGGCCACAGCACTCCTCTTTTACTTATACCATGGTCCAGTGCTTTGGGGGATGAATGACATACTCGTATTACAGAATTCCGTAATGAAATCACCTAAAAGGTATTTTAAAAAATTTTTAATTTTCCACCTAAATAACAGATAAGGAAATTTCCTTTTGGAAATAATCTCTACCCAATTATGTTCTAAAGAAACAGGTTGTGCTATTAAAATATATTTCATCACACAACTATTTAGGAATTGAGTCTATATATCATGGAGATAGATGAGGTCAAAACAAAAAACATGTTATACAGTTTATTTCATAGGTTAAATGCATTCTACTGTAGGATATTTTGAAATCTAACATGGGGTAGAAGTTATTAGTAATCTTTTAAAAGATTAGTTCATTGTTAGTGAATAACCATCTAACTAGTATACAATCATGCTAATTAGCCAAACCTTGCCTGCCAGTGCAGGAGATATAAGAGATGTGGGTTTGATCCTTGGGTCGGGAAGATCCCCTGGAGGAGGGAATAGCAAACCACTCCACTATTCTTCCCTGGAGAATCCCATCTGGTGGGCTACAGTCCACAGGGTTGCTGAGTCAGACATGACTGAAGTGACTTAGTTACACGCAGGCAAGGAAGATAACTATTTCAGAAAATACTGTCAGCTACTTGAAGTCACATTCAAAAACCTTGTGAGTGCAAAGTTAGTAATCCTTCTAATAAATTAATGGAGATGGCAATTGCACCCCCACTCAAGTACTCTTGTCTGGAAAATCTCATGGACAGAGGAGCCCGGTAGGCTGCAGTCCACGGGGTCGCAGAGTTGGACACCACTGAGCGACTTCACTTTCCCTTTTCACTTTCATGCATTGGAGAAGGAAATGGCAACCCACTCCAGTGTTCTTGCCTGGAGAATCCCAGGGACAGTGGAGCCTGGTGGGCTGCCGTCTATGAGGTCACACAGAGTCAGACAAGACTGAAGTGACTTAGCGGCAGCAGTAGCAGCCAATAAATTAAAGATTTTAAGGACAACTATGTCTTGTTTATTTTCACATCACTACATGTATATGTATGTAATGCTTAGCATATATGTTGCTCTCAAATTCGTATGCTTACCATAACAAATTTAGGCAGATTATTTGTATTCTGCCTTAATTAATCTTCCCTGGTGGCTCAGACGGTAAAGCATCTGCCTACAACGCAGGAAATCTGGGTTCAATCCCTGGGTCGGGAAGATCCCCTGGAGAAGGAAATGGCAACCCACTCCAGTAGTCTTGCCTGGAAAATACCATGGATGGAGGAGCCTGGTAGGCAACAGTTCATGGGGTCAGAAAGAGTCGGACAGGACTGAGCAACTTCACTTTCTTTCTTTCTTTGATTAACCATCTTTGGTGTTATTCAAACGCTAAGTCTAGATTTAGAGAAGACTAATTCATACAATGGCTAACTCTATCATAAAGAAAAGCCCCATTTGTAAATATTAGAATAGTAAAGTTAGTATTATTTCATTCATTAACTATTAATCCCACTGTTCTTACAAGCTATTTGTTTTTATCCTGAACTATTTCTTATAATCTATTCCAGCTCTATGATTGTGTATTTATACTGAATTTAGCATTACAAGAAATATTTATTATAATACCTAATTGAAAATATCATGTAGATGAGGTATTTTTAAATTATCAAAATATAACTTGTAATAAGTATGTAACTGCAAAGTTTTGATAGGATAATTTTATACTATTTTATTTACTTTTTATATTACTAACTCATGTCCAAAAGGAAAAAAATGTTCAAGGTAAATACTCCTATAATTATTCAGTTCTCTGCCTTTTCATATATCTAAGAAAAAAGAAAATGATTAGAGACAGTTATTTCCAGAGAATTGGCATTTGAAACTCAACAAAATGAATTCTCTTCTTATCTAGAATTCTTTATATTTTTTGTACTTAGTTTTGGTTAACAGAGTGCTGCCTACAGTATCTCTCATTTGTGTAAGTGAAAAATAGCTATGTTTTTATTACTTAAAATATTACAAAAAGGGACAATATGCTAAAAATATGCAGTGAACAAATATCATCTGTACAGACTGGAAGAGAACCTTCATAAATTAACCTTATTAGTGCATTACTGTAAGCGAATGCCAAAAAAGCTCCTAATTTGCATTAAGATAGATTTTTCAGGTTGGCTGCATGATTTAATTAAAGAAAAGATTAAGAATCATTAAACAAGCTGCTCTACCTTGCAATAACAGAATTCATATCTGATTCAGGTTAACGAAAACACAGATGGTGATTCAGTAACTGTTGAGTTGCTGTAACAGAATGAAAATGATCCCATTAGTTCTCTGGAAATGTGAGGGAATTTGGAAATTAGTATGCAGATACATTGTATGGTGCTAGACAGCTTGGTCTGCTCGGATCATCGCTGATTATACTTTGTTTGGGTTGGCAACACTGAACTTAATAAATGAAAAAATGTTCCAGTATACCACAGTTGGAAACTGTTCAAGGTTGAAATAGGTGTGCAGGCTTTCAAAAGGAGAGAGTTAAGTAAACAAATGTCAATCAATTCAGAGCTGGCAATTTTTTTTTTTCCTTTAAAGAATATGTCTGTTTTTGAGAAGCAAGTGTCATAAAAATGGAAACCCTTTACTGGCTACATATGTCCATGTGGTATTTATTATTACAAAAGTATTTTAAATCCATACTACCAGTTTGAGGGAGATGTGCAAGCATTTTAATAGCTTTTTTTTCTGGTAGAAATAGAAGAAATCCAGTCATTATGAGGATTATTATATTTTTCACAAAAATCAATATAATTCTGATGGAAAATGTTATGACAGGATTAAAAATAAGTGTAAGAATAATGGTAATTGAAAGTTTAAAGGTGTCAGTAAGGACCACAAAGTAATTCTCAAGGAGCCTTCTGGGAAAGAACAACTTAAACAAGTAGCATTGTCAATCATGGCAGCTGACAGAAAAAGCCCTTGCACTACTCATACTGCCTCCATTTATATCAAAAGATTCATGCCATCAGTCTGAGTGTTCAGCATCTGACCCTTTGGAATGAATCTCAGTGACTTAGCAAAAGACGCTCCTGGACAGAGGTCTTCAAAGGCAGGAAGCAAATGACCCTGTTCTATTAACATGTTACAGTAAAGCAGAACAGCAGCAGGACTGTTAAAGTTGAATTTGGTCTAACAGTTTCCTAGCAACTAATTTAAAGGCCAGAACATTGTTTGTTACAATGTTTCCAGCTACTGAACTACATCAAGACTTTATCCTAAATATGCAGAACACCTTTAAAAAATTTTTAAATAACACCAATAATTTTGGACAACCCATACTTTCAATGTGATAATACTGATCTCCTAAAAAAAAACATAACCCCATTTTTAGTATTAGCACAATAAGACTTTAAGCGGTTTGACTTTTCTGGCCACTATTCATTTCACTAAACTTTTTGAACACATTTATGTTCTTTTCCAAAACATACTAAAAATTACAGTCTATAATGTATAATAACATCAACACCTGGCAATTTGTAGAAGTACATACGTTATTATTAACATAAGTGTCTTAATTACAAATGACACCTCTACAGTTCCTCTATTACAGGCCCTTTTGATGGCTTTCAAACTAATTTCTAAGGAAATTATATTATTGAGAAGAAATGCTACAAGGTCCTTTTCATGCAGTATATTATACAAACTCATTACATAATTACAAAGGCCTTGGTACACATACATTCCTTTTAACCACAACTTCATCTGTTTTGTCCTCTTAAAAAAAATCCATGCCAGTGTCCTCAAAACACTGGACTATCAAGAAAGACACTGGACTTCACTGGGGAATTCTACCAAACACATAGAAAATTATACATAGCCTTCTCAGACTATTCCAAAACTTTGAAGAGGAGGGAATAGTTCCAAATTCATTCTATGAGCCCAACATTGTAGCAAACAAAATTAAATATACAGAAATATTTCATTTTTTGTGTAAAGAAATACAACATATTAGAGAAAGTAAACACATAATCTCATTTAAAATTTCATCAAAACTTACCTAGAAATAAACTTAACCAAGAAGGTGAAAGACCTATGCACTGAAAACTATAAGACATTGATAAAGGGAATGAAGATGAGTCAAAGAAATGAAAAGGTAGCCTGTACCCTTGACTAGAAGAATCAGTATTATTAAAATGGCTCATACTACCCAAAGCAACCTACAGATTTAATGCAATTCCTATCAGAATATCCAGGATATTTTTTCATAGAACTATAACAAATAATCCTAAAATTTATATGTAAACACACACACACACACACACAAACCATGAATAGACAATCCTGAGGGGCAAAAAAAGATTTCAGGCTATACTACAAAGCAATATTAATCAAAATGGCATGGTACAGGCATAAATACAGACACACAGATCAAGAAAACAGAAAACAAAGCTCTGAACTAAGCCCACCCATCTATAGTCAGTTAATCTATGACAAAGGAGGCTAGAATATACAGTGGAGAAAAGAGTCTCTTGAATAAGTGGTGCTGGGAAAGCTGAACAGCTACATGTAAAACAATGAAGTTAGAACATTTCCTCATACCATATACAGAAATTCAACGGTTTAAAGACCTAAACATAAGACACGACACTGTAAAACTCCTAGAGGAGAATATTAGTGAAATGCTCTTTGATATAAATCATAGCAACATCTTCTTAGATCTTTTCCCCAAGGCAAAAGAAATAAAAGAATAAACAAATGGGATCGAATCAAACTTAAAAGTTTATACACAGCAAGGAAGTCATTGGCAAAATGAAAAGATAACCTAAGGGAATGGGAGAAAATATTTGTAAATAATGGGACTAATATCCAAAATTTATAAGTAGCTTATACATCTCAGTATCAAAATAACAATCCAATCAAAAAATGGGCAGATTTGAATATTTTTCCAAAGATGACATACAGATGGCTAACAGAAATGTGAAAAAATGTTCAACATGGCTAATCAGAAAAATAAAAGACAAGATCACAATGAGATTTTTCCTCACACCTGTCTAAATGGTGATCATTGAAAAGTCTACAAATTACAAATGCTGGAGGGGGTGTGAAGAAAAGTTAGCACTTTTATACTATGGTGGGAATGTAAATTGGGATAAAGACTATGGAAAACAGTATGAAGTTTTAGTTTTAGTTTTAGTTTTAAAACACTGAAACTAGAATGCACTAGATCCGGTAATTTCAATCCTGGTTTTATATATATATATATATGTATATATATATATATTTATATATTTATATATATATATATATTTATATATTTATATATTTATATATATTTTAAAAAGATACATGCACCCCCTCAATGTTCATAACAGCACGATTTATAATAACCAAGATATGGAAGCAACCCAAGTAATCAACAGATGATTGGCTTAAGGTGTGATATATATGCACAATGGGATGTTACTCAGCCATAAAAGAGAATGAAATATTTCCAACACCCAAAAAAGATGTCCTTTTCATGATAGAAGGCAGGAATGCAAAAGTAGGAAGTCAAGAGATACCTTGAGTAACAGGCAAATTTGGTCTTGGAGTACAAAATGAAGCAGGGCAAAGGCTAACAGAGTTACAATTCCATCACCTCCACTAGTTTTGTTCGTAGTGATGCTTCCTAAGGCCCACTTGACTTCACATTCCAGGATGTCTGGCTCTAGGTGAGTGATCACACCATCTTGGCTATCTGTGTCATTAAGATCTTTTTTGTACAGTTCTTCTGTGTATTCTTGCCACCTCTTCTTAATATCTTCTGCTTCAGTTAGGGCCATACTATTTCTGTCCTTTATTGTGCCCATCTTTGCATGAAATGTTCCCTTGGTATCTCTAATTTTCTTGAAGAGATCTCTAGTCTTTCCCATTCTATTGTTTTCCTCTATTTCTTTTCATTGATCCCTGAGGAAGGCTTTCTTATCTCTCTTCTTGCTATTCTTTGGAACTCTGCATTCAAATGGGTATATCCTTCCTTTTCTCCTTTGTCTTTCAGGTCTCTTGTTTTCTCAGCTATTTGTATGGCCTCCTCAGGCAACCATTTTGCCTTTTTGCATTTTTGGAGGGGGGCAGGATGGTCTTGATCACTGCCGACTGTACAATGTCACGAACCTCCCTCCATAGTTCTTCAGGCACTCTGTCTATCAGATCTAATCCCTTGAATCTATTTGTCACTTCCACTGTATAATTGTAAGGGATTTGATTTAGGTCATACATCAATTGTCTAGTGGTTTTCCCTACTTTCTTCAATTTAAGTATGAAATTTGCAATAAGGACTTCATGATCTGAGCCACAGTCAGCTCCTGGTCTTGATTTTCTTACTGTATAGAGCTTCTCCATCTTTGGCTACAAAAATATCAACCTGATTTCAGTATTGACCATCTGGTAGTGTCTTCTCTTGTGTTGTTGGAAGAGTGTGTTTTCTATGATCAGTGCATTCTCTTGGCTAAACTGTATTAGCCTTTGCCCTGTTTCATTTTGTACTCCAAGGCCAAATTTGCCTGTTACTCCAGGTATCTCTTAACCTCCTAGTTTTCATTCCAGTCCCCTATCATGAAAAGGACATCTATTTTGGGTGTTAGTTCTAGAAGGTCTTGTAGGTCTTCATAGAATCATTCAGCTTCAGCTGCTTCAGCATTACTGGTTGGGCAATAGACTTGGATTACTGTGATATTGAATGGTTTGCCTTGGAAACGAACAGAGATCATTCTGTCATTTTTGAGACTGCACCCAAGTACTGCATTTCGGACTCTTTTGTTGACTATGAGGGCTACTCCATTTCTTCTAAGGGATTCTTGCCCACAGTAGTAGATATAAGGGTCATCTGATTTAAATTTGCCCATTCCAGTTCATTTTAGTTCAGTTCAGTTCTGATTCCTAAAATGTCGATTTTCATTCTTGCTATCTCCTATTTGACCACTTCTAATTTACCCTGATTCATTGACCTAAATTCCAGGTTGCTATACAATATTGCTCTTTACAGCATCAGACTTTACTTCCTTCACCAGTCACATCCACAACTGGGCATTGTTTTTGCTGTGGCTCCGTCTCTTCATTCTTTCTGGAGTTATTTCTCCACTCTTCTCCAGTAGCATATTGGGCACCTACTGACCTGGGGATTTCATCTTTCAGTGTCCTATCTTTTTGCCTTTTCATACTGTTCATGGAGTTCTCAAGTCAAGAATACTGAAGTGGTTCCCCATTCGCTTCTCTAGTGGACCATGTTTCATCAGAACTCTCCACCATGACCTGTCTGTCTTGGGTGGCTCTACACAGCATGGCTCATAGTTTCATTGAGTTATACAAGACAGTGGTCAATGTGATTAGTTTAATTAGTTTCCTGTGATTGTGGTTTTCAGTCTGTCTGCCCTCTGGATGGATAAGAATAAGAAGCTTATGGAAGCTTCCTGATGGGAGAGACTGACTGAGGGGGGAAACTGGGTCTTGTTCTGATGGGGGTCCATGCTCAGTAAATCTTTAATCCAATTTTCCGTTGATGGGTGGGGCTCTGTTCCCTCCCTGTTGTTTGACCTGAGACCAAACTATGGTGGAGGTAATGAAGAAAATGCAGACCTCCTTCAAAAGGTCCCATGCCTGCACTGCCACACTCAGTGCCCACAACCCTGCAGCAAGCCACTCCCAACCCACGTCTCTGCCAGAGACTCTTGGACACTCACAGGCAAGTCTGGGTCAGTCTCTTGTGAGGTCACTGCTCCTTTCTTCCGGGGCCTGGTGCACACAAAGTTTTGTTTGTGCCCCAAGAGTCTGTTTCCCCAGTTCTGTTTTCAATTTGTACTGTGCCAAATTGAGTTTGACTTGTTGACATGTTGCTTTGCAAAGTTTTGTGTAACTTGTTTCTCATACGTGGTCTATTTTTGCAGTAATGTAGATTTAAGTACTAATCTCATTCACAACTGTGTCCAGGATGGGGGATGAACACCTGTGCCACAGAATTAAAATCCATACAAAACAGGAATAAAGTCTCCACTGCAGAGAGTCTTTGTTTCCTTACCCACAACCAATAAATTAAGGAGTTCATTATGTTTAGCATTCACTCATCTGAACAAACTGTTTCCATAGAGTGGTGGGGATGAGTTCCCTACTCCAAATTCCTGGAGGAACGTCAAGTCCATGTTTAAAGAAAAGAGAGCCCTGAGCAACCACATTAATCTGCCTACCTGCCCTGGTGAAATTTTGTTCCAGTCCTTATCCAGAGCAGAGCCACAATTCTCAATGCTTTGCTTAAGGCTTGTTAGGAGCATCCCTGGTGGCTCAGACAGTGAAGAATCTGCCTGCAAAGCAGGAGACCCAGGTTCAATCCCTAGGAAGCAAAGATCCACTGGAGAAGGGAATGGTTACCCACTCCAATATCTGCCCTGGAGAAATTTTGTTCTGTTTCTTATCCAGAGTAGAGCCACTATTCTCAATGCCTTGCTTAGGGCTTACCTGCTCTTAATGGAAGGGATTCTGTCGACTGCAAAGGCAAAGTTTGTGGAGGAGGGAGGTGTGAACAAATTATAGAGCTAAGAAATTACAGAACAAAGAACAAATCATACTCTCCATATGAGATAAATTGGGACAGGGAAGGAGCTTAATGGAGAAGAAAGAGGAAGAACAAAGAGGGAATGGAGAGAAGGAGGAGGAAGAAGAAACCAAGATGGAAGAAGGAAGAAATGGGAGGGGGAAAGGGAGTGAGAAGAAAGAAAAGGAAGAAGAAAAGGAAGGGAAAACGAGAAATCATGATGGCAAAAAAAATTCAAACCAATGAGTAGAGTGGGGGACAGGTTGTGAGATGATGGGAAAGTGCATGGTGATCCAGATACCAAAATTACAAACTGTCATGAATTGAGTTGTCATTTGTTCTTTTACCCCAACTAAGATCCCACCTCCTTTCCCTATTTTCTCATGGCAACATGTGGACTACACTATGGATACTCCTTCCCTGATGAGTTCTCGTTTTCTCTACCCAGCCCATAGACCAACCTTGGTAGACAAGACATAAAAGCATGGTCATCACATCAGTGGCACTGTCCGATAATAACAAGGGAAAAGGAAAAAAATGGCAATAATCCCTATAAGCAGATTAGGTTAGAGATATGTCAAGGAGGTGCGGTAAAATCAGGAATCATTTCAATTCTCAACAAAGTTAACAAACATCTTGGTAATTTGTTACTTAGATCACCTCATCTTTTGGAAGCATAATTCCCTCAAGGTTAAAAAAGTACTGTAGACAGAAGGAACGGAGAAGGCAATGGCATCCCACTCCAGTACCCTTGCCTGGAAAATCCCATGGACGGAGGAGCCTGGTAGGCTGCAGTCCATGGGGTCATGAAGAGTTGGACACCACTGAGCGACTTCACTTTCCCTTTTCACTTTCATGCATTGGAGAAGGAAATGGCAACCCACTCCAGTGTTCTTGCCTGGAGAATCCCAGGAGTCTAATACCACTACTCTATGTAGGTCCTGAAGATTTACCAAACCTTTTGGCAAGATGATCACTGTACTTTCATTAGAGATGATGTCTCTTACCATCATAAGGTGCTTTAATAGCAGGTTAATTTACCCAAATACCCATGGGAAAATACTAGAGTATAGTATTTTAGAGTAGAAATTGATTTTCTTTAAATGGCAAAGTAAATTAAGTTGTATAACAAAATTCATATGCTCTAACGCATAGTTCTTAGTCCAAGGTAAGCACTCAATAAATATTTATTAAACTATTTCCCATGCTTTAAAATACCTAAATAGTCCTAAATATTAATAAATGATGATTCTTCTTAACAAGAAAATAAATGAATAAAAGTTAAGAAATATAGAATCAGGTTTTTTATTCATACAGGCTTGTCCTGGGAATTGTAGTATATAGAGAATCAGAATTTTAAGTATTATATGCACCTGAGTATCATCTGGTGCAATGCAATCATTTTATGGATGATTATATAGAGGCCCAGACAGATTTTCTCAGAATTTTGAAAACAATAGGGAATCAGTATATTAGTACACAATTCTTTTGGAGCTAACGATCTATGTTTTAGTTTAAAAATAGTATAAAAATAAAATCTTTACTTATAAAGACAGATGAGAAGATCTAAACAACAGTCTGACATAGACACCTATATTTACCAATATCAAGCACCAAATTGAAGGAGAGGCAGACCAGTCTGAAAAAAACTAAAGTGGTAATCTAGGACCAGGTTACTAGATAGTCAGAGACTCACCTCCTATTCGGGATTCAAAACAGAATCAAGAGTTCAAAATTAAGAGATTATTTTATTGTTACTTTTTAAAAGAGCTACTGAAATGCTGTTATATTTATTCAGGGATCTTGGTTCAATCAGCTACCCCAGAGCTAACAGGAAATTACTTAAGTAGGGAGATTACTCTGTAAGACCCAGAACACTGGTGTCTATGTCTGTTTAATAATTAATTACACTCACCTCCAGCAGTAAAGAGGGGTAGGGCTTAGACCTGCATTCCCAAATTTCCCAATGGCAGAGGATGTGAGTATTCCCATTCACCAGATACAGGCCACAAGGGGAAGAGGGCTCACTCATGGTTTCTTGGGTACCTGCTATAGAAGACCTAGCAGGGCATTAGAGAGTTTGGGAAGAATGGACATTGGAAGGCCAGGAGGTGAGGAGCAGGAGCAATAAGTATAAAGAAGGCAACATCTATGACACAAAGTATTGTCAGAGGGACCAATAAAGGGCAGGAAGAACTCATAAAAGTGCCCATGAAGTGAAAGTCAGTATTAAACATCTGCCCACCAGAGGGTCTCCATGCCAGGTGACAATGGCACCCTCCACATGGGGTTAGCTATACTTTTTCCCCATGACCTCTCAACCCCCTCAGCCTGACATTTGAGAGGTCAGAAGAACTAGCCAAACTAACAAAATGCTGGAGGAGAAGGAGAAATGGATGGCAGGGGAGAACCAAAGAGAAGCCCAGACCATCCTGCCCTTTCCTTTGCCCTATGCAGACCCTGGCTTGGGAGAGAGAAGATTTAGTGCCACATCAAGTGAAAATCAGGATTATCCCAAAAGACGGGTGTTCTAGTTTCTGAATTAAGAATGAGTTTGTGACTTAAAGTAACCAGAACACCTTTACTACTAGTGAACGCCCAGAGGAAAAAATGGACCTGCTACTGTACTTCTCTAGTGACTGGGAAAGACTTCCTCTAAATAAAATTTAATGGGATAGTGGCAGCCAAAAATAAAGTTATATTTTGCTTATCTTCCAAAAATCCTACATGAGCTTACAAAACTGTTCACTAATGCAAATACAAAGTGTGTGTGTGTGTGTGTGTGTATGAAAATACACATTTATTGATATTATAGTATTAACTAGACATAAAATACTTCCAAATAATTCAATAGATTTTGCTAAGAGACTAGCGACCAATTTTCAGGTTTGTCTATCCCTTTAGCAAGTAGGAATTTGCTTGGAACAGTCATTATCAATCGAGGTGATTTTCTCCTCAGGGGACATTTAATGACATCTGGTAACATTTTTGGTTCACACAAGTAGGGGCTGCTGCTGGCATCTAATGGGCAGAAACCAGGGATGCTGTTAAACATCCTACAGTGCACAGGACAGCCCCCACAAAAAAAAGAATTATCTGCCCCAAATCTCAATAATTTTGTGACTTAAAAGCCTAATTAAGTAACTATTTAAGTGAAATAGGAAAGCTGAAAAAAGACACCATACAAAGCGTCCCATATTATCACTGAATCAGTTCAGTTTAGTTGCTCAGTCATGTCTGACTCTTTGCGACCCCATGAACTGCAGGATACCAGGCTTCCCTGTCCATCACCAACTCCCAGAGCTTACTCAAACTCATGTCCATCAAGTCAGTGATGCCATCCAACCATCTCATCCTCTATTGTCCCCTTCTCCTTCACTTTATCTTTCCCAGCATCTGGGTCTTTTCTAGTGAGCCAGTTCTTTGCATCAGGTGGCCAAAGTATTGGAGTTGCAGCTTCGGCATCAGTCCTTCCAATGAATATTCAGGACTAATTTCCTTTAGGGTTGAAGGGTTTGATCTCCTTGCAGCCCAAGGGTTTCTCAATTCTTCTCCAACACCACAGTTGAAAAGCATCAATTCTTGGGTGCTCAGCTTTCTTTATGGTCCAACTCTCATATCCATACATAACTACTGGAAAAACCATAGCTTTGACTAGATGGACCTTTGTTGGCAAAGTAATGTCTCTACTTTTTAATATGCTGTTTAGGTTGATCATACCTTTGGTTGATCATACCTTTGGTTGATTACTTGCTTTCAAGGAGCAAGTGTCTTTTAATTTCATGGCTGCAGCAACCATCTGCGGTGATTTTGGAACACCCCAAAATAAAGTCTGTCACTGTTTCCACTGTTTCCCCATCTATTTCCCATGAAGTGATGGGACAGGATGCCATGATCTTGATTTTCTGAATGTTGAGTTTTAAGCCAACTTTTTCTCTCTCCTTTCACTTTCATCAAGAGGCTCTATAGTTCTTCTTCGCTTTCTGCCATAAGGGTGGTAACATCCGCATATCTGAGGTTATTGATATTTCTCCTGGCAATCTTGATTCCAGCTTGTGCTTCATCCAGCCCAATGTTTCTCATGATGTACTCTGCATATAAGTTAAATAAGCAGGGAGACAATATGCAGCCTTGACGTACTCCTTTCCCAATTTGGAACCAGTTTGTTGTTCCATGTCCAGTTCTAACTGTTGCTTCCTGACTTGCATACAGATTTCACAAGAGGCAGGTCAGGTGGTCTGGTATCCTGGTAAGGGATCAGATCTGATAGACAGAGTGCCTGAAGAACTATGGTCAGTGATTCCTGACATTGTACAGGAGGCAGTGATCAAGACCATTGCCAAGAAAAAGAAATTCAAAAAGGCAAAATGGTTGTTTGAGGAGACCTTACAAATAGCTGAGAAGAGAAGCTAAGGGCAAAGGAGAAAAGTCATACCCATTTGAATGCAAAGTTCCAAACAATAGCAAGGAAAGATAAGAAAGCCTAATCTCCACTTATCACTGGCTACTTCTTGTCAGTTCCATCTCCTAGAAATTCCTTCTCTGATGGATCCATTCATGGAGTGCCTCAGGCAGGGCTCAATGATATCTTTCCTATTTATGTGTCTCTAGTTAGTGTCAGAACTGGACATGGAACAACAAACTGGTTCCAAATAGGAAAAGGAATACATCAAGGCTGTATATTGTCACCCTGCTTATTTAACTTATATGCAGAGTACATCATGAGAAATGCTGGGCTGGAAGAAACACAAGCTGGAATCAAGATTGCCGGGAGAAATATCAATAACCTCAGATATGCAGATGACACCACCCTTATGGCAGAAAGTGAAGAACTAAAGAGCCTCTTGATGAAAGTGAAAGAGGAGAGAGAAAAAGTTGGCTTAAAACTCAACATTCAGAAAACTAAGATCACAGCATCTGGTCCCATCACTTCATGGCAAATAGATGGGGGAACAGTGGAAACAGTGACAGACTTTATTTTGGGGGGCCCCAAAATCACTGCAGATGGTGATTGCAGCCATGAAATTAAAAGACATTTACTCCTTGGAAGGAAGGTTATCGCTAACCTAGATAGCATATTTAAAAGCAGAGACATTACTTTGCCAACAAAGGTCCATCTAGTCAAAGCTATGGTTTTTCCAGTAGTCATGTATGGATGTGAGAGTTGGACGGTGAAGAAAGCTGAGCAGCGAAGAACTGATGCTTTTGAACTGTGGTGTTAGAGAAGACTCTTGAGAGTCCCTTGGGCTGCAAGAAGATCCAACCTGTCCATCTAAAGGAGATCAGTCCTTGGTGTTCATTGGAAGGACTGATGTTGAAGCTGAAACTCCAATACTTTGGCCACCTAATGCGAAGAGTTGACTCATTAGAAAAGACCCTAATGCTGGGAAGGATTGGGGGCAGGAGGAGAAGGGGACGGCAGAGGATGAGATGGCTGGATGGCATCACCGACTCAATGGACATGGGTTTGGGTAGACTCCGGGAGTGGTGATGGACAGGGAGGCCTGGTGTGTTGCGATTCACGGGGTGGCAAAGAGTTGGACACGACTGAGCGACTGAACTGAGTTTGTGTCAACCAATTTGTAAAATAAACAAGCTTGGACAAATAATCATTTGAGTGGCTTCTACCTCTGACATTGAGACATTCATATATTTATCAATTTTTTTTGACAAAAAGAATTCAAAACAATAGGCGAAAAGAAGTAATGAAAGGTAAATAGAAAATAAATATAAATAATTTACATGAATAACTTGATAAACAATTGATAAAAGTTAATTAGTGTGGGACTTTTATCCCAATACATTTTTCAATTAGATTTAATGATATAGAAGCTATAAGACAGTTCTTTATTTTATTCTATATTGAGATTTAATTATGATGCAAGGAGTGAGCTTATTGGTGCCTGATATGGTACCTAGAAGCCAAAAGGTGTTCAGTAATGTTTGTGATATGAAAGGATAAAATATTTCCCATTGTTATTAGAGAATCAAGTTTTGTGATTCTTTCAAAATGATGCAAGTTGGGGGTTTTTTTGTTTTTTTTTAAATTGGGCGATGTGGGAAATTCCTTCATTTTGGACATATTCCTAAACTAGCAGAATTATTTGTCTAATAAGTTCTGCTCTCAAATATTAGTAATAAGAGGACATTTGTCAGTGAAATCAATGGCTATTCTCATTTAATAATCCTGAAGGAAACTATTACTTCATAACAGTAGCTTGGTTAAATTAAGTAGATGGTCATAAACAGATAGCTACTCTCTTGGTTACATTAAGTAGATGGTCATAAATAGATAGCTACAGAATTTAGAAAATGAGCAGAGAAGGAAAGTCAAGGTTAATTCTAAACATACTTTCTGACTTTACATAAAATCTACTAAAAACCTCTTCTGCTTACTCCCACGCTTTGCCTGCTATTACATGCATACGGAAATTTATGATTCTTCTACTAGAAACACACAATTTTATTAGGAAATTTACCACATAAAAAGAGATTCAAACCATTTAATGTGTAAAGAACCATTCAGACAAAATGGAGAAATACTTTGAATTTGAATTTTCTTGAGAGGGATCAAATGGTACCAATGTCCATTCTAATTATAAAACTTCAATGATGAATTATGCTTCATTCAGAGAAGTAACAGTGTAAGAAAAAATTAGGATTCCAGGATATGAATTTTGCATAAGTTTGTTTGCACTCTCAAATAGACTATAATCATCTAATCAAATAAGCTTTAAAAATGCAATCTTCTTTATCTCTCCCCTTCCCCTATTCTTTCACCCTTATCTATTTTACTACCACAACCTCTTTTATATTTTGAAATACACTGCCTTTCTAACCAGTTGACTAACAACATGAATCCATTAGCTACTTGATGTTATCCTGAATTGCTGCAAATCCACATATGATATATGCTAGATCTACAGCATACAGCCCATGGGTCTTTTTTTTTTTTTTCCTATAAATAACAATAATTTGTTTGTTCTTTCATGTTCTGTTACTCTGTGTTAGAGACAGAATAGCATGCTACTGACTGACACTATTCCTGTCAGATCACACATAATACAGCACAATCCAGCAGAAGTGATCAAAAAAAACAGAATTCTCTCTCACTCTAGGAGATTGACCTTTTCTGGTAAAGATTGTAAGAAATGTATGGACGCTCACACTAATATTGCTCACAGCTTACCAGGCTCTGAATAAAACCCAGCTTTAGTAAGGGCAACTCCATGGACATTTTTGAGTAGGTTGAAAGGAGTATAGTGAGGAGATATCAGCAAAAGTACCTGCCAGCAAAGCCCATAATGATAGAGTGCCATCAATACATAAACCTTAAAAATTCCAGCATTATCCAATTGTGAATGCATTGTAAGATAAAACAGATTTAAAATTCAGAATGCATTTTTTTGTTGTTGCTTTTATTCCCATGTTCCTTGGGAAGAGGACAAAAGATACAAATATATTTGTCTTAATAAGATTGTACTTCTGTAAAAACATCATTAATCCTAAAGTAACTACAGATGGTACCTAAGGGTAAAAGAGGCAGAGTAAAACTAAAACTCAGTATCTGTTTCCCACAATACCTCCTCTCTACTTCAGGAAAAAAGGGAAAACCTATCACTGCCATGACTGCCTCGAGGGTAACGTAAAGGGATAAGTTCAATACGGCAGCCAAAGAGAGAAAAAGGAAGAGTCTAATGTGGCTTGTATTTTTGCTAGTCTGCTAATGCTTTCCTTCTTTCTATCTAAATATAGCGCTGGAGAGACAATGTGAAGGAGCAAACTTTAAAGCAAACTACTCAGTTCATAGAGAAACAGATCAACTACCTGGGACGACAGGGGGTCAATTACAAAAAATCTACTGGGAGAAGTTCTACCTATCTACAGTGGCAGGATCTCAGGGAACAACTTAGAAAGGACCACTGGGCTTCCCCTATTATTTATACTCTTAGTTTAGGGGAGTGACCAGAGAGGTAGCTGCCCATTATCAAAATCAAACGAAACTGACTATCTTAGGCAATAATACAGAACTTAATTAGAATTGAATACAAAGAAAAAATAAAGATGACAGTATCTTTGGAAACAGAAAAGGTAGGAAGAAACATAAAAAGCCCCAGGTGTGATGTGACGTCCTCACCTCCAACTGTCAGGATTGGTGCTATGGGCATCCTAATATGTTTCCTAGTCACTGCTGATTTTGACTCAAGAAATCGGGCAAGGACTGAGATTCTGCATTTCTAACAGGCTCCCTTGTGATGCTTGTGCTGCTGGTCCAAGAATATTTCAAGCAGCAAGGAATTAGAAGAAATTAACAAGTGAATCGGGCTCCATGATAGACTAGGTCTTAGGTTTAACCAGAAAGAGAAGGCAGGAAGGGGAGAGAGGGAGATGGTAGGGGAGAGGAGGGAAGAGAACAAAGAGGAAAGAGAGAGAAAATTGTTTAAGTCCTAGACCACTGCTCTCATGTTACTAATTACTAATATGCCAACATTTTAGAAAAAGGAGCAGAATCTACCTCTAACAAGACAGTATGTACATACTCCAACTGAGCTCTGCCCTCTCCCCCTTACTCCTCTACTTAATCTGCTACACACACACACACACACACACACACACACACACACACACACACACCTCCTCCCAACATCACAGACTATAGAGAAAGCATGTTGCACTTCTGAAGTGAGAAAAACTTGTCCTTAGATGAAAAATGATACAGGAGAATTTGTCCCTATTATATTGGGATGGTCAAAACATTTGTTTGGGTTTTCCATGGAAAAACTCAAACAAATCTTTTGACCAGTTTAATATTAGAGCATAAATCTTGACTAAAGACTCCGTTAAGTTAAAACAATTAAAATTAAAAGTACAAAGAAAAGTATGAAGACATATTTTAGAAAAAGAAAACATGAAGGATATAGCATGCAAAAAAAAAAAGAAAAGAAAAAGACAAAGGCCACAATCCAGAAGAGCAAACAACAAAAGGATCAAAATAACATTTCCTATGACTGATTCACACTACTGAAGACTTTAAACTAGAACAGCATTAGGGCTCAAAGATGAATGACTTAGGAAAAAAGGAGAATTAGCTGAAAATGGATTTGGTCTACCTAAGAAAACACCTACAAATAAATGTGAAAAAATAAAAGAATGTGCATGAGAACTATACCACCAACAGTGAGGGAGGTGTCATAAAATTTTTCTGATTGCAGAGAAAGTGATGGAGATTTTTAATAAATGGCAATGTTAATAAAATTGGGGGCATCTGGATAATACAAAAGTATTTGATATTACCAAATAAGAGATCTGAACATATGGAAAAGAAGCTCCCAATTAACAGATGCAGTTAATGATGTTTAATTATACATATGGATTTACTCAACATTAAAAAAACTAAGACCAAGGCATCAGGTCCCATCACTTCATGGCAAACAGAAGGAGAAATTGTGGGAGCAGTGACAAATTTTATTCCTGGGCTCCAAAATCACTGCAGACAGTTCTGCAGCCATGAAATTAAAAGATGCTTGCTCCTTGGAAAAAAAGCTATGACAATACCTAGGTAGCATATTAAAAACCAGAGACATCACTTTGCTGACAAAGGTCTGTATAGTCAAAGCTATGTTTTTTCCAATAGTCAGGTACAGATGTGAGATGTGGTTCATAAAGAAGGCTGAATGTCTAAGAATTCATGCTTTTGAATTCTGGTGCTTTTGAAGTGTCGTGCTGGAGAAGACATTAGTCCATGGACTGCAAGATCACATCAGTCAATCCTAAAGGAAATAAACTCTGACTATTCATTTGAAGGACTGTTGCTGAAGCTCCAATACACTGGCCACCAACTCCTTGAGAAATAGCCTGATTATGGGAAAGATTGAAGGCAAAAGGAGAACGGGGCAACAGAGG
The DNA here is from genome assembly GCF_054371585.1 of Giraffa tippelskirchi. Taxonomy (NCBI): domain Eukaryota; kingdom Metazoa; phylum Chordata; class Mammalia; order Artiodactyla; family Giraffidae; genus Giraffa; species Giraffa tippelskirchi. The sequence continues at coordinate 112,401,989 of NC_137277.1, forward strand.
ATGAGATGGTTGGATGGCATCACTGACTTAATGGACTGAGTTTGAGCAAACTCTAGGAGATGGTGAAGGATAGAGAAGCCTGGCATGCTGCAGTCTATGGGCTCACAGAGAATCGGACATGACTTTGCAACTGAACAACAGCAATGTGGATTTATCAAGTCAATAAAAAGATAAACTGAGACAAATTAAAAGCATGCAATGACTAGAGCTAGGTTACAGAGCAAGTGCTATATCCATTAAACAACAGTATGCTATTTACAAACAAATATTAAAGGAACAACAGCAAAAAAAGTCCAGAGCTTTTGGAAATTAAGTATATTACAGCAGAAAATTCAGTAGAATACGAAAATAAATGTGATTTATCTCCCAACATGTATGCTCTCAAATTATTGAACTACAGTACTAGGAACTAGGAAATTCCTAGAAGATGGGCAAACAGAATAGTAATTCAAAAAAGATACAGACACATTATTAAGAACAGAGGTAGTTGGCAAGGGTAAGACTGGTGTGATAGCTGTAAGGCAGGTGTGAAGCACAAGCCTCTAGTCTATATTAGACCAGGTGAGCAGGCTCAGAGAGAGATGTCCTGAACAACATACAATTGATAGACCATTGATATGTTTAGACACACTGAAATGAAGTTTACTGTAGGTAAGGTTTCTGGGGAGATATAACGATTGATACAAGGTAAACTAAAGCAAACAAAAAGCAAGGTAATTATTAACTAGGGAAAATCACAAATTGTTCAAGATGAGAAATGTAATCATAGTCTCCTATATGGATCTTTTGTAATAGAATAATGTTAGGAGGACGTGTCAGATAAAATAAAAATTATGTCCCTGGAACATTTTACTTGTATTAACTCATTTAAATATCCATGGTAGATACCATTATTATCCCCATTGTTTTTTCAGGAAACAATTTGTCTAAATTTCATAGTTTTCATAAAAAAGGAGAAATATTTACTTGAAATACAGAAAGGTCCATTTTTGTTGCACTAAAAAGCATATAAAGAAAGCCAATGCCAGAATACATCCCAGTTAAGCTACTAAAATGTAAACATTATGAAAGAATTTTTCAGGTACCCAAACAGGAATAAAATCCAGGCTAGTATCAGGATTCTTTACACAATATTCCTTCATTCGTTGCATGAATGCTTTGGGAGCATTCCAATCGGTATAATGGTTTAGGTTCTAATCAGTTACAAGGCCACAAGAGAAAACAGACAAAACTATCTTTCCTCATAGAGTTTACCTTCTCTCTGATTCAAAGCTAGAAGACAGGGAAGCAATGGGTAGAAGGTCAGAAAGTATGGAATGCAGAACAAATGCTGTTTAAATACAACATGAAAGAACACATATTCTCAAACATAAAAGTGCTCAGGAAATTCATCACCTGTGAGCTTTTTAGGCTCAAGTCAGACAAGAGTCACCTTCAACTAAAAAAGTACACAGAAAATAGCCATGTATCATAAAGTGACATCAGCCCATCTTTTAAACATTTTATCACGTATTTCACAGGTGGCAAGCACAGTCATTCGGCTTGAAATGTACATGAGTGCTTCAGCCAAATTCAGTCCCTCATCTTTCCCACACTTTCAAACCTCCCCTCCCCCACCCAGGTGAAAATTTTGCTCACATCTCCTTTCCTCCTGAAATGTTACTTCTTTTACTTCTGAAATTTCTGATTCCTACTTGCTCTTCACAGTACAGTTTATGTTCCAGATTTTAAAGGATCCTCTGATCACTACAAATCATAATGATCTCTATTTTACTTTCAAATGTTTTAAAGAACTAATTCCTTAAGAACTAAATTAAAACTCTGTATGTCATGTTCAGTATTTTCAGTTACTTTCAGTGTGCTGGGATTCCCCAAACTGAGATTCTGAAAGACGAGGGCATTCTCTTAGTATTTACATTTCCTACCCCAGGACGCTACTCCTAGTAAATATTTAATAAAGCTCAATGAATATTTCCTTGATTGTCATTTTCTCATTCCCTGCATTTTCTTCAAGTTATTAGCAGTCCATTCTGTAATGGCAAACATCTCTGTGACTTCCCAGAATTAAGCATTCAGGTATAGAGAGGCTGAATAAAGCTGACTACGTGTTCCAGATACACATTTCTGCTTCCCTATAGTGGTGGGTTGAAAAGTACAGGAATCACCAGCATGCATTGGCACATGGCATCAGTGACTGCAGCTCAGGACATGGCAGACTAGCAAAACAAGAAAGGACAACTTGAATGGGACATTTAGACCAGAAAAATGGAGTCCTAGCTCAAGATTTTCTACATTTTAGGTTCAGTAGTTCCTAAAAATACATATCTAGTGCTTCCTGTGTTTCCAAACAGAATACAGCCTCCACTGGACTACATTTCCTAAAGTAGCTTTTTAAAAATATTTAACAGGCATCCATTAGAAATATAAGCATGTATAAAAATATAAGAGGTCATGCAAAGAGATTGTGAAAGGTAGAATAGAGAACAAGAAGGGGGAGTACAGATGCCTCAAAGAGCCATGACACAGTCATTGTGTCATAACATGCGAGAGTCCATTTTCCACTCTTTAGGGGTATTTCGCCATTTCAGAACACCCAAGATCAAATCATGGCTGTCAAAGACCCATGCTGCATCATCACATTGCTGGTGGCCAGGAGCCAGAGCTGTCATCACTTGGTTTTGTGTGGCTTAGAGCAGAAAATCTGATTGTTCAGCAACATGTAATCAGCTTAAAACAAATCTGGAAGATGTTACCCAAAGACAAGATGATATCCAGGCCCTGGAATTTTGTACAAAGAAAATGAAGGATTTGCTTTAAGATAAAAACTGTATCTGTGACAAGAAACTTGAGACATTGGGACAAAATTCAAGTCAATAAGTTTAATAGTAAAGCTTTAAGAAACTGGGATTACATCCCAATCAAGCCAGGCAGGCCTGCAGAACAGTGAGAGAAACCAGAGTCCAATTCCTAGAACCAAAATCTTTTCTGTCTTCATTTCCCAGTGATACATGCACAGAAAAGTGTATCACTTATAATACACTCTTCAGGGAAGGTACACTCCCAGGAGAAGTAGAATTACAGTTACCTAACACCAAGATGATAGACGTCTTAAGAGTTAAACTGAGTCTTGACTTAGCTGCTTGCCATGTGACCAATAAATTTGAATATGTCATTCTGTCTCTATTAACCTTTTTTCCTTTATTTGAAAAAGTAGGGATATTTTTCTACTAAATACTAATGTTCTACTAATATTTTGATACAAATCTTTTTTTTTTTCCCTTCCTTCTACCACCTCCACCCCCCGCCCGCCCCAATCCACCTGGTGTGCTAATGTAGCAGAGGTGGAGTTTATAATATTATATCGCATTGAGGAAGGAAACAAACTTTTAACATCAAAAGCTGCCATAAATATATTCACAAGAGGCTACTCTGCAGGATGTGAAAGACTGTGCTCACCTGAGAAAATGCACCTTGTGCCCTTCTCAATCAATGCCTCTGACCCCTTCTTTCTCCACCCTCCAGCCCTGAAGTTTGGCCACTGTATTTAATTGACTACCACCAGAGGCAGAAGAATGGGGGTACATGGAGTGAGCAAGAGGATCTGTCAGGCCTCCGAAGACAGATACTGAGTCCAAGTTGAGTCATTCATGAAGGCTATCCAGAAGCAATGGTATTGAGCAAGTCTTGAAAGATGGGTGGAAATAGCCAGTGCTTATTATTCACCAAATACCACTTTAAGTAATTTATATATATTATTTCACTTAATCTCCCTGACAAACTCTTTAGGATAGCACATTTGTAATTCACATTCTGCAGATGAAGAAACTGGGCAAGAGAAGTTAAGTAACTTGTCTAATACCTCCTCACATGGAGTAAGTTGTAAATGGATTTGAGGCCGGAACCCAGAGACCACTCTCCCATGACAATTTACTCTTAAAGTATAGAATTACCCAGGTAATGGAGATCAATAAGCAACAGTTAGAACCAGACATGGAACAATCAGTTTAGTTCAGTTGCTCAGTTGTCTCTGACTCTTTGCAACCCCATGGTCTGCAGCACGCCAGGCCTCCCTGTCCATCACCAACTCCCAGAGTTTACTCAAACTCATGTCTAATGAGTTGGTGATGCCATCCAATCATCTCATCCTCTGTCGTCCCCTTCTCCTACCTTCAATCTTTCCCAGCATCAGGGTCTTTTCAAATGAGTCAGCTCTTAGCATCAGGTGGCCAAAGTATTGGAGTTTCAGCTTCAGCATCAGTCCTTCCAATGAATATTCAGGAATGATTTCCTTTAGGATGAACTGGGGTTGGATCTCCTTGCTGTCCAAGGGATTCTCAAGAGTCTTCTCCAACACTACAGTTCAAAAGCATCAATTCTTCAGTGCTCAGCCTTCTTTATGGTCCAACTCTCACATCCGTACATGACTACTGGAAAAACCATAGCTTTGACTAGACGGACCTTTGTTGGCAAAGTAATGTCTCTGCTTTTTAATATGCTGTCTAGGTTGGTCATAACTTTCCTTCTAAGGAGGAAGCGTCTTTTAATTTCATGGCTGCAGTCACCATCTGCAGTGATTTTGGAGCCAAAAAAATAAAAGTCTGTCACTGTTTCCATTGTTTCCTCATCTATTTGCCATGGAGTGATGGGACAGGATGCCTGATCTTAGTTTTCTGAATGTTGAGTTTTAAGCCAATTTTTTCACTCTCCTCTTTCACTTTCATCAAGAGGGTCTTTAGTTCCTCTTCGCTTTCTGCCACAAGGGTGGTGTCATCTGAACATCTGAGCTTATTGATATTTCTCCTGGCAATTTTAATTCCAGCTTGTGCTTCATCCAGTCCAGCATTTCTCATGATGTACTCTGCATATGTTAAATAAGCATGGAACAATGGACTGTTTCAAAATCGTGAAAGGAGTACATCAAGGTGTATACTGCCATCTGTTTACTTAACATCTATGCAGAGTACATCATGTGAAATGCCAGAAGTTTGGATGAAGCACAAGCTGGAATCAAGGTTACCGGGAGAAATATCAATAACCTCAGATATGCAGATAACATCATCCTTATGGCAGAAAGTGAAGAGGAACTAAAGAGCCTCCTGATGAAGGTGAAAGAGGAGAGTGAAAAAGCTGGCTTAAAACTCAACATTCAGAAAACTAAGATCATGGCACCTGGTACCATCACTTCATGGCAAATAGAAGGGGAAACAACATTCAGAAAACTAAGATCGTGGCACCTGGTACCATCACTTCATGGCAAATAGAAGGGGAAACAACATTCAGAAAACTAAGATCATGGCACCTGGTACCATCACTTCATGGCAAATAGAAGGGGAAAAAGTAGAAACAGTGACAGACTTTATTCTCTTGGGCTCCAAAATCACTGTGGATGGTGACTGCAGCCATGAAATTAAAAGACCGCTTGCTCCTTTGAAGAAAAGCTATGACAAACCTAGACAACATATTAAAGAGCAGAGACATCAATTTGCTGACAAAAGTCTATATAGTCAAAGCTATAGTCCCACTATATACAGCTATAGTTTCCCCACTTTTACATATACAGATGTGAGAGTTGGACCCTAAAGAAGGCTGATCAGTGAAGAATTTATGCTTTTGAACTGTGGTCCTGGAGAAGACTAGAGTGAGTCCCTTGGACAGCAAAGAGATCAAACCGTCAATCCTAAAGGAAATCACCCTGAATATTCATTGGAAGGACTGATGCTGAAGCTGAAACTCCAATACTTTGGCCATCTGATGCAAACAGCCAACTCATTGGAAAAGATCCTGATGCTGGGGAAGGAGAAGAAGGTGATGACAAAGGATGAGATGATTTGATGGCATCATCAACACAATGTACATGAGTTTAAGTAATCTATGGGAGATAGTGAAGGACAGGGAAGCCTGGTGTGCTGCAGTCTATTGGGCTGCAAAGAGTTGGGAATGACTGAGCAACTGAATGATAATGACAGAGAGGTAGTTTGAACCAAAGGAGTCACGTGAGTAAAGGTGCGAAGGCATGAAAGATGATTTGTGTTCAGAGATCTAAAATTTGGGGGAAGTATACGGGAGAAGCTATTGAAAAGTAACCTAGAGCCAGGTTCAGAAATGCTGTGATTTGCTGATTTACAAATAACTGGATAACTTTTCATATTAACTGATTTATTTTCCCTGCCATCTCCCCATTTAATGATTGCTTATCCAGTTATTTCTCCTTATCTGCCAGACCATGAGGCATCAGTCATCCTGAGAACCTCCGGATTACTGTGTTTCTCAACATAGAAGTTACTTATGGCATAAGATTTTTACTGGGGGGGGGGGATAAATTTGGACTAATCCCTAGTTAAGAGAAGGTCTCCTCTGGAAATACAAACTATTCCACAGGTTGAGGAAAGGGACAGGGAGGAAAGTAGGGATGATATAAACTATGGTTAGGGTGGGTATTTTCTGAGAAATAGGTGAATATGCCTGCAAATCACATCAAGTCTAGAGCACCAGCAAGATCCACGGTCACCAACTACCCAGCAATGGAAAGGGGCAGTAGCATGGATACAGCTTTATGGAACATCTAGATAGAGCTTGGCTGAGCACATTTCCAGGAATGGAAGCAGGTAAAGTCATCTATGAGGCCAAGAAGAACATGATACCGTCTGTGAGAGAGCTAGCCTGGAAAGGTCTTGGGTTTGCAATAAGGAGAAAGTAGCAATAAAATGCTACTCCAATTTATTTTGGAGCAGAGGTCCCATGGGTGACTGAAGTGTCAGTAGATGTCACTGTGAAAAATGAAAGTGAAGTTACTCAGTCATGTCCAACTCTTTGGATGGATGCTAACAACCTGAACCAGACTCCTCTTGCCCCATTCACCTCACACCATACATTCTTAATACTAGGTTCTCCTTTCTCAAGGATTGAGTTTAGGGATGGGAGACTATTTGATGTGGATTTAATTTTCAACACAGAGTGAAATGAAGCTTAAATGGAGAAGAATTTCAGTTATAGAAAAATTAAATTCCTTATCACCTTAATTTGTAACTTGGCTTTCATTCCTACTGCATACCAAAGTTTTATCATGTATATGTATGTGTGTGTATTTATCTGCAATGTATAAGCAGACTGGAAGTGTGCACTCTGAGTGGAATTAAAAAGGAGCAATCAACTAGGGGAGATTAGGAGGAACTAGAAAAGGGAGGAAGCAGTAACACTGGGATGGGGAGAACCAACTTCTATGTAATAAGCAGATTTTTTCATAAATGGACTATATAATAATTTTACAAATAATTACACACACTTATTTACTCACTTTCCAAACAAAAGTGCTTATTTTTTTGTCACAACTTCTGTGAATGATGACTGAAGGGCATTTTCCATTTTCTTTTCATTTGTGGCCTGCTCATTCCACATGTGAATTTGCTACGGACAATGATTCTAGTCCTTTCTTTGACTGGTCCTGACTACACTGTCCTCACAGTGGTTTAAATATTCAGATCGTCATTCCTCAACAGATTCTAAGCAATTCGGAGCAGGCATTCTGCTTTTCAATTTCTTCTGAACTCTTTGCACAATTGCCTCACCCAGTAATGTACTCTATTGTGATAATTCAATTTATAACATGCTTCTCTGAAGTTTTCAATTGTGTTTACTTCATTTAAGTTTTTCCAAATTTAGGAAAATTAAGCAGATACTTTGATTTGGTTCTGAATTGCAAAATCAGTACCACGTTTGCCAACACTGAGGACCTTAAAACTTTTATATTAATCCTCACTTCATTTTACTATATTCATATATTTTTATCAGTATTTGAATAATTATTTTCTATTTCTGTGATATGTGTTCTAATTGATCCCCTATGATGACATTGCAATGAAGGGTATCCAAGCTATTTATCTTGTCTAGGATCAATTTCCTCAATTCTAAAGCATAAATATTAAGACTAATTATTAACTAATACTAACATGGCACTCTGCACTGTCCCTAGTTTTGTTCCAAGCACTTTGAAAATATTAATTTAGTTCTCGTAAGAGCTCAATGAGTAGGTACTTCTAGGATCTACACTTTATAAAGAAGCAAAGCAAGAGCACAAATGTAAAGTTACTTGTTCAAGGCCACACAGCTAGTAAGTCATGAACCAGAGCTGAGCCCATGCTCTTAGCCATTACACAATGCTGCCTGTCCAGTTAAAAATGCTTGGACAGAAAACAACAAAATTCTGTAAAGCAATTATCCTTCAATTAAATAATAAATTTAAATGCTTAGACTTTGAATGCATGCACAAGTTCAATAAACATGATTTCTACTTGTAAGGTGCTGACAATTTAAATCAGTACTTAAAAAACTAACACTTAATTTACTGACAATTTAGTATAAATATTATAATCAAATGATCAGTAATATTCACCTGCTTCAACTCACCACTTATGAAAATTTTTCAAAACACTAACAATACATTTAGCAGAAATTGAGCCCACTCCAGTATTCTTGCCTGGAAAACCCATGGACAGATAAGCCTGGTAGGCTACAGTCCATGGAGTTGCAAAGAGTCGGACACGACTGAGTGACTTCACTTCACTTCACTTCACTTAGGATAGACAGAGAAGTTGGCTCCCTCATGTTGAGAATGGGCTGAAAGCTCAGTTGAGTCTTTTGACCTGTGCGACACTAAGCAGCATCTCACTATGTTAGGGGAAGAGTCCTACCAGCTCTCATTCTGAGATACAGGGACAGAACTGCACAGCTCTACCTCAACCTATTTGTCAAACTATTCGTTAAGAACAGCTGAGTCATGGGGAAACGAGTCCACTCTTAATATGAGGTGGAACATTTCCCAGTTTCTATCATGGTTGCAAGGTCTGCTCATCAAGTGGTTTATTACACTTTGTCTCCGTGTTTCTTCCTATCAGAGAGCATGGCTTTCGTTACTAGCTACGGATCGCATGCAATGGAAGGTATGGTTGACTGTATTCAAGAATGAGTGATGCCTCCAACTGAGGGATCCTTAGCCGAGATAGATTGGATCACATGAAATGGCTAATTTTCAACCAACTCTGACTAATGAAAACTGCAATTTCATGTGATTCAACTTAATATTTTAGGTGTCCTTCCGCATTGAACTGTGTAGTAAAAAAAGAGACTTTATATAAGTAACTAGTAGATTTAAAAAGAAAATTGTGCTATCTTAACTTTTAGAGACAGAGGTCATTTAACGCTAGGTCAGGATTGCCAGACCAACATTTTTATCTTCTGGTTACTTATATCCTTTAGTTTAGATTCCTGAAGCCCTTTCTGGCATTGATTCTCTTGAGTTTATGAGGCCAACGCTTATATTTGGTGAATACTTGTAAAGGCTTGCTCGCCAACCTTATCCCCATGGGAGGGAATAAGGTCAATTCCCTGTGTCAATAGCAGTGAAAGTGTTCTCCTTCATACCAAATCTTCTATTTGTCTTTGTGACTTTCCTAGTGTTGCTCCCCACTTGAAGGATCAGTCTTACAATTTACTTCTAACTGAAAAGTTTTTCAATAATAGATTCCCCTGTGAAGCTCCCCACAGCTCTTAAAATGAGGGAAGAGAGCCAAACCTCAAAGCTCGAAGCTGACTACTTGCTGAGGTGGTATATTTTGGGAAGGGATTATTATGTGTCAATAACTCTTACACTATGGTTTGTGTGGTATGAAACATTCAACAGATGTAAATTAGTAATAGCAATGTGATAATGACTATAATTCTTTGGCCTTGTATTTCTATTACTTAAATAGTATTAATTGAAGCAAATATGCTTTCTCTCATACCTTAGAAGTGTAAAACATTTAATAACATATGGTTCAAGACACCACAGTGTCTTTGGTCTCTAGTGTCCAAGGGACCAAGTCTCTAAGAGATAGTCTCGTGCATCGTGGTGAAGTTCTAAATCTTAACATTGGGAGTGTTGGGATTTTACTTGCTATTTGAAACACTATAATCTGATACTAATATTTTTGACTCTAGAAAGCCAGGGTAGACAAAATGACATGGGAATTGGAGTGAAAGAGATTGTCTTTCCCAGTGGTATCCTACAGTGGCTTACAGGAGGGTGTGAACTCGTGATATCTAAGAACAGAGGGCTGCTGACTGACATCAGTTCTGTCTTTAAGGAAGTCTGGGCTCTGCGTGATGTTTGGGCTGAGATACAAAACAATTTCTCTATTTTCCAAAATAGTTCACCCCTCCCTAATTATAGCCCTCAGACAAATGTTTTGTTACCATCAGAAAGCAGGCAAAGCAGGAAGGAAATAATCAGGCATTTTCACTTAGAATATTGAACGTTAATACCATCTTTCCTCTTGCTAACAGACCTTTCAATTTTACTCCTTACATGTTTTAAGTGTGATCAATTTTACCTTTCAAGATATTACTCCTCATCCATAAAATTACACAAAAATTGCCATAAACAAGCCGACTGAAAAGGAACAATCGTTGTAAATTAAAAAAAAAAACCTTCATGTTTATAGAAATAATAAAGCCCATGCAGTACTTCTTTTAAAGATCTTGCTCTAAACAAACTGAATTATTCATGCATAGAATTGTACAGCATTAGAACACCTGTTTTCAATCATGCATAATGTAAAATCACTCATTACCTCACAAGAGCCTCTACATCTCCAGCAATCAAATGGCATTGAAACAGCAAAACAGGTGCCTGGCAGGTGGATCCAAGCAGATGTTTTGGGCTTGCATGCCTTTTCTTGTACAGGTGTGATGATCTTGTTTTCAACTGCATAATTGCCATTTAAATAGGTAATATTTAATTCTTATGTACTTTAATATTTATTTTTGCTTCTTCAATTCCTCTCCCACTTTGCTACTGCCTGGGCCTGAGGTGGATTTGAAAGCTTTTAGGACCCTGTAAGGTGGAGAGATGCCAGTTGAAGGTGCAATTCTACTGTTCTAGGCTTTTATGATGAAGAGACCCTCCGTGAAAAGTAGCTTCTGGTGAGCTTGTGGAGTTTCAGCAGCATGGCTAACAACTGAATAGGAAAGAAAAGTTACTTTTCCTTGTTAGGTATCATCCAAAAGTCATATTTAACCATTTCTTCCTTGCATACCATGAATTTTAAATTAAGTCAATGCAAACTATGAGTGCAAATCAGAAAGAGAACATCTTTCTTCAGCTGCTTTTACACAATTTATTGAACTTCTGCAAAAAGAGCTCTGTGTGTATCTTCCTTGTGAGGCATCAAAATGCATTTGCTTAAGCATGTTTTACTAAAACATCTTTAAGTCTCAGCTGGAAATAGGGTTTTCACTTCGTACTAGATTTATCCAATACAAATTCATCCAAACGGAATAAGTAATGCAGCCTTCAAAAGGAGGTGTTGCAGGCACCTTATTTCCCTGTCTGTATCATTCTTTCTTTCTTTTTTTAATAATCAACAAATTTAGCATCAGTGGAAGGTGCTATATTGAAAGCTGCAAAGACAGAAAACTTTATTTTTGAGAACAGGTGCAGCATGAATTTCTATGGTGTCCCATCAATGCTGTCATTCTTTGTAAATCTTTATGCCTGTTTTAGCCATCGGTTTACACAGAGTAGAATTACAAGTCCATTCTGCTGACATAGTTGGAGATTTGGGCACCCATATATTTATCACAAGCACATAAAAAACAAAGTATAAATCTTTGACATGTTACACTATATAATCTATTTTGGGGGTAACCTATGCATAAATGTTCAAATAGCTCTATGTAAAGAGAACAATGGTTTCAGTGTTCCAAATATTTTGTTAACCCTATTTAATTATGTAGATATTTCTAAGAATCCAGGTATGTGGAATCATTAATGTGGACCAAAGACCCAGAGATCTGGGTCTCACCCCCCTCTCTCTCTCCCTTTCCAAGATGTTTGTCTCTGTGCAGATATGGCCATGATATTAGTTACACATATAGTGCTCTTTCCTGGAAAAGGGAATGACTACTTATTGCAGTATTCTTGCCTGGAGAATTCGATGGACAGAGGAGCCTGGCAAGCTATCATCCATGGGGTTGCAAAGAGTCAGACACAACTGAGCAACTAACAGGAACAGAGTTCTTTCAGATGAAAATATCCTAAAATGAATGAAGAAATAATCATATTGTAGCTATTTTACCACTTAAAGTGTTGTTCTTGTTTAGTCTCTAAGTTGTGTTTAACTCTGTAGCTCACTAGTATCCTCTGTCCATGGGATTTCCTAGACAAGAATACTGGAGCAGGTTACCATTTCCTTCTCCAGGGGATCTTCCTGACCCAAGGACTGAACTCACCTCTTCTGCATTGCAGGCAGATTCTTTACCACTGAGCCACCTGGGAAGCCCACTAAAGTGTTAACATTATTTAAACTGAGGTAATGGATTTTTGGCATCACTACAAACAAAGCTAGTGGAGGTGATGGAATTCCAGTTGAGCTATTTCAAATCCTCAAAGGTGATGCTGTGAAAGTGCTGCACTCGATATGCTAGCAAATTTGGAAAACTCAGCAGTGGCCACAGGACTGGAAGAGGTCAGTTTTCATTCCAATCCCAAAGAAAGGCAATGCCAAAGAATGCTCAAACTACCGCACAATTGCACTCATCTCACATGCTAGTAAAGTAATGCTCAAAATTCTCCAAGCCAGGCTTCAGCAATACGTGAACCATGAACTTCCAGATGTTCAAGCTGGTTTTAGAAAAGGCAGAGGAACCAGAGATCAAATTGCCAATATCCGCTGGATCATCGAAAAAGCAAGAGAGTTCCAGAAAAACATCTATTTCTGCTTTATTGACTATGCCGAAGCCTTTGACTGTGTGGATCACAATAAACTGTGGAAAATTCTGAAAGAGATGGGAATACCAGACCATCTGACCTGTCTCTTGAGAAACCTGTATGCAGGTCAGGAAGCAACAGTTAGAACTGGACATGGAACAACAGACTGGTTCCAAATAGGAAAAGGAGTACGTCAAGGCTATATATTGTCATCCTGCTTATTTAACTTATATGCAGAGTACATCATGAGAAATGTTAGGCTGGAAGAAACACAAGCTGGAATCAAGATTTCCAGGAGAAATATCAATACCCTCAGATATGCGGATGACACCACCCTTATGGCAGAAAGTGAAGAAGAACTAAAGAGCCCCTTGATGAAGGTGAAAGAGGAGAGTGAAAAAGTTGGCTTAAAGCTCATCGTTCAGAAAACTAAGATCATGGCATCTGGTCCCATCACTTCATGGGAAATAGATGGGGAAACAGTGGAAACAGTGTCAGACTTTATTTTTGGGGGTTCCAGAATCACTGCTGATGGTGACTGCAGCCATGAAATTAAAAGACGCTTACTCCTTGGAAGGAAGGTTATGGCCAACCTAGATAGCATATTTAAAAGCAGAGACATTATTTTGCCAACAAAAGTCCATCTAGTCAAGGCTATGGTTTTTCCAGTAGTCATGTATGGATGTGAGAGTTGGACGGTGAAGAAAGCTGAGCACTGAAGAATTGATGCTTTTGAACTGTGGTGTTGGAGAAGACTCTTGAGAGTCCCTTGGACTGCAAGGAGATCCAATCAATCCATCCTAAAAGAGATCAATCCTGGCTGTTCATTGGAAGGTCTGATGTTGAAGCTGAAACTCCAATACTTTGGCCACCTCATGCGAAGGGTTGACTCATTGGAAAAGACCCTAATGCTGGGTAGGATTGGGGGCGGGAGGAGAAGGGGATGACAGAGGATGAGATGGTTGGATGGCATCACCGACTCGATGGACATGCGTTTGGGTAGACTCCGGGAGTTGGTGATGGACAGAGAGGCCTGGCATGCTGCAATTCATGGGGTCGCAAAGAGTCGGACACGACTGAGCGACTGAACTGAACTGAACTGAATGGATTTTTGAAGCCAGATCACAAAGTTAACTCACAGTCTTGTCTTTTCACCTAAGCATTACTGAAAACTTACTATATATATATATATTATATATAAAATATATATATTATATATATATATATATATGGCACACTGTGCTATACAGTAGGTCCTTATTGGTTAACAATTTGGTATATAGACGTGTGTATATATTAATCAGTCCTGGTTGTTCATTGGAAGGACTGATGTTGAAGCTGAAACTCCAATACTTTCGCCACCTCATGCGAAGAGTTGACTCATTGGAAAAGACCCTAATGCTGAGAAGGATTGGGGGCAGGAGGAGAAGCGGACGACAGAGTATGAGATGATTGGATGGCATCACTGACTTGATGGACATGGGTTTGGATAAACTCCGGGAGTTGGTGATGGACAGGGAGGCCTGGCGTGCTGCAATTCATGGGGTCTCAAAGAGTCGGACATGACTGAGCAACTGAACTGAACTGAACTGAACTGATATATTAATCCCAAATTCCTAATTTATTTTCCCATCCTCTTCCCCTTTAGTAACCATAACTTTGTTTTCTATGTCTGTGAGTCTATTTATGTTTTGTAAATAAGTTAATTTGTATCTTTTTTTTTTAGATTCCACGTGAGTGATATCATATGCTATTTGTGTTTCTCTAACTTATTTACCTTGGCAATGATAATCTCTAATTCCATCCATGTTTCTCAAATGGCATTATTTCATTCTCTTTTTTAATGGCTGGATAATATTCCATTACACACACAAACCCACACGGACATATCACATGCTCTTTAAGGGACGAAATATTTTAAATTGATAATTACATTGTATTGACTGGAAACATATGAACAAACAAATAAAACATTTAATGCATTACTAATGAATTGTTTCATTTCTAAAGAAAGTAATGCCCTGGAATCTATTCAAAGATAGTAAAGGTTGTAGTCAGAGTAGCTCCCACAAAATTTCTAGACTTCAAGGATTAGAAAGAAATTTCCGTTCTCCACTAATGACTATTTTCAGCAGAACTTGACAAATTATCTTGTGCAATAACTGCCTGTTTGATATAATTCCTTTCTTACCGGTCTGCGTTCAGGAGTCTCAAGGACACCCTCCCTCCACTGTGGTGGTGAAGGATGGGAGAAAGAAATATTCAAATGTATAGTAAGAAGTTATGGAAAACTGATATTAACCTGACTTGCTTAGAAGGCAACCAATGTCCAAGCAAGTCTTAGCTCAGAAAACTGGACAAATTTCTTTTTTCTAGAAAATAATATACACAGAGCATTGAGGAGGATGCAACAAATAGGTGCAGAACTATTTGAAGAAAACTATTTAAATCTCTAGCTTAATTTTACACTCCAAAGCCAAAATATCTCAACATATTACATACAAAACAATATTTCCTGGGATCCAAGCACTAAGAGGTCCATTCCCAAAGAAGACCTTTGTTAACCTCACAATTTTAATTTTATTAGAACTCTGCTACCAAGTAAAATTTCCTTTAAATTCAACACCTCTGAAGGAGAGCATGGCAACCCACTCCAGTATTCTTGCCTGGAGAATCCCCAAGGACAGAGGATCCTTGCAGGCTATAGTCCATGGGCTCACAAAGAGTCGGGCACGACTGAGTGACTAAGCATACACCAAGTAAAATTTCCTTTAAAATTGACAATAGAAGGCCTAAAACATTTAAAAACAAAATTTATTAAATATGGAAGTTGTTTTAAAGTGATATTAAAAAGTATTTCATAGTTGAGTACATTTTGGAGGAAGTAAAAACAGATGGTAACCATGGGACTGATGAGATTCCCAGGTGGCGCTAGTGGTAAAGAGTCTGCCTGCTAATGCAAGAGACACAAGAATCATGGATCCCTGGGTTGGGACGATCCCCTGGAGTAGGAAATAACAACCCACTCTAGTATTCTTGCCTGGAAAATTCCATGGACAGGGGATCCTGGTGGAGCTAGAGTCCATGGGGTTGCCAAGAATTGGACATGACTAAGCACAGCACACACATCACACACACACACATTGGATTGATAATATGTAACCTGGTTACCTTCCTTCAAGCACCAGAAGCCATAGAGAATCTTCTCTCCTTATAACAACTGCAACACTGGGTTGGTTTCCCACATCTTCCACTTGTAACTCCGTGTAGTTTTCCTAAGTTGACACTCCTCTCTGTTTAAGGCTCTGAGGATAAATTTCCACAGGGCCTCTGGCTTCATTAATTATTTCACTTACACATTTTCACTTCTAACTGTCTTTCCCATGACTCAACTTTCCCCAAACCAGTGCCAACTTTAGGTGTTTTATCTTTCTTGGCATACAATGAATACCTACAAAGTTTTAGTGCTAGAACTGAATAATTGTACATGTACAGTACTACAGTTTTTCAGTATCTCTTACAGATACATGCTCATGGCCTTTTATACATTATTCATATGAAAATATCTACAACCTAACCAAGATCAATATTTTTCCGCAATTTTTATTTATTTTCATAAGCATTATTTCTAAACATTCATTTTCTTAAAAACTGCTTTTAGAACCTTTAAGTCCCAAGTGAGTCATTTCAACTTTTGAGGGAACTTTGTTTTCCTCAAAAAACAAAGCCAGGGGACCTGCAAAACCTTGTCCATAAACTGGAAAAAAACACTCCAGGTCACATGTTTTCAGCATCTTCCAGAAAATTAATGGTCAAGGACAGCATGTCAAGTCAACTGAAATTATAACTAATGTATGAAGTTAAATGCATGCTAACTATAGTATTTAGATACCTAGGGCCATTCCTTCAAGATTCTAATTACTGTCCAGTTCACTAAATGGCTCATTCTCTTCCCCATCCCCTATTTCCATTATCAGTTCAGTCGCTCCATCATGTCAAACTCTTTGCGACCCCATGAATTGCAGCAAGCCAGGCCTCCCTGTCCATCACCAACTCCTGGAGTTCACCCAGACTCATGTCTATTGAGTCAGTGATGCCATCCAACCATCTCATCCTCTGTCATCCCCTTCTCCTCCTGCCCCCAATCCTTCCCAGCATCAGGGTCTTTTTGAATGAGTCAACTCTTCACATCAGGTGTCCAAGGTATTGGAGTTTCAGTTTCAACATCAATCCTTCCAATGAACACCCAGGACTGATCTCCTTTAGAATTGACTGTTTGGATCTCCTTGCAGTCCAAGGGACTCTCAGGAGTCTTCTCCAGCACCACAGATCAAAAGCATCAATTCTTCGGCACTAGATTTCTTTCTAGTCCAACTCTCACATCCGTACATGACTACTGGAAAAAGCATAGCCTCGACTAGACGGACCACTGTTGGCAAAATAATATCTCTGCTCTTCAATATGCTGTCTAGGTTGGTCATAACTTTCCTTCCAAGGAGGAAGTGTCTTTTAATTTCATGGCTGCAGTCACCATCTGCAGTGATTTTGGAGCCGAAAAAAATAAAGTCAGCCACTGTTTCCACTGTTTCTCCATCTATTTGCCATGAAGTGATGGGACTGGATGCCATGATCTTAGTTTTCCGAATGTTGAGCTTTAAGCCAACAATTTCACTCGCGTTTTTCACTTTCATCAAGAGGTTCTTTAGTTCTTCTTCACTTTTTGCCATAAAGGTGGTGTCATCTGTATATCTGAGGTTATTGATATAACTCCTGGCAATTTTGATTCCAGCTTGTGCGTCATCCAGCCCAGTGTTTCTCATGATGTACTCTGCATATAAGTTAAATAAGCAGGGTGACAATATACAGCCTTGACATACTCCTTTTCCTATTTGGAACCAGTCTGTGGTTCTATGTCCAGTTCTAACTGTTGCTTCCAGACCTGCATACAAGTTTCTCAGGAGACAGGTCAGGTGGTCTGGTATTCCCATCTCTTTCAGAATTTTCCACAGTTTATTGTGATCCACACAGTCAAAGGCTTTGGCATAGTCAATAAAGCAGAAATAGATGTTTTTCTGGAACTCTCTCGCTTTTTTGATGATCCAACGGATGTTGGTAATTCGAACTCTGGTTCCTCTGCCTTTTCTAAAACCAGCTTAAACATCTGGAAGTTCACAGTTCATGTACTGCTGAAGCCTGACTTGGAGAATTTTGAGCATTACTTTACTAGTGTGTGAGATGAGTGCAATTGTGGGGTAGTTTGAGAATTCTTTGGCATTGCCTTTCTTTGGGATTGGAATGAAAACTGACCTTTTCCAGTCCTGTGGCCACTGCTGAGTTTTCCAAATTTGCTGACATATTGAGTGCAGCACTTTCACAGCATCATCTTTTAGGATTTGAAATAGCTCAATTGGAATTCTATCACCTCCACTAGCTTTGTTTGTAGTGATGCTTCCTAAGGCTCACTTGACGTCACATTCCAGGATGTCTGGCTCTAGGTGAGTGATCACACCATCGTGATTGTCTGGGTCGTTATCTTTTTTGTACAGTTCTTCTGTGTATTCTTGCCACCTCTTCTTAATATCTTCTGCTTCTGTTAGGTCCCTACCATTTCTGTCCTTTATTGAGCCCATCTTTTCATGAAATGTTCCCTTGGTATCTCTAATTTTCTTGAAGAGATCTCTAGTCTTTCCCATTCTGTTGTTTTCCTCTATTTTTTTGTATTGATCACTAAGGAAGGCTTTCTTATCTCTCCTTGCTATTCTTTGGAACTCTGCATTCAAATGGGTATATCTTTCCTTTTCTCCTTTGCTTTTCATTTCTCTTCTTTTCACATCTATTGTAAGGCCTCCTCATACAGCCATTTTGCTTTTTTTGCATTTTTTTTTCTTGGGGATGGTCTTGATCCCTGTCTCCTGTACAATGACACGAACCTCTGTCCATAGTTCATCAGGCACTCTGTTTATCAGATCCAGTTCCTTAAATCTATTTCTCATTTCCACTGTATAATCATAAGGGATTTGATTTAGGTCATAACTGAATGGTGTAGTGGTTTTCCTCACTTTCTTCAATTTCTGTTATACCTGGATGGAATTATAGTCATCGATACTTTGTATTACTAATTTGCATTCATTGACTGCTTCATACCATACAAAACATAGTATGAGAGAGTCACTTACACATAATAATCCCTTCCTAAAATAGTTGCTACTTCAGAAGTAGTCAGTTCTGAGCTTTGAAGTGTGGTTGTCTTCCCTCATTTTAAGAGCAGTGGGGAGCTTCACAGGGGAAGCTGGAAGGAGGATGCCAGTTGATTGTTTGCAGGTAGTATGATCATTCACAATTTGAATGCCAGCAATTATGGATTATTATCAGTCCCAAAACAAGTGATGCATGTTTGATAAGATCAGTGTATATCCTCTATTTTACTCACATTAGTGGGGATTCTGTCTAAAACTTTGTATTTATTCTAGAGTAGATAGCTAACTTTGAAATGAAAAGAATGATACAAAATTTACTAAGATAGTAAAGTGTAATGAGATGATTCAAATGGGCTTGTAGGATTTTAAAATTTCTTAGAGGTATCATTTTGAAGATCAGACAGAATTCTATTATGTATGGGTAAACAAGAGGGTAAAGTGATTTTTCATTTTGTAGAATGACATAGCTATAATTTTCTGCTTTTAACATTTTAGCAAGTCATTTAATTAACATATTTTGTATTTTCTATCTTCCCACTCTTTGTTGAAATAAATTGTTCAAATTCTTACATAAAACATGTTTCTCTATGCATTTGCAGTAAATTTTGCTATAGGTGAATGTGAATTTTCTGCTCATTTTGGACATATGTAGCAGCAGTCAATGAAAATTGGTCATGGGAATTAAATTTACAGGAGAAAGACTAAGCTTTTCACCTAAAAACTTACTTCATGTTACATTTAATTAATTTTTTTGAAATGAATAAGACCAGCAAGCTCCAGGAGATGGGGAAGGACAGGGAAGCCTGGTGTGCTACAGTCCATGGCATCGCAGTCAGACATGACTGAACAATAACAAACGCCAAATTAAATTTTAAATTTTAAGACTTTATACAGGCAATGAAGGAATCATTATTTTGGAACAAAGTATCTTGTAAAGATACTTTTCTTCAAAGTACCTTATAAAATTTCATTTAAAATCAACCATATATTGGAAATTCCCTGGCAGTTCAGTGATGGTCCAGTGGTTAGGACTCTGCACTTTCACTGGCAAGAACGTGGATTCTGTCCCTAGTAGGGAAACTATGCAAGCCACATGGTAAGCCAAAAATAGAAAATAAAATAAATCATACATTATTTACCATTATTTATCATTTAAAAAATTTTGTTTAGTATCTATAACACTATTCAAAAATATATATGAATAATTTATTCTTAATGTTATTTCTTATAAAGAATTATACTATTTAAATATTCTAGACAATCTTTTCCCTGCATAAAAGACATTAAAATAACTGTATACACAACTCAAGACTGTAAAAGCATTAATTATCAGACATTTCATATATTTAAGAATTAAAAGTTATTCCATTGTTTTTGAAGTAAGGCAGTAGAAGGATGGGCTCCTTTTGGAAAAGTGAGAATAGTATCAAATTCTATTATAATCAAATTAGTTAACTATATAGTTAAGTATATGTTCCTTTGTGTGTAATGAACCTGAGGGAAGATATTGAATCTAAATAGCAGGTCTAGTGAGGTACCAGAGGTCAAATATTAAAATCCTTTTCTTAGTAAGAGGCACTATAGCATCACCTGCAACAGTCAACAGATATGCTTACAGAGTGCAATTGTTTTGGGGGCAATATTCTCTTAGGGTATATTGGCGAACAAAACAGACATTTGTCTTCTTGGGGCTTCTAGTCTAGCAAGAAGAGACAGAACAAAAGAATAAAACAATCATAATAAGTAAGCAAATTGTATGGCCTGTTAGAAAGTGGTAAGTACTATGACAGAAGAAAAAATGGAACAAGTTAGGTGAGGGGAGGAGGATTAGACTCTGAAATGTAGGGTATACATTGTGGTGACAAATCGGATGCTCAGTGCAGGCCACCCCATGCAGCAGGTGACAACTGAAAAAGACAAACTAAATTATCCAAGTAGAGATCTAGGGGATGGGTATTCCAGGAAGAAGAAATAGCTAGTGCAAAGGCCCCAAGGTGGGAACAGGAATGCCGGTGCCACTAAAATGCAGTGAGTAGAGGAGAGTAGTGTGTGAGGTCATGGAAATAACTGGGGCCAGATTTTTTTAGGTCAGCAGACATTTCTTTTAAAAGCCCAATAGTAAAAATTTTTGGCTTTGCAACATATAGTCTTTATTGCCAACAACTCATTTCTACCTATGTAGTGCCAAAGCAACCATAGGCAAAATATAAGTAAATATAAGTGTCTATGTTCCAATTAATGTTATTTATGGACATTGAAAGCTTCCCTGGTGGCTCAGATGGTAAAAATTTTGCCTGCAATGCAGGATACATGGGAGACATGGGTTTGATCCCTGGGTCAGAAGGATCCCTTGGAGGAGGGCATGGCAGGCCACTCCAGTATTCTTGCCAGGAAAATCTCATGGACAGAGGAGTCTGGTGGGTTACAGTCCATAGGGTTGCAAAGAGTTGGAGACTGAGCATGTATGCACATGGACATTGAAAGTTAAATTTCATATATTCTACAGTTACAAATTTTTTAACCATTGAAAAATGTAATACCATCCCTAGCTCATGGGTTATTAAAATATGTAGTGGGCAGATTTGGTATGCAGGTCATAACTGCCAACGCTTTATGTGACATGGTTTGCCATTACAAGGATTTTGGGGTCTTGGGTTCCATTCAATGGGGTTTCAGTGTGGGGTTTTCAGCAGAACAACAGCAAGATAGGTCTTCCACTTTCTAAAGATCACATGAGTGGCTGTGTTGAGGAGAAAAGATACAGGGCAAGAGTATTAGAATGAGAGAGACCTGTTAAGAGGTCAATAGAGAATTCCAGGCAAAAGATATGGAGGCTGAGACCAAGGAGTTAATATTGGAGACAGAGAGAAGTGGTCAGATTCCAGATCTGTTTTAAAGGGGGATCCAGTAGTCTTCCTGCTATTTATGTATATAGAGTGTGAAATTACACGAAGGCACACAAGTTGCCTCCTGAGCAACTTGCAGAAATAATAAGACATTAGAACCAGATTAACCTTAATTCAAATCCCATCTCATGATCAATGTGACATCGAACAAACTTAACATTTCCGTGCTTAGATTCCTAAGAGTGAAATGGGGATGATAATATTTATCCTACAGAGTGAGGCATCATCGTAGAGCAACTATCAGGTGTTCAGTGGTAGCACTGCACTCTATGACATGAACTTCGTAACACTTGTCACAATGAATTCGACCACCGAACATGGCAGGTCATGTCATGTCCTAATTGTGGAGAACCTAGGCACACACTCCAGTCCTGCCCAGTAACATGCAGGCTGTTCACTGTAGGGCTGACCTTCACACTCATTCCACCTGACTCCAGAATCCATGCTATTAACGATTATGCTGCACTGCCTCCCTGGAAAAGTTATAATTCATTTCTCATAAAACTGGAAACCAACCAACAAATAACTGTCAGAGCCTATCTTAAAACCAAGTACAACAGATCAGGGGTTGGAAAAAGAAAACAAAAAACAATGAGCACATCCTAATACTGGGGAAAAGATCTAAACAAGGAATAAAATGATTGTAATGAGTAAGGACTATTTTAAGGCAAATAAAACTGCACATCACATTGGGTCTTGATTATCCATGAAGACAATTTGTCTTTCATAGGGAAAAATGGAGACACAAATTCAGACATTCATTGGATAAACATGTTGGAGTGCCAAGAATCATTCCTGAAACTTAAAAATACAAGTAAAGAAGCTAGATACGGCATCTGTCTTCTTGTAGAAACCATCATTTGTGATTAAAGGGGTCTGTTTTTAGTGGGGTTAAGAGACCCTCAGTACCCTTGCAAAGGAAAAGAATCATAATGAGGGAAGCATAATTCAGCCCCTAAAGAGGAGAGCAATTATTGAAGTTGAAAAAGGAATTTTGTGTTTTCTAATTGCTTAAAGGGAGGGTTCAGGGAAGTGAAGAGGGAGCATGAAACATTAAATTGATTGGATTCTTACTCAGTTCAGTTCAGTTCAGTCACTCAGTCATGTCCAACTCTTTGCGACCCCGTGAATCACAGTACGCCAGGCCTCCCTGTCCATCACCAACTCCTGGAGTTTACACAAACTCATGTCCATCGAGTCGGTGATGCCATTCAGCCATCTCATTCTCTGTCGTCCCCTTCTCCTCCTGCCCCCAGTCCTTCCCAGCATCAGGGTCTTTTCCAATGAGTCAACATTTCGCATGAGGTAGCCAAAGTACTGGAGTTTCAGCTTCAACATCAGTCCTTCCAATGAACACCGAGGACTGATCTCCTTTAGGATGGACTGGTTGGATCTCCCTGCAGTCCAAGGGACTCTCAAGAGTCTTCTCCAACACCACAGTTCCAAAGCTTCAGTTCTTTGGCGCTCAGCCTTCTTCATAGTCCAACTCTCACATCCATACGTGACTACTGGAAAAACCATAGCCTTGACTAGATGGACCTTTGTTGGCAAAATAATGTCTCTGCTTTTCAAAATGCTATCTAGGTCACTTCTTAACTAAAATTTCCACCTGGATTAGGGTGCTGCTCTCTGCCACGCTGTCAGAGCCACAAACCAGCAGAGACTGAGGGGGTAAGGAAGCATAGGAGAAAGAAGGCCAACAAACACAGTTATAATAAAAAAAAAAGATCAGTTCAGAAGGCATGTACTGGTCAAGGTAAATGTGGTTAATAAAGACAATATGAATACCAGTGTAAGAGAACATATGGCAAAAACTCAAGAATGATGTGAAGTGCAAAGAAATAGGCTTGGGATTATTATACATTTTGACTGATTTATAAACAAAATATATGGATCGCTACATGAATACTGACAAAAAAGAAGAAAAGAGTTTAAAGGAGAGACTATCACATCCTCACATCTGAGGCAGCTCTGTTATGGAGACAGTGATAGTTTCAGCTAAGTTCTCTATTTTTTTCCTTAAAATTTTGAATCCTGAGCTGGGCGGAGCCCCTGTTTTCTGCACTGCATCACCCTGTGCACCTAACATTGCCTGCTGGCTGGTGGCAGTATCTCCTTGATGAGCAGGCCAGGGCCAGTCCCAGGCAGCTCCCCTTTCAGCCTGACAGCTGCATATCCCAGGTGGTCTGACATTTGAGACGGAGGCTGTGGATAAGATTGAAGGTGTTTTAGGGGAGAAGTAGGCTGTGAATAACACCAAGACTTCATCCAGATGGAATCACTCATGAGACAACCTGAGATAGTCTATTACTGCCCATATGTCTTCTAGGTCTCCAAAGGCCAGGCTCCATTGATTTATAAGAAACCTACTATTTATGCTTTTGGCTCATTTCACAACAGACAACAGTAAAGGATTTATCAGAGATGCTGCTGTTTCTGGCAGTTGTTGGGATTTTATAAGTTCTTTAAATAAAACAGTCTCCATAAATATCCTAGTAAACATCAGACAATAAAGTAAATATTTGGGGGTTAGATTCAGTTTATTTCCTCTTAATACACACCATCTTTTTACAAGTTTCCTTCTGAGTACAGCCCCATGGCGAAACCTTTTATAGAACATACCTATTTTAGGTAAATAAATAAATATGTGACTCCAAAGAAATCAAAATTACTAGATATAGCTATGCTCACAGTATTGCTTAAACACTTTCTCTCTTGCAGATAAGCCTTGGAAGAATTATTTCATTATTTTTTCCAGCATAATCAGTTATTAGTGTATCTTATTTATAGATGGTTCTTTGAGGAACTATAGTAATATAGCAAAATATCAGTTATTTCATCACACTGGTGAATTTAATGAACCTGAAGGTGTGTGTTATTTTAGCACTTACTGTAGCTCCTGTGAAAACCCAGTGGTGCTAAAATCTGTAAACCTGTCATTGCTTAAGTAATAACCTTGTTAAAAGCATCTTCATTTAACTTACTTTAGCTTCTGCAGGATGTAGGTTTTATTTTATCAGTGCAGAGAGTAGGTGTTTCAAACCCAAACCACTTATTGTAAATATAATTAATTGTAGTTCATTAATTTATTCACAGTGTTATTACTTTTATTTTCACACTTAAATTAAATATTGTCTGGGATCTAGTACCTATTTTCAATTTTTTACAAACTCTTAATTCACATTGAATTTCTGTAGTTACAGGAGTAAATTTTAGTCTGCACCAATGAAAATGTTCATTTTAATTTTTAATACTCCTTTATGTGAGGCACAATAGACTCTTCCCGCCTCCCCTATATACAATGTAGATTTTTTTAAGTGCATTTTTGTTAATCTACTTGGAATGGATTTGAATTTATTCTTGCCTTTTCAAAATATGAAGAAAATTGGATATTGATGGTAGGTGTTCAGAATTATCAATTGATTTCTACAAGAACACATCTACAATTATTGAAATGCTGGCAATAAAAATGGAAACTCCCTCCTATTTAGGACTACTCATGAAAAGAGAGAGATGGGAAGGAAGGGAAATACAGGAGCAGAGCAGATGAACGGGGACAAAACTGTAATTTATATAATAAAAGTCTCAAAGCAAAAACAAACTTTTGATAATTACTCAGACAGGCCAACAGCAAGGTGTACAATAAAAGCTATATGTTATCAACCACTTTGAAATCCTTGACTGATTGCAATAATGCAGGCAGTAAAAACTGACACATGTTCTGTTCCATGACCACATTTAGAAGAACAACATCATAAAAGGTGTTGGTGGCAACCACTGTTTCATTGATAAATGACATTAGTTAAAGAGCTACTAGCCTGATAGATAGATGGAGATGTTTATCAAATTTTCTTTCCCCAAAATGTATCAAGAAAAATGCAGGATAGAAATAGTATAATAGACCCAGCTGGCAATAAATTGAACCTGTCGAGGTGGTTCTGTTTCTGAATCCGCTATTTGTAATCAATTTTTTTATAAGGTCATAATTCCTCGTTTGGTTTGTTTATGCCTTTGAAAATTGATGATCAATGATGTTCATCTTTATAAAAAGAAATCTCCAATTTAACTTGAATTTTAGTGCTTTAAAATATATAATAATGATCAAATATGTTGATTATTATGATAATCAAGATATCTTTGTAAAATCCCCCTAAATTGTAACCCTGATATTGATAATCTTTTTCTTCTCCTCTTATAAATGTTGATTTTAAATTTGGGGCTAGGGAGAGTGAGGAGAGGAAACACATCAAGAACTAAAACAATTTCTTGGGATATTTTTAACATTTAAAATAATAACTTTAATTATTATTTTCCATTTTATGATTTTTGCCTTTTAGGTGAAAGTTCTTAGAATTATTAATATTTAGATTGGTTGAAAAGTGGATCATTAAATAGAGTATATTTAAACATGCAGCTAAACTGTTTCAAAATTGCATATATACTTTTGTTATCAGTCTCTTTTTGTAACATAACTGTTACTAAAAACTTTCTTTAGTAACTTAGTCAATGTTTATATGACTTGAATAAATGACATTTTTAATCAGAATATTAAGCAACCATGTTAATTTTTGTTGGGTCTGACAGTATAGTTTTTAAACAATAGCCAGAAGAGAGATTTACACAATTGTATCTTTCAATAAGATACACTTTAAATGTACATTAAAGATAGAAAAAAGTAATGAAATTCACAATTATATCAAGGATTTTTTTAAATTAAATCTATTGGTTGTTGGTATCTATGAACTCTTAAGAATAAACACCTGCAGTGTTTTATTATGTAAAAAGGTGGTTTAATTGCATCTTATTTATCACAGACAAATCAAGCCCTATTCAGAAGATAATAATGACACAGTAATTGGATCAGTAATTGGTTCAGGATGATTCAATATTGTACTAATAATCATAAATACCGCTGTCTTCTGCTTTGATTCAAGGCTGACATGCTAATATAGATTGGATTTAGAGCAATAAATATTAGTGAACTGGATCTAGTATTAATATCTAGATCCTTACTTTGGCTATGCCAGCCAGAAACAGGTATAAAACATATGCACCACTTGAGAACATATTTTAAATTATAATATGAATTCATTAGCTTCCCTGATAGCTCAGTTGGTGATGAATTCATCAATGTACTTTATTGGCTTGTCTTAACTTTTCATCTCTGAAACCAACATCTTCAACGTATGGAGGTGGAAGAGAGTAGACATGAAGACATTTCCTTATCTTTCTTATAAAAATGATCATTTTGGTGGAGTAATACAGCTTTTACATTTGATTGAGCTAGTTACCATGGAGGATGTGACATGTGACTTGGTGGGCAAAATTATTCACATGCCAGTCATGTAATGATGGATAAGAAAATCATTCCCATTACCGCACTGTGTTCAGCAGACACTTGGCGGTTAAACAGGACTATTTCTTAGCCAGTGTGGTGGCAGCCTTTCACTGAGAGCCAAAGGAGAGGGAGGCTCATTATGTAGGAAACAATGATCCTTATTCACTCAACATGGAAACTTGCCTCACAAGAACACATTGGACGGCTCTGGACTGGAATAAAAATGGCATATCCTCTTTTATCAATGGGACAGAAACCTAGGATCAACATGCCTGGCTTGGAATTCTGCCTACTAGTGATGGAAATGGATATATTCAGGCATTTGTTTATTTATGACCATTTCCATGGATTGGAGGGGTTGGAGAGGTGCTTACTGTCTTCCCAGTCGCTTCAGTCATGTCGGACTCTTTGCGACCCCGTGGACTGTAGCCTGCCAGGCTCCTCTGTCCACGGGATTCTCCAGGCAAGGAAACTGGAGGGTGTTGCCATTTCCTTTCTACTGCTGCTGAAATAGGTCTCCTTTGTGGGGAAAAAGAGAAAGGGGCAGCTCACAGGTGCCAATGAAAAATGTAACTATGCACTTTTAACTCTGAAGTTATAAGATTGCTGGAAACAACTGATTAGGTGTGAAATGTTTACCTGGAAATGGGAGGATATTGGGAGAATATTTTTTCTATTGTTTTAGCTAAATAGGATAATGGGAAAATAAAGCCTTCTTAAGTGAACAATGCAAAGAAACAGATGAAAAAAATAGAATGGAAAAGACTAGAGATCTCTTCAAGAAAATTAGAGATCCAAGGGAATATTTCATGCAAAGATAGGCACAATAAAGCAAAGAAATGTCAAGGACCTAACAGAAGCAGAAGAGATTCAGAAGAGGTGGCAAGAATACATAGAAGAACTGTAAAAAAAAGTTGCTAATGAGCTGAATAACCACGATGGTGTGATCACTCACTCAGAGGTAGACAGACATCCTGGAATGTGAAATCTAGTTACAAACAAAGCTAATGGAGGTGATGGAATTCCAGCTGAGCTATTTCAAATCCTAAAAGATGATGCTATTAAAGTGCTGCACTCATTATGCCAGCAAATTTGGAAAACTCAGCAGTGGCCACAGGAATGGAAAAGGTCAGTTTTCATTGCAAACTTAAAGAAAGACAATGCCACAGAACATTCAAATTATTATACAATTGCACTCATTTCACATGCTAGCAAGATTATGCTCAAAATCCTTCAAGCTAGGCTTTAGCAGTACATGAACTGAGAACTTCCAGTTGTACAAGTTGGATTTAGAAAAAGCAGAGAAATCAGAGATCAAATTGCCAACATCTGCTGGATTATAGAAAAAGCAGAGGAATCAGAGATCAAATTGCGAACATCTGCTGGATTATAGAAAAAGGAAGGGATTATAAAAAAAGCAATCTACTTATGCTTTTTTGACTATGCTAAAGCTTTTGACTGTGTGGATCACAACAAAGTATGGAAAATTCTTAAAGAGAGGGGAATACTCAACAACCTTACCTGTCTCCTGGGAAACCTGTATGCAGGACAAGAAGCATCAGCTAGAATTGGACACGGAACAACAGACTAGTTCAAAATTGGGAAAGGAGTATTTCAAGGCTGTATATTGTCACCCTGCTTATTTAACTTACATGCAGAGTACATCATATGAAATCCAGGACTGGATGAATCATAAGCTGGAATCAAGATTGCCAGGAGAAATATCAATAACCTCAGATATGTGGATGATACCACACTAATGGCAGAAAGTGAAGAGGAACTAAAGAGCCTCTTAATGAAAGTGAAAGAGGAGAGTGAAAAAACTGGCTTAAAACTCAACATTCAAAAAACGAGGATCATGGCATCTGGTCCCATCATTTCATAGGTAATAAATGGGGAAAAGGTGAAAACAGTGACAGATTTTATTTTCTTGGACTCCAAAATCACTAAGGACGGTGACTGCAGCTATGAAATTAAAAGACGTTTGTTCCTTGGTAGAAAAGCCTTGGACAAACTTAGACAGCGTATTAAAAAATAGAGACATCACTTTACCAACATAAGTCAATATAGTTAAAGCTATGATTTTTCCAGTAGTCATGTATAGATGTAAGAGTTAGACCATTAAGAAGGCTGAGTACCAAGGAATTGATGCTTTCAAACTGTGGTGTTGGAGAAGACTTTTGAGAGTCCCTTGGACTTCAAGGAGATCGAGCAGGTCAATCTTAAAGGCTAACAACCCTGAACATTCATTGGAAGGACTGATACTGAAGCTCCAATACTGTGTGTTGGAAGAAAAAAGAAAAGCCAGAAAATAGCCACCTGATGCAAAGAGCTGATTCATTGGAAAAGACCCTTATGCTGGGAAAGATTGAGGGCAAGAGGAGAAGGTGGCGACAGAGGATAAGATGGTTGGATGGCATCACTGATTCAATGGACATGAGTTTAAGCAAACTCTGGGAGACAGTGAATGACAGGGAAGCCTGGAATGCTGCCATTCATGGTGTTGCAAGGAGTCAGACATGACTTGGTGACTAAACTACAAAAACAAGGATAATGAAATGCACAAAAGCTATGTATAGGACCAAAAGAATGTCATGGAGTAGAGAATCAAGACTTCCTGGTAAAGAACTCAAGCATAATAATACATTTCCTGGGAATAATAGGTCAGAAAATGAATACAAATCTTATCAAATCTATTACTTATACAAATACTCCAGGATGAGTATTGAGATTTCTTTCGTATCATTGATCTCTGTTCTAATTATTTAAAGAACATAGAGAGGTGTGATTAATTTCTTATGACCAAAGTCACACAGGAAACACAAGTAGACAAACTCTGTGTTGGAAGAAAAAAAAAAAAGCCAGAAAATCTGATATCAGTGTCCTTAAAGAGACTTTGATTAACCCAATGATTCCATTCAAGGGAACAAGCTTCAACCTGTTGTGTTCTCAATCTGCCCTCTTCATTCAAGGTATGAAAGATGCAATTTTCTTAGCATACACTCAGTTGAATCTTTTCTAATGGCATCCATGTTGGCGCTATTTTCTAGGTAGGCATAGAGGGATGTCTTCATCATTCACAGGAGTCTGGGGTTATGCCAAAGGCAAAGATCCCACTCCACAGACAAGGGAAATAGATAAATTCAGTTCCCGAATCAGCATTTAATCCGCTAACACCTGAGTAGTGAAAATCCTGTGGTATCTTCATTCAAGAGCCAGGAAATTCCATGTGTTTATGGAATCAAGTTCTCTTCTAAATGGAGTGACTGTTTATTGTTTAGTATCCATGAAAGGAAATCTGCAGTCAAATAGCAGACAGACATCACACATTCCTTGTGCATCTACGCCCCAGTGGCTCCAATGCTGAACCAACTGCTCATGAGTTACAGGATAACTAATTCACTTGGTCCTATTTCTCCCTGAAACTCTACATGTAGTTGTGGTTCACTGGTTTAGTGACGTGAATGAAGGGAATTCACTGCACTTCAAATCTCTCATTACACCTTAATTAGGACCCCAGCTAGAAATATCAATGTTTTAACAACTGTAGCAGACAAGGTTTCTTTTTTTATTCTTTAATCACATATTGTAAAGCAGATTGAAGTACTTTATCAATGTTTTCTTCCTTTGTTTTTTTTTTTTCCTATTGAGAATCCACGGCTAAGTGTACTAACATAAAAACTAAGGCTGTGATCTTTCCATTTAATCCTCAGCTCAGTCAGCAACAGAGTTAAAAAATGATAACAGTAATCACAGAAAATACATTATTAATGAATAACAAATGCATAACTATTAAATTTTTGTTGTATTGAATTTTGTTTTCTATGTTTGTGGGTGTTATTTTTTAAACAGAAATTTTGTCACTGAGGCAACTTATACTCTTTTTTGGTTTTTAAATTTCCAAGTAATTAGAAATATTTTTTATCATCATTTTGATTTTAGAAATGTGTTTTGGGACCACCAACTACTAGTGATCTTAAGCTGGAGCTCCTGAGTAACTTCCCCTGTGAAGTGCCATTCTCTGGTAGGAAACGTATTTGAATACTTGTAACATCTGGATCATAAATAATAAAAACCTATTTTTTAGGTGTCCGTATAAAAACCATCTTTATAGCAAAAGAGGGAGAACATTTTGTCTTACCTAATATTTATAATTTCAAATATTTAACTTCCCCCAAACAAGGTTACAGTAAATTTCCAATTAACAACAAAATAAAATAAACCATAACTTTAAAAATACAACTTTAAATCAAAGAAAGAAGACAAACAATACTAAAATTTAATCTGTCCTTTGGGGCAGGAGACAGCTTACAGGTTCTAGTCAGCCAGCTAAATGACAGTCAGAAAAGATCATGTGACTGGGGTCTAAAAACTAATTAATCTCCATAAAGCTGTAAGTGAGGTAGGTAAGATGACTTGAAATCTGATTACATTATTGCATTTAAGGGGAGAAAATGCAGCATGTATTTTTCATGTTGATTTTAACCACCTGAGCCCTTAATGACGTTTTGTACCTTGGAAGAAAACTCATATTTCATCCATATTTTAGAATGAACTACAAAGATGCTACTGTCATTAGTATATGATTTACGTATTTGCTGTAAATAACATGAAAATGAATCATGTAGGATGCCTTTGTAAAGTTTTCAAAGAATAAGTAATTCTTTGAAAGGTAGATTCACTGTGAAAAGGAAGCTGTATACTGTAAGATTAAAAGAAATTGACAAAGATATTTAAAGGAAATAATAATTTTACTATCCTCACCCCTACTTCCATAAAAAGCAAATGATGAGATAGTATATTTTGGCTATTGGACATTTATGTGCTACATTTTATTAGTTCTAAAGTTAAAGTCCTATACAAAATAATTCTGAAAATTGGTTACAATATGGTATTCTCTACCATTTCCATTATTCTAGTCACAGATAACATATGTAAACACTTTGTTAGAAGAAGTCATTCAGAATCCCATGGAACCTTCCTGTATATTTCACAGCTAATTCTTTTTTTTTGTTTTAACATTTAAATAAAAGAGACTTCTAAGCAATGGTCCTTTAAATGTGTTCACCTTTTATCTGCAGCAGAATAAGGAATATAGAATAATAATTTGGAGCATTATGTCTGGAATGCTGTGAAAACAATCCTTATTAGATTGAAATGAGCCCTGAAGAGAGAGAGTGTGTGTTTGTGTCTGTGTGTGCGTGTTCAGTGTGTGTGTGTTTGAGGGGGGCTGAAGCGTTATTTGTACATAAGAGAGAACAAGACAGAAATTTGGAGTTTTGTTAATAAGCACCATCAATCATAGATTATGCGAATTATATATCTGCAAAAATTTTATTTAAAAAATTGGAAACATTATATTTTGAGTTAAAATACAAGCCAGGGAATTTATTGCTACCAGGTAATCCATTGTATACTGAACACAGAGAGAAGGTGACAGGCAGAATATATTCTCTAGTTTGTTTTATTAAAATTATAATTGTTTTCTCATAATAATATTAATGAACGCATGAGGAAACTGAATCACAAAAATAGAGTGCCTCTCATTGAGAATCTGAAAGCACTTTATAAACAAAGGGTTTTTTTGACTCTATTTTATGTGAACAAAGTTTTTTTTGAGTTAAAGTATATTCACTACTTTGGGGCAAAAGTTATCATTTTTCATCTTGACAAAAAGAATAAATGCTAGTCAAGATTTTCCCAGTGTGCAAACTTTAGAAGCACCATAAAGGATAGGTGTGGTTTAAGATTCAGAAGACAAGAAATATCTTTTGCTCCTTCATTTTTTCTTTCCTCTAATCATATAAGGTGAACACGCATTCATTGTGATATACGGATAGATGCACACCCAAAGACATACTCATGCACAGGGAGGTGTGCAGGAGGGCACACCTAGAAGGGCTGCTAGAAGATTCTAAAGGTGTCTACACCAGGTAGAGTGATGGAAAAGCACAGGAAGGAAAGCAAAGCCCCAGGAAGAAGAGCCACTCCATCTGTTCTGACCTCTGCCTTCACATCCATCTAATCTCCTCTGTATCCACTTCCTATGATCCACTATCTTTCCACTTTGCCCTTTGGGATATCAAGTATGGGAAACATTCCCCCAACCTGAGTAAGTATTTATGAGCTGCTACTTCCTGAGTTCAGTGAATATTTTTAGACCGTAAAAAAGCATTGTATGTCCTATGAATGGTGGTATTAGTTAACATATTATTACAATTATTTTGGAATAATTTATCACCACTTAAATATCCCAGGTTTATATTTCAAGCCACTGAATATTTGAAGCCTGAAGAGAATCCTTGCTAGTGTATAACTAGTCAATATCCATGGTTAAAACTTAAAGGAGGTAAAAAGGGAAACTATGACACTATGGAGAATTCTAGAAGTTTGTGCCAAAAATTTCTAAAATGACCTATAGTAAAATAATTTATAAAAGTATCCCTTGATATTATTTTAAAGACTGCTTAGTGGGAGACAAGGGTAGAGCTGAGGTAAAACACCCTCTGTTGAACTTTAAATTTTTTTTTTGTTTGTTTGTTGGCAAAGCAATGTCTTTGCTTTTTATTTTTTATTTATTTATTTATTTTTATAAATTTATTTATTTTAGTTGGGGGCTAATTACTTTACAATATTGTAATAGTTTTTGCCATACATTGACATGAATCAGCCATGGGTTTACATGTGTTTCCCTTCCTGGACCCCCCCCCCCACCTCCCTCCCCATCCCATCCCTCTGGGTCATCCCATTGCCCCGGCCCTGAGCCCTTGTCTCATGCATCGAACATGGAATGGTGTTCTGTTTCACATATGATAATTTACATGTTTCAATGCTATTCTCCCAGAACGTCCCACCCTCACCTTCTCCCTCAGAGTCCATAAAATTGTTCTATGCATCTGTGTCTCTTATTCTGTCTCGCATATAGGGTTATCGTTACCATCTTTCAAATTCCATATATATGCATTAGTATACTGTATTGTTGTTTTTCTTTCTGGCTTACTTCACTCTGTATAATGGGCTCCAGTTTCATCCATCTCAGTAGAACCGATTCAAATGTATTTAAATGAACTTAAAATTTTAACCAGAATTTTGTTCTATTGTGTAATGATGCACCAAGGTCAGACCATTCCCACCAACTGTACTACAGAAAAATCTTATGGGCCTACCCACCATCAACTCACTTTCCCAATATAACTGAATAGACAAAGCTTGCAACTCAAGATCAAGAAAACAGGGATGCAAGAGAAAAATTTGAGGTGGGTATTCCTGGTGGCTCAGTGGTAAAGAATTCTACCAATGCACGAGACGGGGGTTCAGTCTCTGGGTCAGGAAGATCCCCTGGAGAAGGAAATGGCAGCCCACTCAAGTATTTTTGCCTGGGAAATCCCATGGACAGAGGAGCTTGAAGGGCTGTAGTCCATGGGTCACAAGAGAGCCGGAAATGACTTTATGTCTAAACAACAACAACAATTCAAAGAAAAAGCTGATGTATTCTCTATGCTGATATCTTTCTCCCAACTTTTTTGTTTACTTTGATATTATGAAATTGTTCAGCAGTTTAAAAAATTCTGAGATTCAAAACTGTGTCAACATTACAACACTTTGTATTTTTTACTTGCTTTAAAGTATGCCCTCAAAAGCTTACTTTTTAAAGCAGTCACTTGTATAAATGGCATAAATTGCCAACTCTTCTGCAATGGTGAATCAAATTTTATTAAGGTTGTGGAATTAAGTTTCTTCTTTCTTTTCTTTTTTCACTTCCTTTTCTGACAAGGTATTTGCTAACACATCTGAAATTTGGATTTAATTTGAGATCCGCTTTGACAACGAAAGTGAAATTTGCTGTCGTGTCTGACTCTGCAATCCCATGGACTATAGTCTGCCCGTCTCTTCTGTCCATGGGATTTTCCAGGCAAGAATATTGGAGTAGGTTGCCATTCCATTCTTCATGGCATCTTCCCAACCCAGGAATCAAACCCAGGTCTCCTGCATTGCAGGCTGAGTCCCTAGGGAAGCCCTCTACTTTGACAATGGAGGGACAGATTTATAAAACATCAAGATCTCTAACTGGTAGTTTGATTTGAGTGTTTGTTTGTGCCTGTGTTTGTTTATGTACTTATGTACTATTTCTACATTCATCCATCCACTTCCTCATGGACAGAACATTAGACAAAAATCCACTTTAATGAGAAACATAGGCAAATTCTTGTTTAACATAAAAGCCACTTCAACTATTAATCATGATTAGAGAAAATCCCCATTGTTACAGATTATCATTTAACTTCCAAAAGCTAGAGGCAGTGACAATACAAATTTTTACAAAGCTCTATGTAATAATTTTGTGTAAATAAAGATTGTCCAACCTGATCTTTGAAGGAACTTATATTACCAATCAAATATACATAACCCATTTCATTTGTTAAGGTCTTGATTTTCTATATTATTTTGGCTTTGTTTTAACAAATACACTTGGCCATAATGAAAATAAACCTGCTGAAGTCTCCGAGGTCTGAGACAAGCTATAACACATTTCTTCACTGCGGGGTGGGCTCCTGGGATGCCTACTGAGAAAATGCCTGCCCACTGAGCATGCCCAGACTATTAAAATGAATTGACATGTTAATGCTGACAGGAAAAGAGCACAAGAGAGCTTGCTAAATTACTGCTCAGTCAGGCACTAGGAATTCCTGAGTGGCTAACTCCTGAGCAAAACCCACAGCAAGCACAACAACAACAACAAAACTTTATTGTCAAATGCACCAAAACAAACACACACTAACAGGGTTGTCATGTTAGTAATCCACCTGCCCATAAATCATATGGATTTTAATCATACCTGCCACCTTAGCCGCTTATCCCCAGAGAAATTGTTTTCTTTTTGCTCCCTCCTTCATTCGCTTTCAATTATCTGGAAGCTGGTTCGTGTGTTTATTTATTTATCTAAAGTTCACATACTGTATGCATGCACAAATTTTCTCCAGGGGTCTGGACCAGGCAGATCATAGAAGAATGCAGTGGAGCATAGCAGCTAACAGCTCAGATGAATGTACTCAGTCTCAAAAACCTGCTTTGGACCATGATGACAAGGAAAGGGGAGGACAGAAAGTAATTAGTGTGTGTACAATGATTGATTATGGCTTAATATTCAGGCATTTCACCTCCAGACCACTATACTTAGACTTAAAGAATGATGAAACAGGAAGTCCTCATGGTTTTTGATAAGTGAGGAAGAAAAAATTCTGTTTTTCCACATTTAAGTTATTCGCTTTGGCTTCTGCGGACATGGCATAAAGTTTATTCACTTTTAAACACATAATGTTTGATCAGTCTATTCACTGCATCAAGGAATTGTTTAAAATCTCAAATATTAAGATGAGCATAAATAAGTGACTTCTAGCCTTGGGCAGGCAAAGAAGAGATGAAAGGAAGCTACACACTGCAGATGAAATTATCCAGTCTCACCATTGTGTTGTCTCACTCCCATGAACAACTTCAGAAAATATATCAATTTGGCTACTCAAGGAATAAGTAGTGACCTTTGCTCAGCTCTAGGAAGTGAAAGAGGAGCATAGATGCATTGTAGAGTTCATATCCTTTAGACAGAAAAATCATTTTCATTAGAAAAACTGGTCAAAAAATAGATATGTTAGATATGGCAAATTCAAAAGAAAGAAAACTTTCACTTTATTATATCTGATTCAAGGGGTTTTGACACTGTGCTGTGTGTATGTGTGTGTGTAAGTCATGATGGCTTTTTATGCACATTCTGATCTATACTTGCCAAGTTGTGTATTAGCTCCATCTCTAGATAGAATCTGTTTAGAACACCCATAGAAATTAAAAGGATCACATGGAGTTTGACATTTTCCAAAATGAAAGAATAATGGATGTATTATATTGTGTGTTTTTTCCTTTTAATAAAAATGTCTAACTGACCCTTGGGAAGCTTGGCTGGAAGTTTAGAAGTCTGATTCATTTTTCTTCCTCTTTATGCTCAAAAATACAAGAATGTAATTTCTTCAGCTTCATATTTTCTTTGATATTTCAGTAAGTTTGAGATTTCTTTCTTGTTCATAAATCATGAACTAAATAATCGAAGTGTACTCTAAAATACTTTGGTGTCTTTTGACTTTGCATCTTATATTCAAATGCCCAAACAAATCTCCTTGCTCTATTAACTTTTATGTTTGTCTTCTTATAACTGTGGCCAAGGACATGCCACAGAACATATAAAGTATTTGACCTTTAACCTCAGATGTGAAATAATAAATAATCCATCTCATATTGGATATAAAATTCTAGTCCTCCAAAGTGACAGATTATTTATATATAAATTTATATATTTATATTCACTTAAGTGAATATTTTTGGGTGGAAAAAAAACTGTCCAAGCTACATTTCATATTTTGCCATTACACATCTATACCTTACAGATTGTGACCATAGCTTTATATTTTTTATAATCTCCCCTAAAAATGATATTCATTAATCTATTCATCAATTACTAATTAAGCATCTAAGATGTGTCAGGTGCCAGATCACAGTGTCTTAGGTAAAATAGCCCTTAATTTTTGCATAGATTTAATTTAGACTGATCAATCTATATCTATCTATTTGTATATCTATTCATCTCACTTCAAAAATATCAATTTTAAAGTCCAAAATTAAACTGAACATGGTTTACATGAATTAAAGTAACCAAACTCCATCAATAACTTTTTATGTACCAATTTAAAAAAACGACCAACAAGATTTTGATTAGTCAAGTTTGTAGTGCTCTATCTGTATCACATGGATGAGAAGAAAAGGGAGTCCAGGCAGAAGTAGAGCATCACAGAATTCCAAGAAATTCTCCAAAAGGCTGAGAAGGAAGAGTCAGAGGGATTGAAGGAGCTAGGGAAAATGTGAAATGGGAAGAGAGTATTTCAAGAAAGAGAATCCAATGCTATCAAAATACCAAACAACATAAGGACAGAAAAGGGTTTAGTAAGAAGATGTCATTGCTAATCTTGCAGGGGTGGTGGAATGAAAGCCAGATTATAGTGGCTTTAGAAACAAACAGAATATCAGGAAGAAACAACCAGTACAGAAGATTATTTTAAAGAGTTTTTCAGTGAGGAAGAGGGCAGAGGGATAAGACCATAGCTAGAGCAGGGATGATTTCAGGGACTCCACACTGGAACTATTTGTACAATTGCCTGTGTATGGATCCCCCTGGAGTTGTGCAGTACACAGACACTGCAGCCCTATACAGTGGCACTGGGGCTATTTATTTAGTCTTAGTTTTTAAAGTGAGAGAGTTGGGGGCCTGCTGAGTTGTTCATGAAAAGTGGCTAATAGTGAAGAACAGGTTAGAGGCATTAGGGAAAGTGAGAAAGATTCAAAACAAGTGCAATGGGAAACTTCTCCAGTGGTCCAGTGGCTAAGACTCCATTCCTAATTCGGGGGGCTGGGG
The DNA here is from genome assembly GCF_054371585.1 of Giraffa tippelskirchi. Taxonomy (NCBI): domain Eukaryota; kingdom Metazoa; phylum Chordata; class Mammalia; order Artiodactyla; family Giraffidae; genus Giraffa; species Giraffa tippelskirchi. The sequence goes on from NC_137277.1 coordinate 112,440,630, forward strand.
TTTGATCCCTGGTTGGGGAACTAGAACCTACATGCCACAACCAAGAGTTCCAATGCCACAACTAAAGATTCCACATGCCTCAACTAAGACCCAGTGCAGCCAAAACAAACAAACAAAAACCAAATGCAATGGGGGAATGGGACACAGTGGTACATGGCTTTTTATTTAGCCAAATGTGAATTCAGGTCAGTTTATATTTATCACTTGCAATTCTGCCATGGTTATACACACTACCAGACTACACAAACCAGCCCTCAAGCACCTGACCAAGGCATCTATAAATGTGATCTTTGTAAATTTGATCTTTTTACACCATTAACATGTGACTTTATTCACTTGAATTAGAAAAAAATATATATATATATATATTTGTTTTTTCCCGGTAGTAACCCTAGCTCCTAGAGTACTGCCTATGGCAGGTGTTCAGTTAATACTTACGGATTTTATAGGCATTTTTGTAATATCGGTATTTTAAAAAGCATGTTATTTTCTTGAAGAAAATACTATTGTTTGTCTAAAAGATCAACAATTCACCTTTTCTCCCAAATTGGCAGATGTCAATTTTGTTCAGATTTGTCAACCAGCTCTTCCTCAGCAATTCAGGAGAATCGTGATGAATCTTAACATAGGTTGTGCTTGTCCTTTCATTCTGCTTGCCAGGGAGCTGTTGTGTGGTGGGTACGTGACCCTGGGCTGGGCGTGTGACCCAGGACTGGCCAAGGAGGTATGCAGAGAGATGGTTCTATGGGATTCCAGAAAATGTTTCTTTGTTGAGAAAATAAACTTAGAGAAGTAGTAGTTCCTTATCTTCTGCTATACATCATTTTATCTCATTTTATACCTGGAACTAGGTTACCCATCTTATAAGCTTAAAAAAAAAAAAATCCAACTTGCTGACCTTGCTAGAGAAGATAGATTCAGGTCATTGAAAAAGTTAATACTGACTTTTTAAAACCATCCCACTGTGTTCCACTACCACTCCACTAAATGTCAGGGCCTAATAGAAATGGCAGCCACAATCCTTAATTTCAAAATTTTGCAATCTTTTTGTTTTGAAGATACCATGTGCACATAGGAGTGAGAGAACACAAAGAAGATTAACAACAAGTGTTTCTTATCTGCAAGCTTGCCTGGGGACAGGTTCACTTACAAGATGATTCAGGCTGTTAACAGATTTTTAAGCAACATGATTCTTATATAATGTAATATAAACTTGGGAGGGACACCCCCTCCTCATGTGTAGTAGTGAATGCTGAGTTGCTCAGTTGTGTCTGCTCTTTGTGACCCCATGGACCGTACCCCACCAGGTTACTCTGTCCATGGGATTTCCCGGGGAAGAATACTGGAGTGGGTTACCATTTCCTTCTTCAGGGGATCTTCCTGAATCAGGGATTGAACCCCATCCTCTTCTTGTACATACACTATGATTAGAGGTAAGGTAGAGAGACATTCCTTCCACAATGTAGAGGAAACCATTATACAGGGGCTTGAAAGTAGGACTCTTTAGGGTCATCTTAGCTTCTGTCTACCAAAAGCCACCATTCAGCCAGCAATGATTCATGTCCTTCCAACATGCAAAATAAAATCACCCCTTCCAAAGTCCCCAAGAGTCTCATACCATTATAGCACAAGATCAAAATCATGTAAACCAGGTCTAGGTAAGTATGAGGTCTCCAGGTAGAATCTGCTGAGAACAGCTAACTCTTGAGGCATTCTCTCCATCTGTGATCTTGTAACACTAAAAACGCAAGTTGTCTGCCTTTAACAAACTCATTATAAAATAGTGAGGCAGACAAAATGACATTTATAGACAGTCAAGTTCAAAAGGGGAGGGGGGTGGGCAAGATAAAAAGGAGTCACTGCTCAGCCAGATAAATGTTAAGTTTCTTGATTAGATTTCAAGGACTGAGAATAATTCTTTGTGGCTCTAGGCTCCATTCCCTTGCTGTTGCTTCAGCTTTTTGATCACTCTTCCTCTTTCATGAAAGGTAGCATAGATTTACAGCTGAGAAACTAACAGGACTTCCTGCCAGTAGAATCTGGGTGTTTGGACTGTCTCCTTTCATATTATACTCACTGTCCTTTTTAATCCATCTGGTAGTAACTCCTTCATTGAAACCATTAACTCAAGTATTTTCTGGGTCTCCTGTGAATTTTAATGGGGTTCATGTCATAAGACAAAGACCAGGCTCACAGAGCTTTTTGTGATAATCCTTCCCTACCTTGGTTTCCTGCTAAAATGGCTAAAGGACACCACGCTTAACTTAGTAGAATCTTTATGGTTTGATTGGGAGGATCTGTTAGGCATATTGTCACTCTCTTGAAAGGCTCTTTTTTGATGACAGAATACCTTAACCTTTTAATTTTCTGAGGCTTAATTGAAAGGTTATAGAATCAAATCCTTGACTTTTTCTCCAGAGCAAGCTTTCCTAGAAGTAAATCTCTTAAATGTTCAACGTTTTTTAGTAGTTCCTCCTTCAATTTGCCTCTCTCTTCTCATATTTTACTACCATCAGCACCTTCACCACTTGGCTTGGAAATCAGCTATATGAACAAATTCATCATTTGCAAGTTCTGCTTTCCATGTATCTATATGGAACAATGTTGCTATGCTTTCTTTGACTAAATAACAAGGATCCATCTTCCTCTAATTTTCAATAACATGCCCCCCCCCTTCATCATAAGCTTTCATTGACAGTGTCTTTAATAATGCTGGCCAGACATCTGCCAATTATCTGTTTTAAACTATCGAGGCATTTCCTATCATACTCATCACAATTCCTCTCGTCTCCACCCACAGCCTGGTTCCAAAGCCACTCATGAATTTTAGGTGTCAGTTTTCTATTCCATGTAACAAATTACCACAACCTTAGCGGCTTAAAACAACATATATTTACTATCTCACACTTTCTGTGGGGCTGGAGTCAGGGCATGTCCTGGCTGGGTCTTCAGCAAGGCTGCAGTCAAGGTGTTGGCAAGGGCTGTGATTTTCATTTGAAGGCTTGACTGGGGAAGAATTCAATTCCAAGTTCACTCAGGTTGATAGCAGAATTTTTCTTTCTGGGACTATAAGACTGAAGGAAGTAGCTTCTTGCTGGTTATTGGCTGGAGGCCTTTCTCAGCTCTTTGTCATGCAGACCTCCTAACATAGCCACTTACTAGTTCAAAGACAAAGAGGGAAAGTCTCTAAAGCAAGTCTGCTAGCAAAATAGGCATGTTATTATAAACTGTTGTGTAATTATGGGGGTGACTCTATCACCTTTGCCATATTCCACTAGTTGGAGTCAAGGAAAAATCCTCACCCACTCTCAAAGGAGGAGATTATATATAACAAAGGTGTAAGCAGAGGAAGGTGTTAGAGGCTGAATTATGATCCCCCAAATTCATTTGCTGAAGTGTGACTCCCAGTACCTCAGAATGTGACAGCACTTAATGATAGGGTCTTTATAGGTGAATGAATAAAGAAGATGTGGTACATATATACAATGAAATACTACTTAACCATAAAAAAGAATGAAATAATGCCATTTGCAGCAATATGGATGCAACTAAAGATGATCACAGTCTTTCCTGGTGGCGCAAATGGTAAAGAACTGCCTGCAATGCAAGAGACCTAGGTTTGATCCCTGGGTCAGGAAGATCTCCTGGAGAAGAGAATGGTAAACCACTCCAGTATTCTTGCCTGGAGAATCCTATGGACATAGGAGGCTGGTGGGCTATAGTCTACACAGTCGCACTGAGTGACTGAGTGACTAACACACACACAAAGATGATCATACTAAGTGAAGTAAGTCAGAAAGAGAAAGACAAATACCATATATATCACTTGTATGTAGAATCTAACATATGACACAAATGAACTTCTATGAAGCAGAAAAAGACTTATAGACATAGAGAAGACTTATGGTTTCCAAGGGTGAAGTGGCATGGGAGAGGGATGGAGTAGGAATTTGGGATTAGCAGATACAAACTGTTGTATATATAATGGATAAACAACAAGGTCTTACTATATAGCACAGGAAACTATGTTCAATATTCTAAGATAAAACATAATGGAAAACAATATAAAAAAGAATGTGTATATCTATGACTGAATCACTTTGCAGTAAAGCAGAAATTAACACAACATTGGAAATAAATATATTTCAATAAAAATAAAAGATTTAAAAAAATCAAGATAGGGTCTTCAAAGAGGTAATTAAATTAAAATTAGGTTTTAAGGTGGGCTCTAGTCCAAAATGACTGGTGTTCTCTTTATCAGAAAAGGAGGGTAGGGGATAGACAAGTACAGAGGAAAGGCCAAGTCAAAAAAAAAAAAAGGAAAAGATGGCCATCTACAAGTAAAGGAGAGAAGTCTCAGAAGAAATCAACCTTGCTGACAACTTCATCTCAGACTTCTAACCCCCAGAAAATAAATTTCTGTTGTTAAGCCACTCACTCTGTAGTATTTTTCTTTTATTGCAAACTAACGCAGTCAGTATTGGGGGTTACTTTAGGGTTTATTCTATAATTGGAGAAGTTATGGAGTTTTCAAGGCAGGTCCTAAGGAAAACCATGATATTCTTCTAAGATGCCTTAGAGTCCTCCCAGGAGATGGGGGTAAGAGAGATAAAACACATGAGGATCTAGGGCTCCCAATTCCACCTTAGGGAAGGAATTCAACTTTAAACTGTTCTGAATATGAAAATTCTACCTATTGAGAACTTTTTGAATGACTCCCTGTTGTCTTATCTGGTGGGCCCTATCCCAGAAACATATCCTTCCTACAGAAATTTTATTGATCATTAAAACAGCACTGGACTAGTATTTAAGAAAATGAAACTCTAATGTACAGCCTAATACAAGCTAGTTGGTGAACTTTGAACAAGTTTCCTAAAATCTCTACATTTTTTGTATGTTAACACATAAAATTCAGAGTTTGGACAAAATTATTACAGATTCATTTCCATCTCTGCTACTGCTAAGTCACTTCAGTCGTGTCCGATTCTGTGCGACACATAGACGGCAGCCCACCAGGCTCCACCGTCCCTAGGATTCTCCAGGCAAGAATACTGGAGTGGGTTGCCATTTCCTTCTCCAGTGCATGAAAGGGAAAAGTGAAAGTGAAGTCGCTCAGTCGTATCTGACTCTTAGCGACCCCATGGACTGTAGCCTACCAGGCTCCTCCGTCCATGGGATTTACCAGGCAAGAGTATGGGAGTGGGATGCCACTGCCTTCTCCACATTTCCATCTCTCAGGAACATAAATTACAGAAGTTTGTATATTTTGTTATTAATCACTTTGTTTCCATTTCTACAATTATAGGGAAAGACAACAAGATAATTCTATACTGTACAAAGTTTGTTTTGCTTGATCAATAATGACAAAGATTTCTGATAATTAAAAGCAAAATATATATTTGTACTGAGAAAGAAATTGACAACATTTCTCCTGCATTATGTATGGGTTACATTTTTAATATTGACTGTAGTTTTCATTCTCAATTATATGTCTGTGAGAAAGGAAATGAAATTGGATATAATATGTTGTGTATTTTCATAAATTCTGTCAGTGCAAAAAGAGTCTCTGTAGGCAAATTTAAGAGAAAATATTTTTGCATCTTAAACCACAAATAACAATTTTACCTTTGTGTTTTCAAAGATGAATTTACATAGTTGAGATGTCTTTGGTGTCTGTGTAAAGCAAGTGACAAATTAGAAATGAAAATAAACTTCTTTTCTTCAAATGCCAGGGACTTCATCTGTATTTTTGTTCCTTTGAGCTTTTTTGCTCACTGATATGGAGTCTGAGTCAATAAATAATTCTTCATCCTCACACCTATGGTCTGAACTTGCTGCCATAGTTAAAAATTTATAATTTTCCTGTATACTGTCAAAACTCAGTCCAGAAACTAAAGACACATTTGCCTTCATTCACCATAGCATTCAAAATATTCATTTCCTTTAGGCAGTGTTTCAAAATTTGAGGTCAGTATGAGTGAAACAATTTTTAATGTTCTCTTAATTCTCTGTTGTCACCTATCCTGGTTCTTCTATCTTCAGGTTTCACAATGAAGGTCCCTGAACAGAACTCGATGGACACTTAAAAGGCCAAGTTTCTAAAGCTACACCAGGCTAGCAAGAGGTGCTACATTCAAATGAGCTCCCTGATATATGGGTGACAGGCAAGAACGAAATTGGCAGTATTTGCCGAATGATCGAAACCCATAGGGGGCAGGGTTCCACCTGGCTGGGCTCTTATATGGGAGTAAACTCAGGGACCAGCCTACATGAAATGAAATGGGCTGTAAGGGAACAGCCAAAGTGACGGCACATTTTGTGTTCAATGACCGTATGGTTTTCATTATCTTGTTCTCAACGAAGAATTCATCCAAAGCACAACCAAATGAAAGCAATGTGTAAACCATGTCAACCCATCCTTGGATGAACGCATCACATTTGCTCTACTATCTAGCGGTAAGTGTAAAGGTGGGGAAATTGAAGAGGAAGAAGTAGGAAAAATAAAGCTAGTGCAAAAAGAAGGTATGGTAAGGGCAAGAAGAAAGAAATGTATCAGCTATTCAGCTGTCTCATTATGTAGCTTCCCACACTCACCAAAGATGTAATTCATCCTGCAGGTGCAAACACTGTTAGCGTTCTCATGGACTCTTGACGGATGGACCGGATGTATGTTTCCTTACCCCAGATGCTCTTTAAGAACAACGGCGATGAGACAGAGGATTGTGTGCACCTGAATCAGCACATTCACTGAAACTTATTTGTCTCCCTTCTTGTTTTAAGAACAAGTAGTGTTGTGCACAGAGCAACAAAAGCTAGGCAGAGGATTTTTTCTTTCAATACAGAAAGATGGCCAATCTAAACACCTTTTGGAGTCACTTCTTTATAATTGTTCTGAGATAAATATGAATTACTGCCTTGATTACTCATCACCAAGAGGCACATTAGTGGGTAATTATCAGAACACAAGGCATTAGCACATCCAGTAATAAAATTCATCCTTATGTTTTCCACAAGATTTTCAAGAATTTGAGATGGGTTTTTCCCCTACTAATTGAGAAAAAACAGATTTTTTTAAGTTATTTGAATAGGTAATATATTAGAAATGGGGACATTCATTATAGCTGAATCAGTGTCCTCACCCTCTCTCATTAGCTCCCACCAACTTCGAGGATTCCAAAATCCCAAACACAACTGACTCTTTTCGGGCTGAAGTTCCATTGACTCTTGGCAAAAAGCAACTTCCTGGTTCAAAGAAAAAAGGCTTACAAAAAACTCACAAGGCTTCTTAGACATCAAATGGGTCTTACGAAACCACATTTTGATGAGCTAAGTGTAAATGAATCAGAAACACATGGATTAAATTTCCCTTGAAATACACATGGGTTTGAAAATCAAGGAAAAAGTGTTTAGCCAAATGTGTTTTGGGTTTCCTTGAACTGAAAACATTTGAAAAAAGTTGAGGCATTTGCTAAACCCTAATACACTGTTGTGTTTGCTCAAACCTCCTCTAAATCAATTAAATTTCCACGAGGCTTCCTTCATTCCCTTGTGGTTTGCCTTGTCACCTCCATCTTGACACTTTATAGACCAAACTGAATTCCCATTGAAAAAACAGACTTTGTTCTAGATCTACTTAAATATGAAGTAGCTATTAAAACACCCAGTGAATCAAAGACATTAAAGGACAGAAAAGCACCCATTAGGTCATGTTCTATCCTGAGGGTTAGGGAACATGCACTCATGGCTCTCTAGTGCTTTATCAAGTGTAGTTTTAAATGTCTCAAGTGACAGGACTTCCACCACCACCCTTGGGAAAATACTGTGCATTCTAATAGATTTTGCCATTAGGAACTGTGCCTAAGTGTGTAACAGAGGCACAGTGGAATGTCTGGTGGGAAAGATGGTATTATGGATAATTAACTCTTTCACTACTCCATATCAATCACCTGCAGCATGTTCAGCAAGTTATTCTAGCGTTTCAGGACTAAAGACTGTGCTATGATATGTGTGTACATTACTAGTTTTCATTCAAAAAACAATATTTTGTTAATGGTATAAAATTAGGCCTATGGTAATAAAATCAAGTTTCCCAATTAATAGATCCATCACAATAAAACTAGGGAATGTCATAAATATTTTCTCTTGACTAATAATGTTATTTTAACATTCCTGAAAATGTGTGACTTGAAGACTTAAGACTCTTTTTTTTAAAATTAGGAAATGATTTCCAAATGGCACCAAACAGAACCTAAACACATATAATATCTCTGTATATATTTTATTATGTATGAGATCCCTAAAACTGCCTTCCTTCTGCTAATATCTTTTCTTTAAACCTCTTCACAGAATATTGAACTTATTTTCCATTTCTGCTGCTCCAAACGAAGGCAATGCATTTGTGAGGAAATATCTATTTGTCTTTCTAGATAAAAAGGAAAACCTAGCTTTCAATATAGCTAACATGTTTTCAGAGCTCTTATGACAGAGTTTACATTAATTTGCTCTAGATCTCATTCTACTTACAAATGAGTTATAAGTCATATAATGACTTACATGGCCTGTCATATTGTTACTATGCTGACCTTTTCAAAATTCTGCATTGTGAACAGCTGACAGGCATACCTCTTCCATGCCAGTTACTTCAACCTATAAAACTTAACCAATGAAGTGGCAAGAAGAATCAGGTAAGGGGAATGGGAAACTGCACAATATTCTTCTCTTTATAACCTCTCTCAGATATGGGGTGGCTTTTCATGTTTCACACAATCTTTTCTTTTCTTTTTAAAAATGAGCATTTTCCTCTCCTTTTTACCTTGTCCCTCATATTATCTTACTCCTTTGCAAGCATTTCTCTGTCAGTCATCTAAAGGGAACCTCTGTTAAGATATGGAGTTGAGACTTTTGTGTTTATGTTGCTTTCTCTCTTTTACTATTTGAGGATCTAGGTGGGGAAGTACAGATTGAGTTGAATAAATATTTTTAAAACTTTATATTCATTTGATTATTATCATACTTTATCACTTTAAACTGTCTTTCTTCTAGATATTTTAAATAATATTTAAAGTTGTGGACTTATTTTTTGATTACCGCATTTGGCAGCTAATAACACTCACCATGAGCAAATGAGCTGGATCATTTTCCTCCCTCACACTAAAATGTGAAGTGTCTCCACCCAGATTGTTTATATTACCACTGCAGCTCTGATCATCATGGTCTTTTCCTGCAACAAATCTAGCTTTATCTTTAAATTTTTTTCTTTAATCTTTCCTTATAAGTCAATCCTGTGGCTCTTTAATAAGTATGTTACTTTTCTCTTCACTTCTTCTAATGTTTTTCCTTTCTCTCTTGCTTAAGGGAATTGCTGTTAATGTTTAACAATTTTTAATTCTGCTTTTAAAAGGGGATATTAGATTTTTTAGTATTTAGGATGATTTAAATTCATAACAAGTTTTTCATGGGAATTATTGAAAAATACGTATATAATCACCATATGATAGTAACCAGGACCAAAAAGGGAGAGAACTGGTATTTCCTTTTTTCTTTAAAGAGTATTTGATATTGAAATGATTACACACACAGAGTAAGAACAATATTCTGAGTCACATTATTGAGCTCTGTATTCTTATCTGAATTTAAGTTTGTAAGTTAGGGGTAATTATGTGACTATCTAGAAATGCTTTAAATTATGTCTCATGTTCAAAAAGACTGAGAAATAAAAGGCTCAGTTCTTCAGGTAGAGTTAACATTTTAGATTATGGTAAGTATATGGTGCATGCTGCCATATTATGGCCACTGCTTGTTCCTTGTTCTTTTCATTATAGGCAAAAGAAAAACCAGATTTACTAATGCATTCCATGCAATACCTTCGCCTTACACAAGGTAGTGAATCCATCAAAAGGAGCTGATGGTGAGGCTTTGCTCAACTAAATTCAACTACATATATTTGCTTTCTACTTGCTATACAATGACTACCTTTGTATCAAGGCTTCCCAGGTGGCACTAGTGGTAAAGAATTTGCCTGCTAATACAGGAGACATAAGAGACAGGAGTTTGATCCCTGAGTTGGGAAGATCCCCTGGAGCAGGGCACGGCAACTCACTCCAGTAATCTTCCTGGAGAATCCCATGGACAGAGGAGCCTGGTGAGCTACAGTCCATAGGGTCGCAAAGAATCTGACACAACTGAAGCGACTTCATGTGCACCTTTAATCAAAGTCACTATGTAGTTCATCTTAATAAGCACATCAAATGAGTCATTATCTGAGAGAGAATTCAAGATTTGTTTCTTTAAGTGCTTTTACTCTATCTTACAAATGCATGTTATTTCAAAAAGATATTAATAAATCTTTGAAAGCCAACATTTTCTATGCTATGCTCATTCCATAGACATTGGGGAAGAGAAAATATTTATAAAGCATTTAGTGATGAGTAATTCACAAGGAAATAATTATAAATACAAGTCAAACAAATTGGCAATTGTTTGCATTTCAAATTAGAAATCACATGAAATGAGGCACTGCTCTATTTTGCTTCATGAGCATTTTAGCGAAAGCTATTCCTACCTACAATTTGTGAGGCTCACATGGAGGTCTAACTGATAGAACATTAGTTTGGGAGTCTGGATTTCATAAAGTCTCTCCGGGCTCTATCAGACCTCACTGTGTGGCCTGGTAGAATTTACTCTGAGTTTTCTGTATTTGTTTCCTCATCAGTGCAACTGGGAAAAAAAATACTTTCTTAAATTGTTAAAGATATCAATGATCAAGCATACTAACAATTTATTGGGACCAAATCATGTTTTTCACAATAAACATGTTTTCCCTAAAGTAATTGATATTCTAATAGACTCAGTTCTATCAAGACTTTTTAGACAATCATACAGATCTACTTAAGAGATGAGAATATTTATTTGAAGAGATGATAGAACTGACCCAGCAACATATGGGTATCAGAAAAGCTTTCTAATACCTTGTTTATAGAAATGGACAACAAATACTACTTAATATGACCCTCTGATGTTCAGGCAAATCACAGACTTTCCTTGCTTGCTAGACCCTTCAATGATGCTGTCAGCATATATGCTTGTCCTTATCCTACGTGCAGCATCAAAGAGCAAATAAAGCAAAGGTATTAAGTCTCCACTCAGTAGGCATGCTTAAAAGTCACAAAAAAAGCAGACTTAATTGCATCTTCAGCTAACGGAATGATGAATGATGAGTGACTGGGGAGGGAGCTAGGTTAGCATATGCAAAATCATGCCAGCCCTAAATCAATTTGAAATTTGGTGTTTTCACACATATATGCAATCCAATATTAAAATGTAAATTGTATAAAAAATGCATACATGACTAATGGGATTTGTGATTGTGCTTTACTCCATGTGTAGTTCATGTCTGTACTCCATGCACAGACAGTAATAGTGTTGACTCTTTTGTCGGGGGGGAGGCGGGAATCATATACCCAGTTTGCTCAGAGAGTCGAAACTCACATTTGTTGTCCCTGCTTCCTGTTGGCATTGTCCTAGATTTTTAATTCACAAGCAATCCATTATTACTCATAATTGCATTCAGATACATCAAGATGGTTTGTTATAACTCTACCTTTCAGTCATTCAGCCACTAGATATATATATAACTTTAATATGTAATAATTACTATATATCGTATATGTTTCCTTCAATTTCTTTTGGCTTTTTTGACTTTTTCTATAAATAAATATTATTTTTTTAAATATTCTTAATGGAAAGCTATTGATTTTTATATGCCAAGAATGAGGATGAAATTTTAACTTGTACAAAATACTTATTATATTTATTGATAGTTATTTTTATATATATTATATACTATATTTATATGATGTTATTATTCACTATAGGGATTTTAATGAAATCACTGAAAACATGAGAAAATAAAATGTAACTTGGAAAAGCTTCAGCATGTACTTCAAAAGGTAGTAACGTATAGATGACTTGCCAAAGATGATACTTTAAAAGATGTAACTAAAGAAGGTAGGTTTTTATATTACTCTTAAAATAACGTGTTTCATTTCGATCAAGTAAATATTATTAATTTTGCTCCTGCTTAAGTCCAAAATTTCTAGTGCACATAAAAAAGGTAAAGTGATAGCTGTTTATGTATTAACTCTATTACCAGAGCTTTACAAATGGTAAATTATATTCATTTTATATCCTTGTTATCAAGTGTTTTAAGTCAACATGTTAATTCCAATAATGGTTCAATTTTTTAATCCTATTTATAAAATCAAAGTAAAGATTAGGGTAGTTTATTTTGCTGAAATGAAACATCTGGCACTGTAAATTTAGTTTAAAAAGGTTAAAAATAAATTAAAAAATTATTTTATTTTATAAAGATAGAATAAGTATATATATTGGTGAAAAAAGTTATGTTAAAAATATTCTTGCTAAATTAGGAAACTTATGGAACAGAAATATACTTGGAGTTAGTTGTGGTGAACAAATATTTTATCCTTTTGTTTCCAAACAAACAGAAAATCTCTAATTAAAATAGAAGTAGGTGTGGTCAGGATTTAGAGTTTAAAAAAAATCTGTAAAGTAGGATTAGCTAAAATACAGAATTTTTGTGATGAAGTTAATGATGAATAATTTAAAAAGTCACTTGGCAGTACATGCTTTCTCTTTTTGTTTTCCATCACTAAACAAATTTTAGAAATGGTTTACCCATTGAAGAACTGCTTCATAAGTCAACCTAAGTACTCTAAAAATGGTATTAAAACTCATATTTTTTGTATCACTGTGTTAAAAATAAGAAGAGATATAGAAAAAAACATTCTAAAATTTGTAGAGAACCACAAAAGATCTCTAATAGCTATAGCAATCTTAAGAAAGAAGAATAAAGGTGAAGGTCTCACAATTTCTGATTTAAAACCATCAGGCTTCAGTAATCAAAGCACTTTGGTATTGGCATAAAAAATATACATATAGATCAATGTAACAGAACAGAGAAACTCAAAATAAACTCACACATATACTGTCAACTAATTTAGGACAAAGGAGTCAAGGATATAAAATGCAACAAAAATATACAGTGTAGAAAGGACAGTCTCTTCAAAATGATGTTGGGAAAACTGGACAGTCACATGCAAGAATGAAACTGGACCCCATTATTTTGCCATGCACAAAAATCAACTCAAAATAAAAGAAAAACTTGAACAAAAGACCTGAAACCATAAAACTACCAGAATAAAATGTCAAGTAAGCTCCTTGACATTGGTCTTGGCTTAATTTTTATAATTGATACCAAAGGAAAGGCAATAAAGGCAAAAACAAACAATTAGGATTACATCAAACTAAACAGCTCTGCACTGCAAAGGTAACCATTAGCAAAATGTAAAGGCTACTTACCCAATGGGATAAAACATTTGCAAATCATATTTACGATAAGAGGTTAATATCCAAAATATATAAAGAACTCATACACTCATAGCAATAAAACAGACAAGCCCCTTAAAAAATGTGAAGATCTAAATAAATATTTTTCCAAAAACATAAAATGGTCAACAAATGAGAAGGTCATCATCACTAATGACCATGGAAATGCAGATCAAACCTATAGTGAGCTATCAACTCAAACCTGTTAAAAGGGATAGCATCAAAAAGACAAAAGATGAGTATTGGGCATGTGGAGAAAAGAGAACACTGTGCCCTGTTGGTGGAAATATAAATTGGTGCATCCACCTTTAAGAAAAATAGAAAGCTTTCTGCAAACAGAAAGAAATTAAAATTTATCCTTGTGATAACAATCGGAAAATAGAGAAATTTAAATAGTGAATACCCAAACAGCCTGCACTATTTAATTTTTAAATCCAGAGACTGGGCTGCAAAATAACTTGTGGGGGAAAAAAATGGAATTCCTTGTTTAAATTGAAGTACTGTATACAGTATATTGAAATGAAAAACAAATTAGAAAGCCGACAGTTTTACAGGATTTAAATATGGTAAACAGTCATGAATAGCTAATGTGTTTGAAAAGTGTAGTCTTATGAAAAGAGATTTTAGATATTGGTTAAAGATAAGGTGAATGTAACAAATGAAAGTACCTGTACAAGTAGATAGTACTATGCATATATTTTTATATTAAAGAAAATTAGAATTGACTATATTTTCTTTCTAGAATTTACCATGAACTTATTAAGTATGTTAGTATCTGCTAACACATTGTTTTCTCATTTAAAATTATTATGGTCCATGTATGCATACTCATCCACTCAGTTGTGTCTGACTCTTTGCGACCCTATGGACCCTCTGTCCGTGGAATTTTCCAGGCAAGAAAGTGGGTTGCTATTTCCTACTCCGGGGGTCTTCCCAACACAGGAACCAATCTGTGTCTCCTGTGTCTCTTGTATTGACAGGCAGATTCTTTACCACTGAGCCACTTGGAAAGCCATTATGGACCACCGAGAAGAGTAAATTGAATGCATTAACAATTTCAAATTGATAAATCAGGAAAAAAGAAACTTCGGAAAATGTTAGAGGTAATTTTATGAAGAACTTAAAAATAGAAAACCTTTGTGATGATATTCACACAACTCTGAAATCTATTTAAAAACACTGAATTATACACTAAATGAATTTTTACAACATGTAAATTATACCTCAATAAAGCTGTTTAAAACATTTTAAAGAACCACATTGAGAAACAAAATACATTCTAGGGAACAAAACCAGTAACACAATAATGAAAATACACTAACAAAACTGATTGTGTTCAAGAAAATGTAACAAAAATATTTTTCTACTTATGTTCCTTCATGATATTCAATAAATAAGTACTTTTGTTTTAATTGATGTAAATCTTGTATTTTATCTTTAAGAAAAAGGCTTATTTTTAAAATTATTTTTGAATAAACTACTGGTGTTTATGATGAAACTGTGGTTTTTGACCAATAAACAAACATTTCAAAATAATCTATAAACTTTAATGCTTTTAGCACCCCTTTTAACTCTTAAAGCTGTCGTAATTACGGTGATACAGTACATGCTCACATGCATTCTGTGACACGGCTTGCTTAGTGCTCCAATTTTCACAAAGTATAATTCTTTTAACTCTCATCACAACCTTATGGAGCAAGTTATGATGGGAAAACAGAGCCCTAGAAAAGTGAAATCACAGTCCCAGGTTGCACAGGTAACAACTGATGACATGCCCAGGCTGTTTGCCTCTGAAGCTGTGACTTAGGCTGGTAACCACTGAACAAACATTCTGTTGAGTTCCTTAATCCACAGACCATGTCTGTGACCTATATTTCTGTACTCAGATCACTAGCTCCTGCCTTTCTCTTCTAGTGGACAGTTTTGCTCTCAGGGATTTGTACGCAAATTATTTCTGCATTGCTGTTTTGGTTTATTGTGCCCCAGAAAGCCTCATAGTTACAGTCACATTACTCTTCTGTCCCTGCTCCCTGCCTCCATATAAACATTTGGAGAAAGATAAGCATTAGTGAAATGAAGTAAGTGCTTGTAGGAATAGCAATCTGTACTATTTCAGTTGCTACTGAGATCTGTGTAATATACATGTAATAACACAGTATATGCAGTTCTGACTTAAACATCTCTACTTTAAAATTACATCTCATCATAACTTCATTACTCCACATCTATCTAGAAGCTGGGAAATGTCATAAAGGTAAGATGATATCTAAACAGGAAGTGCTTTTAAACGTGCATACAGTTCTTCTCGGTCAGGAAAATGTTACTTTGCCTTCCTGTGCTAAGTAGACAGGAAAAATAGAGTAGGGTTTATTCCTGTTAGTTCAGTTCAGTCGCTCAGTCGTGTCCAACTCTTTGCGACCCCATGGGCTGCAGCACACCAGGCCTCCCTGTCCATCACCAGCTTCCATGGTTTACTCAAACTCATGTCCATTGAGTTGATGATGCCATCCAACCATCTCATCCTCTGTCTTCCCCTTCTCCTGCCTTCAACTATTCCCAGCATCAGGGTCTTTTCAAATGAGTCAGTTCCTGCAGCAGGTGGCCAAAGTGTTGGAGTTTCAGCTTCAACATCAGTCCTTCCAATGAACACCCAGGACTGATTTCCTTTAGGATGGACTAGCTGGATCTCCTTGAAGTCCAAGGGACTCTCAAGAGTCTTCTCCAACACCACAGCTCAAAAGCATCAATATTTTGGTTCAGGTTCAAGGAATAGAGGGTAGGCAGCACTGAATTTCAGCATCCATCTTTACCTGTCCTAAGTTCATCAGCATAAATCTCCCCTCTACCATCCTTACCAACATTGTCCCAAAGGTAATTTCAGCCAGGTATATGCACCATCCTTTATCAAAAAGACCAAGGACTGTATTTTGCACTATATTTTCTTCTGATAGGAATGTCTAGTCATCTTCCTGCTATACTTCTTGCTCCTCTCCAAAGATCTGGTTACATGCCTACCTCCTCAGTGGAACTATTTCAATGCATTATAATTTAATTCTACTAATATTAATAACACTTATTGCCTACATTATGCAATACAGCATTGAATTTACATGTTTATACTACTCATACGTAGATACATACATATCTATATATGCTGTTTTTAATTCCATATATTTATTCTTTTCTCCCCAGTAAACTGTAAATTTTGTGAAAAGAAATTCTGTTAGATATGTCTGCCTTTCCAACTATGCTTTTTATTTGGTTGATAGACTTATATTCACTAGATTAAAAGGTTTGTTTCTTTTAAGTCATTCATCTGTAACAAAACGGCTAGTATTATGATATACTTTATCCCCAGCTATTTGCCATATAGAACACAGAATAGGTTCTTCTTACATTCCAAATCACATTTTAAGTTCATGAGTCTTAAATTCCACCTGGCCTAACATCTATCTTTATCTCCTGCAATTACACCGGAACTTAGCTGTTAACACTTCTATTCCTTGAAGATGTAGCAGCCATTGTCCAATGCATTGATTTGATAAAGGCAACAACCCAGATTAGATTTCTGTATGGCATGTCAAAGTATCAGACATGCTGCAACCATCTACTCCCTACTTAACCTGATTAATACAGTAATTCAGTGCTTCTTAAATTTCCTTTAAGTTAAGATCACATTTATGGCTATTTTGAAGGGATGAGAGGAAAGCACTTGAAACAGTAACAACACATTGACAAGTGCATGAGAAGTGCTAAGAAGCAGAATTAGAGTCTTCATCTTCTTTCTCCTCTCTTCCTTCTTTCTCAGAATCAAGTTTAGGAAAAACTCTCATCAATGTATAATATCTTCTTCTTTCTGTCTATTGACAAGTGACTTAAAAATGATAGTAGATAAATTCTGTTCTAAGAGTGAGGCTCAGGACATAAGAAGAGTAGCCATATATTTGTATACTGCTTTAAAAGAAATCAGGATAAATCAGATGAAAATGTCTTAGGAATCATTGCCACTCAGCAGTTCTATTTTATTAAATAATAAAATAGCAACGTCTGATACCTGCATAAAACATGCATGGAAAGGGAAATAAAATTCTCATTTTTTTTCACTTAACACTTAACTCCCACTGGTGTACTTGTATGTTATGAAGATGTAGTCTTTTGGAGGTCTCTATGGACATTTTAAAAAGACTTATCATTTTTGACATATTAATGATTTTAACATTAAAAAATTAGGTTTAAGGACCCATATGTTTATTACAAATCAAAAAGGTAAAGCTTTTATCTTACTTTGTTATTTTATTCTAACAATGTTTCAAAAATTTCCCTAACTCCTATGGCTTGTTATGTAAGTACACATATATATGTACCATTTTGAATAATTTATATGTATATATACACACACACATATATGTACTATGCATATCTTTACCACCTTCATTTTACATAAGTGAAAACATGACCTAATAAAATGATACTTTATATTACTTCAGTGAAGCAAATATTTGAATTATCTTGTTTGAATTAAGTTCTGCATTTGGCTTTCACCACTAAGTGTTTTGATTTATGTTACACTCATTGCACCATAGAAATTTCTATAAGAAATGAAAGATGGAAGAACAGGACAGAGGATCTTCTTCTTGCAATAAGTTTATATAGTAATTCTATTACTGCTGTTTGTAGTATTAAGTCAAACATGACATTTTGAATATAAACAATGTGATGTAGAGGTTTGGTTCCTTTGAATTTTGCTAATTAGGCATTGTTATTAAGGCAAGTAATAGCTTCATCTGAATCTTCTTTGAAAGAAAATATACATCCACGATGCCTTTATAAATGGCTTTATGATCATCTTTGCAGTGTTTCTTATACCATCATACTTTGCATTTATTCCTAATACAAACAACATTCAAGCTCTTTCAGGAATGACTACTGGGGGATTGAGAATAATGTCACAGCCTTCTCTGGACAGTGTATAGACTCTCTACAAGACATGTAGTTCAATTTGGTCCACTTAAGATGAGCAATGAGCAGATATATGTGAAGGATGTGGAAGAGCTTAACTTAAATTGCTGTGTGACTCAGAAGACTTACATATTTGGGTACTAAGAAGTGATGCTTTCACATTGTGGTGCTGGAGAAGACTCTTGAGAGCCTCTTGGACAGCAAAGAGATCAAACCAGTCAATCCTAAAGGATATCAACCCCAAATATTTATTAGAAGGACTGATGCTAAAGCTGAAACTCAAATACTTTGGCCACTTGATAGGAAAAGCCAACTTACTGGAAAAGACCCTGATGCTGGGAAAGATTGAGGGCAGGAGGAGAAAAGGGTGACCGAGGATGAGGTGGTTGGATAGCATCTCTGACTCAATGGACATGAGTTTGGGCAAAGTGAAGGACAGGGAAGCCTGGCATGCTGCAATTCATGGGGTCTCCAAGAGTTGGACACAACTTAGAAACTGAACAACATCAACAAGAGCCACAAATGGAAAGGTATCTTGGGATTGGATTATAGAAGAAATCCATTGGCAAAATGATTAATTAATCAGCAACTTTTTAGTGGAAAAGTAAAAGTAATAACCATAATGCCAAGCAGATTCATTGCACAAGTATAGAATGGAAATGGAGACCAGAATAAAAGAGGTGTGCACATTTCCATAAAACTATACTCCCAAGGGATCCTCTATTGCCATATCCTGAGGAATTACATGAGTGACATGTTAATTGGTTTCTATTAGGATAGATCCAGGAACACTTTCATCAGCATAAGGCTTGTCACTAAATTGAAAGTTAGCAAAAGGCGGACAGAGAACCTGGTGCTTCATAAAGTGAAGGAAAAAAAGACAAGAGTCAATATCCATAGTGATGAAAGCACTACAGTGTTCATTCCTCTGGTTTGAGTCATTATGTTTAAAGCTTCTTTCATTGATGTAGCATGAAAGGTGACTGACCAGCTTTGCAAAGGCAAGGTACCCAGCCCACGGGTGCCTCAACACCAGTCTTTGGACCTTGTTAGCCTAACTTCAAAATAGTTGTTCTGTGAGGTTGTAGAGGAAAGATTAACTTAAAACCCAGTTTTGTGGTACCTGATCCCATCGATTTTGGTTCTGTAAGTATGTCCGGGATAAGGCATAGGGACCTGCTTAATTTTTGTTGTGTTTGGTTGCTTTGTTGTTGTCGTTCTAAGGTATGCCTTAACTGAGAGATTTTACCAGGTAATGCTTTCCTAAAATTGATAGTTTGTTCTTAAACTTTAGAGTGTATTATAATCACCTGTAGTAACTTGGTAACCCATATATTACCTGAGTATTTACATTTTGGCAAATTCCAAGGTAACTTGGAACCATACTGATGTTTTTGGTCCAGGGATCAAAAAAGTGGAAAAACACTTGTGTAGAGTGGTTCCATATTTAAATGTCTGTAAAGCACCCCCCGCTAAAAAAAATGTTTTCGTGAATCAGGATAAAACAATCTGCCTGCTAATAGAGGAGATGCAGCTTCGATCCCTGGGTCAGGAAGATCCCCTGGAGATGAAAATGGCAACCCAATCCAGCATTTTTGCCTGGGAAATTCCATGGACAGAGGAGCCTGGCAGGCTATGGTTCATAGATTCACAAAAGAGTCAGATACAACTTAGTGACTAAACAGCAACATCAATAAGAAATGAGGAGTCTGTATGAATTAGAGAGCATATTCAACCTAAATATATGTATAATACAGTTCATTTTAAAATACTTTACTGACCAGTTTGAAAATTCTCTAAAGGAAAATTTTCTCTGTGCTCTTATATGTGTGATTTATAGCTCTGTGATTTCAGATTAAGCATGGATTTCAGTGAATCATGGAGATTTTATTAATTCATTTATTCAACAAATACTTATTAACTATTTTTTGTCAGGTAGTATTTTTGGCAGATGGGATATATCAGTAAACAAAATAGGAAAACAGTCCCCTCATAAACAATTTTGAACAGAACCAATGTGTTTCAACATATTTAGTTTAAAGCTAAAATACAAATAATCTTGAATTCTGATTTACCTAATAGTTAAAACTTCCAAGAGAGTAATCACTGAATAGCTATCCAAAAATAAACTAAGTCCCATAATTTTTAAACAGATTACTTATATTGTTTAGTTCATTTAACTGCCAGAAAAAAAGAATAGCTTGTCTGAAAATTCTAAGGTATAAATGTAGACACTATGATTTCGGGAATACCAAATCTTAGCATCCTCTATCAAATGTACAGCAAAGTAGTTTATAAGACCTTGAGGGAGATAACAGATGCCAGGAGTACAAACAGGATTATATAATACAGCTATTTTCAATCCTGCCTTCAAGTAATGGTTGACAAGAAGCTTCTGAAAAATACCAAGCCTTGCTACCCTCCACCTCCCAGAGTTGTGTTTTCCCTCATTCTGGGTGGGCTCAGGCATCCGTGGTTTCAAAGTCTTCCCAAGTGATTCTAATGTGTAACTGATCAAGAACCACTAATAAAGAGTCATCTGTTCATTTGTTAAGAAATTTTTATTGTAACCTACTATAAGCAAGTGTTAGAATATACACACTCATGAAGGAAACAGATGCAGAATATATTCTCACAAATATATGTGTAGTTCTTTAGTATTTTAAGGAACTATAAAAATGGATAGCCCTTTACTGGGATTGGTCTGTGGTTTTGAGTGCCTCCTGTATGACTTGACTTCCCCACTGTGGAAGGTCATTTGTGGATTCTGGATTTTCTCCCTGAGCAGCTGTGGGTTTTAGTGGATGACTTTGTCTTGAAGTAACATCAGAATTGCAACAAGCTCATTGAGAATTTTAAACACCACAAGTAGCTTTTGAACATAATTTAAAAGACTATACTTGAACACAGTTTATCTCAGATATGTATCAGGCTCTTCTTAATTATAAAGAAAGGAAGTAAACACCAAAGGGGCAAGTCCTATTACAAGTCAATTGACTCAAGGCTGCATGAAAGAAAATAATGCACACAATGTTGGTAGGATGTGAAGAATTCTGTCCTCAGAATATTGAAAAAAGCAGGATGTCAACTGGGTGAGAAGGGTTGATTTTGCTCTATGAAATAAATTACCTATTCAAAGAATTTATAAAAAATGTTTTATAACAGTCACGATAATTTAACCCATCTCATCTCTGCTCCCTACTAAATGATGCTTTTACAATCTCCTGAAGTCCTTTAAGAAGTTCCTGATTTTTAAAGGGAAATATATTCTCAAATATTTATAAAATACATAAGACCAAAAGTTGAATAGATTTCTTTGATTGACTGATATTTATTTTAGTTCTATTTTCAATGTGGTATTTTTCTGTATATATCACTATGTTATGTTTATCATAGCACTCATGATCCAGTGAAACCCTATACCTCATTTGATTAGTCACCTGTCCACTCCCAACACTATATCTTCTTCGGTACATCACTCTCACCACCATCTAATGAACATAATTTCATTCATTTCTTGTTTCTTCTGAAGAACAGCATTTCTTCACTGCTGTTTTAAATTCTGAGTACATGTGATGGCAAGCATGGGGTGCTACGTATTTTGAATGCATTATTTCTAATCCTCATATCAAATCTACAAGGCAGGTATTATCCTCATATTGTGAATATGAGAAGAGGTAAAGAAGACAGGGGAAAAAACTTTGTTCAAGCTCATAGAGTAGACCTATAAGCTGGAGGCCCATGTCAGATTTGTGTGACTGCAATGACCATATTATTTTTCTAGATTCTCTCTCCAAGATTTCTACAAGTGGTTCTCTTTCTTCTTCTTAATCATGCAGAATAAGTCTAATCTTTTTTGACAACTCCATTATTTATGGCATCACCTACTTCTAAAGACTTTTCTAAAGGTAAGTCTCAGTTACCACAACTGTTCCTCGCAGGTAGTAATTCCCACTACTTTTACTTGCCTTATCACTGGTCCTTGCAAATGGGTCCACAAGGAGCCCACAGGGCTGCCTGCACTCTCCAGGAAATGTGTGTGCAGCTTCCAGTAGAGCTGCACCATTAATTCCCTAATTCTAGTACAATGCAATACTCCTATTAATACAGCCTCCGGGCCCATCAGCTGTTTTGGCAGCCACATTACTGTTGACTCCTACTGAGCTTATTGTCAACTAAATGCCTAAGCCTCTTTCACACATGCTGTTGTTAAGTCATATCTCCTCCAGTCTTACCTTTGTGCATTTTGTTTCTGAATCCCAGAGTAGGGCCTTACAACTATTCCTATAAAATTTAATCATATTAGAGTCTGTCCAGAGTTTTAGGTTTTTAGCATTTTCCCACATCTTTCAGCATCTGTTGGCAGGGTAGAGTAGGGGAGAGATTGTGGATCTCCCATTTGATATATTCACTTACCCTCATGACTTAAACCTTTTGTTTTTGCAAAACTAGCTCCATGACTTTTAACGTATATAGAATTTACTGGTAAATCTTTTAGCTGGGTAAGTCGTCCTGCAGACCACCGGACACTCCTGTTCAAGATAAAGACACAGGCCCCAAGGCAGATGGAGCTTCTAGGCTGTAGCCTGAGCTGTGCCTCTCAATGTCACCTTCAACCACTCAGTATATCCTCAACCACTATGTGGACCTTGTTATGTTCATATACAGCTTTAGAACAGTTGTAGAGAATTAAAGAGTTGATGCTTAGGTGAGCTCAGGTAAGCAAAAGAAAAAAAAAAGAAACACACTGTGAACAGCTTAAAGCAATCAAGCTGTTGCTAGGTTGTCCACAGAAACTAAATTGTCCACATGCACTAAATCCCAAGGAAAATAAAAAGCTACCAAACCAAGAGAGCATAAGAGGGGATTAACATTGTAAAATAATTTTGTCACCAAAAGAATCACTACCTGTTTAAAATTATGTAAATATTATGACTGGATGCACTGCAAAGTTTTATGTGAGGTCAGAGATGAAAAACATATTTGAAGAGAAACAAAACTTTCTGTCTCGCTTTATCCTTTGACCTTATTCTCTCCTTTGTCTCTTTTTCTCAACTCTTAGACAAATATTCAGCGACCTAAAAAAAAAAAAAAGCAAGAATGTTCCATGCCAGATAGTTTTTAATCTTCCTCTAACAGCTTCCAAGAAACTAAAAAGGGAAAAGTAGAGAGAGGAGGAAGATAATCAGAGTTGATTGTGAATCTGGGAAAAGTCTCAACTATGTATTGAGATTCACAAAAAATGAAATCTGAAAGATCACAAGAGAGGAAATGAATAACCGTTTTGCCCATCGCCAGTGCTCTGCTCCCTATTTCCCAGCTGCGGCCGATGCTTCAGATTCACCCTTCAGATCTGAGTTAGAGGCACATGTGAGCCTCTCAGCTGCTGTACTTTCTGGTACTGTTGTTCCCTTTCTTTAGAATGCCCTAAAGATAGCATTCTCAGTAAACACACTGTCAGGCAGAGGATATTTCATCAGGGGAATGTAACCATCTTCTCTGATAGGAAAGGTTTTTCCACCTGCAGGGCATAAACTATTGGAAATTTTTAAAGTTTCTGTGGTAGCATCAGCAGCCAAAAAAAAAAGGGGGGGGGCCCGATTCAGCTCTACGAATAATTTTCTCATCTCTGCAGAGGATTTGATGCAATGAACCTACAACCGTCATCTTTAAACTACGTCCTCTGTGCATAGAACAGTGTTTGGCCCATACCAAGTGTTCAATGAATATTTGTTGACTAGAAAGAGGAAATTTTTTTGGAATCACCTAGGATGAATTGGTTCTTTTGGTCTAAAGAAGTGTGAGCAGACATTCAACATGCAAATATTTGTGTCATATTGGGCAGAGGATATTGCCAGGTAAAAAATATTACCTGCCTATGCAGTCATTTTGTGGGTGCTATTTCACCGTGTTTTCCAGACATTTCCTTGAATTGCTCAGTTATTTCGATCATGATAGAGCATTGCATACATGAGTCTACAGAAGCTCAGCCTCCTGGAACACTGAGAGTTCTCATTCAGTTAATTTAATATGAGACCCAGAAGTTTGCATTTTTAACAGTTTCCCAGGTGGTGCTGATACTGTTGGTCTGGATACTACACTTTGAAAACCATGAAACTAATCCATCCTCTGACTGACAATTTAGAACATGAGAAAGAGAGTGTGGATAGAACAATGTATCAGTACATTGCTGGAGCCGGGACCCATGCCCTCCTCCCTGTGGAGGAGGAATGTTTCTGTTTTCCACTATGGCCTCTCCAAGCAAAGGCAGCATAATACAGAGCAAGGGTTAGGGAGACTTAACTGAACTAAAACCAGTACCAGTAAGTGAAGATGGATTGTATGGGAGATTTGTGGATTAAATAAAAAGTTCTAACTTGTTTTAAAGTCCTCCGGGGGGAAGACTGAGGTTCTATAATCTCCCTTGCTAACTTCTTCCACATCTAAAAACATTATTCAGAACATTCCTGCTACGAACTTAAGCCCATTTTCCATTGCTAATGAGGCATTCTATATTATACTACTAAGGAGCTGATGTTGGAAAATAAATGTGTCTATGAAGTAACCACATTTAAAAAAAAATAAAATTGAAATAAAAATAATTAAGTGCAGCCAGCTGCTTTAAGCAACCATTTCATCACATGGTAAGACAAGTATTCAAAAGCTCTCCAAAATCGGTTCTCCTCTGTTACTCTTGCCTTATTGCCTCACCACAAGGAGCCATATCAGTTATTGAAACCATTGTCTCAGTGCAATTCCTTATTCTGTGGCCAGTCCTGAGCCCTTTCAATTAACTAAACTGTCTTAATTTATTCCTTTGCATTTATCTAACTTTGATCTGTTCATATCAAATTATAAGAAACAAAGCTTGTCCACAGCCACAAAGAATGGTAAGTTCCTCTCTCAGTAGCCTTGTTGAAGACTTAAAGGGAATAAGGAAGTCATGTACAGACTCTCCTGATGGAAAGAAGAGTTGTACAGTTCCAAAGAACGAAATACATCACTTTTCTCAACCTCTGTATTGATCCAAGCTTCTCAAAAATATATTTATTATTAAAAAGATATGGTGGTGTACAAAAGAAACACACACATCTTCATGTTTATGAAGACAGAGTTAAGCTGCATTTGTCTAGACAATAAGACATCAAATGGCAACCATTAGGAGAGGAACCTTTTAGAGAATTCACAGAATTTTGAATGAGGAAGACCCGTGAATCATTTTGGTTAATGCTCTAATATTTTGGTCTGTTTTTATTTTAACTTCTCTTTTCTAAGTATTTTGGTATTCTATCAGTATTCTATCAGATGTGGTGGTGGTTCAGTCACTAAATTGTGTTGGACTTTTTGCAATCCCATGGATTGTAGCCCACCAGGCTCCTCTGTCCATGGGGTTTCCCAGACAAGAATACTGGAGGGGGTTACATTTTCTTCTCTAGGGGATCTTCCCCCCACCAGGGATTGAACCTGGGTCTCCTGCATTCCAGGTGGACTCTTCACCAACCAAGCCACCAGCAAAAACCCTGGTATTCTTTTCTAAGTATTTTGGAAAATTATTTGATCAGGTGTACAATTGTCTTCATACTTGATAAGTGCACAAACTTGAAATATTAAATAACAAAGAATTGTCTCTTACTTCAAACCACCAGTCTTCTGATATGCATGAGCTTAGTCAATTGTACTAAACTGAAGCCCTGCAACTTTCAGTATGTAAGGACAGTTATGCTGAAATAAACAGTAAAAAAAAAAAAAGAGTTCATTAAATGCATATACACATGTACATAGTTTTGAAAATGAAAAAAGCTAATGCTAAATATTTCTGCCTTCAAATTATACTTTATAGACAATTAACATATTCTGGGCATTTTTCTAGATGTTACTGAACACCTGAACTTTGCTATGTGACTATTACTATTACGATTCTGTATATATTTGATTACACGTGCTACATATATTCTTTTTTGTGTCGGTACTGCTGCTGCTGCTGCTGCTAAGTCTCTTCAGTCGTGTCCGACTCTGTGTGACCCCATAGACGGCAGCCCACCAGGCTCTGCCATCCCTGGGATTCTCCAGGCAAGAATACTGGAGTGGGTTGCCATTTCCTTCTCCAGTGCATGAAAGGGAAAAGTGAAAGTGAAGTCGCTCAGTCGTGTCCGACTCTCAGCGACCCCATGGACTGTAGCCTACCAGGCTCCTCCGTCCATGGGATTTTCCAGGCAAGAGTACGGAGTGGGGTGCCATTGCCTTCTCCGTGTGTCAGTACTACATATACTCTTAAGACAATGCATTGAAATAGTAGGAATATTGGAAATTCAAATCAAATTAAAACATTCTGCCTGGATAGTTTTTCAAACTGTTCTTAAACAGAGGAAAAAATATACATCTTCCAAGCACATACACACAGAGACACACAAACACAAATAGCTAACACAAAATTTCACACAATTAACTGTGCTAAATGAGATACATTCAGATATTTTCTATTCTATTCTGTTTTGTTCTTTAAAAAATTGGTTTAAGTCCCACTAAATTAATTTCAGTATTCAGTACATTTTGGAAAAATCTTCTTTGAAAAACACTGCTGTTTTTAAGAAATTCTATAGCCACAATCAAGTAATCCTTTAGAATGTGAATTAACTACCTTCTGATTTATCTCTGGACCAATTTAAGACTTTGATGTAATGAGAATTTTGATGATATGCTCACTTCTACTTGACTAATGCCTCTATGAAGCTAACTACAAAAATATATGTTATACATTTGAGGACAATGTAATATTTGATAATGTTATCATTGTTTAAGATGCAATTTTTAATGAATGCTTTGCAGTTATTATCTCAATCTGGTGGGCAGAGTGTGTGGCCTCATGTCTCCAGGCCTGGTACCTCTGTGATTCAGTTCCCTTGAGTTTATCTATACTTGACTTTCTATACATTAGATCATTCCAAGGAGAAGTATAAAAAAGCATCTCCAGTAATCTTTAATTCATATGATTAAAAATTCAAAGGAAGCCCTTGTACCAGCTGTTAAACTATGTTCGTAAGCTGTAATTCAGAGTTCAGACCCCAGCAAATTGAAGGTTAGGTTAACAGGATCATTCAGTGGAACTGCATTAAACCGTGGCAACTAGAACAGTAGGTGGACTATTTTACACATGCTCATTTGCAGAAGATAAACTAAGGATGCTCAAACTTATCTCACTGGAAATCTTGCTATCTAATTTGATTTTTTAACTTCTTTTGTGGAGTATGGCTTAAAAAGGAAAGCATATGAAGTTAACTATGGTTTTTGTTTACTGCATACATAGATAAAAAAGAAGAAAATCTACATAGATTGTTATACTCAATCCTATTTGAAAATTAACAAATGAATTTCTCTTTTCAGATTTTAACTTCCTCAAATGAGTCTGAAGATTCATGGGCAATTATTTTTATTGCCCCAAATTGAAATATGCTAACATGCTTATTTGGGGAAATCATTTAAGCTCTCTGTGCTTCACTTGGAGCAAAATGGGCAACATGGCTTCTTCTATGGACAAAAGGTCCTTCTTTTACAAGATTCTATGCGTCTAAGTTTATGCATAAAGTAATTGTGGGGCTGGATCTCCTTACTTTTGGCTGATGGGAGATTGGAAACGAAATTAAAAAAAAAACACAAAATATATTTTTTCTTCAGTTAATTTGAAAAATTTCCTTCCTCGAGTAGCATTTATTACATTAGAAAGAAAATAAGACTTCTCTAGGACAGCACAAAGGAAATGACACATACGAGTAATCTGAGTTTAGGAGATGGAACGTAAAATCAGTGGAGAGAAATTTACACAGAATGCTTCTGCCTCCTAATACAGTTGACAGATGTTGGCTTCTCAGGTAGCTCAGTGGTTGAGAATCCACAGGTTCAATCACTGGGTCAGGAAGATCCCCTGGAGAAGGGAATGGCAACCTGCTCCAGTATTTTTGCTTGGGAAATCCCATGGACCGAGGAGACTGGCAGGCTACAGTCCATGGGGTCACAAAGAGTTAAATGCAACTGAGCGACTGAACAATAACAACATGTAAAGAAAGGCGTGAAAGAGACTTTTAAAAACACATGTTAGTTTCAACATAATAGGAAAGGTATCAGTAATAAAAGGGAGTATTTTGCTTAAATACAGGATACAAGAATAAAATCTTCTTGTGAAAACTCAGACCAAAGTTTTGAACAAACTTTAAAAAAGTATCAAAACCAAAAGTAAAATATTTCAAAGACCATTTTCTGACATTAAACATCATGAGGTGCTAATAAAAACAACTTTTTGAAAAATTTAGTATGACTGCATCCTATTGTTGTCATAGTTTATACATCTTTGCAATAATTAGTAAGCATAACTTACTAATTGGCTTTTTCTATACAGATGCTTAAGTTTCATAAGCCTATTTATCTATAATGAAGTATTTTCTACATCTACGGAGCTGTTCTCTGTGGAATGGCCTGAAAGCAAGATAAGTATATGATAAATTCCCTTCATAAAGATAAATATTTATTTAAAAGAACTTATCTTTCTGCAGTCCATGGGGTCTCAAAGAGTCAGACATGACTGAGCGACTGAACTGAACTGAACTGATCTTTCCCTTGTTAGGTTCAGGGATATTTATGTATTTTTAATGTTTCTTATATCTACAAAATAGCTATTAGCTTATTAAATCAAGACAGCCAGTCAATAATAAGAGTCATGGAGTCAGAAAAATCTATGTTCCAACTCCAGATAATCCTGATTACTGTGTGAATATTGACAAATTACTTAGCCTCTCTGATCTCCAGTTTTCAAATCATTAAGTAGAGAAAACACCCACTCATAGTGTTATTTTTAAATGAAATAATACATATAATGATTAACATATTGGAGTTACTCAATATGTTATTTATTACTTTTTCTTATTATGGTTCTAACAGTATTATTTTTTCCAGAAAACAAACTTTCAAAGTAAAAATAATAATTCTTTATTTCATATCATATTTCACTTTCCAATGGAGAAAACATTTAAAGAGTATAGAAATCATATCCAAGATCCTTTAAATAATAAGTGTTATGCATTTATTTTGCTTGGGAATGTTTGTGTTAATGTACTAATAACACATGTCAGAAGAAAGAGCATTAATTCTCTCATTCTTTCTTTATTGAACATCTACATGTGCTGAACACTTTTTTAGTAAACAGAACACACATGACAGCTGCCCTCATGAAGCTATATCCTAGTGGAAGTAGTAAGAGATTAACATTACCTAAAATTAGTAAATAATATACCAGTTATAAGATAGTAAGGGGTATGGAAAAATAAGTACAGCAGAATCATTCTGAAAAAGAAGTAAGCACTGAAAGAGGAGTGCAAGTTATAGAATTAAATAAGGTGGTCAGTATAGATTAACAGAGGAAGATGAATTTTAAGCACAGATTTAAAGAAGGTAAGGATATTATCCAGAAAAATGTCTAGGGGGTGCTGGCAAATGTAATAGGCAAAGCAAAGGCCCAAGTTGGGAAGCTGAAGCCACATCTGTTGAACAAGGACCGCAGTATGACTGGCATGACATAACCAAGAGGGAAATAAAGCAATGAGATCAAAGGTGACATTAGAGAAGATTTCTAGAACATGTGGAGACATGAGCTTTTAATATGGATGAAATGGGGCGAGAGGCTTGCAGTGCCCTGAAAAGAAGCAATAACTACCTCAAACAAGATTACATTTGCTACTATTTGGAGAAGAGACATTCAGGGTTCTCAAAAGGAAGCAGCCATGTTTAGAGACTATTGCAATAATCTAGGAGGGATATCAACATGATGCTAGCAGAGAAGGTAAAAAGAGGTCATATGCTGAATATTTTTTCAAAGCTGAGAAAATAGATTTGATGATGAAGTATACGTGTTGTTTGAGAGAGAGAGAAAAATGAAGACACAATGTTTTGGGGCCTGAATGGTTAGTAGGATCGAGTTTCCATTTACTGAGTTGGGAAATACTATGGGGAGAATAAATAATTTCTGGAGAAAATATAAAGAATTGAGTTGCACATGTTACTTGTGGGATACTCATTAGATATCCAAATGAATTTGTGTAAATGTACAATGAAGCTCATGGAAAAGAGCTTATCTGGAAACCTAAAATTAGGATTCTTCAACCCAAAGTTGGACTTTCTCAGTGGACTGCCAGTGTTAAAGCTATGAAGAATAGATGCGATCACCTTAAGGACTGTAAGGGAAGTCTTTCTACTTAAGTCTACCTTCTACTTAAGGTAGACAGGATGAGAGGAGTCCGAGGTCTGAGGCCTGGGACTCTCCAATGATATGAGAGAGCTCTGTGTCTCACTTGGAACTTGGAACCCTTAAATATTCCAGGCATACCAGTGCATGTGGAACTCTATGCTTTGGTTTATATTCAGCCCCTCAATCTGACTCTTAACCTTACCTACGGGAAACTTTGTGTTCTAAGAACTATTTATTTCACCTTCTTGAAAGATATTTCTCTAATTGTGCTCATTCTTTGTGATCATAGAACACTTATAGTTTGCCCTGCATTACATCTGTCCCCTTTAGCAGATTGTTAGGACTCTGATGGCAGCAATTCTAGCACGTCCATCAACACCATTATGAAACTGACATGTAATGAGTGTTTAATATGTGCCAGGTATACCGTTAAACACTTTTCAAGTTCATTAAATCCCTTAACTCCTCTATCTTATTTTACATATGAGGAAATTCAGACTCAGAGAATGAAAGTAAATTGCTTGGGGTCTCCTAGCCAGAAAGCCATAGAGTTGAATTTCAGTATCAAATCTTAACTACTCTGAAAACCTTGACTACTGCCTGGTCCAGCTTAATGTTTATTCATTTTATAATTCCCTGGTACTTGGTAAATATTTTATAAAATGAGTTCTGGAATTAATGACTCTGCTTTCTTTTGGCAGCCATAATCAAACCTTGACTAACAAAAATTAATTTTGTACAACTTTGGTTAATTGGGATTTAAAAAAAATTTACAGTCCATTTTTAATGGAATGTAGCAAATTTCAACACACTTTAAATTTATAATCAGAATAAAGTGCTGAAATATTTTTTGAGATTGGTGCAAAATCACCTTTGTTCCCCACATCTTGGACAACTTGAGTGTTACTCTTCCTTGAAAAACTATGATTAAGACCACAGGATCACATGATCTCAAACTTTTAGAGAAAATTATCAATAATACTGTGCACACACCTATGGAAAACAAGTCAGTACATGAGGACATTTCAGAACCCAGGTAGGGACAACAATATGACATTATAAAATATCCAAAGCTATAAAGGCATAAGTTAATGTCCAATGTTACTTTCTGAACTATTGCAAAGGTAAAGTAGTTTTATTATAATGTTGACTGACATATACATACTATTATATTAAATAACAAAAAAAATCTATCTTTCCCAAGTTTTAAAAACTTTTTCTTATCATGCACTCTAATTTCTAGACCATCAGGGCTTCTTATATCTATGAAACCACACCAATATTTAATTTACCTCAGAGTGGATCTATAAAAGATTATCATAAACTTTTATTTTCAAATAATATTTAGCTTTCTTTTAGAAAGTCAATCAAAACTGCCAAGTGACATCTTTAGTGTGAGATTATATCACTTGCTGGTATTAAACATCTTAAAATAATATTCCTCTTAGGGGTCTTTTCATAAATGACATGAAAAGACAACCTACAATATGGGAGAAAATAGTTGCAAACAATATGAGCAACAAGGGATTAATCTCCAGAGTATACAAACAATTCATACAGCTCAATAAAAAAAAAAAAAAAAAGACAAGCCAATCAAAAAATGGACAGACATTTCTCTAAAGAAGACATACAAGTGGCCAGAAGGCAAATGAAAACATGTTCAAACATAGCTAATTACTAGAGAAACACAAATCAAAACTACTATCAAAACTCACACCAGTGAAATGTCCATCATCAAAAAGTCTACAAATAATAAATGCTGGAGAGGATGTGGCAAAGTAGCAACCTTGCTATGCTGTTGGTGGGAAAGTAAATTGGTACAGCCACTATGGAGAATGGTATGGAGGTTCCTTAAGAAACTAAAAATAGAGCTACCATATGAACCAGCAATCCCACTCTTGGGTATATTTTCAGAGAAAACTATAATTGAAAAAGATACATGCACCCCAATATTCATTGCAGCACTATTTATAACAGCTGAGACATGGAAGCAATCTAAATGTCCATTGACAGATGAATGGATAAAGAAGATGTGGTGTACACACACACACACACACAATGGCATGTTATTCAATCATTGAAAAAAAGAATGAAATAACGCCTTTTGCAGTAACATGGATGGACCTAGAGGTTATCATATTAAGTGAATTAAACCAGATAAAGACAAATAACATATGATATTGCTTACATGTGCAATCTAAATGATACAAATGAACTTATATTAAAAAAAGAGACACGCAGATTTATAAAATAATTTGAAAAATTAGATGTATATCAGTATCTATAACTGAATCACTTTGCTGTACACCTGTAGCTAGTACAACATTGTAAATCAACTACACTTCATTTAATAGAAATAAAGACAAAAATGTCTATTCAACTCCTCTTAAAAGTAAATAGATTTAAAGTGTATTTTTTCCTAATAGTTGAGACTGTGTCTTTTACAAATGTACTAGAAGCATCTTTTGATTTTAAATAAATTCTCAGTGAAAACTAGTAGCTCTAAAATTTAGCACGTTCTGAAAAACTAAACCCATTTTCATATGATGTAATTTAGTTTCCACATTTAGTTTAAGGACTAGAAATCCCCCACTTCTATTTGGTGCATTGGACATAACGTGTTTTTAGAGACAGGATAAACAATTTACTCTTGTATCAAGGAAACATCAGTTAAGATTTTATTAGAATTCTAAATATGAATAATAAGCCCAGCCCTGTGCTTGTTATAATAGCTAAAATAAACTTGCAGCTCACACTATGGTGATTTAGCCGAGTGCCTCTTTCATTCCATCAACCGGTATGGGGTAGCAGCTGGTCTTTTTTTTTTTTTTTTTTTCCTGCCTCCTTGCTATGTTTACTGCAGCCATGTAACTGAGTAACTTTGCCTCAGGCCCAGACTGTTGCTAGGGTGTGGACCACACCTTCCTCCTGCTTACCTAAAGCCCACTGGTCATGGTTTTGTAATCAGGCACTTTCAGTGTCACCATGGGGGCATCGGCAAAAATATCCTCTATGTTTCTACAGGTGTTATACACTTCTTGCTTCCCTGAATCACTCAATTGGACTAAAATCATATCTTTTAAAAAACAATGTCCTGGCATTGCTGAGAACATGCATATAAGGCCATGAAGGTCTACACAGCAAGATTGCACAATAACCCATTAAAATAAACATTTGCAACCACAGATAGCTGGACTGAAATCCTGCTCTGATACAAATAACATCTGGACAACTTTTGTTTGCATCTTCCAGCCTAAAACACCCTTGAGAAAAAATAGAAGGCAAGCTAAAAGACAAAGGACCACTAAAGGTTTTATTATGCTATGGGTGTGGTGCCATAAATGTGAGGGGGTTTGGGCGGGAGTTGCCAAAGCTGAATTTAAACAGCATGTTGTTTTTAAAAGTTGTAACACTGGTGAGGAACAATTCAGTTTTCTTACATAATTAATCCAGTGTAAAATAGAGTGACTGGAAAACATCCAGTGGTTTAAAAATAACTCAATTATTTATAAGTTTCATAGTGCTATAGGATTCCACACTAAGGAGAAGAAAGTGAAGGCATCTCAGTACCAACCAAGTCATTCTTAATCAGCAAGCTCTTTAGGATGTCTGCACAAACAACCTAACTGTAAAAGTTAGATGCCGAGGGCCAAGAAAGAGGTTTCTTTGGATTATGTATCAGGTTTATGGGCAGGAAAAGGTTTCTTTCCCTTACATTTATATATTGATAATATATATTAGCACATATCGCTAATTCTGAAAGAACCTGATGATGGGAAGTGGCGGGTAGACAGGTGCAGAGAGCAGAAGGAAGAGGGAAGAAGGTCCAGAAAAGAAAAAAAATAAGCATCTTTCACAAAATCAACAACAGAGGCTGTGAATCATAAATGACACTGGATGGACTTTAATTTCTAAGGCTGTTCTTTGATGTGAAGAAAAATAATTACAAGCTGAAAGATACTGGCAAGTATTACACTCAATATAAAGATAAATAAATTAGCCATAAATAAATCTTTATATAAAATCTTACTCTCAGGGCGGACTAGCAACTAGCAACCATATATTGTGTCAGCTACAGCTGGCCACTAAACAAAGGGAATGAAAGTTTGCTAGTAATGTTAAAATCTTGTAAAATATTTCATAGTTGTCTCATGCATTTTTTCCTCTTTACTGTACTTAAAGGGGGCATGTGAGAGGTAGCAATAGTCCCAAAGGTCTGGGCCAGAAGTTAGAAAAATTAAAATCTAAGATCTGTTCTTAAAATATTGGATGCACTTTACTAATTTGACTTACCTTAATTTCATCTTTTACTTGTACTAGAGTTCAGAGATATAAAAAAAATGAAAGCAGACATTTATTCTTTTAGCCAGACTATAAGCTTTTACCAGCAGTTTCAGACATACTGTATTTATTTATTCTTTTAGCCTAAGCAACAAACAAAATATGAAACATAATTATATCATTTATTTACTGGGCTGAACAAGTACAAGTTTTATACACTAATACCCATGACAAGGAAAGTAGATGCTATTTTTTTAAACAAAGCATTAAGTTAAGAACAGAAGCAATTTTTTAAAAATTCATTTGTCACTTATTTATGGATATTACTTGATAGATAAATATTTCAGTAATTCCACTATAAAGGGGATGTTTCTTGCTTCTTCTGAGGAGTTGTAAGTGGCAGTGGAGATACTGAAGGAAAATAGTAAAGGGGTTACAATTCCTGGTGGCTACAGTTACAGTATCTAACTGTTATTATTTTTTACTCATAGTCACTGCACAAATAACTGGGAGATTACTACCAGAACAACTTTACAAAGTCTTTGAACAAAGGTCAAACCAATAAAAAGGCGCATGACTATGCTGTTCCCTTATATGAAGTTTCCATTGCTTTGCCACTTTTTACTTTCTGCTCATTGTATCATTTTGGTGGCTAGCTAAACAACAGTCTCAACTTTCATATTTTTTATTTCACTCTCATCCAAGCTGTAAAGACACAAGGACACCAAGTCTTCTTTGCTGGTACTAGCTACCTAATGCAACAAAATCCTTCCCAAATGAGCTAGAACAATTTCTGCTGATGAAATCAGTGTGTTGTTTATGCATTTGAAAAGAAAAGTTAAGACTGAACATGGTCAATTTTGAGTGGTGTCTCTATATGTGAAAGAAACTATCCATTAATCCATTACTTTAAGTAAACTCATTTATATGTTCATTTACTTAAGGCCTACTTTGTGCCAATTATGTTAGATAACAAGATGGAGATAGAACATGTTGTTTCTGGAAGTGATAGTCAATGGTACATGTTAAACCTTAATATAAAGGTATAGTAAGATGGCCAACATGAAAAGATGTTCAACACCATGAATTATGAAGTAAATGTAAATTAAAACCACAAGGAGGTATCACCCCATAAACTGTCAGAACAGAATGGCTACCATTAAAAAGACAATAAGTGCTGTTGAGGATATGGTGAAAAGGGGACCATCATGTACTGTTGGTGGGAATGTAAATCAGTATACTATGGAAAATAGTAAAATGTAATAGTAAATGTAATAGTAAAATGTAAATCAGACACTATGGAAAATAGTATGGAGGTTCCACAAAAAAAATTAAAAATATAACTACAATATGATACAGTAATTCCACTTCCGGATATACATCTGAAGAAAATAAAAATACGAATTTGAAAAAATATATGCATCCTAATGTTCATAGCAGCATTATTTACAATAGCCAAGATATGGAATCAACCCAAAGCATCCATTGTGAATGGATAAAGAAGATATTCATCATGAATGGATAAGGAAGATTCCATACACAATGGACTATTACTCAGCTGTAGAAAAGAAATTTGTGCCAACATAGGTAGGCACAGAGTGTATTTTGCCTAGTGAAATAAGTCAGATAGAGACAGACAAATACTATGTGTTTCCCCTTATATGTGGAATCTAAAAATAAAATGAATGAATACAACCAAAAATAATAATAAATATATATGAATAGGTGAAGAGGTGACTCTTCCTAGGATATTTGAGAATGGCTTCAGTGAGAATGAGACATTTGATGTGTTTCTTGGAGGAGGAACAAGAGTACACTTGGTAAGGAAAAAGAAAAAAATTCTGAGTAGAAAAAAGATCCTAAGAGGAAAGAGACATAAAACTTTTTGATGTTTTGGGAAAATGTTACCATTTGTTGCAACTGAACAATAAGGTGCAAGGGGTGATGTGACATGAGATGCAAATGGAAAGGCAAGTTGGAACTGGATTGTAAAAGAGATCAGTCTATGCCAAGGTGTTTTTTTCTCTAGGCAATAGGGAAGAGTGGAAGATTTATATAGAGCATGAAATAATTGACTTTAAATAGGTAAATAAAACTTGCTCATTTGTCTTGAAGAGAACAGCCTCTTTTGAGTTTGTAGCAGGATTTGCTAGATTTTATTGTAGACTGAGTTATAAGGTCCATCTTGATAGATGAAGAAAAGATAGATGTTCATGGAGGCCATGAATATTTTATCCTATTCATCATTCCTAAACACCTACCCCCACTTTCTCTTGTTCATGATTTACCAATATTGCTTTCCTTCTTTGAAAGTAAAAAGAACTTTAATCCCTTTCTCTTTTCATAAACTAAAATTAAAAAAGTCTTGAATTAAGTTAAAGTTTCAAACTATGGAGACAAGTGCTATATCTGAGTGAGGAAAGTTAAATGGTGAATTAAGCATTGATCCAGATAATTCAATCTTCCTTTGCCCTCAATTTTCTTACTTTATTTATCTCTATAGTTTGTACAAAGGAACAATTCTCCATCAGTTCATTTCTTCACTATTCATTTTTTTGTTATACAGCTACAGGTTTAATAAGCCTATATGAACAAACTTCCCAGCACTTTGCAGGAGAATGACTAGTTTAAAAAATGTATTGGAAAGGACAAAGATTATTCCAAGATGAAATGCTAGCATTATGACCCACGCAGACCACCTGGAATTCTTTAAATCATAATACTTAGCTGCAATGTAGCTTGTATTTCCTAATTTCTCAGGAGATATTTACTTGGACACTAGCTCTTTGTTTTCAACAGTTTTCCTGCCTTTGCAAATTAATCCCCACCTGTAGTTATATTCTTCCACTTATGAAATCACAACAGTTGTTTCAATCATTGGATTAAAATAATGGAAACCTTTATGTAATTTTGAAATGTGGTAAGAGGAAATGACTATTTTAAGTGAGCAAGACAATTATCTTATTTAGCTATATCTTTAAAGATAAAATAAGAGAAAAATAAGTAGATGCTCCTAGAGATTGGAGAGTAAAGCTCTAGTTATGTTTTGCTTTTTAAAGCAAATGGCAAGATAACCAGTACAGATAGACCTTCAGTAGTCTTTATAGTCATCTGAATCTTTAATTCATTCTGTAGATGGTATTGAACTGTGAATTGATGCTTTTGAACTGCGGTCTTGGAGAAGACTCTTGAGAGTCCGTTGGGCTACAAGGAGATCAAACCAGTCAATCCTAAAGGAAATCAGTCCTGAATATTCATTGGAAGAACTGATGCTGAAGCTGAAATGCCAATACTTTGGCCACCTGATGTGAAGAACTGACTTATTTGAAAAGACCCTGATGCTGGGAAAGATTGAAGGTGGGATAAGGGGATGACAGAGGATGAGATGGTTGGATGGCATCACCAACTCAATGGACATGAGTTTGAGTAAGCTTCCAGAGTTGGTGATGGACAGGGAAGCCTGGTGTGCTGCAGTCCATGGGGTCACAAAGAGCCGGACATGACTGAATGACTAAACTGAACTGATAGATGGTATACTGCAGTATCCCCAAAGAGAAGGGTGAAATGATTGAGCTAATTACTGAATTTGCTTCTGCTAAGCTACTGTGGGATGACTGGAATCACATCCACTTACACATTGATTTAAAAAAAAAAAAAAGAGCATAGCCTTAAGTCATTTCAGTCATGTCCGACTCTTTGAGACCCTGTGGACTACAGCCTGTCAGATTCCTCTGTTCTTGGGATTCTCTAGGC
The DNA here is from genome assembly GCF_054371585.1 of Giraffa tippelskirchi. Taxonomy (NCBI): domain Eukaryota; kingdom Metazoa; phylum Chordata; class Mammalia; order Artiodactyla; family Giraffidae; genus Giraffa; species Giraffa tippelskirchi. The sequence continues at coordinate 112,479,262 of NC_137277.1, forward strand.
AAGAATGCTGGCATGGGTCAGCATGTCCTTCTCTTGGGGATCTTCCCAAACAAGGGAATGAACCCGCATCTTAGGATTAAATGCAATGTCTCTTGCATTGACAGGCGGGTTCTTTACCACTAGTATCATGTAGGAAGACCCCCAAAAGAGCACAGTCATATGAAAATCTGTAACTGAATTCAGACTAGAATTACTTTAGCCAAACTAAATTTTTCTGAACCCTAAATCATTTTTGCTATAAATTATGGATCTTATTTACAGTTAGTCAACCTAATAATTGCCAGTTCTCCCAGCTCTTCATCTTGTGAAAATTCAGATGGATCATAGTAAAAAAAAGAACTCTTAACTGATCTTTTGAATGCCCTGTTTGACATGCACCACCAGGGAAGCTCAAGAATACTGGAGTGGGTAGCCTATCCCTTTTCCAGGGGATCTTCCTGACCCAGGAATCGAATCAGGGTCTCCTGCATCGCAGGCAGATTCTTTACCAGCTGAGATACCAGGGAAGCCCAATCAAAAGGCCAAGGCACAATAAATAATGACTCAGAGACGGATCTGTCTTCCACCTCTGACCCAGGAGAAGTAACAAGAACCGACTTTGACCTTGTAATTGAAACAAACAAAAAAAATTAATAAATACATGAAACAATGATTTTTAAGACACTGAACACCAGATAATTAATGACAGTGATCCTTGAAAGATGAACAAAAAAATGAGGTGAGTATACAATTGCCCTAGATTACTATCTTGATAGTGTTTCCAGGGTATTTTCCAGGAAAGGGGAATCCAGGTCAATCAAGCAAATTCCTTAAGTCAAGGGGACCAGGTAGGAGAAAGACCAAGGTATGATACTACATAATAGAGTATCAGAGAAAAAGAGTTACATAGAAAGAACCCCAGATACCCTTATAGAGTTCTCCTCTAGTAATCAGGTGAGTACTGATTATTGAAGAAATTACCAAAGCCTGAGGGGAAAAGAACCAAAAAGGATTAAATGAACAGTGTCTAGTGATACTACATAGCTAGGAATAGTGCCTACCCCTTCCAATCAGACTGGAAAACCTCATAATAAATATGTCACTGAATAGAATATTCAGAAGAATCTTGCCTGAATAATTTGGCCTAGGTTGAGCACTGCTTAAGTTCCAAGTGATGAATCTTCAAAGAAAAAGGCAAAATAATCAAAATGTTTTCATATAATTTAATTGTATTTCAGAATTAAGCTCTAAAATGCTTATAAGAACACAAAAATATTGACCACTCAATAAGATAATATTCAGAATGTCTGATATCTAATCAACTATTTCCAGACATGCAAAGAAGTAGGAAATTATGGCCCATGATTGGGAGAAAAATCAAACTAATTAACTGAGAACTTCCATAGATATTAGAATTAGTAAATAGATTTTATAATCATATTTAAAAGTTAAGGAGAGATAAAACATATATGTAATATATATGTGTGTGTATATATATATATATATATATATATGCTTAGTCACTCAGTTGTGTCTGACTCTGTGACCCCATGGACTACAGCCTGCCAGGCTCCTCTATCCATGGAGATTCTCCAGGCAGAAATACTGGAGTGGGTTGCCATGCATCTCCAGGGGATCTTCCAATCCAGGAATTGAGCCCAGGTCTCCCACATTGCAGGTGGATTCTTTACTGACTGAACTACCAGGGAAGCCCAAGAATACTGGAGTGGATAGGCTATCCATTCTCAGGGGATCTTCCCAAACAGGAATTGAACCAGGGTCTCCTGCATTGCAGGCAGATTCTTTACCAGCTAAGCTACCAGGGAAGCCCATATACATCAAAATCAAACTTTTAAAGATTTTAAAAGTACAATGTCAGATATGAAACTAAGCTAGAATGAACTAACAGCAGATAAAACATTGTAGAAAAAAATAGTGAACTTGAAGACATAGGAATAAAAAAATCCAAAACAAAATACAAAGAAAAATTTGAAAAAATGAACAAAATATTAGAGAGCTATGGAAACACTTCAAATATCCTAATTTTTGTAATTGGAGCTATTGAGAGAGAAAATAGAAAACAATTTTTGGAGAAATAATGATTGAAAATTCTCCATATTTGATAAAGACTATAAACTAACTATAGATCCAAGAAGCTCAATAAATGCTAATCACAAAAAACAAAGAAAACACATTAGGTCACATTATAATCACACTACGTAAAAGCAAGGATAAAGAGAAAAAAATATTTAAAAACATCCAGGGGAAAAAATTATAAATAACCTACAGAGAAATAAAGGCAAGGATGTAGTAGATTTCTTAACAAAACCAGTGATATCAGAAAGACAGCAGACTGCCATCCTTAAAGAACCAAATGAATAAATCTGTCATATTAGAATTCTACATTCAGCAAAAATATCTTTCAAAATCAAAACTAAACAAAACATGTTTGCATGAAGTGACTGAGAACACAGCTCTGTCTATAATAAAATTGTATTAGAAATCGATTATGTAAAGGTTTCCATAAATACAACAAATAGTTGGAAGCTATACAACACACTCCTAAGTAACTACTTGGCTAAAAAAAAAAAAAGTAGTATGAACTGAATGAGAATAAAAGCACAACATATCAAAATATGTGAGATGCTGCTAAAGAAATACAATGAAGTATAAGCAGGGAAATTTTTGGCACTAAATGGCCATATTAATGAATAAAAATGACCTCAAATTAATGGCGTGATGTTTTATCTTAAAAAAAAAAAAACTAGTAAGAGAAGAGATTTAACCCAAAGTAATGAGAAAAAGGAAACAGTAAACATCAGAGCAGACACTAAGTAAACAAGATTCAGAAAAACACAATAGAAAAAATAATAACCCTAATATTTTCCTTTGTGAAAAATCAGTAAAATTGATGAACATTTAACTAGACTTCTCAGATAAAAAGAGAAAGACACATAATATCAACATCAGAAATGAGAAAAGTAGTTCACTAAAAAGTCTACAAATAAAAAAAGGATAATAAGATGAGAACTTTATGCAAAAATTTCAACAAATTCGATGAAATGGAGAAATTCTTTGAAAGACAAAGGCCATCAAAACTCACTTAAACTGAAAGAGATTCTATAAACAGTCTTATATCTTTAAAATAAATTTAATTCAGGTTTAAAAACATTCCAAATTATTTTTCTATCCAAGATGGCTCCACTATTATATTTTCTCAAACATTTAATGAAAAAAAGCATCATTTCTATACAAATTTATTTTAAAATTTCAAGAAGAGTGACTGCTTCCCCAAATCATCCTAAGGCCAGGATCAATCTGATATTGAAACCACACAAAATAGTTACAGGAAAAGAAATCTACAGATGCATATGCTTTATGGCACGCATGCAAAAATTCTCTCTGAAATATAAGTCAACTGCAGCAATATAAAGCATTATAATACTATGTTACAATGAAGTAGAATTTGTCTGAATAATGCTTTGCTTGTTGATTTGACTTTCAAAAATCAATCCATGTAATTCATCATTACATATTAATAAACTATACAAGGAAAACCATATGATCATCTTAATAGACACACACACACAGACAACACTTGCAAACACACAAGCATCTGGCAAAATTCAACTTTCATTCCTAATTAAAAAAAAAAAAATCAGCAAACTATAAATAGAAGAGAATGCTCCAAGTCTGATAAAGGGCATCTAGGGAAAATCTACAGCTAATATACTAGGGGTGAAAGACTTATTTCTTTTTCCCTTAGATCAGGAACAAGACAAGAATATTTGCTCTCATCATTTCTATTCTACAGTCTACTGGAGGTTCCAGATATTACAATAAGCTTTGAAAAAAATTAGAATCAAAGAACTAGAACTGTCCTTTCTCTTAGATGACATGATCCACTATACCGAAGATTCCATATAATCTACAACAAAATTCCAAAACCTAATAAATTAGTTGAGCAAGACTGCAGGATACAATTTTAATATAAAAAAAACACTAATCATATATTACTAACAAACAATCTGAAGTTGAAATTTTAAAAATACCACTTACAATAGCATAGAAAATGATTAAACATAAATCTGAAAAAGGACTCCTAACTCTTGTATACTGAAAAATGTGAAATATCACTGAAATGAATTAAAGAAGACGTAAAGAAATATAGAAATATACCATATTCAGCAGTGGCCACAGGTATGGAAAAGGTCAATTTTCATTCCAATCCCAAAGAAGGGCAATGCCAAAGAATGTTCAAAGAGGCATGCAATTGCACTCATTTCCATGCTAGCAAGTCAAAACCATAGTCAAAGCTATGGTTTTTCCAGTAGTTATGTATGGATGTGAGAGTTGGATCATAAAGAAGGCTGAGCACTTTTGAATTGTGCTGGAGAAGACTCTTGAGTGTCCCGTGGACAGCAAAGAAATCAAACCAGTCAATCCTAAAGGAAATCAATGCTGAATATTCATTAGAAGGACTGATGCTAAAGCTCCAATACTTTGGCTACCTGATGCAAAGAGCCAACTCATTGGAAAAGACCCCAATGCTGGGAAAGATTGTGACAGAGGATGAGATGGTTAGATATCATCACTGACTCAGTGGACATGGATTTGAGCAAACTCGGGGAGTTAGTGAAGGACAGTGGACCTGGTGTGCTGCAGTCCATGGGTCACACAGAGTTAGGCATGACTTAGCTCCTGAACAACAATAGCATACCATGTTCATTGACTGGAAGACAATATTGTTAAGATACCAATTCTCCTCAACTTATCTGTAGATTTAACACAACCTCAAACAAAATCCCAGGAGTATTTCTGGAGGCACTGACAGGTTGATTCCAAAAATCACATGAAAATGTAAAAGATCTAAATAGCCAAAACAACATAGAAAAAACATGAGGCCAAACACTACCTAATTTCAAAACTACTGTAAAGTGATTGCAACAATCAAGATAGAATGGTATTAACATAAAGATGAGAAAATTGATCAGAGGAACAGAATAATTAGATCAGAAACTGACCCACAACATATAGACAATTTATCTTTGACATGAGTGCAAAATTCAGTGGAGAATGGTTAGTTGATTCAAAAAATGATGCTGGGATAATTGAATATTAATATGCACAAAGATTGAACTTTAATGTTTATCTTGTAAAGTGTATGAAAACTAAATCCAAATGGACAATATGCCTAAATACAAAATATAAATTTATGAACTTGCAGAAGGCAATCTTTTTGATGTTTTATTAGGCAAACACTTTTTAGATATAAAACCAATAGTATGATGCCCAAAGGGCAAAGAAAAAACTGACCAATTGGCTGTCATCAAAAGTAAAAAAAAAAAAAAATTCCCTCTGTAATAGTAGTGTTAAGATAATAAAAGAACAGACTCAGAGAAAACACGTGCCATGTATATATCTGATAAAGGACTTTTATTCAGAATGTGTAAATAAGTCTTTGACATCAGCAATAGGAAAATAAGCAATTTTTTTTTAATAAATTTATTTATTTTAGTTGGGGGCTAATTACTTTACAATATTGTAATAGTTTTTGCCATACATTGACATGAATCAGCCATGGGTTTACATGTGTTTCCCTTCCTGGACCCCCCACCCACCTCCCTCCCCATCCCATCCCTCTGGGTCATCCCATTGCCCCAGCCCTGAGCCCTTGTCTCATGCATCGAACATGAAATGGTGTTCTGTTTCACATATGATAATATACATGCTTCAATGCTATTCTCCCAGAATGTCCCACCCTCACCTTCTCCCTCAGAGTCCATAAAATTGTTCTATGCATCTGTGTCTCTTATTCTGTCTCGCATATAGGGTTATCTTCTGTCTCGCATATAGCAATTTTTTGAGCAAAAAAAAAAACTCAATTACAAATGGGCAAAATATTTGAGTACTTTACCAAAGAAGATAAGTAGATGGGAAATAGAAAGGAAAAGATGCTCAACATAATTAGTCATTAAGGAAATTCAAAATAAAGGAACAATAGATTTTACTGTATACTTATGCTCAGAAGATAAAGAATCCACCTGCAATGCAGGAGACCTGCATTGGGTTGAGACCTGCAGGGTTGGATCCCTGTATTGGGAAGATCCCCTGGAGAAGGGAATGGCTACCCACTCCAGAATTCTTGCCTGGAGAATTCCATGGACAGAGGAGCCTTATGGGCTACAGTCCGATGGGGTTGCAAAGAGTTGGACACAACTGAGCAACACTTTCACACTATAACAATGGTTAAACTTAAAAAGACTGACTACACCAAACATCGCTAAGGATTTAGAGGAATTGGAACTCTGCTACACTACTTGTAGGAATGTAAAATGGCACATCACTTTGGAAAACAATGTAGCAGTTTCTTAAAAAGTTAAACATACATATACAATACTAACTAGCCATTCCACTCCTACTTATTTTCTCAAGGTCAGCGGTCAAGATGTCCCTATAAAGACTAGTACACAAATGTTCATAGCAGCTTTACTTGTAATAGACCAAACTGCAAACACTCCAAATGCATACTAACAGAGGACTGTGCAAACAAATTATATCCATACAGTGGACTACCATTCAGAGATAAAAAGAAATGGACTACTGATAGAAACAATAACATGGTTGGATCTCAATATATTTCTGCTGAATAAAAGAAGCCAGACACGGAAGAATATGTATTTTTTATTATTTAAAACTCTAGAAAACTTAAACCAATTTCTAATAACAGAGAACACTTCAGTGGTTGCCTGGACAGTGATTTGGGAGTTGTTTAGAGACATGAGGAAACTTTTGGGGATGATGAATATATTTAGTATATATTAATTGCAATGATGGTTTCACAGGTGTATGCATTTGCCAAAACCTATCAAATTGTGCATTTTTAATATGTGGTTTATTTTTAATGTCAATTATAACTCAATAAATCTGTCACAAAACAAAAATAGTGAACATAATTCTTTTTAGAATATTTAATGAATATTGAAATATGGATTGTCAAGTTTTATACACTTCCTTTCTACCAATTTGCTGATAATCACACATATTATGGATACTTATAATGCACACAAAATTGTGCAAGAAGTTCAAGTTGGCCTACCTAAAGAAATAATACTTAGGTAAATTTGGAACTTAGACATCATTACACTTCTTGAGTTTAGTCCCACTTATTCATGCATGTAATGTTTATACTACAATGTTAACATACTTTATTCATTTTGATCTATGTTCCTTGAAGACAGAAGAGATCCTTCTGCTCAGAACAGAGATAGCCCAAATGTGATTGGGAGCCAAGTGGTATTGTGTGACCTAATTAAGTGGTGGGTATTTCATGAGCTTACTCTTTCACATCTGGCTGTTATTAGATAGCCCTACTTGGCTACCCCACAAAGCAGCATTTGATCTAAGGGCCAACTCTGCCCCGCAATTTGCTAATGTCTCTCACACTGACTAAATCTCCAGGGAGAGGTCAGGCCCAAGAAACCAGGAAACAAAGTGGGAGATATCTCTGCAAAGGGACTATTTCTATTTCTGTTTGGTTTTTAAGTGCATTTTGCCTTGACTAACTTCAAATATTGATTGTTAGAAAGTGGACTGGAAATGATATGATTGACTGATCACAATGTATTACATACAATGAATTTTGAATACCACAGAACTAATTGAATAAATGAACGGAAATATTAATATTGAATTAATAGGAATGATCAGAGTGAATTAAACACAGCGGGCTAAATTCTGCCCCTGGATATGCACGTACAATTTCCATTGACTTCAATGGGGGTTTTGTTGTGTGTATCCAAGGGCAGAATCCAGCTTAATGAATTTTTTAATTGTTTTTAAATGGTGAATGAATTGGTTAAAGTTCAAAGCACCAGGGATGATTCTGTACATATTGCATATATCTCTGGTTTTTTTTTTTCATATGCTTGAAATCTTATATCTATGATTCACCACAGACGTCAAATTTTAAAGTTGGAGAAAAAATATAGGAAATAAAATCATTGCTGTTACATTTTCTTTGTAAAAGGCTAACACATACACATTGCTGCAGGCTTCTATTTCTGTATATTAAATTATAATACTTTCATTTATTAATAAACCACTGAAAGAAATCTGAAATATTGGTGACCAGGAATTCATTCAGGTCCTCTCAAGTGTCCTTTATCTGAATGCCACAGACCAAGGTGCTTCATCCATCTTACCACTCATCACCTTACTTGAGTCAGAAAATCTTTTGCCTGTGCTCATCAATGCCTGTGCTTATTATATGCTCTTGGGCAACTGTCGTATCAGTTTAGATTTTAACATTTAGATATGAAATTTTAGTACTAAAACCTTTCTAGATTAAGAATTCATGATAGAATCTAAAATATATTTGATCCTTTGATAGATTCAGTCATTTAAATAGACCAATTCTCCTTTACATCATCACACCCACTGGGCTGAGGCAAAGAAAGCCAATGCCTTAGACCTAAAATTAATCACAATCCATTACAAGACATTTTCCTTAATACATTATCTCCAAGGTAATGAAAAATAATCTTTGTGGGAAATATGCAGATAAGTGCTAAACATGCATAGGAAAAGTGTGTGTGTGTTCATTTGGGGGATAAATGTTAGAAGAATTCACTTGTGTTAGGAAAACAAAACAAAAACCAGAATACTATACATTCCTTGACTGACTATATAAGTTAAATTCATCACATTCTTTTTGTTTTGTTTTTATTTTTTAAATTAATAGTCTTAATTTTTAGGTCACTTTTAGGATCACGGCAAAATTTAATGGAAAGTTCAGAGAATCCCTATATACACAAACACCCCCACCATAAACATCCATAATCAATGTGGTACATTCGTTACAATCAATTAATCAACACTGATACATCATTATCAACCAAAGTACATAGTTTACATTAGGGTTTATTATTTGTGTTATACATTATATGGATATTGATAAATATATACTGGTACGTGTCCACCATTGTAGCATATAGAGGATAGTTATCCTGCCCTAAAAATCTTCTCTGCTTCAGAATTCATCCTCATGCCCTCCCACCAATCCCTGACACACACTGGTTGTTTTACTGTCTTCAAAATTTTTCCTTTTCTAGAATGTCATACAGTTGGGAATCATAGAGCATGTAAGCTCTTCAGATTGACTTCTCTCACTTAGCAATATGTAGTTAAGGTTCCTCCATCTCTTTTCTTGGTTTGATAGCTCATTTCTTTTTAGCACTAAATAATATTCCATTGTCTGGATGTACCACAGTTTATCTATTCAACCTACTAAAGAACTTCTTGGTTACTTCCAAATTTTGCCAATTCTGAATAAAACTGCTATAAAAATCTATATGCAGGTGTTTTGTGGACATAACTTTTCAACTCATTTAGGTAAATACCAAAGAGCATAGTTGATAGATCATATGAAAGGAGTGTGTTTAGCTCTGCAAGAAACTGCCAAACTGCCTTTCAAACTGGTTGTACTTTTATTTTGCACTCCCACCAAAAGAGTTCCTATTGCTTCACATCCTTACCAGCATTTCGTGTTGTCAGTAGATTAGATTTTAGCCATTTTAATAGATGTGTAGTGGTATCTCATTGCTATTTTAATATGAATGATTTTGAGCATCTTTTCTTATGCATATTTGCTATCTATTTATCATCATTTGTGAGGTGTCTGTTCAGATCTTTTAATTTTTTGAGTTTGTTTATTTTCTTATTACTGAATTTTAAGAGTGTTTTGTATATTTTGTTTAACAATACTTTGTAAGTCTTTTGTAAATATTTTCTTCCAGTCTGTGACTTGTCTTTTTCTCTTGACAGTGTGTTTCTCAAAAGAGAAAAGAATATTTTTTTTTAAGTATATTTATTTTTGGCTGCATTGGACCTTCATTGCTATGAACAGGCTTTCTCTAGTTGCAGAGCATAGGCTTCTCATTATGGTAGCTTCTTTTGCTGTGAAGCATGGGCTTCTAGGGCACCCAAGCTTCATGCAGCCCCACAGCATGTGGGATCTTCCCCAACCAGGGATTGAAGTTGTGTCCCCTGCATTGGCAGGCAGATTCTTAACCACTAGATCACCAGGGAAGACCCAAGGTAACAAATTTTAAGTTTCAATGAAGTCCAATTTATCAATCCTTCTTTCATGAATTGTGCCTTTGATATTTAATCTAAAATATGAATATGAAAGGCAAGATTTTATCTAGACTTTCTATATCATCTTCTAAGAATATCAGAGTTTTGGATTTTATATTTAGATATGTGATCCACTTTGAGTTAATTTTGGTTAAGGATGTAAGGTTGATGTCTAGATGATGATGATATTATTTTTGCATATGGATGTCTAATTGTTCCAGCACTGTTTACTGAAAAGATCCCATTTCTCCATTAAATTGCCCTTGCTCCATTGTCAAATTTCAGTTGAATATCTTTGTATGGGTTTACTTTGGGGACCTCTATCCTGTTCCATTGATCAAATTATCTACTTTTTTTTTTTTTTTGCCAATATCACACTTTTCTGATTACTGTAGCTATACAGTAACACTTTAAGTCAGATAGTATGAGTCCTCCAACTTTATTCTTATCCTTCTATATTGTGTTGGCTATTTTGGGTCTTTTACCTCTCCATATAAACTTTTGAATCACTTTGTCAAATCACTTTTTTTTTTAAGAGGACTTTTAAAATATTATGTTCTCTTTTTATGTCGGCTAAAAAATAAAGTAATGTGCACAAATAAAAGAACTCTCCTTTATAGAAAATAACTGTAAATAAGAACTACTTTGAGAGATAGTACTACTCTAAGTTGGGCTTCCCTGGTGGCTCAGTTGGTAAAGAATCTGCCTACAATGCAGATTGTAACCAGGAGACCCAGGTTCGATCCCTGGGTTGGGAAGATCCCCTGGAGAAGGAAATGGCAACCCATTCTAGTATTCTTACCTGGGAAATCCCATGGAAAGAGGAGCTTTGTGGGCTACAGTCCAGGGGTTGCAAAGAGTCAGACATGACTGAGCGACTAACACACAAACTGATTTATCGGCAAGAATAACTCTTATGATTTTTTCATAATAAAATTTTGCTGTTGATTAGTAGTAATTGCTTATACTAGTGATTACTGTAATTTGTAAAATTTGAACATTTCAGGAATAAAATACTTGGAATTTCTTCTACAAGAGGTTATAGTCTAAGGAAGGGATTTTTTAACAAAAATGAAATTATTTAAAATTACTATTATTTTAAAATCAGCTTCTGAGATAATTTTTTTTTAAGTAGTTTGATGAAATATTCCACTTCTCATAGCTTGCTCTCCAGGTACATATTTGATGGTTAAGATCTTCCCTGCCTCCTGAACAAAGGTGTTCTAAACATCTCAAATGAGAAAAGAAATAATGTAACTGAAATTACATTAAAAGCTGTGAAATAAATAGAGGAGGGATTTCTTTCAACATACAGTACTTGTACCATGAAAATAGTCTCATTAAAATTATATTGGTGGGGATTCCCTGGTAGCTCAGTTGTAAAGATTATGCCCGCCAATGCAAAAGACCCAGATTTAATCCCTGACCCAGAAAGATCCCACATGCCTAGGGGCAAATAAGCCAGTGTGTCATGACTATTGAGCCTGTGCTCTAGAGCCTGGGAGCCACAACTACTAAATCTCACATGCCCTAAACCCTGTGCTCCACAATAAGAGAAACCATAGCAATGAGAAGCCTGCACACCACAATGAACAGTAGCCCCTACTCACCGCAACTAGAGTAAAAACCCATGTAGCAATGAAGACCCAGCAGAGCCAAAATTCAATCAATAAATAAAAATTATTTTTAAAAACTATCTTGGTGATACCTGGTTTAATTACAGCATTTTAATTTTGGGGTGTTTGTTTTTGCTTTATTTCTTTGTATTTATTTTGAATTTTAAAGTTTGTTTTATAAGAAACATGAAACCGTCACACTAAAATTTATATTTAGGCTGGAGATATTTTGAGTGCTACCTTACAGCAACTAAAATATTGCTAGTGGGCAATTTGGTAGTAACTTTGAACACAGAATATTGAGAAATATTACCTTACACCAACCCTGCATAATGATCCTGTTTAATTTTGAAAATATATAATTAACTCACAAAGGGTTACATCTGCAGTTATTCATTCCAACAAAATATTATGCTTGATTGAAAAATATAAATGATGAGAGTTGATTTCATAAACGATAGTTTAGCGTTCCTTAAAATAATAAGCAATGAAATCCAAAAGAAATTGCTGCAAACAAATCTGTAAATAACTTGTAACAGAAGATACATCAATAATCCTGAAAATTTAACAATACTCTTTGTCTTATCCACTACCCTACACCCTTGCTATTCAAAACGTGTGGGGACCTACACACCAGTCATCATTACATCCAAAGCCTATCTCAGACCACCTGCTTCACAGAATAAACAAAAATAAAAACCATGTGATAGCTGCAAGCATTTAATCAAAAATCACTGCTCTACGGTCTTAATATACTTAAATTATCTCAAGTTAGAGTAGCTCTGCCATTAACTGTTTGTGTAACCTTGGATAAGCTGTTCAGTATGCCTATACTCAGTCTCAACTCTCATGTGAGTGTAATATCTATTTTGGAAGTTGTTTTGAGGATAGAATATATATCATTTATGAAGTATATTCATTCTTGCATTTGTGCAATTGTTCATGAAAGTTTTATACAACAGGGGTCCCTAACCCCCAGGAGCCAAGGACAGGTAGGAACTAGGCAGCACAGAAGGAGGTGAGAGGTGGACTCAGAATTTTATCTGCCACTCCCCAACACTCCCCATCACTCCCCATCACTCCTCATCACTCCCCATCACTTGCATTACTGTGTGCACTCCCACCCCCACCCCGGTGAGTGGAAAAATTGTCTTTCACTAAACCAGTCCCCAGTGCCCAAAAGTTTGGGGACCACTGTTATAGGACACTGCTGAATAACATATTTCTCATTTCCTCTTCCTGAAGAAAAAGTGAAAGTGTTAGTCACTCAGTTATGTCTGACTCTTTGCGACCCCCATGGACTGTAGCCAGCCAGACCCTTCTGTCCATGGGATTTCCCAGACAAGAATACTGGAGTGGGTAGCCATTCCCTTCCCCAGAGGATCTTCCTGACCCAGGGATCGAACCCCAGTCTCCTGCATTGCAGGCAGATTCTTTCCACTCTGAGCCACCAGGGCACAACAACTTTTGTCACAAAAATTACAGAGAAACAAAACACATAACATAAAAAATGCACATGAGTATTAAATAAATACACTGTCCTTTTATCCCAGGAATTTCTGGGTGTCCCCAATAGGCAAAATCTTTCTCACCCCCAGCCTTTTTCAGTCTGTTCTCAACTGTGTATAAGCTAACCTGGGATACATTTATGGCTAAGTTCAGCCTTTACATTTCCCAGTACTTAGATTGGTCAGATTTCTGTCTCAGATGTTCCAGAGACAGTTATCTGACTTTTCTGCCAGTGCCAATCCCTTATTGGACCCATTTCCCCTCCCACCTGTTAGGACAGCATGAGCTTTACACAGCAACAATGACTGAGCTTCTCCACTGTATGTGTAAAAAGGGAAATCATACCTTGTCACTACCTGCCTTATTTCTCTTCTGCCATGATTCTTCATTTATCCCAAGAGATCATCTCATTACCATGACCTTACGTGAGGCCCTCTGCCCACCCTGTGTTAACATATCTATATTTACAATCCTCTTGCATAATTATAATGTATATCATGAAAATTGACACATCATTGTCCCTTAATATGTGATATTTTCTTTTTTCAACTTAGGCTGCTATTGGAGGCATCTCAGAGCTTATCATTAAAAATATAATTTAGGTGTTTTTATTATTAGTTGTTTATCACAGTCTTGTTATTTAGACCAATTTGGCATATTTAAACTTATAAATGCTAATTATTAGCACAAGATCACTAAAGCTTTTAGACTGAAAAATTTCTACTTACTTGCCTTCTCTAAAATCTTGTTCTGGAATCAGAATAGAACACCCTTTACACTACAGTTTGGGTTTTATTCATTTATTTTTATTAGGAGTACAGGGACATTCATTGCACATAATTTAAAGAGTGTTTCTACCTAAAAACCTGTCCCTGAAAACTCATGAGTTTATTCCCATTCAACTTATATTAATAAATTAGCTATTGATATAGTAATCAAAGGACTTTTAAGAGTACAAGTGGGTACTGGTAATAACATAAACAGAATTGCCTCAGCAAGTGTAGATGTGTGGCCACCTTAGGTACTGGTAATTTCACCACTGGTATACTTATGGGTCAACCTTGCTTCACAGGTATTTTAATGATGGAATAGTCCTTTATCCAGGCAAAAGTGTAGTTAAGCACTGGATACAGTCTAAAGAACCCTCTTAGAACATATACAACTAAAAATCTGAATATGAGACTATGAAGATGAGAACCCAGTCTAAAGAGAGAACCAGAAAACAATAAAAGAGGGCGAAGACCAAGGAGTATTGATAGGACAGAAAGACTGACAAGGATCTGTTAAGAACAATTGATGAGGGAAAAATTATTGTAGTATTTACAATGTATTAGTAGCTTTTGGAAGAATCAGAAAGAAAAACTTTAAGAGTGTTCATCCACACAGACAAATGCCATCTTTGTATCAGTTCTAAATGTATTTTCCATTTATTTTTGATTAGCAATAAAAATTATGTTTTTCTTATAGCTGGTTAAAAACTTGTATTATGAATTACGAATAGATTTCCGACATTAAAAAGGTACAATATCAAGGAAAAATTCTAGAATTTGAAGGAATTTTGATATCTATTGAATATGCATAATATTGTATATAATATGTACATATGCACTTCCCAAAAATGATGGTTAGGAGTAAACTTTAAATGGATACAACTTGATGTTTAATAGTAAAGAGAAATTGAGTTTGGTTGGTAATATTGTCGAATTCTCTTCTGGAAATAAATACAATGTGTTAAAAAGTAATGACATAAACTACTTTTTAGTGATGTTACATATTTTATAGATGCCCCAGTAGGATTCTTCATGTGCCTGTGTTTTGGACTGAACTGGAGTTGAGAAGATAGATAAACAAGATGGCTGAGCAGGGAACACCTTTCTTAGCTGCCCTGCAGTTTTTTAAGGCCAGCAGATACCCTAAGGAGTATACTTAAAGTTAGGTAAGAAACATTTGTAAGTTTAAAGTTTAGTAAGGTGGAAAGAGAGAATTTATTTTGCCAGTTTAAAAGTGCATACTCTAGCAATTTGGGGGCATCAAGCATGCAAGAAGCAAATGTAATTGTTTTGTGAATTTGGCTCTTGGGTTTTTCATTCAAATGTAAGTATTGCAACCAGATCAGAAATTTCAACAATGTGGCATCTCTGTGACTTTCTCTGTGAAATCTAATGCTCTGTCTGGTAGACATAATATAAAACACTCTATAGGTCTGCATTATGTAACCTCCAACCATATAATTCTATACTTGGCTCAAAATCTGAAATTTTCCCTGGAAAAATATAAAGAAATAATAATAGTATTAAATTTGAAGTCACTCACATTAAAATATATGAGAACTTTACCTTTTAAAAGCTGAATATGACTATCTGCTTTAAATAATAACTAATCAGGACCAGCTTAATACAGCTTTTGATAATGTTTCACTTCATATTTAATTTTGGAAGCCTCTTGGTTTGCATATTCTTTGAATTTCATTCTTTTGATAGTAAATAAAATCTACAGAAATGAATTTACCCAACTTAGCAAGGCAAATATTGATTTTGTAATAAAATCGATACCATTTGTCAGTCTTCCTTACATTAAACATGTTAGAGTACACATGATTTTATTAAGCCACCACTAAATTCACGTGCCATATAATCAAACCCTTTTCTGACTTTCAAATTCTCTCAAGGATTGAGAAAAATGTTTAATATGAATAATTAATAAAAATATCTCTAATTTTGAAATTTAACTTCCTCTTAGAATAATGGCTATGCTGATTATCTATATGTACACCTATTAGTTCTCTGAGGACAAGGAATTCTTAGGAAACTGTTTACATTTTGATAGGAGAGAAAACAACTCTTTTTGAAAATTCATGAACTCTAAACCTTGGCTCCATTTTTATTTTAAAATAAAATTAAACATTTTATGATACTAATGGGAATTATTTTATTCAAACTTATTGTCCCATATGATGTGTACACTCAGATGTTGTCATTAAAGGCAATTTTGAAGTTATTTTATGAATCAGTAATGTTAATCTCAGTTTAGCAAAAGTAACAGATTAGACCAGAGGTCTAATGAAGTCTTCAAAGTCTCAACTAGCCTAGTCTATCTTCTCCAGTAGGAGGAACACATTTTTGTATGACAACATTAGGTATTTTTAGAGGAATGAAAATCTAAAAGTCTTATATTAAACAAACAGACAAGAATAATAACATCAACAAAATCTATTGTTCCCTTCCTGGCAACTTAATTCATTAAGACCTATCAAAGTCTATCAATGTATCATCCTCATTTTTTTTCCTCTGTTCTCTATTCACTTTTATAATTCTTATAAAATTTTACATTAGGAAGTTAATATATACAGAAACATATACATTTGAAGTTAATATTTCACCAACAAGAATATTTAATTCTATATTCTTCAAAAAAACATTTTGGCAACTGACACTTTAGTCAGGAATTTCTTTAACGTTTCCAGGAATTAAATGTGTTAGTTTAATAATATCTCAAAAGCAAATACACTCTATCATAGGCATGTTAATTCACTAGTTCAACTGATTAAGACGGAGTTGAGTGGACTTGAGCTAGAACCCTAGGTTTATCACATAAGATCTCTGAGACCATGACAGTGAGTCCTTAGTTTAAAGGGAGTGAAGTGAAAGTGAAAGTTGCTCAGTCATGTTCCACTCTTTGCGACCCCATGGACTGTACAGTCCATGGTATTCTCCAGGCCAGAATACTGGAGTAGGTAGCCTTTCCTTAATTTAAAGGGAGGGTCAGGAACAGATATCAAGAAATTAAAACCTGGGGACTTGATAAATGAGAAAGTTTGACAAGGATGGTCATTGGTGTTGTTACAAGTGATTGATGAAAGGAAAGTTACTGTATTACTTACAAGTTGTGAATGTGAGTTACTTGTTCTTTCTGAATGTTATTGCCTGTCTATGAAATAGGGACAGTAATACCAAATAGGTAGAGTATATATATAACATGTGTATACCAAATAGGACAGAGTAACACTCAAAGGTCAGTGCTTAAATAGAGATCTCCAAAAAAGAAGCTTTCTTTTTCCTCCTCCCCTCCTTTTCCTCCTCCTTCATCATTTTGTGCATATATGTATGTGTGTATATATATATATATTACATTTTAGTGTTTTATTTTTAGATACTTAAAATATTATAGAAAACCCTAAAAGTATCATTATGTTGTTCTCAGTTTTGCATATTATCAACAATATAGTGTTTAAATGATCTGCAACATTCTCAAATATTACTACTTTGTCATGAATCAAACATTTATTTGGGGTCTTCAGATGAATTTTATAACAACACTTCACAAATACAACCCATGACCATTTTGATTTAGAACTTAGTACCAGTGGGGTCAAGATCATGGACAATCCAGTACTAGTGGGATCAAGGTCATGGATTTTCCTGTTGCACTTCATGTGGCAACAACCTTCTCTCAGATGGCACACTTAGCTCTCTGGTAGACACTGTGTGAACTAATCAAGAAAGTATATACAGTTTGTGTACGTTCATCATTACCTCTGATACAGCAATTCTGAGGGCTTTCCCAGTTAAGAGTGAACAAGAAGCATCCTGTAAGGATCAAAATGCACCATTGGGCCACATAATATGTCCTCTGTTTATCTTGTATTTGTCATTTTTTTAATATACAAAATTTTATGGGAATAGTTTTAGATTTAGCAAAAAATTCCAAAGGTTGTGCAGAGAATTCCCACGTGCCTAACACCCAGTTTCTTGTAGTGTTAATATATTACATTTCTGCAGTACACTCATCAGA
The DNA here is from genome assembly GCF_054371585.1 of Giraffa tippelskirchi. NCBI lineage: Eukaryota > Metazoa > Chordata > Mammalia > Artiodactyla > Giraffidae > Giraffa > Giraffa tippelskirchi. The sequence goes on from NC_137277.1 coordinate 112,497,294, forward strand.
ATTAATGAGCCAAAACTGGTATATTACTGTTAACTAAAATCCACACTTTATTTGGATTTTACTAGGTTTTCCATGTCATTCTGTTTCAAGGTCCTACAGAAAATACTACATTACATACATTCCTCACATCTTCTTAGTCTCCTTTGGTCTGTGAATATCACAAACTTTCCTTATTTTAGATGACCTTGAAAAATCTTGAGGAATACTAATTAGATAATTTGTAGGAAGTCTCTTAATTGTGCTTTTTCCTTAATATTTTTCTCATGGTGAGGCTTACAGTTATCAGTTTGGGGGAGGTCTTCTATTTTCTTTTATGTGCTGATTGTATTTTGTCTGGCTGAGAGTTCAAAAAAAGCTTTTCCATGTGAGGCAACATTTGGGCTCATCCTGCTTTATTTAGCTCTCCTTGTTCAGTCTTAGTGATTGAGATGAAAGCTATTCTGATAACAACAGAGGAGATGAGATGATGCTAGCAAATAACCACAAAAATCAGAAGAAATTATTTTAGCCTATTTCTCTGAATATGTAAAATCCCTCCCAAAGTATATTTTCCTGAAATTTCTTTCACACCAGAGACAACCGCTCACCACACATTATTCTTCAATATATTCCTTTCATTTTGTATACAAAAAGGTCAATCTGAAAATATACATCAAACCTGAATGAAAACATCCTCTTTTCCTATGCAACATACCAGCGCTTGAAGTTTTCTCTTCCAGCATTATTTGTTTAATAGAAATATTTTCCATACCACCTGGTTCTGGCAGAAAGTCAAAATTTGCATTTATATGAGGTAGTTTATCAAATATAACATACAGAAGTCTGTTAAGTACACATTGCATTTTGTTTGTGAGAAAATCTGTTTGTATTTAATGTAGTTTTTAAATTAACCTTAATGAAAGCTTCTGAAAATTGTTGTTCTAAGCATTTGAAATATGCAACAAGAACGGGTGGAAGACATAAACATGTTTTCCATTATATGTTATCAGATAGCCCAAAATTACTACAAAGAAGAATGTGGGACTATGTTAAATTAGAAAGATAAGCAAGCATTTAGTTAAAAGCAAAGGTCTTTAGAAGAGGAAAGCATCTAACACAGTTAACCCCAAACATCTTACAACAATCTTCAGTCAAAAGTACTTTAACAATTTTCAGTTAGAATGTGACCTATTATACACAGGAACTAAGATTATTTGCACCAAAATTTAAGGTTTCATTTCCCTTAACCTCAGTTTTGCCAAAGACTCAAAGACTCACCCAAGGTTTCCTAAGTGCTAAAAAAAAATGTAATTGGAGCATGAACCTATCTGACTGTGTCCCTTAATTAATAGTTTATTCTCCTCTCACTCTTTTACTTTCTTTTCACTTCTTACAATATTGCCCTTTGTATCTTTTTGAATTTTAAAGTATTCCAGTGATTTCAGATACAGGGCTCCCCAACAGTGAATACAAGATTAATATTTATTTCTAGTAGGACTTTTTATCAGTTTGTGGAAAACTCAAGTGTCTTTAGGTCTTGAGACTCTTTCCTCTCCTAGCTTTGCTATGTAAGAGGAAATGCTCAATATTTTCAGGTGGTGAATGTTTTTCAATTAAATCTATATATCCAGATATTATATTCAATCACACAACTTTTAAATGTTAGAAACTAACTTTAAAATATTTTATATACTATGTAAGCCAAACATATGGTTGGTACCAGTTTGCAATCTGTGTTACAAAATATAATAAATAATGTTAAGGATCTCCTAATTCAAGCAAAAGCTGGAAAAATTACTGTTTCTTTCAGCACATATTATATTCCTTTGTATGGAAAGCCATGGGATATTTAGAAATAAATCAGATGTCATTTAGAGGTTTGCTCTTCAATGTTTAAAGCATTTGACAAAGTCTGGGTTATGGTCCTTAATCATAGAATTTGTTACACCTTTGATCACAAATACCTTTGAAGCCATTGAAGTGCGGTTCTGACAGTTTTTTAAAAAATCTTACAACAAAGTTTTTTATGCAACAAATTCCATCTTTGGCTAAATGATTCAGCAATTTCAGTTTCCTAAGCTTTTCATCTCCTAACCTTAAATATACTGATTCATAATTTTTATCAACTGGAAGCCTGAGCTAAAATATTTAATTTAGCAGCACTATATCCAGAGGGTTTGATGTTCCTTATATTTCTCCTTTGATATGCCATTTGTTCATAGTGTATTTTGCTCTTGGCCATTATATGCAACAGTGTCCTCTTGGGTTACTGTCAGGTGGCTTTGGTTGGGACAGCAAGACCTATGTGAAGCTATGAATGTCCATGCTATTAATAAGATATATGGGGGTAAAAAAAATGCACACTTCACTCCTTAGTCACAAAGGTGGAAAAACTTCCTTAAATTTTACTTCTCATTCCATCAGTTCCCTCTAACAAGTTAGAAAGAAACTGATAGACCTAGATATGAGTCATTGACCTTTTCACTCCTCAATCCTAGTTTAACATGGTCCTACAAGGGATAGGCTTTGAGGCCTTTGTCACATCTGTCATGCCATGCTCAGTCGTGCTCGACTCTTTGTAACCCAAAGGACTGTAAGCCACTAGGTTTCTCTCTCCATGAGATTTTTCAGACAAGAATACTGGAGTGAGTTGCCATACCCTTCTCTAGAGGATCTTCCTGACCCAGAGATCAAACCTGTGTCTCCTGCATCTCCTACATTAGAGGCAGATTTTTTACTGCTGAGTCACCATCAAGAAAGCCACATTTACTTTGTCCTTTGCAAATCCTTTTGTATAACAAAGTCAACATCTTTAATGGGTGAATGATTTCATACACTATTTTTACTTCTAGAATGCATCTGAAATGTGATTTAACCTGTTTGAAGGAGATGTTAAAGGATAATAGATTTCTTTAGTAGGATTTTAGGAGTTAGATATTTTTAAGTGTAAATAAGTTTTCTTTGTAAGTCTTTCCACCCTAAATTATGTGAAAATTCAATCTCAAAATATAATGTAGAACCACCACAACATCCCAACAAGTCTGAGAGAAATTACACCTTTGTACACATGTGAATGTGTGGTTTTGTCTATTAAAATTGTAAGGCACATGGAACTCATGTTCATGTGTTAGTATAGAACTTTAAGTATCACAAAAGCTCATATAAATATCTTCAGAAACTTTGTCACAGTTTTTAGAATAATCTCAAGGATAGACAATGCCTGTTCTGTGTCTGTAGTTATGATTTAGTTAAAAACTAACAATGTTTAGTAAATAAAATGAATAAACAAACTGGATCATATACTGGGTTACAACATAAAAGATGAAAATCCAATTTCTTCATATTACAAACATCCATAAGTACCATTATTATAACATGCAAAGAAAATATTATAAAATGGCAATTATACCATAAAAGGTATACAGGTTCTCAGTGTTGATGAGTAACACTTATATGCCTATTTTCTAGACAGATTAGTAGCACCTTGGCTAATAAATAATTTTACAAATTGAAACATGTTTTAAAGTCTGATAAAGTTTAAAGTCAGATAAAACAGAGTTACTTATAAATCTTATCAGTGGTTTAAGGTTTGTGGTCTATGAATCATATGTATATGAATCACCTGACAATACTTGTTAAGAACATGAACTCTTGGGCACCATGATGGAATTTTCATTCTTGCCATCACTAGGTAGTTTTCTTGAATAGAAAGAATTAAGGACTACTGGTTTCCATATCAAGAAATCATTATGATGAGTTCATACCTCTGCAATGGATGTCAGAAATTCTTCACAGTAAGGCTGAATTTCACCATTAGCTTGTTTGTTGCATTGATATGGTTCTCTTTGTTAACCATTATATTAGAGCCACTAGATTGTCTCTAAAAAATTATTTGACATATTTCCATTTACAGTGAAGTTCCTATTTATATCAGCTAATGAATTCTGTACATTTTATGTGTGTGTATAATATTTCTTTCATACCCTATATCTTTCCAAAAAGAATGTCAGGTGGCTTGATATAGTATAAATGATTATAAAACTAAATTATGGAAGTTCACTTCTTCTTTCTGAATGTTTAAGAAAAAAATGTGTTCTATTATGCTTTAACTTCCTGTTTTTTTTTTTAATCCTTTTTTTGTATCTAGTTTGACAAGGACTTAAAGAATGTCTCTAACCTGCTCATCACTCTGGTTACAACAAAGGCAAAACCAGTAATTTTCTACTTCAGATATGTTCTTAAAGGGTATTTTATCTTCATACAAAAAAAATATTTTCTAAAATGAAGGCATTAATATTTCTATACTTGACCTTTTCTTGTTACAAGGAGAAATGCAAATAATCTAATAACATTATTTGCTTATACCCCTTAAGGTTCCAATAACTAGTTATTATATAGGAACAGCTAGGTCTAATCTGCTTCAGAAGAAACATACTCTGTTAGTGTACAATAGCTGATATCAGATCACTAATAGATTTAACCTTGTAAGTTCATAGATATTTAAAAGTGTTATGGTTTGAAGGTCAACTTGTCTGTTTTACTGTAAAAGAAAGGCAAAGGAATGAATAAAAATTAGAAAGAATTAATTCTTCAAAAAGTTTTTACAAATCAAAACCCTGCAGTTTCACACTGAGAACAAAAGGAGCATATTAAACACCAAAGTTTATCAAGACAAATTAGGTCCCAGTTTCAAATTTTCTTTAATCTTTTGCATCTGAACGGTTTTTTTTTGCCTCATGCTGTTTTCCCTAGTTAAATGTTAAAATGAATTCTAGCCAATACCATTGACTTCCTCCCTTAAAAATATTGAGACACATAATAAAAAATTAATTACTTCCCCTAATTTCCGTGTGATTCTTTAAAAAGATGTAAAATTCATTTAAAGTAAGTGGTGACTTTGTCTTTGAAGATCACGACAATTAACATGGATCAAAGCTTAGGTTCTGTAACGATGATAGCTTATTAGCATAATGAAATTAACTTAGAGACAAGAATCTTTAATAGGTACAACAAAAACGCTTTAATAATACTTGAAGAAAATTATGTATTTGCTAGAAGTACAACAGTTTCAGATTTTCTATCCAATTAATAAGTTGTTAATTAACTCCTTTTCCAAACAATGCACACTTTAAGTTAACATCTGCCCACTGGAATATTCTATCTATTGTGTTTCATTTTTTTGGAAGGATATTGAAGTTTTGCCAATGGTACTTTGAATATTTTATTATTAATAAAATTCAAGTTTACCCCTCCTAACCTTAGATCTAATATTTTCATCACTAAAATAAAAGAAGGCTTAATTTCATACCTTGAGAAGGGAATGAAGATATCAATATATGATTGCATCTTGCAGGAGGTTTACACTTTAGGCCTTCACCATTTCAAGCGCAAAAATTTTATTGGACACATTTCAGGTACCTATAAAATTTGACTTCTTGTATCAACCCAAGAAAAAAAATGGGAAATAATATAAATAATTTTGATCTCAGTGTACACGCTTGAAATGACTTTGACTTAAGGATAACTAAAAGAATGCTTTGTTTCCAGCAACAAGTCTTAAAACTTATGCTTTATTCAAGGGCTACTAAAAATATACTTTGTAATTTATGTTGCATTCATTCATTAAACCAATTTATTGTACATTATTATTTATTGAGTGTGCCAAGCACTATGAGCCTCCCAACATTAAAAAGAAGTGGAGTATGTTGTTATAGGCGGTTTTTCCCTATTGCTCATGTTACTATCATTGCTTTTCTCTTTTTGGTCATAGCAGAAATGTGGGTACTCTCTCCAGGTCCTTTTCCTCTACTATACATGATTTACCTTTCTGTGAAAAGAAGAGAAGCAAAAAGCAAAGGAGAAAAGGAAAGAGATACCCATTTGAATGAAGAGTTCCAAAGAACAACAAGGAGAGATAAGAAAGCCTTCCTCAGTGATCAGTGCAAAGAAATAGAGGAAAATAATAGAATGGGAAAGACTACCGATCTCTCCAAGAAAATTAGAGATACCAAGGGAATATTTCATGCAAAGATGGGTACAATAAAGGACAGAAATGGTATGCACCTAACAGAAGTAGAAGATGTTAAGAAGAGGTGGCTAGAATACACAGCAGAACTATGCAAAAAAGAACTTCACGACCCAGATAATCATGATGGTATGATTGCTCACCTAGAGCCAGACATCCTGGAATGCAAAGTCAAGTGGGCCTTAGGAAGCATCACTACAAACAAAGCTAGTGGAAGTGATGGAATTCCAGTTGAGCTATTTCCAATCCTAAAAGACGATGCTGTGAAAGTGCTGCACTCAATATGCCAGCAAATTTGGAAAACTCCGTAGTGGCCCAGGACTGGAAAAGGTCAGTTTTCATTCCAATCCAAAAGCAAGGCAATGCCAAAGAATGCTCAAACTACTGCACAATGGCACTCATCTCACACACTAGTAAACTAATGCTTAAAATTCTCCAAGCCAGGCTTCAGTAGTACATGAACCATGAACTTCCATGTGCATGCTGGATTTATAAAAGGCAGAGGAACCAGAGATCAAATTGCCAACATCCGTTGAATCATTGAAAAGGCAAGAGAGTTTCTGAAAAACATCTATTTCTACTTTATTGACTATGCCAGAGCCTTTGACTGTGTGGATCACAACAAACTGTACAAAATTCTGAAATAGATGGGAATACCAGACCACCTGACCTGCCTCTTGAGAAACAAAATATTCTTAGGGCTCAGGTACTGAGTGAGACTATCGGCTGATCAAAAAAAAAGAAAAAATGGGTTTCATAGGCTTTGTTTTAATTAGCTCAAACCATGATTCAGTTTATTCCCAAGGCTAGAGTTGAAAGCATCTCAAAGTTTTGTCTCCATTGCATTTGTGACGGTCATAAGATTCCTAGTTTCCTGGTATTTCTCTCTGTATGCCTGTTATGGGCCCTATTTCTATATTTCCTATGTCAGTGTGTATCTGATAGGAAAGATATAGGCAGCCAGGGGACCTAATAATTAACAAGGGTTCTAGAACTTATGATGTGGACTTGGAGCAGCATAAAAGCTTTGGGCTCAGAGCCTAGTCACAAATTTATGGATCCAGAGCAAAAAATACTTAGAAAGAGTATTACCAATATATATAAACGGGAAAACACAGAATTCCAATGAGCAAGGGTTTTCTGGAGGTGAGAGTGTGGGGATTTAATAGCAAGAAATTCCTCCTTAAATTTTAATATGAAAAAAAGTCATCCATCTATTGAATATTCGCTTTGGATTATGCTCACTTGTGTCAGGAAGGTTCAGTTCAGTTCAGTCACTCAGTCATGTCCGACTCCTTGCGACCCCATTGACCGCAGCACGCCAGGCCTACCAGTCCATCACCAACTCCTGGAGTTTACCCAAATTCATGTCCATTGAGTCGGTGATGCCATCCAACCATCTCATCCTCTGTCGTCCCCTTCTCCTCCTGCCTTCAATCTTTCCCAGCATCAGGGTCTTTTCAAATGAGTCCCTGATGCTGGGAAAGATTGAAGGCGGGAGGAGAAGGGGGTGACAGAGCATGAGATGGTTGGATGGCATCACCGACTCAATGGACATGGGTTTGGGTAGACTCCGGCAGTTGGTGATGGGCAGGGAGGCCTGGAGTTCTGCGGTTCATGGGGTCGCGAAGAGTCGGACATGACTGAGCGACTGAACTGAACTGAACTTGGAGGTATCTTATCACACTGCTCAACTATTCTTGGAGCATTATTTAAAACAACAAAAAAGAAAAGTACACTGGGTCCTAAATTATAGTAAAATGAAATGTTTGGAGACTGACTTCTCTTTACTTCTTGTCCTCCAGTCTCCTGCCAGTAACTTTAATTGGCCAAGCTTCACTGGAACCCCAGTGGACAGAGGAGGCTGGGAAAGGTAATATTTTGCAGAGATCAGTCACATTTTCATAGAGCAGAGGAAGAGAAAGGCACAAAATGGATATGAGAATTACTGGCATAATTTCATAATTAATAATTTCTTCAGTTCAGTTCAGTCATTCAGTCATGTCCGACTCTTTGCGACTCATGAATCACAGCACACGAGGACTCCCTGTCCATCACCCGGAGTTTACCCAAACTCATGTCCATCAAGTCGGTGATGCCATCCAGGCATCTCATCCTCTGTCGTCCACTTCTCCTCCTGCCCCCAATAGTACCCAGCATCAGGGTCTTTTCCAATGAGTCAACTCTTCGCATGAGGTGGCCAAAGTATTGGAGTTTCAGCTTCAACATCAGTCCTTCCAATGAACACCCAGGACTGATCTCCTTTAGGATAGACTGGTGAGATCTCCTTGCAGTCCAAGGGATTCTCAAGAGTCTTGTCCAACAGCACAGTTCAAAAGCATCAATTCTTCAGCGCTCAGCTTTCTTCACCATCCAACTCTCGCATCCATACATGACTACTGGAAAAACCATAGCCTTGACCAGATGGGCCTTTGTTGGCAAAGTAATGTCTCCACCCTTTAATATGCTTTCTAGGTTGGTCATAACTTTCCTTCCAAGGAGTAAGCGTCTTTTAATTTCATTGCTCCACTCACCATCTGCAGTGATTTTGGAGCCCCCCCAAAATAAAGTCTGACACTGTTTCCACTGTTTCCCCATCTATTTTCCATGAAATGATGGGACCAGATGCCATGATCTTAGTTTTCTGAACGTTGAGCTTTAAGCCAACTTTTTCACTCTCGTCTTTCACTTTCATCAAGAGGCTTTTTAGTTCTTCTTCACTTTCTGCCATAAGGGTGGTGTCATCTGCATATCTGAGGTTATTGATATTTCTCCTGGCAATCTTGATTCCAGCTTGCGTTTCTTCCAGCCTAGCATTTCTCATGATGTACTCTGCATATAAGTTAAATAAGCACGGTGACAATATACAGCCTTGACGTATTCCTTTTCCTATTTGGAACCAGTCTGCTGTTCCATGTCCAGTTCTAACTATTGCTTTCTGACCTGCATATAGGTTTCTCAAGAGGCAGGTCAGGTGGTCTGGTATTTCCATGGAGAACATTAGTAAAATAGACTCTTTACTGCTTTTCTTACCAAGTCTGTGATATTCTATCACCCACTGCCATTCTGCTTGAGAATGGTGATATCTTTCTGAAATGCCTATGAGATCATAACAGTCCTCTCAATTTTATATCCTTCAATTCATTCTTATGCTTTATCATATAAACCTTAGTTTGTTTATATTATAGTATAGTTTATCACACAGACTCTTTGTGCTTTATGCTCATTTCACCTCCAGCACCTCCTTCTGGCCACCAAAATAAACCCTGTTGCCCAACCTAAATCATTTAAATTTTAGAATGTTTCAAGCTTTTGCAGACAACTATGTCTTATATGGGGCTTCCCTGGTGGCCCAGTGGTATAGGACCCACCTGCCAATGAAGGAGACATTTTGAGTTCGATCCCAGGGTTGGGAAGATCCTCTGAAGAAGGAAATGACAACCCATTAGAGTATTCTTCCCTGGGATATCCCAGGGACAGAGGAGCCTGGCAGGCTATAGTCCATTGGGTCACAAAAGAGTGGGACATGACTGAGCGACTGAACAACCACAAATGTTCCATATGGTTTCTTCTGCTTGCAATGCCAGTAACTTCTCACCATCCATCACCACTGTAGCATCATCATCTTTTTTCCTTTTTTTTCCCCCAGTAGATTAACTCTTATAGCCTCTAAAATTTAATTTACATGTGCATTTTATAACTAGGGGCCTCTTTGTGCTTTGCTTGAGCTTTAGGTATATCTCTCTTGATACATTTCCCTGTGATAATTGTTTATATTTGACATCTAGTATCCTAGGCAGGATTTCAAGTACACGAAAATTATGGATTATACCTCCTTAATTTTGAACTAATGTCTCTCACATAGCAGGGAAACAATAAAATGTTGTTGAACTAGTGAATGAATGAATGAGTAATCTCTACTTTGACTACATTAGGTAATAGCATATTCATTTTATGCATCCTGTAGTTATAAAGACATGCAAAAGAAAAATTACATTTTGTCATCTATAATGTAAATGAAAGTTGCTCCTTAAAGATATGTTTAAACAGTAATTAAAATAGCTTGAAATGGTCTCCTCTAAATAAAAATATATTTAGTCTCTTTTTCATCGAGCATTCTCTTTTAATGTAATCCTTTCCCTCTTTACATGAATGTTGCTGCTTTTCACTTTCTAAGGTTTTACACAGTTGTGTCCTGGATTTGAATTTCCCTTGATGACCCTGTTATTTTAATATTGCTTTTCTTGTTTGTTTTCTTAATAATTTATGTTTCACACTTAATTTGCATGTTCTTTTTTTCTCTAATTTCATGAGATTGAACAAGAATATAGCTTTCTGGTCTCATATGACAAATCAGCAGGAAAATGTACTATACTAATTGGAGGTTGGAAAACAGTGATTTTAAAAAAAATATTTTTTGTTTTTTTGTGCAATTCTCTCTATCCTAAAAATCTTCGTTTCTTTGAAACATATATCCTGGTAAATTGGCATGAGCCTGGTGGATATTCAGTTTGGGCTTATATAAAATAGTTAATCATACTTTTCTTCATGTTAAATACCTGTGATAAGAACAAATCTCAAACATTAAGGGATTATTAAAAATGAATTTTTAAACTTCTGGATTATATTTGATAAAATATTTATGAGAAAGTTGAGCTTGTTTCTATACTTTAATTAAACTTTTTGTTGCTGTTGTTGAAGAACACATGGAGTTATAAGTAATAATACACAGATTTCATGTTCCCTTTACTCCATTTTCCCCATTGGTATCACCTTGCAAAACCATAGTACCATATCACAATAAGGATATAGACACTGATACAGCCAGCACATTTCTGTCACTGCCCAAACAACTCACGTTCCTCTCTATAGTCTCCATGCCTCCCTCATTCTTAAACTGTGGCAACCACTAGTCTATTTTCTATTTGTATAATTTTGTTATTTCAAGAAGGTTATGTATATGAGATCATTCAGTATGTAACTTCTGGAGATTGGCATTTTTCACTGGGTAACTCTCTGGAGATTCACTCAAGTTGTTCTGTGCGTCAACAGTTCATTCCTTTGTAATTTCTGAGTAGTATTCCACATACCTAAGACTGTTTAGTCATTCATCCACTGAAGACCATCTTGGTTGTTTCCAGTATTTGGTTATTATGAATAAAAATGCTTTGGATATTTGTATAGAGGTTACTGTGTGAATATGAGCTTTTATTTCTCAGGGATAAATGCTCTGAAGTGCAATTACTGGGTTGTATGGTGTTTGCATGTTTAAATTCCTTATACTGAGAAACTTTTTTATAAAGTGCCTGAACAATTTTTCATTCTTGCCAGCAACATATGAGTGATCCAATTTCTCCTCATCTTTATGAGCATTTAGTTTTATGACTATTTTTTAATTTCAATCATTCTGGTAGATATGTGGTGATATCTCACATTTTTAATTTTCATTTTCTTAATGATCAATTATGTTGAACTTACTAAATGAACTTATTTGCCCCCTATATATCTTCAGTGAAATGTATGATCAAGTCTTTTGCCTATTTTCTAATTGTATTGTTTGAGATTTTTTTGTGAAACTTTCAGAGCTCTTTACATGTTCTAGATAGTATAGTTTGGTAAGATATGTGATTTGTAAGTATTTTCTCCAAGTCTGTAGCTTGTTTTCTCATTGTCTTAAAAGCATCTTTTACAGAACAAAAGTTTTTAATTTTGATGAAACACAATTCAATTTGTCTTCTAAGGATCATGCTGTTAGATCCTAAGTATTTTCACCTATAATTTTTTCAAGTTTTATAATTTTATGTTTACATTTAAGTCAATGATTCATTTTGAAATAATTTTTACTTTAGATAATAGGTCTTGGTCAAGGTTATATTTTTGCCTATGATTGTTCAATTGCTCCAGCATATTTTGTTGAGAAGGCTATCCTTCCTCCATTAAGTTGCTTTTGTATTTTTTTAAAAATTCAGTTAAGCATACTTGTGTGGATCTAATTATGGCTTCCTTATTGAATTCCATTGATCTATGTGTATGATCACCAATGCCACATAGTCTTAAATGCTTTAGCTATATATATTATATTATATATTTATATATATATATATAACTTAGCTATATATAATTCTTAAAATTGGGTAGACTGATTCCTCCCTTTTCACTCTTTTTATAAAGAATAGTGTTAACTATCCTAACTCCTTTGACTTTTGTTGCAAATTTCACAATACTCTTCTCTGTATGTACAAAGTAACTTGGCATTTTGATAACAATTGCAGTAAACCTATTTATCAATTTGAATACACTTGAAATCTCCACTATGTTGAGTCTTCCAATCCATGAACACAGTTTATCTATTTATTTAGATCTTTGGTTCCTTCAGCAGTATGTTATATTTTTCAGCATAAAAGTACTATCCATACAGTTTTAGGTTCATACCTAAGTATTTCTCTTTTTTTGAGCAAGGGTGTCATTATATTTTTACTTTTGGTGTCCAATGTGTTCATTGTCAGCATGTAGAAAGACAATTCCTTTTTGGATGTTTATATTGTATCCTGCAAACTAGCTGAACTCTCCTATTTTCTAGGAATTGTTAAGAAGAATCTTAGGAATTTTCTATGTAGACAATCATGTTATCTGTAAAGAGAGTTTTATTTCTTCCTTTTCAAACTGTGTGCCATTTATTTTATTTCCTTTGCTAACCTTATTGCCCTGGCTAGGACTTCTAGCACTATGTTGAAAAACAGTGAAAGCAGATATGCTTGCTTTGCTCCTGACTGCAGGGGAAAAGCATTCTAATTCTTCATCCTTAAATACTAACTTTAATTTTTTTATAGGAGCTCTTTATCAAATTGAAAAAATTTCCTCAATTCCTATATTTTTTAGAGTTTTTCATGAATGGGTATTGAATTCTGTAAAATGTCTTTTCTGTATCAATGATATGATCATATACTTTTTCTACTTTGGCCTGTTAATACAGTGGATTATATTCATAGTATTTTAATATTGAAGCAATCTCACATCACTGTAATAAACCCCACTTAGTAATGGCATATGATTATTTTTATATATTACCTAATTCTACTTGCTAACATAATATTAAAAATTTTTGTGTCTGGCCCATGAGGGATATCAGACCATAGTTTTCTTTTTCTTTACTGTCTTTATCTAGTTTTGGTGTTAATATTAGTGCAATACCAGCTTAATAAAATAAAGCAGCATATATTCCGTGTCTTCTCTTTTCTGAAAGTAATTGTATATAATTTGTATTAATTCTTTTACAAAATTCAATGGAATTCCCCAGTGAAATGATTTAGGACTGGAAATTTCTCCTTTATGAGTTTTAAAATTATGAGCTCAATTTTCTTAATAGTTGTAGGACTACCCAAATTATCTATTTCACATTTGGTAATTTGTGGTAGTTTATGCTTTCAACAAATTGGTCTGTTTCATCTAAGCTGCCAAATTTATCTGAGTAGATTTGTTTTAAACATTGTGGGGTTTTTTTGTTTTTTTTTTTTTTTTTTTGATGTCTGTAGGGTCTGTAGTGAAATCCCTTGTTCATTAATGATATTGGTAAATTTTGTCTTTTTTCTTTGTCAGTTGGTAAATTTTATTGATCTTTGCAAAAAAAAAAAGTTTTTACTTCATTGTTTTTCTCCTGTTTCATTTATTTATGCTCTTATTTTTATTATTTCCTTCTATCTGGTTGCTATGTTTGATCTTTTCTTTCTGAATTCTTTAGGAGATAAAATGATTGATTTGAAACTTTACTTCTTTTCTCATGTAAGTATTTAGTGCTAGAAATTTCCCTCCATTACTGGTTTAGCTGTGTCACATAAATGCTTGGCATATTATATTTTCATTTTTATTCAGTTTGATATATTTTTAATTTTTGAGGCCTTCTTTTTGACCCATGAATTATTTAGAGGTCTACTGTTTAGTTTCTAGTTATTTGAGAACTTCCTGTTTCCCTTTTTTTTAATTGGAGAAAAATTGCTTTACAATGTTGTGTTGGTTTCTGCTGTACAACAATGCAAATCAGCCATAATTATACATATATCATCTCCCTCTTGTGAATTTCCTGTTATTTTCTGTTTTTTACTTCTAGCTTGATTTCATTTGGGTCAGAGAACAAATTTTGTATAATTTCAGTTCTTTTAACATTATCAACATTATTTTTTGGCCCAGCATACGATTTACTTTTCTGCCCTGCCCTATTCTCCTTATCCTTCTAACACTCCATAAATGACTGTTAGATCTTTAGATGTAGTCCTAAAGGGATTAAGTCTCCTTGATTTTTCCTCCCAGTCTATTTTCTTTTCATTTTTTAAATCGGGAAATTTTTATTGTCTATATTCTTTCCTCTATTCCCTCTTTCTTACTGTTGAACCCATTCACTTTATTAATTTAATTTTTCAATTCTAAATTTCCATTTGGTATTTCGTTTGTGTTCTATTTATATGCTGAAATTTTCTTTCTCTTCACTAGGATTTTCAAATTCATTTGATCTATGTATTATTGGTCAAAGATCAACTGGTCATTTAAGCATTTTATGATGACTGCTTTAAAATCTTTATCAAATAATTCTAACATCTCTGTCTTCTTGGAACTGGCATTTATTGATTATATTCTTTCATTCCAAGATTTGCCTGGACCTTGATAGGACTAGTTTTTTATTGAACTTGGACTTTGGGTTATCAAGTTATGAAACTCAATATTATTTAAATCTTTTATTTCTGCCAGCTTCCTCTCATACCCACTCCAGCAATGGGCACACTGCATCACTACCAGTTTGAGAAAGCAATTCCAGTTCCCTGGCTCAGCCTCCATTCACACTCACAGGGGTTTGAAATCACATGGTGCCTAAGTGGTATCAGTAGAGAACCAGATGGTAGCCAGAACTTCCACCTCTGCCCAGGAGTACTAGGTTACAAGTCTAAAACTTTATATAACATCCATACCTAAAATGATATAAGCACATCCCAGCCTAGACACTTCAACGAACAGAATTTTCAAACCACTAATAATCATCATTAGTAAAAAAATATATATATACATATATACATATATATATCACAGACAGATGTTACAACTTTAAAATCAACATTTAAAACCATTTAAAAATTAAAACAGTTAAAAAATTAGGGTTAGTGAATCTGAAAGATTATTGATATTGGTAACCATTATTGATAAAGTTTATTCATAAATGCTGAAATTTCTTTTAATAATTTTGAATCCAATAGAATTTTTCCCATCAAGATCCAGTTTATAAACATACATATGATTAGTGCAGCTGTCATACAGCTAGCATGAACAACATGCTAGCCTTTTAGAGCACAACTAGTCCACAATAAGATAGATGAATTCAATACATGTAAAACAACAATGTAATGCCAGCCCCTCAACTCTGACTCCAGTTCACTGCCAGTCAACCAGCAGAGTTTCCACTCCAACTGGGGCTACATAGCTTCCTCCTTGGAAACCTGAAATAAATTCCAAAAGGCCTTTATTCAAGATGCACACAGTAAGCTCTGCACCCGGCCCATGAAGTGGTTGTGTCCTACCTTCGCTGATGAGCCTAAAGAACCACAGCAAAGGAGCAGATCCCAGACCTTACTCTCCTGCTGACCATCTGTAGGCTTTCACTATCAGACCCAGCCTGACAGGGTGTTTAAGGCCAAGATATACAGCCTACAGGCACTAGGCCATGATGTCTAGCTATTCTGGTCCTGACCAAACAGGGGCCCACCAGCCTGTGCTTTACTGAACACACAGGGTTCTGCCAGATTATGTAACTTCATGGGCCAAAATCTATACACAGTCTGAATACATGCCACTTTTTCTTCTGACATGAAAAGCACTCATATCATATGATAGTGAAGTCTTTCAGTCGTGTCCGACTCTTTGTGACCCCACAGATTGACTGTAGCCTACCAGGTTCCTCCGCCCATGGCATTTTCCAGGCAAGAATACTGGAGTGGGTTGCCATTTCCTTCTCCAGGAGATCTTCCCGACCCAGGGATTGAACCCGGGTCTCCCGCATTGTAGGCAGATGCTTTACCGTCTGAGCCACCAGGGAAGTCTATCATATGACAGAATGCAAGCAAATATTTACAGCAAAGTTTTTAAAGACAAATCTCATTTTCCTACTAATATTATGATAATTCATGGAGCATAAAATTCTCAAAATGTTCATGGTGATAGAATACTTAATAAGCCTTTCAAGATTTGATGACAAAAGATAGAGTTTTTGGCCAGACCCATGCACACTTGTTAGTCAATATTGAGGGAAGTGTTGAGATTTCTAAGAGCTTTAGTCACTAAGCACATCATTTTTCCCAAGTACTGCTGCGTTAGGTATAAAATCATCATTTAAGTATGCCTATCACATGACTTCCTCCTCAACTGAGCAGATAATTGACACTCTCTCTCTAAAACAGGTGGTTCTTCCAACAAGCAAGAACTCTGCTCAATGTTATGCAGTAGCCTTTGTGAGAGGAGAGTTTAGGGGAGAATGGATGCATGTATATGTATATGTATATCTGAGTCCCTTCACCATTTACCTGAAACTATCACAATATTGTTAATTAACTATACTTCAATATAAAATAAAAAGTTAAAAAAATAAAACAGGGGTTCTTGGCATTAACAGGTGTTCAACCAAGTTTCCAGGGGTGCATCTTGAACAAAAAACAATAAAGACATTGTCTTGTATTTTTCATAAAGCTAATTTAAAATGTTTGACATCATACTTTTTCTACTTATTCTAAAAAATGTTGTTGATAAATGAGATAATTATAATAAGAGGTTTTATGTTCTCATTGCTCTTTTCATTAAGTAGAAAATTGCCAATTCAATGTAAGTACTTATTTTTATTTAATTTTACTGGTCTATAAAATATAAGTCAGGGAGTCCCATTACAAAATAACTATTATCATTCCTTTTGCCTTGTACACAATTCATATATTTCAAAATTAATTTTCCAAAATCAAGATTAAAAAGAATGGGCTAAAGGTATAACAACTAAAAGAATGGAAGTCAAATATCATTTGCAAATTGTTTTCATATTTAAGAGTAGCAATGCTGTTGTGTGAAAAGTGTCTATAAAAATATGTCTGAAACAAAGAAATAAAACAAAGCCTCATGAGGCCCAACCTATTGGATAGCCTAAAATGTCATTATGCACCAAATGGCTGGTATTTATTGAAGATACACAAACTGATGTAATCCCTGTTAACACAACATAGCAACTGGAGTTACATCCTGGCATTCCTTCAGAGGGGTCCGCATTGACACCTATAGAAACAATCAGTTCTCACTTTGTTTTTAATTTTAGTTGTCCCTAACAAGGCCCCCACCTTGTGGCTTAGCATCTCATTATTAACTTACAAGCATGAAACAAGAACTTAAGGAATGTTTGGGGATTTATTTTCCAGCAGCTGAGATACTAAAGGTGAGGTCAGAGCAAACACTTGGTGTGGGACAGTAATTAAGGTTTAGACAGAAGGTATAGAACTGCAATCTTAGCCAACACTGTTCATGTCTGGTGTCTCATCTCAATTAGTGTATATATATACATACATACATGTATATTATATATATATACATATACACACACACACATACACACATCTATTATATATATGTATATACATATATATATGTGTGTATGTGTGTGTGTGTGTGTGTGTGTGTATATATATATATATATATATATATATAAAATATACAGGGATCAGGAAGATTCCCAGGAGTAGGAAATGGCTACCTACTCCAGTATTCTTACCTGGAAAATCCCATGGACAGATGAGCCTGGCAGGCTATAGTCCCTGGGGTTGCAAGGGTCAGACATAACTTAGCAACTAAGCCACCACCACCACATACAAAGCCATAGGAATCGATTTGAGGAGTCTTGTTTAAGAGTGCAGATGGGGGATCTCTTGTTAGCACTGTTGATACCTTCAAAGATGACAAGTATCTTATTCCAGAAAATGCTATTATTATTATTAATTTTGCTTTGCTTCTGCTTCCCCTTCTTTTGCTCCTTCTCCTTTTCCTTCCTCTTCTTCAACTATAACCTGTCTCTGCTACAGAGCTATGTTCAAGGGTCATGTTGACCCATGCAAAACAGAATCCTCCTTCTAAATACCATGAATAATAACAGGCTGTAAGAAAATATGGTTCACTTATAAAAAGCTGTGAAGTATCAGTTCAGTTCAGTTCAGTTGATCAGTCGTGTCCAAATCTTTGCGACCCCGTGAACCGCAGCACGCAAGGACTCCCTGTCCATCACCAACTCCCTGAGTCCACCCAAACCCATGGCCATCGAGTCGGTGATGCCATCCAGCCATCTCATCCTTTGTCGTCCCCTTCTCCTCCTGCCCTCAATCTTTCCCAGCATCAGGGTCTTTTCCAACGAGTCAGCTCTTTGCATCAGGTGGCCAAAGTATTTGAAAGTGAAAGAAAATAGGCTTTTAAGTTGCTTCAGTAGCTTCACTGGGAATGTGAATACTTGCCTCTTACCTACCCTGCCCTCCCACCAGACTGGCTGAGTCAGAATCTCTAAGGGGAGGGTCCACCCAGGAATCTGTATTTCCAACAAGCCTTACCAGTGATTCCCACAATCATTAAAGCTGAGCACTTTTAGACTAAACTGCCTCTTGGCAGAGGATAGAGTACAGAGTAAAAGCCAGGCTAAATCCCATAGTCCCTGCATTCTCAATCAGACTTTTCTCAACTATGCAAATGTAATATTTCTTTTTTCTAAATTTCAATTTGATCTTTATGTTGGCTCTTTGGTTTTGTATTAATAAAGTGTTTAGGGAGACCATAAAGAAAAAAAATGTGTGTGCTTTTTACTTTAGCTTTTGCATATGTTATCTGTACTATTCCTCAGATAAAAGGAACACTTTTACATTCTTGCAGGTATAACCTTCAACCATAACTTTCTAGATTTAGTACATTCTTATACAAAGTCAGAGGTCCTAGCTGTTATATTCATATTTGACAGATGATTAAATGAAGGCAAGAAAAGACATATGTTTAAAGTCTTCTATAAACAAGATTCTAAACCATTGAAGTATATGGTAGTTCTTCTTAAAAGAAAAAGATGTCTATGTGGGATAATTCCATATGAACAAATTATTCTTATCTCAGCAAGCATTTGCAATACTAAAATGATCTTCTCACTCTCTTTACTGAAAAGGTTTGAAATGGAATTGAGTGGGAAAATAAACAGGAGTTCTGCTCCTCTAGGAATCATTTGGTCACTAAAAGCAACAAAACTTCAGAATAATTAATTTTGGTGACCATTTTAAGTTAAAAGTAAACACAAACTGTTGCTTTCTTCTGCCCTAAGACTAGTCAGATTAGACTAGATGAGCTGGAAACTGGGCCAGTCCCCTCAGTGACAGCAATCTTGTCTTTTAACTTTAGTATTAAGAATAAGTATTATTGTTTTCCATACATGTATTACTATTGAAAAATTAAGCACTGCAATCATAAAAAGGTACTAATTTCCTTTCTTCACTATTTAATAAGAGATGAGTTCCTAGGTTTTTTCTCCCAACAGTCAACAGTGAGAAGTTGTGGTATAACTACTACGGAAAACAGTCTGGAAGTTCCTCAAAAAAATAAAAATGGAATATCCATATGAACCAGCAAATCCACTCCTGGGCATACATCCACAAAAAACTATAATTCAAAAATATACATGCACCATTATGTTCACAGCAACACCATTTACAATAGACAAGACATGGAAGCAACCTAAATGTCCATGGACAAATAAATAATAGCTAAAGAAGATGCGTTATATAT
Organism: Giraffa tippelskirchi; assembly: GCF_054371585.1. Taxonomy (NCBI): domain Eukaryota; kingdom Metazoa; phylum Chordata; class Mammalia; order Artiodactyla; family Giraffidae; genus Giraffa; species Giraffa tippelskirchi. Next base: position 112,517,113 of record NC_137277.1, read on the forward strand.
ACACAGTGGAATACTACTCAGCAATTAAACAAAAGAATGAAATAATGCTATTTGCAGCAATAAGGATGGGCCTGGAGATGATCATACTAACAGAATTCAGAAAGAGAAAGACAAATACCATATGATAACACTTATGTGTGGAATCTAAATTATGACACAAATGAACTTGCTTATGAAATAGGAATATACTCACAGACATACAGAATAGACTTGTGGTTACCAAGACAGAGGAGGGGGTATGGGGTGGATGGATTGTGAATTTGGGATTAACAGATGTAAACTATTATATACGGAATGGATAAACAACAAGGTCCTACTTATAGCACAGGGAACTATATTCAACATCCTGTAATAAACCATAATGGAAAATAATATAAAAAGAATATACATATATATGTATAACTGAATCAATTTGCTATATACCAGAAACTAACACAATATTATAAATCAACTATACTTCAATAAAAAACAAATCTTAAAAGGGTGAGAAATTAAAAAACTCATAGCATTTACCTACCTCATGATGCTGACATCCTAAATTTTCCTTTTCCTACTTCTTGAGCTTCCTTATCATGCTGTCTTCTGTCATTGCAAGGCACACTCTATCAGAAACAAAACACAAAGAAAATACATCTGTTTAAGGATTCATTATGTATTAGAAATTGTGTCTAATCAGATTGAATTAAATTCCATTGCAAATAAAAACAATATTTACAAGGGGCTTGACAAAAGTATTTTAAGGAGAATTTAAAATTTACAAATATCAAAATACACATAGAGTGTTTGTATAAATACTACATCATTGTAAGCATTCATAACAATTCCCTCTTTCTAGAGTACTCAAATGAAACACAAAGATAATACAAAACTCAATAATAATAAAAAATAATAAATAATACAAGAATAAGGAAATGGAAAGGGTGGAATACAGTAAGATAATAACAGGTAAACATTTTCAATCAATTTAGTTATCAACTTTTTTCATTGCACCAAATTACATCTGCCTATCTGGGCCTATAAAAATGTAAGATGGACTGAAATCTGGAATAAAGGAAATCAGATGTGATTAGTTTGGAAAAAGGATAAGAAAACTAAATTATTTAGCAGAGCTTGAGAGAAAAAAATTAAAATTTAATCAATAATATGAAGAGAGAATCTGGTTAGAACAGTAGTGTATGTTATTCAGCACCAGGTCCTAAAGAAACTGTGAGGAGACCAAATTTGTTATTTTTTTCTTCCTGGCCCTCGGTGACTGGTGGCTGTCCAAGGACTTGAAACTCTGCTTCTCGTTGGACATTGCTGTAGTAATCAAAACACTTTGGTAGCATTCCCTGGTAGCTCAGCTTTTTAAAAAATCCACCTGCAATGTACGTGACCCCAGTTCAATTTCTGGGTCAGGAACATCCCCTAGAGAAGGGATAAGCTACCCACACAGTATTCTTAGGCTTCCTTGGTGGCTCAGATGGTAAAGATTCCACCTGCAATGCAGCAGACCTGGGTTCGATCCCTGTGTTAGGAAGGTCCCCTGGAGGAGGGGGTGGCAACCTACTCTGGTATTCTTGCTTGGAGAATCGCTATGGACAGAGGATCCTGGTGGACTACACTCCATGGGGTCACAAATGTCGGACATGACTGAGCAACTAAGCACAGCCCACACACAACAGAAAACCCGCTCACATAACCTTAAGAACAACAGTCATTTAGGGGGAGAAGAATTCAAAGAATAAACATTCTAGGAGTAGAGTTAGTTTTAACATGGCCATTTTCAAAAGCTTACACATAATTTAACTCTTTTTTTACTTTGCCTCCATCTCAGCCGTTTTACCCTGAGTTGACTTTAACTTAGGCTCTTCAGTCATGATACCAAGATGGCTTCCAGAAGTACTAGGCTTTTGCTGTAACCTCTCAACAACTGTAGCATAGAGACTCCTCATTCAACCCTATTGGCCGGGTTATGAATCGCACATTCATTGCTTAACTAATCACTGTGGCCATGAAAGTCATTATTTTAATGAGGAAACCGCTGTCAAGATTTCTTCTAGAACTGAGGGATGTTAACCTCAATTGAATGATGTAAGACTAAGAGAGAGACTGGCTTTTTTTTTTTCCTTCTAAAAATCAGGGTGACTTTTACCCAAAAGAAAGGGACGGAATGAGAGTTTTTTCCCTAAAAAATCAGTCTTACTTTTGCCCCCAAAAGAGGGGAGGAATGAGAGCTAGATCAAAACAAGTATCCAGTGAAGCTGACAGCTCTGGAGAGTGATCCATGGTCCAGCCCTTCCTTACCTCCCACTTCCCACTTCTTAACAGAAGAAGAAAGAAGAAATCTTTGTGTTTCATTCTTCATGTTGCTCCTAAGTGAATTAGCTTCCTCAAGTATAAACTGTACCATTGTAGATTCATTATCACACCTAGGAAATTTAGGAATGATGGCAGGAAGTCCTTTGGCTTTCCCTACTACTATCTCTGCTGAAGAACTCCCAGTGATGCTGATCATCATTGCTGTTGAGTAGATGTAGTTAAAATGTACTTTCTTATCTTAAGTTGGTATCTGTCCCTCTATGCGTTACCCACTGGTTCTAGTTTTTCCTTCTAAACCCATCCAGGTTATGTTCATTTTGTGTTGTACATAATAGATCTTCACATGTCTAACGGCAGGTTTATGCAACTTCTATGTATATAACATGCTTTCCAGAAATTTGACATCCAACTATTTACTTAAGTTCATTTTTTCTCCAACTATTTTACCACTTTTTTTCCCTGAACAACATTTTGGTTGAACCTGATACTGGAAGATTTTTTTTTATTGCTGCTATTTATTTTGTTTGTTTAATTTACATAGTCTGTGAAAGTCAAGGAAGAACTTGACTTTCATTGCGTAGCAACAAATTATTTCTTTACATCACTACTCACACCTAGAGGTTTCCTATGTTAGATAGAAATATACTAATTTCAGCTGTGAAGCAAAAAAATTCTGTATTCGTGTATATTTTTCTGTCCTGCTTCATCTTCAAGTTGTTTTACTTCAAAACAAATGAACAAGCAATTTGAGTCGTATAGAGAGTGTATAGTTTATAATCTGAGTCCACAAAAATGTATTTATTGCAGCAAATGGTTAGATTTCTGTTTGTGTGCCACGGGAACTGAATTTCTGCCCTAATGTTTTGGCACATCTTCAGTATACTTACCTCTGTAGGAGTGGTGTGTATCCACAATTATGGTATTTGAAAAGAATTTTTCTACTGGAAAATCCCATTGAGATGTAGCATCACATTTCCAAGGGTGTCTTGGGACAAGAAAGAATGGGGCAGTAATATACAACCACTTGGTTACATCACTCATACCAGAGAAATTATCATTCAACTGCTGACGGGGAACACTTGTACTTCTCTATTATCAAGGATTTTGCAGAACTGCTCAACCCCCTCTATTTATTTCATTCCAGCTGTTCTAACACAAGGGATGAAACAGATTGTTTCATTCTCTAAGTGTACATTAAAAAGGACAATACTATCATTTGGGGGGCTTTTGAAGGGGGTTTCTCTCAATTTGGACTGTATGTGGAGCAAGCTCACTGCCTTATAACATAGGCATAAAACTCAGTAGTGACAAGCAAGTCAAAGGCTAAAGAATTCATTAAAAGGAAGAAGCCTTAAATAATCAGCCATAAGCAAGAAGCAGCAGCAGAAAGGAAGCAGGGAAAAGGTAGAAACCGTGAGGAGTGTGCACTGTTCCAGGACTGCAGCCTTTTATAATGCTTTGGGAAAATTCACTCACAGGGCTCCAATGGCTCTTTCCTGAATTTGTCCTACATCAAAGAGTCACAAACTTGTTCTCACTAGAGCCTGTTTTTAGTATCTTTTAAGGGTGCATAGATTTGAGGTTTTTTGATAATAACATTGAAATTGTTTTATGTCAATTATCTGGTACTTGCTTGCTGTGTGATCTTGAAGCATAAACCTGGTCCTTTCCTTGGGAATCTTCCTTTTCTTCATATGATATTTCTTCCTATTTCACTTTCTGTTATTCTTCTTTACTCTTTTCACTTCCTATTCCCATTCTTCTTGAATGTCAAATACATGAATACATCCTTCCATTCCCATTTTCTACTCCAGTGGAAGACATTGCAAATTGATTATGGAAATTTTATGGTATAGGAATTATTTTCAACATATATTCCAAGAAGTCACCACTAAAAAGCAGAATTGGGAAGTGAGACGAAATGGATTTTTGCATCCTTGGTTTGGAATGTAAAAACTTAAGAATCCGGAAGGCTTTCAAAATGCTTCTCTGAATTGGGTGAAGAACATATTTATATACTTGCTCCAATAATGATAGTAAAGCTGATTGTCAAATCAAGATTATTATAGAAGGTGATATTGTGTCTTCAGTTTGGTTCATATTTACTCTTCAAATAGAGAGATCTAGTATTTGAGGATTCCCAATGATTTTTGAAAGTGATAATTTTCATACAAACAAAAAAGTAAACTATTGTAAATTATGAAAAGCAATATAGGCCCTATCCCCCTTCCCTCTGTTCACATCCCATCCTCAAGACCTATACTAGTGTCTCACAAGTGATTTTTCACTTGAGAGAGGAGAGAGACAGTGTTAGAAGCTGTTACTTCTATATGGGAAGTTCTCTTTGGTGTAGCTTGTCTACTGGACCACCTCCCATCTCACTTTTCCCTCTCACAATACCAGTGGAGTCTGGGGTCTTCTTCCTTCTAATTAATAACAAACCAAAGGAATCCTTGAGGCTCATACATAGTCAAGTTTTGTTCACAACAAATAGACTACATACATCATTGGTTTCCATCTGAAATTACTAATAAGCGTATATTTTTTGAGCATATTCTCCTTCCTACATAAACTCCTACAATTCATGCAGTGGAGATAAATGACTGTGTGCAAGGATTTAGTCATCCTGATCTTGACCACGTAGTCACAGCAAATATGACAATGCTTGCCACATTAAAGTGAGTACTCATAAGGTACCTGTGAAAGGACATGGGGAGAAGGATTTGAATGTCTTGATCCCGTCCATAAAGTAAGATAGTATTAGGCAGTTCATTATACAGAGAGGATATTCAGCCCAAAAATAGATACCATGGGAAGCCTCTTGATTTTCTGATTTGGGTTTCATGATTATAAATAATATGGATATTCTCTCTGTGATAGGTTAAATCCCCAGCCTAAAGAGCCTGAGAGCTTCTTCTGAACTTCCTGGCTCTTATTTCTAGATCAAACAGACTTATTTCTCCTGCTGTTTTCCCTCCAACAAAACCACCTTCTTCATGTTCTGACCTTGCTGCACATAAATCATACACACACACACACACACTTAACAGAAACAGAAATTATTCCAAGAGCTACTCAAGATTTCTTCAAATGATTATGAGTCATATCTGGCTCCAATTCCTGGTGTTCCCTGAATTCTTCTTTACTGAATTGCTATTTAAAAATCTACCTTTAAACCTTCCTTGGGTTTCTCCAAGTAACTTGACACCCTCCTACCTTTCCAAAGCACCCACAAACACAGGGCTAATTTTATATCATTTTGTTTTGTCTTGTTTATGGAACTGTGGGTTTGTGAGTCATGGGGAAAGGGGTAATGTGTCAGCCAAATATGTTTAAGTCCCTTTAGAGACATTCCTGTCCTCACATGCCATGGTGACCACCCCGCCACTAGACAAAGCTGTGCTGGATTCTCAAGGAACCTGGTGAGAAAGCACCAGGATGGGGGAAAGTTTATTTTGTACTATTAGTAGGTGGAGGAACAAGCACATTCATATACGTATTAACTGCAATATTTACACATCTGTTGGGATCACCGCTGCTTGAGGATACAGTGAGCAAACCTATCTTTCCTTCCCCACTGCAAACCCAACTCCTTTTCACTTTAGTCAGAAACAGGAACTTTCACAGTGAAGTGAGCCGGGCAGACCAACGGGCTGTGTAAAGACAATATTAGCCATTTTATTAGCATGTGTTTATCCTTTAAATGCTACTGTCTGTGTCTTACTGCGTGTATATTTATAAAAGTTATAAAAATAAATACCCAAACACATATACATTGTAGGAATGTAACCCCAACTTTTTATGAATTCAAAATAATGGGAAGTCTCTGTTCCTGAACCGCTTTCTGATGACACACATTCAGGGAATGTCCTCTGGGGAGTGGCAGCTTCTCCCCACTTATTGAGACCCGCTCACAGGATTGCCACTGGGCTGGGGTGACTTCAGAGAGAGCTTTTCACCTATCTATGTGGAACCACCACTTCTACCTCTTTCTTTTTTTGGCCTGTCCCTTTCTTTCACCATCCCTCCTCTTAACGTATGTTTGCTCAAGGAGCTGAGCACAAAAGGTACCACCTTCTCTCCTGAGACACGTCTTGTGATTGAACAAATACTGTGTTCCCTCTCCCTCTCCTGACTGTTCTGAGGTATGTTCCTGATCCATGATGCTAGCAGGAGAGAAACATATTCTGTCAAGGCCCAGTTCTCGGGCATGTGGGATAAGTCTCCATTGTTACAGAGCAGGGACATCCTTGGATCCTGAAGTGAATTGCCATTTCTGACTTGGTGGATGATCTGGGCTTTAAACTAAATATTTGTATACTTGACACAGTCCTTTCCCCTTTCCTATTTGTTTCTAGATTGTAAAAAGTCAGAACGAGGAGTCACGAGATCTGCTTTATATTTGAATTCTTTACTTGGGTGCTCAGTACCTTACCTTTAGTAGCCCTTCACTGAATATTTGTGGGTTTGGCAGGACTTATTTTAAATACTACAGATTTTATTTTCTTGGGCTCCAAAATCACTGCTGATGGTAACTGCAGCCATGAAATTAAAAGACACTTGCTCCTTGGAAGAAAAGCTATGAACAACATAGACTGCATATTAAAAAGCAGAGACATTACTTTGACAACAAAGGTCTGTCTAGTCAAAGCTATGGTTTTTCCAGTTGTCATGCATGGATGTGAGAGTTGAACCATAAAGCTGAGCACTGAAGAATTGATGCTTTTGAAAAATTGATGTTGGAGAAAACTCTTGAGAGTCCCTTGGACTGAAAGGAGATCCAACCAGTCAATCCTAAAGGAAATCAGTCCTGAATATTCATTTGAAGGACTGATACTGAAGCTGAAACTCCAATATTTTGGCCACCTGATGCGAAGAATTGACTCACTAGAAAAGACCCTGATGTTGGGAAAGATCGAAGGCAGGAGGAGAAGGGGATGATAGAGGATGAGATGGTTGGATGACATTACCAACTCAATGGACATGAGTTTGAGCAAGCTCCAGGAATTGGTGATGGAAAGGGAAGCCTGGCATGCTGCAGTCTGTGGGGTTGTCAAGTGTCAGACATGACTGAGTAACTGAACTGAACTTTAAATATAGTAGTTACACTAATCAAAAGCATTGGTTCTCCGATCTCAACATGAGTCAGAACCACCTGGAAACCTTTTTAAAACACAGATAACTAGACCTCAACCCCAGAATTTCTGATTCAATAGGTCTGATAAGAGATCCTAGAAACTTCATCTTTTCTTTCAAATTCCCAGGTGGTGCTGATTCTACTGGCTGGAGACCACACTTAAAAAACCACTGATCACAGACTCTAGGTTCATCCACATCACTACAAATGACCCAATTTCATTCCTTTTTATGGCTGAGTAATATTCCATTGTATTTAGGTACTATATCTTTCTTATCCATTCATTTGTTGATGAGCATTTAGGTTGTTTCTGTGCCCTGGCTATTGTAAACAGTGCTGCAATAAACACTGAGGTACAGTGTCTTTTTGAGTGATGATTTTCTCAGGGTATATGCCCAGTAGTGGGATTGTTGAGTCAAATGGTAGTTCTATTTTTAATTTTTTAAGCAACTTCCATACTGTTCTCCATACTGGTTGTATCAATTTATATTCCCACCAACAGTACAAGAGGGTTCCCTGTTCTCCACATTCTCTCAAACAATTATAGATTACAGATTTTTGATGAATCTAGAGTATGTCATACAAAGTGAAGTAAGTCAGAAAGAGAAAGACAAATATCATATATTAATGTATATACATGGAATAGGCTTTCCTCGTAGCTCAGTCAGTAAAGAGTCTGCCTGCAATGCAGGAGACCCAGGTTCGATTCCTGGGTCAGAAAGATCCCCTGGAGCAGGAAATGGCAACCCACTCCAGTATCTTTGCCTGGAGAATCCCATGGACAGAGGAGCCTGGCAGGCTACAGTCTATGGGGTCGTAAGAGTAGGGCATGACTGAATGATGCACACACACACACACACACACACACACGGAATTCAGAAAAATGGTACTGATGAACCTATTTGCAGGGCAAGAATAGAGATGCAGACATAGAGAATGGATTTGTGGACACAGAAGCAGGGGAAGGAGAGGGTGGGGGAAATTGAGAGAGTAGCATTGACATATATACACTACAATGGGTAAAATAGACAGCTAGTGGGAAGCTGCTGTATAGCACAGGGAACTCAGCTCCTTGGTGTTCTGTTATGACCTGGAGGAATGAGGTTGGGGAGGGAGAATTAAGAGGTAGGGGATTTATGCATACTTATAGCTGATTCACTTTGTTGTACAACTAACACAATGTTGTAAAGCAATTATACTCTAAGTAAAAAAATGAACCACTGATCAAAGAAGTGTGCTGTTTTCTGCAGGCACAAGGAGAAATGAAAGATCGAGGAATAGAAAGACCATATTGATTTTTAAATGTTTGTTTTTCTTCTGATAATATTACCATGTTATATACCTAATTACAGAAAACAAATTATATTAAATCTAAAAGTGAATAAATTTGGAATTACTTAAATTATACATGTTCTATTATATGACAGAAACAAGGATAAGTAAAGATTTGGCTTTACAATTGCAGTACTATAGGTGATGTATAGTAAGTATAAAATTATTAAATTCGATTCAATATTTCTATTAATAATAAAAGTATTATTAAAATTATATTCAAAGAGATAATCTTTACTTCTTTCAGACAACAGCCTTTCAAGTTATGTGTAATCATTCACATTCTACAAATGAAGAAAAATTTCAGAGAAGTTGAGTAAGTTTGCCCAAAGCCAAACAGCTCCTAAGTGGTGAAGTTCACATTGGCACCAGAACAAGCTGTTTTCATCCTATTTTCTGTCTTCTAGTCCATTTCTCCAATTTCTGACGTTTCTGTTTTATGATGTCCCCAAGACTAACTAGAGTGTAAAACAGAGTATTAAGCAGGCCATCATCAAGGGAGTAAAGTGTGAATAGGAATTACAGTACCTGGGTTCTAGACTCATTTTTCCACTAATTAACTGAAGAAACTCAGGCAAGTGTGTTAACCTCTATGTGCTTCAGATTTATCATGTATAACTGAAAATAATAAATCTGCTTTATCTCCTTCATAAGACTGTGTGAAAATCAAATTTCATAATGTAGTTATAATTTAATCTATTTATTCATACCACTCTTACTGCATAAAAGATCTAAAGAGGTCTTGTTATATAGAAAATAGCTTAGAAATTTTTAAATATATTAGAGATTTAAGGTCTGATGATTAGGCAGAGTAAGATTATAACTTGTATTAGTTTAGTTGTCTCTGAATGATATAGAAAGATAGATTAATCATCACTATTTAAGGCACTTAGAGCAAATTATAAAATAAACAAAGAATATGGGATGACCTAGTGAGGGTTATAATCTACTTGCTTAAACTATTAAGCATAGGGAAAAAAGTCTACAAGTGGTTCCATACTCTGAAATAAGTACACAATTCTGGTATGAGGAGAGAACATTGGTAGTGCAGCTGTTTCCCCAAAGGGGGGAAATATTTGAATCAACCTTTCTCCTACCGACTTCCCTTCTTTCTTTCCTTCAAATGCTTTCCAAAAAGTTTTGAAATATCTGTCTTTTGAATTTCATATTTGTTCAGTATTCTCATGTAATTTATTTGCATCTACTAACATGCTATTCTAAATGGAATTTAAATTTGAAGTATTTTTTTAAATGACCTTAACAACATTGACTTGCTAAGGAGTACCCTAATGTATTGTTTTTAGAAGCCCAGCCCTTGTCTAGTTATGTTCACTTCCATTTAACTTAATTGAATCACAGATTATTGAAACCAGAAGCTACCCAAAGACAACACTGAGTCCCTAGCCCCCCATGTCACAGATGAGGAAGAAAGAAACCTAGACTACTGGTTAAAAGGACATAGCCAGTTAGCAACAAAACTTGTACCAGAACCAAGGGATCTATCACTCCCATAACAGCTTTCTCTTCACCATATCATGCTACCCACTCTAGAGTTTCCACCTTTACCTAGGAAGTTAAGGAACAAAGTATAGGCCCTCCCTCCCTGAGGCAGAAAGTCCAGGGAAAAGTGCACAAATTACAAAAAAAAATATTTAGATGTGGCCAGACAATGTGCATTGGAGTCTTAGAATCTAATATTTTATTTAGCACCGACATGAATCATATGACTTTACTTCAATGAGCCCCAACTTATTCTTTTATGAATTGGGGACCAAAAGTATCTACATTAGAGGATTAATTGTGTGATAGAACACAGTCAATTCTGCTCAGAATATATTAGGTAAATACTAAATATTTCTTCTCTCTGGTCCTCATTTTTCACACTGTTTGATCTTTCTGCAGGTAATACTTTTCAGTGCTCGTTATTTCTCTCCCTTGTACCTGTAGGATTAAACTCGTCAATCTTCCCCTCTCCCCTTTGACTGCTCCTTTTTCACCTCTTATGCTGGTCCCCTTCAGTCCTTACCCTTTCACCATAAGTGAACTCAAGATACCCTGCCCTTTTCCCCTCTGCATCTTCTTTTACAAACTTCATTTCAGGGCATCCACAAAGTGGGTATTGCTTATAATGAAAAGGTGATACCAGCAGTTTGTACTTCCCCTTGTAGTTTGAGGCCCCTCCCAACAGTGTTCTCAACATTTTTGTAACCATTATTCAGGTATTTGGGAAACTGATAATGACGTATTCCCAACCTGGCTAATAAATGCCTCAATCGTGTAAATATTAAATTTCAAAGTTTTTTTCAACTCTTGTTTCATGCATTATATATTTAGCTTTTATACTTGTTGCCACAGCAACATGTTTGACACTTGTCTGAGTTCCACTTTGACCTTTCACCAGTGTTGAAATATTAAGCTTGAAAGAACAAGTAGAAATAAAAGATATTCTTTAAAAAGCCAGAGAATCATTCAATTGAAAATATCTCCATTATTTTGCAACTCTGAGACGTCGCCAGTATCATTGCAAGATTTGGCTTGTGTACACCTGGAAAATATGAGGCTTGAATATTTCATGTTGACACTCCAGCTTCACTTCCCTTGGGGTTTGGGAGGGAAGCTAAACTACACGTGTTAAACCTCTCGCTAAACTTTAATTCAGCTTATGCCACAGGGGCTTCTTGGTGGCCTCTCAGTCTTTCAATATCCACCCCCTACTTTTTCATCCAATATGAATTTATTAGCCGTTCCTATATTGGAACAAAGCACTGTTCAGTGTCAGCATTAGCCCCAGGTAAAGAAGGCAGATATTTATAGGGTATGATTTTTAAAAGTCCAAAAACGTTCTACAAAAATACTTTTTCTAACAGCCTTATTGAAATTCCCATATTAGTCACTTCCTTGGAATGAAGCAATGAGAAAAAAAATTGTCTGATAAAATATACAAGCTATCTTAAGTCATGGCACATAAAGCTCCTTTCACTTACTGATCAAACTAGATAATCAGTCACTTAGAAAGACTAAAGGGAGGAAAACTGTGATAGGAAAGTGGAGGAGAAACAAGGCTTGGAGCATGTCTAAGCTTGGAAAGGCAGCATGATCTGAATAAATAAAGAAAATGATAGAAAGAAGATATCATTAGAGACACCCCTCATGACCTTAAAATGATGGCTTAGGACCAACCCCAATGCTAGATGTCCATATTTCCATCTGTCCATCCATTTGACAGTGTTAAGTAACTTTGCACAAGGCACTGTGTTACTACACTAAGGACACAACCATGAAAAGAACTCAAGTCTTTATTCTTAGAGTTTACAAAGGAACAAAGGCATATAAATAAAATTTACAAGTCAGAATCTTAGAGGCTATAATAGATTTAGGCTGGTGGTGCTAAGAACTGACATGCATTACCTTGTGACAGGCTCAGTTCTATAAATGCAGTATTTAATAATTTCAACAATGCTCTAAAATAGATGCTATTATAAAGGCCATTTCACAGATGAGAAATTCATGATAGACCTTAAGTAACTTGCCCAGAGTCTTGCAGATAAAAAGAAACAAGATTAGGATTTGAGCCTAGGTTATCTAGCTCCAAAATCCATATTCTTAACACTCTGTTGCATAGCTCTCAAGAGCCCATACGAGTTAGAGCCAAACTGAAATAAAACCCTGCAGAACTAAATATGAGACATATTGCACAGATCCTAATGGTTATCGCTATAGGAATTTTCAGCTAGTCACAGAAGAAACATAGGGTTATTATAGCCATCACTTCATTCTTTAGAGCCTTCGTATAATCAACACAACTGGCTGCAAGCTTTAACACCAAAGCTATTCATTGATGAACTGTATCCTCAAGGATTAAAAAGGGTTAGTAGGACACGTTTGAATTATTATAATTTGCCCATTTTCATTGTGAGTAGAGGCAAGCAGGGGCATTTCTCAAGCTCACAAAGGAAATAGATGATGAAAAAAAAAGTATAGGGAGGCAAGTGAAGATTTGTGAGCAACACAAATTTTCTCAGAGCACAGGGAGGAGACCTAGGAGACTGTAGCATCTAATTTGATACACTTATAAGCCACAAACATGTCTGAATGACCAGGAGCCAGCTACCGCCGCAAAATAACCAAGATAGGTCTGGAGTCAGCAGGGAAGCGCTGGGAAGAAGGCCAGGCCAATAATGAAAGGGGGCATAAAGGTACACATTAAACTCTCCAGAGAGAAAAAAATAAGCAAAATTTCCAAGACATCCCCAACAAAAAGTTGAAGTATTAACACTGCTAAAGTAGCAAAAATGGTAAATTTGCTGGTTTCACTAAGCACATTATATTACCTTTTTTTCTTTCTTGACATGGGGATGTGGGAAAGCTTCAGTGAGTAATAGTAAGTGAGGATGTAAGAGACTTTTCCAAAGTGGTACCGTGAACCAATGACTTGGAGTTTGAATGGAGCCATTTATATTTCTGACGTTGAGAACTCAGCATATTTGAGGCTGGCATCCAGTGACTGAGTCCAGTGCGCTGAGAGACTTGGGATTCCAGATGGGAGAGAAGCTGTCTTATTTCAAGGAATAAAGCTGCCATCAGAACCCAGGGAGCTTGATTGAAATTTCAGACATCTGATTTTGTCAGAGTTCGGATCCCTCTCCTTTGAAATGCCCTGCCTTAATAACCACTTTAACCCATTGCCAATCTTTCTGTGAACATGTCTTCCTATGATTGGGAAAATTAATGGAACAGGCCCTAGCTAATATAATTAAACCCAAACACTCCTGATTTCAGTATTAAGAAAAAGCCACTGCCCTGATTTTCTCTTGACAACATAAAAGTCTGGCCATCCCCAAACTGTTTAATTATTGAAATGAACTGTAACAGTACACCGGATAGGGGCAGAGGTCGCTGAACAGTACTGCAAGTCAGAAGGCAGTCAGGGCTGACAGAGGGCCTGCCAGCGCCCTGGGCTGCAGCTCCAGACCCACACAATTTTTCTCAGGCAGCCAGCTTCTGATAGGTAGCCTGATAGCGGGACTAATTTGCTTCTATTCCAAAGGCCCAACGGTGCTTGCTTGTTTTAACACAAGCCAAAATATGCTCTGGTGACCACCACGACATTGCAATTCCCATGCCCTACCACATTCCTCTTTCAGATCCCAGGCGTTTTTTTTTTGTTTTTTTTTTGTCTCCCTACGTGCTGTCCAGGATGTAGACAAAATGAATTCCAACTGATCTATGTGGGGGTGGATTATTTTTTTAGAAACAAATGGCAAATTAAGAGAGGGAAAAATATCCTGCTCTCACTTTTCTATTTGGTGGGGGTGTATATGTTTATTTTCTCAGAGACACTTTCTGGTAGTGACAGCAGAACTCAGTTCTACGAGTTCTGTTCTCTCCCACCACCACCTGATTTCAAAATACTAAATATTAGCCCTCTATTTTGCTTAACTTCTATGCCTCTTACATCTAATAGAACCCATATCTTTCTTTAAACAATAATGTCCAATTTTCTGTGATTTTAGAATAATTTCATCTTCTGGAAAGGGAATTTTTTTTTTCTCTACTATGTCTTTAATAATATTTAAGTTATTTCCAAAGATGATGAGGGGGGAAAAGTTGGAAAATGTTACCAGAAATATTAATACTAGCTAAATCAGAGTAAAAGTGAGATTTTCAAATGTTATTATTTAATATTCAGTATTATTAATAATCAAGAAAAGTTAGAAAAATAAGTATGTTCAATGGTTTGATAAAAAGAAAATTTCTAAATTTTATCTGAGCCACATGGCTCAGATGGTAAAGAATCTGTCTGCAGTGTGGGAGACATGATTTTGATCCCTGGGTTGGGAAGATTCCCTGGAGAAGGGAATAGCAACCCACTACAGTAATTCTTGCCTGGACAATTCCATTTTATGTGCTCTGAATTATGAAGATAATATTTTTAGAAAAGAAAATAATAACTCTTAGAAGTAATGGAGTCTTCGGTGGAATCAGACACTAACTTATGCTCAATCTTCTTCTTTAACACCATTCTCTTAGATGCTACCCTTCACTCTACATCTAGTAACAATGGACTCATGATTTCTCTTACCTCACTAAAACTTGCTCTGAGGCTATATAATGCTAAAAGCTAAAACTCTAAGGTGATGGTAATCTTTTAATAACAGAATGTGAATATATGTCCTCATTTTGAGACCAGCAAAGGTAATGGGAGGATTAGATATTGCCACACATACATACCATTTTTATGCAAACTGAACACCTTTGAGAGTGAAAATGGAACAATTGATGATTGAACTGGGACAAGAGGTCTAAGTCAGAACTATTCCAGGTAAAATGAGACACATTATGTATTTATCTCAATAATTGATAGTAAAGAAATTCATGTTTAGACATACAGTAGCACCCCTTTATATTCCACACCCCCATTGGATTCCTGAAACCACATGCGTGCTGTGCATGCTAACTCACTTTAGTCAAGTCCAACTCTTTGTGACCCCATGGACTGTAGCCCACCAGACTCCTTTCTCCAGGGAATTTTCCAGGCAGGAACACTAGAGTGGGTAGCCATGCCTTTCTCCAGGGAATCATCCCGACCCAGGGAGCAAACCTGCAACTCTTATGTCACAAGTTCACGGATAGGACCAAATCTTATTTATACTATGTTTTTTCCTATATATACATCCTTATGATAAAGTTAATTTATGAATTAGACCCAGTGAGAGATTAACCATAACTAATAATAAAACAATTTATTATAACATACTGTAATAAAAGTTATGTGAATGTGATGTCTCTCAAAATATATTTTTGTACAAAGTTAATGCCTTTTCCATTTTAACTAAGCAATTAACTCACTGTATGGCCATAGCTTTTTCAGTTTGAGGTGCAACAGTAACACTAGCACAAATTTATTTTTCCCTCCTCATAAGTTCATGAATAGCAAATCTGTTCATTCCACAGATCTTAGCAACATCAGCATATCATTCTTTTTTCTTTCTTTGTTAGGTCAAGAACTTTCACCTTTTTACTTAAGGAAACATTTTAAGGCTTCTCATTGGCATATCCTTATTGCTAGCACCATGACTTTGCACTCTGAGACCAATATTAAGTAAAATAATGGTGACTTGAACACAATCCCTGTGATTTCACAGAAGTCGACCTGATAATGGAGACGCCTGCTAAGTGATTAATGCAGAATATGCTAGAAAAAGGGATGATTCACCTCCTGAGTGGACAGAACAGGAGGGCTGAGGATTTCATCATGCTACTCAGAAAATCATACAATTTAAAACCTACAAGTGGGTTATTTCTGAAATTTCCCATTTAATATTTTCAAACTGGGTAACTAACATAACAGAAAGCAAAACCTCGCATAAAGGAGGACTATTGGACATTAGATGACTGGATCTTTTCTTTTCATGGCCAGGCTACTCCATTTGCCTTTTTCATTTACTGCCCCCATTCATTTAAGCTGAACTCCTAGATCAACACTGCTAGCTTCCTAGGTTCTCAACTCAACTTTTGCTATTACCGAATATTCTCCAATCTTTCCAGATAGACTAACTGGGACCAGGTGAAACTTTGGTGTCTGCAGGCCAGAGTGAGAACTCTCTACCATCATTCAGTATCTCCTCTGTCCTAGTTTAGTTGCCTGGGAGCCAAGAATCTCCAAATTAGGAAACTTCATGGATTATTCTTTGTTCCATGGGTAAAAACAATAAGGACATGTGAAAATGCAGTAAGACTCTATTAGAAGCTGACTTAGTAGCAACAAGAATTTAGTAGCATGGGGAAAAAAATGCTCTTCTCCACAATATTATAGTGTAAAAACTTGGCATAGCCACGATGAATTTGGTTGTAGCTGTCTCCTGATACAACTATGATAGAGAAGGTTCATAGCAGTTCCTTTGTATAAGTTTTGTGAAAATGGAAAGAATCACTGGCAGTGGGTTTCAAACTTTAGTATTTATTTTAACAACCACCTGGGGTCCTTACTTTAAATGGTTCCTAACTTCCACCCCCTCAGCAGGTTTGATTAGGTGCCCCCAAATCAACATACTTAATAAACCTGGCAGGCAGTTTGGATATAAAGAGTCCCTACAAATGAAAGCACTGGTAAAGGCTTCATCTTTCTCAGTCATTCTCTTATCAATACACAGGAGACCAGGAGCCTATAGTAGCCTCTTCTGGTTGCCTTGGAGGCCTCCTATATTGGCAGGGATGTGTAGACCTACCTAAGACTGAGAAAGAGACTCCTTCGTTCCTATAAAAGTGGCATGGTGTGTGTCCTGAGAAAACAGACCAATTTTGGCATAGACTTGAAATTAAGAACTAAGCTTAGTCTCCAGAGAAATAATGTTAAGTATAGCCTAAACCCCAATCAAAAAGAAACTGTGATTCCCTTTATGATCTAGCCTTGGCAAAGAAAAGTTCAAACGTGGCTCAGTCACATCAGTGATGTACAGGAACAAACCGCAGGGAATATAAATGGAAATTACTAGGGAAACGTCTGAATTTTTCAAGCAAGGTGAGTTTTCCTTCTCGGTTGTCTAATCTAACATTCCAATAGGAGAAGAAATCCAGTGTCTGAAAACTGTACTTAATCCAGTCTTTAAATAGCATTACAGCCTTTTTCATTTCTCTCCACGCTGCATTTTGTTGTTTTTGTCTCGGAGGCTTTAAGGCAGGGCCAGGACTTGCACTGGGAGGCCTGCGGATTACAGGAAATAATGACCTGTATATATTTAGTTGTTCAAAGGAAATTAGAGTAGCCTGATTTTTATTATTCCCCATTGCCCCACGTTCTCTGGTGTAATAACTTGCCCTGTTCTCTAATTTACTTTTACATCATCGGAAATGTATACCATTTAGCCCAGATTCTCCCATGACCAATCAGGACCTGCTGCTAGCTAGGTTAACAAAACCTTCCATGGGAGGGGAAGCCTTCCTAATGCAGGCCAGCCAAAGACACCAAAGAGCTGGTCTTTCTGGAAAGTACATGAATTGGAGAAAGTGATTTACCAACTCCTTCCCTTAGGTAGCCAAGGACCACTGTATGCCCCTGCTATTGAGTGTGACAGTTAACATTTTCAGGACTGGTGTCATTTTAGATTAATCTTCTCCTGTAAAAGTGTGCAGGCAATTGCACTAAATATACTGCCATTTAGTTTTTTAATTGTTAGTCCTTCAGTGTATTTACAGCAGTACTGTGCCTCTATCCTGACCTTTCCATCTTTCTTTCCCCAACTCTTACCACCAAGTTTGTATATTCTCTTTAAGTTCATCTGCTTTATTTTTAATTTAGAGGAAGAAACATTTCTGGTTTTGTTCTTTTTTTAAGAATTATGTTTAGGTATTTAGATTATGATTTTCTAGCCACGCAGCACATATCATCTGTATTTGCTAGAATACTGGGTGGAAAGAGGGGCACTGATGGGAAATATTTTCTTATTGGAGATGAATATCACAGTATCTTCAGAACAATTGCCACTTAACAGTTCTTTTCATTTCAACTCTATATATAGAGTTAACAGGCACTGTTTACAGACACTTCAAGATGAAAGTAATGTTTGAGAAGTAGGCAGAATTGATTTTTGTAGATTCAGTGTGTTTTGGGGGACGTTAAATGAAGTTTTATGGATTCTATCAACTCTGTTACAATAGCTTTAACTTGCGTGCTCTTTAACTGCTAGTATTTGGCAGGGTAAAAATGAAGAGAAAGAGTAAGTAGTTTTAATAATCACAACTTCTGAAAATCACTCCAACATGATCATATTTTAAGAGCTCAATAAATTTGGCCTTTATAAACTTTTCTTCATCCCTCCCAAAACATTTCACTTCAGTCTGGGCAGTTGCCTCATTATTAAATAGGGTCTCTATTCCAAAACAAACTCTAGTCACTTGTATTCATTTTACTTTAATTTCCTTCAGTCTCATATATTGTAAGATTAATTATTGGTTTTGTTTTGTCCCCTCACTGCCCCTTCTGAAACAAGAGAAATCCACTTCATTTTCCTACTTTTAATTTCTTAAAAAGAACATTTTTCCTTTATTAATACTTTCTCAAAGTCAATACCTTAGAATGTCGCTCACTTCTTTCTAAAATCCTCCCAACTCTCCTGAAATATTAACCTCTGGTTCTGGTTCAAGACACAATTTTTATAACACTTGCTACTTTATAGTAACTTTAATGGAGTTTAAGTAATTTCTCTTACCAAATCACCTGAAATGCTCTAAATTCTAATCTTAGATACCATGGTGATTTGCCTGGGTCTGTCGGCAGACTTCAGAGGCTGCAGAATTTCTTGCGGGATACTCTGGCTCACTAAACCTCCAAGGACTTGTGAGCTTCAGGCAAATTTGGGATATGAATAGTTTATACCTCAGTGTGTATTTAAATCAGCCAATTCTCGTCCTTTCCAGAGAGTTCACCAGGTGACTGACCATGGGGCCAGGAGTGAATGAGGTGGGTAGGGAATAATGTAGTGGAAAAAAGAAATACTGATTATTTTCTTTGCAGCAACAAAATTATTCAATTGCCAAATGGAAAATATTTATTCTCATTGATTATACTCATTCCAAATGATTCCATAGAGAATCATGAAAAAAAATCATGGCATGATAGATAATATATAGAATTATTTCTTTCAAGATAGAAATTTAGGTTTTGCTTCATGTCCCCCACCCCCACTTTTTCCTGTCAGAATAATATAAGAGATTTCAATTCTATTCCATTTATCTATATGTTTGTCCTTATGCCACTACAAACTGTTTAGATTAATGTAGGTTTGTAGTAAGCTTTTTTTTTTTTTAAATAAATTTATTTATTTTAGTTGGGGGCTAATTACTTTACAATATTGTAGTAGTTTTTGCCATACATTGACATAAATCAGCCATGGGTTTACATGTGCTCCCCGTCCTGAACTCCCCTCCCACCTCCCTCCCCATCCCATCCCTCTGGGTCATCCCATTGCCCCAGCCCTGAGCATTTGTCTCATGCATCGAACCTGGAATGGTGTTCTGTTTCACATATGATAATATACATGTTTCAATGCTATTCTCCCAGAACGTCGCACCCTCACCTTCTCCCTCAGAGTCCATAAGACTGTTCTATGTAGTAAGCTTTATAACAGGACGTGTGGATTTTTTCAGCTTTGTTCCCCTTTTTCAAGATTGATTTGACTATTCTAGGTCCCTTGAATGAATTTTAGGACCAGTTTGTTAAAAAAAACAGTTGGGATTTTGATAGATTTTATTGAATCTGTAGATCAATTTTGGGAGTATTACCATCTTTACAATATGAAATTTTCTGATCCATGAATGTCAGATGTTTTCCCATTTACATAAACCATTTGTGTGTGTGTGTGTGTGTGTGTGTGTGTGTGCGCGCGCTGTGTGCTTGTCTGACTCTTTGTAATCCCATGGACTGTAGCCTGCCAGGCTCCTCTGTCCATGGAATTCTCCAGGCAAGAATACTAGAGTGGGTTGCCACACCCTCCTCCAGGGGATCTTCCCAACCAAGGTCTCCCGAATTGCAGGCAGATTCTTTACCATTTGAGCCACCACAGAAGCCCAAACCATTCTTAAATTCTTTTAATAAATGTATTCAGTTTTAAGAGTATAAATTTTGTACTACATTTGCTAACTTTATTTCTAAGTATATTTCATGGAGTTTTTTTCTCACTTTTGTTTCAGATTTTTTATTAAAAGTATATAAAAATACAGTAGAATTTTGTATTTTGATCTCGTACCCTGAACCCTAGTTTGTCTCATTTATTTATGTGTGCATTTTCAGTTGTGTCTGAATTTTGGTCTGAATATTTTAGTGTACTCTTTAGGACTTTCTATACTGAAGATCATTGCTTCTGCAAACACAGATAGTTTTATTTTTTTCCTTTTCCAATCAGGGTGCATTTATTTTTATTGCTTAATTATCCTTGCTAGAACTTTCAGTAAAAAGCTAAATGTAAGTGACAAGAGTAACATCTTTGTCTTGTTCTTGATTTTATGGAGAAAGCATTTAGTCTTTCACCATTATGTATGGAGATAGTGATGGGTTTTTCATCAATGTCCATTAACAAGTTAGAGAAGATCCTTTAGATTCCACTTTATTAAGTGCTTTTATCATGATAAAGTGTCGAATTTTTTGTCAAATGCTTTTTTCTGCATCTGTTGAGATGATCATATAGTTTTGCCCTTTGTTCTATTGGCATTGTGTATTCCATTACTGATTTTTAGATATTAAGCCAACTTTGTATTCCTGGTATAAATCCCACGTATTCCTGGTATATAATCCTTTTCATATGTTATTGAATATGGCTTGCTAGTATTTTATTGATGAGTTTTTCATCTCTATTGGTCTGTAGTTTACTTGTGATGTGTTTGTCTAGCTTTGGTGTCAGAGTAATACACGCCTCAGAATAAATTGGGAAATCTTCTTTTCTATACTAATTTATTGAAGAGTTCATGAAGATTGATACTAATTCTTATTAAACATTTGTATAATTTATCAGTGAAGCCATCTGGGTTTGGGGTTTTCTTTGTAGGAAAGCTTTAAATTACTGATTCAATCTCTTTACTTATTATATGTTGCCCCTGTATGACAAAAACTGTAGTTTTGCAGATCTAAAGTAGAGGCATTATTGCTTTATTTGTAAAACCCAAAACTCATTGAAAAACTATCTTTTTTTCTTTATGTGGGTATCTTTATGTGGGAAGCTAAGGAGGAGAATTTTTCCAAATGAAGCAGCAAGTAAGGAAGAGACGATACTTTCCTCAACTAGGGAGAGATTAGGAGTATCAGGCACTGTAGCATAGTCCTATGGAGGGGCCAACATGTTACAGAAAAGATATGATATAAGTAAAGACATTGTACATGAAGTCTGAACTCCCAGAATCTCTCTAGCTTTCCCTGTCTTTAAGGATCTTGGGAGCTGCAGATGCACTAGACTTGAGGGTGCCTATGTAGGCTGGTATACGTGGAACTTCAACAGTATACGGGCTTCCCTGGTGGCTCAGACAGTAAAGAATCTGCCTGCAATGCAACAGGCCTAAGTTCGATCCCTGGGTTGGGAGGATCCCCTGGGGGAGGGCATGGCAACCCCTCCAGTATTCTTACCTGGAGAATCCCCGTGGACAGAGGAGCCTGGTGGGCTACAGTCCATGGGATCACAAAGAGTCAGACACAACTATGTACAACAGTATACATTGTACATAGCCTCAGCAACATGTAATATAATGACTAATGGTTGGAGAAGTCCCCACAAATTTTAGTTTTACATAAAACCCATGGTTGAATAAGGGACTTTGTTGGATTTTAACTGATTTAAATAAAATAAAAATAAGCATCTCAATTTACTGACTAAAATTTGTATCTGTTTGAACAGGAAGTCACTGGCACACTATATCTTCATAGTTCTCCACAACAGACCAGCCAGGTCTGACCAGTCCTTCACCAAAGCTGAGTTGTCTAGAAATTATCCTAGGATGTTAATTCCCTTGGGTATAACATAGAGATTACCCTTTGATATAACATAGAGATGCTCCCTAATTCTGGAGTCAGAGTGCCTATGATTAATGCTTGGTTCAGATACTTAATAGTTGTAGAACCTCAGGCAATTTACTTAGTCACTCTGTACCTCAGTTTTTTAATTTTTAAAATAGGAATAATCTATGATATCTAATATAATACCTGCGATGAAGAGTATGTGACAATTGTTATTTATTCCTTAGCTACTATTACAATTGATATTATTTCCAGAAATAACTACTTGAGGAGCTAAATTCTATGTCATTTGTGATTCTTACTGAAATTATTAAATACTTTCCTTTATTACTCTGACTTCTGACATGGCATCATCCTTGCTGTTACCAGTTGCCAAATATCAGTCATCTTTTATTCTTTTCCACATTCTTAAAAGACCTAGAGATTCTTCTTTTATATTATCTCATATTCCTTTCTTTTTTCCCATTCCCTCTTTTTCTTATGTTTTTCAGTCAAACTGTAGAGAAACCCTCTTCAGTGTCGCCTCCTTTCCAGTGAGCACTTACTGGTTGTCTATATTTGTCAAGTTTGGTACGGGTATTTTAAAGCCATTATCTCAAAACCATGTCAGAGCCCCTGCAGGATAACTATTGCTACACACATTTTAGAAATGAGGAAACTGGTGAAGAAAAATTTGGTGACCTCCTCTAGCTCACTCAGCTGTTACACGGCATGCCTCACACACAGCTTTAGTCTTCTTCTGAGTCTTAAGTCCATATTGCCTCTTATCCTTCAAGCTGCTGCCAAAGTAATTTAGCTATAGTGCAGCTTTGATTATAACACTCAACTCAATGGGTCCTTATTGCCCATAAAATAAAGCCTAAACCCTTAGCCTTAAAATTCAAAGCCTACTATAATCTGGCCCAAATCTACATTTCCAGCCTCTCTACTCATTGATCCTTCTCACACCCACTACACTCCAATCAAAACATATAACTTTTCATTTCTAAACATGTCATATACTTCCCTGCAAGGCTGCATTTGCCCATGCCTGTCCCTTCTGCTAGATCATTCTTCTACCCAGTATCACTTCCACCATAAGTGCTTTCAGTCTCAGATAGTTCTATAATATCCCCATGTGTACCTCCAGAGTAGTTTGGAGATAGCCACCTTGTAATTCCCATCAGTCTGCTTAAAGTGGGGACAATACCTGAGTGTCTGAGTTGGTAAACACATAGCGGTGCTAGGAGGCTTGGCACAGCCTTTTGCATTCCCCACAGAGGAGGCAGCCCTGACATGGAGCCAATCAAGTAAGAAGTATCTTGCTACTTTTCTGCACAGTTATCTATCATTTCAATTAACCAGAATCACAGTGCCTGGCCTGTAGGTACCATCAGTTCAGTCCTCTGGGGCCCTAATTCCATCCGGCCCATTTCGTGGGTTTACATTAAGATGATGGGAGGCAAGGGCCTTAAATAGATATGGAAACTGCTGTATTAAATACCAATGGCATGGCCAACTAATTAGAAAAATAATACAGAATTTTTTCAACATTTCAGGAGATTGTACAGCTCATGAATTTATTTTGGACCCAAGACCCTTCAAAAAGTCAGCAGATATTGAGGCTGTAGATGTGGCCAAGAAGTTCCAGGATTATACTTCTGTAACCTGACAATAGAATGTCTTTCTTCTAACTCAGTTTCCTGGCTAGGGACTGGGTGATGGACAATTCAGGATAAAACTTCACTTCTCAGATGCACTTTCTACATCATTCATTTTACTGCAGCAGCATTTGCAGGAGGGAGAGGAAGGACTATGAGGGTGGTGGTGATTAAAGTTACCACTCAATACTTCCAAGTCATATTTTATCTCTAACCATGATATCATTTTGATGTTTTATAGAGTGATTTCCACACTTGCCCAAAGTTCATAGCTGTCCAGATGCCTGACACATAATAGGCACTCAGAACATATGTGTTTAATAAATGAGAAAGTGAATGAATAGCTAGTAAGAAAACAACAAAGAAAATGACAACACAAATTCTGAGTCCTGACCACACCTACTGAGTCAAAATTTCAAGGAGGAGGTATAGTGATCCATACATTTAACAAGCACACCCTGGATAAGTGTTATCACACAAATTTGGGGCATACTACCTTAGGAGAGAAGTTTCAAACTTAACTAATTATCATAATTAACCTAGAGAGACTTTAAGACTCATAGATTTCTAGGCCCTATCTTGGGCTTCTTGAATCATGGTCTAAAGACAGGAATCTATGTTTTTAAAACAGTTCCTCAGATAGTTCCAGATATGTGAATCACTACAGCAGATTATGTTGTGCTGAATTTACTCAAACATGGAACTGAGGTCAAACAAAACGAATAATGAGATCAGCTTGTTGTTTAAAGAAAAAGAATTTCTTTCTGGTTTGGGTGACACAGGTGTATGCATTTGTCGAAACTCATCAAATGGTACACTTAAGATGTGTGCATTTCACTGCATATAAATTTTATCAAAATATGTGTGAAAAGATATACTAGATATAAATTCTAGTAAGGCTATGCAGGCTGAAGAGTTTAAAGATAAAGTACACTGATAACTGAAACAGTCCTTGAAGTGCATCAAAACTCAAGGAGGATAGATGGATAAATAGTTATGTTATAAAAACAAAGCATTATTATACAGTCTAGGTGGTGATTGCACAGCTGTTCACTCTACAGTCCTTTAAACTTATCTTTATGTTAGAAAAATCTTAAAGTGTTGAGGAGACAAAAAATAATAAAGAAAAATTAGTAAATACCAGAGAGAGGTGAGATTGAAAGGATATCAGGGGAAAATAATTTGAGGGAAAAGCTGAGATTTGACTAAGATAAGCCTCTCTGGATTCAGCTGAAGTACACAAGTAAAGGAAAAACCAAGGGTGATGAGGAGGACAATGGTAACAGAGAATAAAAATACATTGCACCAAGATAGGAACCAACCTGTTTCATTTTCCCATTCATTAGAACATACGAATTACTAGGCAAGGTGAAGGACACTGACAGATAAGAATTTTGGCAGCATAAGGAATATGGCTTCTACGTGAAATTATTGGATTGGTGGTATGGTATAAGTCTTTTGGAGGAGGTCACCATTAACCCCACCATAGAGCCACAAGAACTTATGCAGGACTGGGGAAACAGACTCTTGGAGGGCACAAACACAAACGTGCACATCAGGACCCAGGAGAAAGAAGTAGTGACCCCACAAGAGACTGACAGAGACTTGCCCGTAAGTGTCCAGGACTCTCCGGCAGAGTCCTGGGCCAGTGGTGGCCTGCTGCAGGGTTGGGTGCACTGAGTGTAGCAGTGCATGAATGGGATATTGTGAAGGAAGTCACCATTATCTACATTACCTCCACCATAGTTTGGCCTTAGGTCAAATAACAGGAAGGGAACAGAGCTCAGCCCATAAACAGAAAATTGGATTAAAGATTTACTGAGCATGGCATTGCCCATCAGAACAAGACCCAGTTTCCCCCACAGTCAGTCAGCAAGTTTCCATAAGCCTCTTATACTTCTCCATCAGAGGGAAGACAGACTGAAAACCACAATCACAGAAAACTAACCAATCTAATCACATGGACCACAGCCTTGTCTAACTCAATGAAATTATGAGCCATGCCGTGTAGGGCCACCCAAGACAGATGGGTCATGGTAGAGAGTTCTGACAAAACGTGGTCCACTGGAAAAAGAAATGGAAAACCACTTCATTATTCTTCCCTTGAGAACCCCATGAATAGTATGAAAAGGCAAAAAGATAGGACAATGAATGATGAACTCTAAAGATTGCTAAGTGCCCAATATGCTACTGGAGAAGAGTTGAGAAATGACTCCAGAAAGAATGAAAGATAGGGAAAAAACAAAAACAATATCCAGTTGTGGATGTGACTGGTGATGGAAGTAAAATCTGATGATGTAAAGAGCAATATTGCATAGGAACCTGGAATGTTAGGTCCATGAATCAAGGCAAAATGGAAGTGGTCAAACAGGAGATGGCAAGAGTGAACATTGACATTCTAGGAATCAGCGAACTAAGATGGACTGGAATGGGTGAATTTAACTCAGATGACCATTATATCTACTACTGTGGGCAAGAATCCCTTAGAAGAAATGGAGTAGCCATCATAATCAACAAAAGAGTCTGAAATGCAGTACTTGGATGCAATCTCGAAAATGACAGAATGATCTCTGTTTGTTTCCAAGGCAAACCATTCAGTATCAAGGTAATCCAAGTCTATGCCCAGACCAGTAATACTGAAGAAGCTGAAGTTGAATGGTTCTATGAAGACCTACAAGACCTTTTAGAACTAACACTCAAAAAAGATGTCCTTTTTATTATAGGGGACTGGAATGCAAAAGTAGGAAGTCAAGAAACACCTGGAGTAACAGGCAAATTTGGCCTTGGGAGTACAAAATGAAGCAGGGCAAAGACTGATAGAGTTTTGCCAAGAGAATGCACTGGTCATAGAAAACACCCTCTTCCAACAACACAAGAGAAGACTCTACACATAGACATCACCAGATGGTCAATACCAAAATTAGATTGATTATATTCTTTGCAGCCAAAGATGGAGAAACCCTATACAGTCAGCAAAAGCAAGACTGGGAGGTGACTGTGGGTCAAATCAAGAACCCCTTATTGCCAAATTCAGACTTAAGTTGAAGAAAGTAGGAAAAACCACTAGACCAATCAGGTATGACCTAAACCAAATCCCATACAATTATACAATGGAAATGAAAATAGGTTCAAGGGATTAGATCTGATAGACAGAGTGCCTGAAGAAATATAGATGGAGGTTTGTGACATTGTACAGGAGGCAGTGATCAAGACTATTCCCAAGAAAAAGAAATGCAAAAAGGCAAAGTGATTTCCTGAGGAGGCCATACAAATAGCTGTGAAAAGAAGAGAAGCAAAAGCAAAGGAGAAAAGGAAAGATATACCCTTGAATGCAGAGTTCCAAAGAATAGCAAAGAGAGATAAGAAAGCCTTCCTCAGTGATCAGTGCAAAAAAATAGAATGGGAAAGACTAAAGATCTCTTCAAGAAAATTAGAGATACCAAGGGAATATTTCATGCAAAGATGGTCTCGATAAAGGACAGAAATGGTATGGACCTAACAGAAGTAGAAGATATTAAGAAGAGGTGGCAAGCATACACAGAAGAACTATACAAAAGTATCTTCATGATCCAGATAAACACAATGGTGTGATCATTCACCTAGAGCCAGACATCCTGGAATGTGAAGTCAAGTGGGCCTTAGGAAGCATCACTATGAACAAAGCTAGGGGAGGTGATGGAATTCCAGTTGAGCTATTTCCAGTCCTAAAAGATGATGCCGTGAAAGTGCTGCACTCAATATGCCAGAAAATTCGGAAAACTCAGCAGTGGCCACAGGACTGGAAAAGGTCAGTTTTCATTTCAATCCCAAAGAAAGGCAATGCCAAAGAATGCTCAAACTACCACACAATTGCATGCATCTAACACGCTAGCAAAGTAATGTTCATAATTGTCCAAGCCAGGATTCAACAGTATGTGAACCATGAACTTTCAGATGTTTAAGCTGAATTTAGAAAAGGCAGAGGAACCAGAGATCAAATTGTCAACATCCATTGGATCATTGAAAAAGCGAGAGAGTTCCATAAAAACATCTATTTCTGCTTTATTGACTATGCTAAAAGCCTTTGACTGTGTGGATCACAACAAACTGTGGAAAATGCTGAAAGAGATGGGACTATCAGACCACCTGACCTGCCTCCTGAGAAATCTGTATGCAGGTCAGGAAGCAACAGTTAGAACTGGACATGAAACAGCATACTGGTTCCAAATCAGGAAAGGAGTAGGTCAAGGCTGTATATTGTCACCCTGCTTATTTAACTTATATGCAGAGTACATCATGAGAAATGCTGGGCTGGAAGAAGCACAAGCTGGAATCAAGATTGCCAGGAGAAATATCAATAACCTCAGATATGCAGATGACACCACCCTTATGGCAGAAAGCAAAGAAGAATTAAAGAGCCTTTTGATGAAAATGAAAGAGAAGAGTAAAAAAGTTGGCTTAAAACTCAACATTCAGAAAACTAAGATCATGGCCTCCGGTCTCATCACTTCATGGCAAAGAGATAGGGAAACAATGGAAACAGTGACAGACTTTATTTTGGGGGGCTCCAAAATCACTGCAGATGGTGATTGCAGCCATGAAATTAAAAGACACTTGCTCCTTGGAAGAAAAGTTATGACAAACTTCGACAGTATATTAAAAAGCAGAGACATTATGTTGCTGACAAAGGTCCGTTTCGTCAAAGCTATGGTTTTTCCAGTAGTCATGCATGGATGTGAGAGTTGGCATATTAAGAAAGCTGAGCACTGAAGAATTGATGCTTTTGAACTGTGGTGTTGGAGAAGACTCTTGACAGACCCTTGGACTGCAAGGAGATCCAAACCAGTCCATCCTAAAGGAAACTAGTCCTGAATATTCATTGGAAGGACTGATACTGAAGCTGAAATTCCCATACTTTGGCTACTTGACTCATTTGAAAAGACCCTAATTTGGGTAAGATTGAAGGCGGGAGGAGAAGGGGATGACAGAGGATGAGATGGTTGGGTTGCCTCACCGACTCAATGGACGTGAGTTTGAGTAAACTCCGGGAGTTGGTGATGGACAGTGAGGCCTGGTGTGCTGCAGTCCATGAGGTCGCCAAGAGTTGGACACGACTGAGCAACTGAACTGAACTGAAGCTTTTTTTATACATTATTTTTGGACATTATTTGAGCTTTATTCAGAATATTTTGTGTCACAGTGCCTATTTAGAATTGAAGATATTTCTTGGAATTAGGAGGGAAGGAAGAGACTAGCAGTAACCATATTCCATATACTTAATTATTTGGAGAGATTCATGTTGAAATATACTGATAGATGTTATGCGGTCCTCTGTGGACACATTTTATTTTCCATGTTGGCCTAAATGTGCTGGAATATGGCGAGTGTGTCTGATCTACAATACCTAGTTTGGTGCCTTTTCTATACTGTTGCAGAGTTCAGGATTCTTTGGCAATTTATCTTCAACATAGAGAACTTAGAGCCTGGTATAATTTGACCCACTACAGTCAAGTTAGGTAGGTGGATGTGTGTTGAGTGTTTCTCCACGATCACAGAGAAAAGAAGGCTCAGCACGTCTTCCACCAGAGTTTGGTGTGGCTTTGTATGTTTATTAGATTTTATGTGGACAGCCTAAGGTAGGTTTTCTCAAACACAGCACTATTTACATTCTAGGCCAGTTCATTCTTTCTTGTGTGGGCAGTTTTATCCTTCGTAGGATGTTTAACAGCATCCCTGGCCTCTACTCACCATATCCCCGTAGCATTCCTCCTTGAGAACAATCAAAAATATCTCCAGATATTGCTAAATGTCCCCAGTAAGGCAAAATTATGCCCAATTCAGAACAACTGGTTTAAAGCGGTGAGCCAAGACAAGAAACTCAGGAGCTTTCCACCCTAAAATTCATGTAAAACCCAGACTAAAAGTCACTTTAAAGGAGCTTCCCAAAGAAGGAAAGTTCAGATATCAAAGAAACTCATTAGAGAAGTGTTGAAGAGAATAGGAGAAAGAGAAGCCCAGAGCAATTCCTTCCACCATCTAGCTTTCGGCTATTGAAGCCACAGTAAGTCTGTTTCTTTTGGACTTAGGAGTTAATGATTGTAGAAGGCCTGGCTGAGGTTAACAATTAGGAAAAGGAATTACTCCCATTGAATACAGTCACATATATTTATAATGCACTCAGGACAAGCG
This sequence comes from Giraffa tippelskirchi, assembly GCF_054371585.1. Taxonomy (NCBI): domain Eukaryota; kingdom Metazoa; phylum Chordata; class Mammalia; order Artiodactyla; family Giraffidae; genus Giraffa; species Giraffa tippelskirchi. The sequence continues at coordinate 112,547,189 of NC_137277.1, forward strand.
ACCAAGACACAGTGGAACTTGCTGAGAGACAGTCATAATATAGTATCAAGGAAGCAAGGAGGGATGGGATGGGGTCTAAGCTAGTGGTACTCAGATGTCAAGGCAAAACAACCCTCTTCTCTAGGTTCTAGAAGGATAGGTGCACAGAAAAGAGATGGAGGGAGGTGTTATATCTGGCAAGAGCAAAGCCAGCTTCTCAATACTATATAAAGATAGAAGCCTCAGTGAAGACTGAAGAAAATCCCAAGTTCTAGGAACCATGGCACCTCTAGCAGGATTGGACCTGAGATTTCATGAGACTGGAAGCACTGCAGAATCTGAATGACAAGCTAGATTCTGGCCTCAACTCTGAAGCCCAGAGGTGAGAAGGAGATGCCATGTCATGGGTGAGATAAGCAGTGATGGTGATTCAGAATGGGTGGGCTTAGTCCTGCGCAGCCCTGTTAACCCAGCAGAATGAGTCAGGAGAGGCTAACACTCCCTGTCTGCCCCAAGAATCATGCCTGGGAAGGTTTTGCAATGACTTTAGCTGAAACACTCAAGATAAAACATTACATGGGGGAAAAGGACACAAAACCTAGGAAACACCTTGGAAGAAAAGAACAGAGATCCTCTAGGATGTGGGATAAGAGGGAGTCATGTCTGATGTTTCTTTCTTAATTCATAACTTCTATCTTCTAAGTTTTAGATAATACAGATGGAACATTTTTACAATCATTTTAGGTAGTCTTAAAAAGTGAACTTCCTGTCTCAAAGCAGGATTGGCTAGGAATCAGAAAAGGCTGGTTTTGTAAGTAGGACAAGTATTAAGTCTTGTGAAAAAACTTGGGGAAGACACAACCTGAAGAAAGTGGGAAATGAAGGAAATGTGGGTTGCTCAATGGAAATGAACACACTCCTACATAAACTTAACAAAAATGTAGCGTGTGTCATCAGAGTACTTTCTTCCTAACAGACAACTACTTTGTAGTTTTGTAATAGGAAGCGACATGTCCTCTTTTCCCTCATCCCACCACCAACTGCTCTCCGGGAAAAATAAATAAATAAATCCTCAACTCTTTGGCCACAAGTAACCATATATTGGACTACAGAGTACAGGGTTTGTTTGGAATGATGGATGGTTTGACAATACAGCACAATCAGACAAGACCAGCCATCAATCACTTTAAATCAATGATAGACTTTGAGTGTGTTTTGGGCCATTTTCATTCATTCTAGTGCCCAGAGAGTTGCACAGAGAAACCTTATGACCTCACATGAGCAAAGAAAATGGCTTTTAAAGCTGTTTCTAGGATCTATTCATCACTCATTCCTGGGTAAGATGCCAGGAAATAACTTTCATGGTTTTTTGTTGTTTTTTTTTTTTTTTTTTTTTTCTGCAACTCATCTTTCTCACCTCGAAGTTTGGATGAAGGGTATGTACATAGACAAAAAAGGGGAAGAGAACCCATCTGAGTGTGCTAGACTTTTGTCATGTGAATGAAATTTGATTCTCAACTTAAAAAAAAAAATTCTTACTCATCAAACATTCTGCTCGGAATTTCCTCCTGTTTTTCTGGAAGGAAGCTGTGATTTAGTCATGATGTTTTCTGGGATCATTTAGAGCAGGGCACGTTGGTCACCAGTGAATACTGGACATTGCTGTTACATTCATCATAGGAGACCATTAGGAGCCTTCTTTGCTGGGCACATGTACTTTTCCCTGTGACCCTCATGGCCATAGTCACTCCTGAGTAGCCCCTACCTTTACAAGCCCTAAACCACCTCTTGAGGGATACTGGCATCTCACAGGGTTGAGGGTATAGATCACTCTAGGGCTGAGGAGATAAGAAGTCTACTTTCCAGCCTTGAGAAGACTTCCAATACCCAGAAAACACCTTTTTTCTCCAGGCCTCCTTGTCACACAACCTCATCAGCTCAAAGCACACACTGAGTTCTGGTGCTCTCATTAATCCTCTTCAATGGTCCTGACATACAAGTCTTTCACTTCTTCATATTCCCCTTTCCTTATCCCAGAGGTGAATGGGAAAGTAATGGCAACTTAGCCATTAACACAGACATCAACAACACCAAATTAGGGTAAGGCTAGGGAAAGAATAGACAAAGCTAGTTTTTGTCTTAGCCTGCTAACATATTTTCAATACAGAGACTGGCTGAAATTAGTGACATTCTTCCCATAACAAATGTATCCACCAAAAAGATTATTTAAATTAAACATCTCCCAGGAAAATATTATATCTGTGTTGTAATATTGTCTTATGAACACATACTACACTCAAATTTCTAGAATGATGTTGGTATGCTGTATTTAATGATGGAAACAATTCTGCATATTTTTTAGAATGTGAGGAACTCACTGGCCTAAGAATCAAATCTCTGGTTTGACTCCAGGTCACTTACTAGATAAGTGACCAAGCCTCTCTTTTGAGCTTCAGATTCCCAGCATCTTGATGGAATGATTTTTTCTTTGGAGACTCTGTCAATTAAAAGCTATTTCTCTTACAACAGTGTCAAATTCCCCTTTCCTCACCTATCTGTGACAAAATCTTGTCTTCAATGACAGTTATAGAATAACCCTGTCTTCATTACTTTTGTTGCTGTTAAAAATATGAATATTCCCAGTTAAATTATACACACATATATATGTATTCATATATGTGTATATAGGTGTACATATATTTATGTGTGTATTTATTATGTATTAGTGGTATTGCTAAAACAAGAACTTTCATCAATCTCCATTTTATTGCATTATAGACTGAACTAGGAAGAGCTGTCCTTTCTCTCACTAAGCAAGTTGTAGTCAGTCAAGGATGTGAGGAACTCTGATTACTTCAATAGTGAGGTAACTGTGTTCCTTGTGTTAAAGTAATTAAACCAAAAGGCCATCAAATTGAGATCTCTAATGCCTTGGCAGCCTATGAAAACAAACTGAAATCTAAGCCAGAGCCAATGAACTCAAATCCACAAAGATGACAGTTACAAACAAACAATCACGAACAGCCAAATAAGCTTTCCTAAATAAGGCAACTGCTTAAACTATAGCCAGTCAAATGATTTTCTTCCTTTGCTTTTCTCCTTCTATATAAAAACCTATCCCTTTGCTCCTGTGGGTGGAGTGCTCTAACCAACTCTGATTTGGCACTGCCAAATTCAAATCCATATATGCACAAATAAACTCCTGAAAATTGTAATATATTTCAGTTTAACTTTTATCACTTGCTTAAAGGAAAAAAAAAACAGAAAACCTAAAACAGTTCAACCCTAAAATGCACTTTCTTTCTCCTGAGTGCAGACAGAACCTGTATTGAGGATATGTGGGTCACTTCAAATGAAACTAGTTCATTCTTTTTTTATTAAAAAAAAAAAAGAAAGAAAGAAAGAGAAAAGCAAGAAGGAAAGAAAGTGCAGTAGAGGAAGACCATAGATGTAAGAGAAACCCAAACTCTATACCCTCAATCTCAGTCCTTGGAACGGAAGCAAACATTGAACTCCCCATGTGGACAAGCTTCTCTATTTGGAATCTAATGACAGACAAGAACGTTGTTCTGGAAATGAGGAAATCAAGGTTTCACTCCTCCAGGGTAGACCAGCCAAGAATACCAAAATGGAGCTGTATTTTTATTTTTCCTGTTACAGCACAGATCAGTTGTTTGGCTACCAAATTACAGGTTGGGTCTGGTTCTCACGTACTTCTGCTTTTCATGAGCTGAACAGGAAGAGTAATAACAGGCTGTTTCTTTCACTTGTGGGATTTAGGTATTCTTCATCATAGAATGGGTCATTTTTCTAAGAAAACCTGCCAGTTTAGAGCTGGAGGTGTATGCCATTCATGTGGGAGTGGAAAAGCCATAAAAACAAGAGGTTTTTGGCTAGAGAGAGTGGATTCTAGTTACTTGTTCCCTTGTTTAAATGACATGTTTATGAGTCATACTCTTTTTATCTAATCTTAACAGCATCATCCAAAGATCACTATCATTTAAATGACTACTCCAGAGAAGGGTATCTGGGAAATTTTACCAAGGAGAAAATTAAACACATCCATTCAGCTATGGAGTGCACTCTGCAAACACTTCATTCATTTTTTTTTTAATGCTCTATTGATAATCTATAAAAGATAATTAAAGTATAACAAATATTGTCCTACTGCATAATGGCTGATATCTTAGACAGGAGACTAGTTAAGTATAATATAAATTATATTGAAGGAAACAACTACACACAGATATTACCAATTAGTTGAATCAATCAACATTCATACAAATATTATTTTCTTAATTGTCTAGTTTATGGATCTGCACAGACATAGTGGGAAATGAAAAATGACTTCTTGGGATAAGATTCTGGAGAAATTCTGGATTCACAGAATCAAGTGACTACTGAGAGGATTATAGGAACAGTTTAGTGAGAGACACTTGATTGTTCTGACCTAACTCAAAGCAGTATTAGGGAACTGCACAAGCCAACATGGGAAAGAATCTTGGAATTTTGACTCATCAGAGAATTTCTAAAGAACTCTTTTGGCAGACAGGTTCTATCTTGAAGACATCTGGGTTACTTCAAACGAAATTAGTTCATTCTTTTTTCTTTAATAAGAAAAAAAAAGGAATAAGGAAAGAAAGAAAAAGCAGGCGTTTCCTTGCCCTCAAGTCATTTATCTTGTCCAGAGATTTAAAAAATAAAGCACTATCATTTTATCACCCTTAATATTTGTGGAAGAAGAGGTCTTTATTCTATTAAAAGAGGAAATGGAAAAACACAGGGTCCAAGGGATTTCCACTAACAGAAGAAGAGAAGTTCAGCATGTTGAGCACTTTTCAGGACCCATAGCTATGTCAAGAGTGGACAGCACAGAAAAGAACTCTGACTTTTCAAAGGAAGTGAGTAGTCCACAATCCCATTTACAATTCATCTTCATGAGTATGATTCCTCCATCACATAAAACCAAGTTTTTTTTTTTTTGAGCCTATCACTTCCATTGCCAATATTCTTGGTGTATTGATTAAAAGGAGGGAAAACAAGTTCATCCTGACCAAGAGGAAAAGCAACTCAAATTGCTTGCTTTACTAGGTGCATAAATTACTCCACCTTGGACATTGTATGGTTTACGTAAAATTGGGATTTCTTTATATAGGGGAAGAGCCAATGATAATAAAATATGAGTGATGGGTTAACAAAATATTTATTAATAACATTAGAAGTAAAGATTTCATATTAATGATTTTGGTGAACATAAATAACATCTGGAAAAAAATCAAAGCTGGAGAGATGGAATTATTGCTGATATTCTCAATAAATATTGGACTTTTAATATTTAAGAAGAATGTTCTAACAATGCATATTTCACCAATTATAAAGTTCCAATCAGACTTGAACAGGGAAATTTACAAAACAACATAAACACTTTTGATCCAAGCTATGTTTATTGCTTTGTTTGGCTATGGTTTTGGATTATTCTCATAAATAATTTAAATCCCAAGATTTTCATCCTTTTCTTCTGATAATTTGTTGACTTAACAAAGTCATTTTTCTTTATCTTTCTTTCATACATGATCTGGCTTAAACCAAAAGCTCGTATTTCTTGACTTATTGGGAGAATGGGGCAAGGTTACATTTTTACTCAAAACCTTTCAAATACTCCCTACCTGTTCTTACATTTTTTTCTGAGTCTTTATTTTTACAAATAACAAGAAGTTATTGCTTCAAGCTCACTCTAGAGCAGATCATGTTAAACACTGGCGGGGGGCATTTAGGGACTTCTTATAGGAAGATGTCATGCCCTGATGCTCTGTGCTTTGCAGTGAGGTCATTAGATGACCTTGTTGACCCAGAGTTCCTCTACATAATCAACAAGAGGGGATTTTGGAAGCTGAGGCTTTCATTCAGCAGCTGATGTCCAAGCTGCAGCAGGAGCAGCACATGGCAGCAAGAGGTGCAGGAGCGCAATCTAAATCAATACATCCTTCCCTTCCCTAGGCAACCTCCAGAGCAGATTCTGGCTCACTGCACATCTGGTTTATATTAATTGGTTGCTGAAAGAACATATGAAGATGTTGCATGTATAAGTACATATTTACCAGAATGTCACAGAGTTTGATGGGAGGCTCTCCTTGTGGCCATCTCTGTGATGGGGAGAATGTGAAGAGTGAAGACATGTGGAGAGCTTCCAGTAACTTCTCAATGCTTGACTACAGTGTTCTCTGTGAGGGCAGGTAGCTAAAGTTCTCAACTGTGATAACTGAAGACACATTAAAGGTAACTGATGAGATTCTCTCTTTGTGCTTGGGCCATTGCCGTATACCCTCCTATATGATCCCCCGTGCCCCTAGCTCCTTCCTCCTCCATCCATTCACTGCTAAATGGAGTGTTCTTAGTGGATCCTAAGTGAGCTTCTGCCATCCTCCTCCTTAGCAGCCCTCCTTCCCATTTTCTTCAGAGTTGAAAGCACATCTCTCCTTGACTTTACAAGCCCTCTAAGGTCCATAGTGCTTTTTGCATCACTCTCACCGAACTTCCTGTGTCCCTTCCTTGGCTCAGTCTTCTTACACTCCAGTGGCCTTGATAGTCCAGGAAGACACCAATAATTGCAGTGTCTTTATCTGCATGCTTTCCCCAAGCATCCTTATGGCTCATTTCATCACTTTCTTCAAGTTTTTGTAGAAATATTATCTTTGTAGTCACCTCATCTCCTGGCTATCTACTTAAAATTGTGTTTCTTCTACACCTACCTGCACCCCTACCCTTCCTGTTTCACTTTTTCCTCATAGCACACACAGCTTTCTAATACTCCACTTAATTTACTTACTCATCTTAGTTATAATCTACCTTCTCCTACTAGAATCTGCACCCCCTGGGGACCATGCATTTTAATCTGTTTTGTTCACTGTTGCAAACAGTGCCTGGGATGTAGTAGGTGTTCAGAACATGTGCCCCCAGCAAGCAATCCAGGAGAGGTCAATTAAGGCTCTGAGGTACTTAATTTCACTAACTGCTCCCTAGAACAGGAACAAGCCTAACTAGCTATTTAATCTTTGACCCAATTTTCTCTGTAGAAAGAATAATTTCTTTTCTATAGCCAGTGACAACACCGTATTGGTATCCCTTCACTAAACACTGTATACAGTGTTTACAACAATAAGAAAATCTGGATGACACAGTGCCCACCCTTCATGGTGTGATTTGGAAAGGGGAAAATCCTTATAGCGTATACCCACCAACAGCAGGTATCAGTAAAAGCATTTAATTGCTAGAGTGCATTTGTCCAGAAAGTTATGATAGACATAAGAAAAGGAGGTATAAGACATATTTTAAATTGAGAGAACCATGAATATTTATGTTTCATTAAACACATTAGCAGTGATCCTCTTGCCAGAAACAAGGCATTTTACTTTATTAATATCATTAGTAAACATGTGTTTTTCTGGTTTTAAATATATACTTTATTGTAAAACAAATCAAAAGTAATATAGTTCTGTACAATTAGGTAGGTTTGGGGATTTTTTTTTTTAATGTAACCATAATACTCTTTTCATTGGCAATCAAGTAACCTTGATTTTTTTCAAAAAAGCAATTAGCCTTTAAGAAAAACAAAAGCTAATTTAAAATGACAACTTAGTCATCTAAGCAAACAACAGCTCAGAATCAGTCTGTATTGCATACTACAGACTGATAATGCACCAAACTATGTTGAAAATGACCTCTTTTCAATTACTTAAAAAAAAAAAAAATCCTCACAGCTGCAGAGAACTCACATACTCTTTCCAGCTATGCTCAGTCGATTTAAAACATTTTATTATCTGAAGTTGGTTAAACTTTTATGTATATAAAGCTACATCCATGCAAAACTTTGTCTAGAAACTTAATAGTGCTTAAGTTAATGAATCTTTAGTTATCCATACTTTAAAATTGCAAAGATTCAAAAACCTCAAACATCAAACAAAGACATTTGCAAGAATGGAAGATCAGGCTATCAGCAAGCATTACGTCCTATGAAGCATTAATTTAGCAACTAGATGGTTGTAAAATCTATAGTAAACCAGCATAATAGGGGGGAAAAAAAACACCTGTAATTTAAAAAAAATCATCCCATTGAGTTCCTTCCTGTAAAACTGAAGAAGTTCTATAAGACACTCAAATACTCTCTAGAAGTCAAAACAGAAAAAGCAGCTAGAAACTGAGCATACGTGTCTTCCTAATTCCCTCCTTTGACTCATTCTGAGTCTCCTATTTTTCTCTTCCTCATCTTTTCTGTTCTTTGCTCCTATGTATTTTGCTGCTAACTCTACATGTTTATTTTTCTGCTCTCTTTGTTTTCATCATTGTTTGTATCCTTCATTTTTTTTTTGCACAAAAAGAAGTTGCAAATGCAGCTGGAGTAGCAGAAACAGGGTACAGTCTCAAAGTCTGCTTGATTTTACTTAGAAAAGGCTGCTGAAACCTAGACTCCTCGGAAAAGTAAAGAGCAAGGGCTGAGGCCCAGTGGACCACATTTTGTGTAAGAGGCAAGCCCATGAGCTCTTGCCCCCAGCATGTCTGCATTCAGTGACAGTGCTGGCTACTGGGGAGTTAAGGCTCTGAATAGGACTACTGATATGTCAGGAAGTGCTGGATGGCTGTATTTTGCTGAATGATGAAGTAGCAACTGCTGGAAATAATAATAGGCCTTAAAATAGCAAAAATTCCTGAATGACTGTATCAGGGAATAACCAATTTCTATCATGTGTTGATGTCAATTGAGAGCATGGATGTTCCCTAGAGAAAAAAGAAATGAGATTCCAGACCTGCTTTTGTGTGTGTGTGTGCAAGAGATTTCAACTACATAAAAACCCCTTCCAGGCTCAGCTATAGAGCATACTGGAAATGTCAAGAGGCCAAATGACAGGAAATGCATTCTGTATAATCATGCTGCTCTCGTGTTTAATGTGGGAATAGGAAAATCCTCAATAGCACAGCATTCCTGGATGGATTTGAAACCACAAAATGCCACAGCTACAGAGTTAAAAAACACTAAAGTCCAAGAGGAAGTTACAGAAATATTGTGAAAGGAAAAGCACATGCCATGTTAATAATCTTAAAGGTAAAATTGAAATGTATTTTATTAGAAATCCACCCTGAAAACCTAGGCTGGACTAGAAGATAGCTCCTCTTCCCTAAGCTATATACAGACTTAAGTAGTCTCCAGCCTAATTGGAATGCCAGCCCTGTTAACCCATATCCTATAGACCTGAAATTATGAACTGGTGACTATGAGTTGGAACAGGCTCATGGTCAATGTGTGTATTGGTCCTCAATGTATTCTTAAAGGGCTTCCCAGGTGGCGCTAGAGATAAAGAACCTGCCTGCCAATGCAGGAGACACAAGAGACACAGGTTTGATCCCTGGGTTGGGAAGATCCCCTGGAGGAGGGCATGGAAACTGATTCCAGGATTCTTTCCTGGAGAATTCCATGGACAGAGGAGCCTGGCAGGCTATAGTCCATGGGGTCTCAAAGGGTCAGACACAACTGAAGAGACTTAGCATGCCCGTATTCTTCAGTGTGGATTTGCAGACATTTAAAAATCAGAAGACTTTATATTTTAAAACCATACTGTTATTTTTTTCTGGGGAAGAAAGAGAAAGATTTAGACCACAGGAAATATAGGCAAATCTGCAACATTTTTCCGGAGCTGAAGCTTTGCTGCTGTATGAGGCAAAGCTTTCAATCTCTGTCACTCACTGCTGTGTCTCATAACCAGGTCTGCTTTGCTCATTTTCATCACCTAATTGGCTATGGGTTTGATACATTTGACCTAAACCCTCTACCTAAGTCTTGGCCTTCTCTACCTGAGAACATCAATGACGAGGGAGAAGGAGTTTGGAGAAAAAATACTTCAAGAGACAAGGGGAAAAGTAAGGGTTTCTTACTCAATAAAAACAAAATGATTGCTCCCTATAGGCTTTCTCAAGACTTGTCTCAATCTAAGAATACACAAAGAAGAAGTGATAGCAAAAAGTTTCTAGAAAGACTAAAGAGGGTTTGGGGAGAGAGAGAGAGAGAGAAAGAGAGAGAGAATGAGTAATAGAGGGGCTGAGACAAAAACAAAAACAGAGAGATTAGCACATTAGCATGTTAATCTCATAAATGTCTGACTGTCAATATTAACCTTTCCTTTTGGGAATCAAGTGCAGAATAGAACAAGGAGATTAGACAGGGGACTGAAATTTCACATGCAGGCCCCAATCTATGGCCTATATTAAGTGAAATATTTCTGAAAGGCCAATAAAGCATAAGATTCTGGCACCTCACTAGCAAGAGTTCCTTTCAAGATCCTGACCTATTTTTTTTTTTGTTATTTTGCATTCTTTTTCTCAAGGAGGAGTTCCCCCTCCCATTGTATATGTTTCAGCCTCAAAAACACGCATCTACCTCTGCCCGTGTCCCAGACTTTGAATACACTGACCAAATTTATCAGTCAAGGAAACAAAATTAAAAATATATGTGTTTGATAAGGTGACAAGTTTGTGTGTGTATGTGTGTCTGTGTCTGTGACTAAGCCAAGTCGTTCAAGAAAAGGAGATAATCCAATAGTCACTAAAACCAAATTCTATAAAAGGAACGATCTTAGAAATTGCTAATTTTGGAGAACACCTTCTGAGTCATTATACCAGAGAATAAACTGTTTTCAAATGTTTAAAAATGATTAAATTCCATTAAAATCTGTTTTTATGAATAAAATCAAGAGCACTGATATATATTTAGTTTAATGTTCTATGTCATCTAGAATTTGAGAGGTGTAATTAATCTGACTCACGATTTCCCTGATCTTTAGTATAGGAAAATGTTTAGAGTTTTGTATTAACTAGCCTTCAGAGGATAGTCCCAAAAATAATTATTAGAGAAGAAACCCTGTAACTATCAGCTAAAGTCACTGGTATATTTTATTTGGGTCTGTTCTATACTCTTATATAACTGTCTATTCTTTTTATCTTTATAGTATCATCTTACATAAAAACTGTAGTTTTGATTTGCATTTCTCTAACAATGAGTGATATTGAGCATTTTTTCACGTTTGTCTTCTTTGGAGAAACGTCTGTTTAGGTATCCTGCTCACTTTTTGATTTTGGGTTGTTTGTTTTTCTGGTACTGAGCTGCATGAGCTGCTTGTATATTTTGGAGAGTCTTTGTCATATGCTTCATTTGCAATTATTTTCTCCCATTCTTCAAATCAAAACTACAATGGGCTATCACCTCATGCTGGTCAGAATGGCCTTCATTTAAAAATCTACAAACAACAAATGCTGGCAAGATTGTGCACTGCTGGTGGGAATGTAATTGATACAACCACTATGGAAAACAGTATGGGGATTCCTTAAAAAAATAAGAATATAACTACCATAAGATTCAGCAATCCCACTACTAGGCATATACCCTGAGAAAACCATACCTGAAAGAGATGCATGTAGCCCAGGTTTCATTCCAGCACTTTTTTACAATAGCTAAGAGATAGACCAACCTAGACAGCATATTACAAAGCAGAGGCATTACTTTGCCAGCAAAGGTCCTTCTAGTCAAAACTATGGTTTTGCTGTTAGTTATGTATGGATATGAGAGTTGGACTATAAAGAAAGCTGAGTGCCGAAGAATTGATGCTTTTGAACTGTGGTATTGGAGAAGACTCTCGAGAGTCCCTTGGACTGCAAGGAGATCAAACCTGTCAATCCTAAAGGAAATCAACCTTGAATATTAATTGGAAGGACTGATGCTGAAGCTGAAGCTCCAATAATTTGGCCACCTGATGGGAAGAACTATTTGCAGGACAGCAATGGACATGCAGACATAGAGAACAACAGAGAACAGACTGTGGACACAGTGTGAGTGGGGAGGGTGGGACAATAGAGTAGCATCGAGACATATACACTGGTGGTGGTGGTGGTTTAGTTGCTAAGTTGTGACTCATTTGAAGAGACTCCGATGCTGGGAAAGATTGAAGGCAGGAGGAGAAAGGGACGACAGGGGATGAGATGGTTGAATGGCATCACCAACTCGATTGCCACAAGTTTGAACAAGCTCAGGGAGTTGGTGTGGACAGGGAAGCCTGGAGTGCTGCAGTCCATGGGGTCACAAAGAGTCAGACACAACTGTGGGACTGAACTGAACTGAAGACATGGAAGCAGTCTAGATGTCCATTGACAGATGAATAGATACAGAAACTGTGGTACATATATACAATGGAATGTTATTCAGCTTTTAGAAAGAATGCATTTCAGTCAGTCGTAATGAGGTGGATGAACCTAGAGCCTATTGTACAGCGTGAAGTTAAGCCAGAGAGAAAGACAAATATTGTATGTTAATGCACATGTATGAAATCTAGAAAGATGGTACTGGTGAACCTATTTGCAGGACATAGTGAATGACAAAGAACAGACTGTGGACACAGTGTGAGTGGGAAGGGTGGGACGAATTGAGAGAGTAGCACAGAGACATATACACTGGTGGTGGTGGTGGTTTAGTTGCTAAGTAGTGTCTGACTCTTGCAACACCATGGACTGTAGCCTGCCAGGCTCCTTTGTCCATGGGATTCTCCAGGCAAGAATACTGCAGTGGGTTGCCATTTCCTTCTTCAGGGGATCTTCCTGACCCAGGAATCGAACCCAGGTCTCCTGCATTGCAGGCAGATTCTTTATCAACTGAGCTAAGATGGAAGACCCAACATACACATTACCATATGTAAAATAGATAGCCAGTGGGAATTTGCTGTATGATGCAGGGAGCTCAACCCAGTGCTCTGTGACAATCTAGAGAGGTGGGATAGGGTGGGAGATGAGAGGGAGATTCAAGAAGGAGGGGACATACATATATCTGCTGCTGATTCATGTTGATGTATGGCAGAAACCAGCGCAATATTATAAACCAAACATCTTGCAATAAAAATTTTTTAAAAATTGTAGTTGATAAGATATCGAAAGGTTTTTCTTTTAGGTAATGTCTAAAAATATGATCTTTTCACCCATTAAAGTCAGATCCTTATATCTGACATAGAACCAATGTGTAACCTAAACCTACAAGTGTTCAAATTATATTCAATTGCACAAGGAGAAGTGCATCCTAGAATTATCACTCCCTCCAGTTTCTCAGAGGCTTCATGCTTTTCATTCAGAAACTGGTTATTCTAGATTAAAATGGAGGAAATTATTTCAACATAGAAATTTAAAATCAGGCATAAAGCAATTTGGCATAAAGGGGATTCCATCTGTCATTAGGAAATTAAAATATAATTAAATAATAATATACTGAAACTTGACAATATGTTTCCTTGCTATGGGTTTGTCAGATGGCTGACATGGATTTAAAGCAAGGATATTCTGAAACAATCAGTAATAAAGAACCTTGATCTAGGTCCAAAAGAAACAATCTTAAATACCCCATCATTGTGGGAAATGTCCTAATAAGATTCCTTTTGCAAAATACTTTAGTCTTCCTTTTATTCTTTCTTTTTTTTAAGTCATGTTCTTAGTAGGCTTGTCAATAAAGACATTTAAAACATATAAACATATAAAAGGCTGCATTTATAAAGTGGTGGATAAAATTGTCATGAAACTGTCAATGTGTGTTTCACTTGAGATGATTTGACTGTTTCTTGCCAGATCAATCAGATAATATATTTGCAGGAGTAAATTTAGAACTTCTCAGTTAACTTATAATTCTACTAAGTTTAAAGACCAAAATCTTGAGGTTTATGGCTCTCCACCAAAAACAAAGTTGTATTTTATAGAAGTTAAAACAATAAATTTAGCACATGAAAAGCAGTTAATTTCCATAAAGTATCTCTAGTTTTGCTCAGTTTTTGCTTACACACACACACACACACACACACACACACACCACACCAAGCTTTTCTTGTAACTACTGTCACTGCAAATTTGTAGTTAGAAATATAAGGGTAACAAGAAAATGGCAGGAGACATTAAGTTCACAGAAAACTGTGTGTGGGTGGGTGGGTATATATGTATGTTTTCCTTTCCTCTAATAACATATTTAGACTGATACTTTGCTGTTATTCTGTTTTGTTTTTGCTTTTGTGGGAAAAAGTTCTTTTTTGATACCAAACGTTTCGTACTTAGAAAACTATGTTTTCAGTTGTCAACATTTGAATTAATTTAGTAGTATAAATACCTCTAGAAATTTTTAAAAAAGGATTTAAAATTTCTAGTGTTGTTCTAAAAAACAGTCTTCTGATAAATCAGGAATTTGTCTTTGTCCAATTGTCTTAGGGAAGCTAATTTTTTCCATCTTCTTTTTTATTTTGTGAGGTAATGAAATATTTAAATAACTGATACTTGGCAGAAAAACTTATTCCCACAGTATTTCTTGCCAAAATGAAAGAAGAAAGATCCAAATATCAAACAAGGGATGCTGTATTTGTGAGATTATAAGCCTGATTTTCTACATGACCTCCCCTTTAAAATAAAATAAAACATAAATAAAACAAAATAAAATGATGGGAGGAATGGGAAATCCAGAAGGATCTTTGTGAAATAATATAGCTATTCTCAACTGAAGACAAAAACTGAAAATAATAATGGATATAGCAAGAAACAATCTTACTCTGATAATAAATGAATGAGACTAACCCAATCATTTTTCCAGTTTTAATATCTGCTCAATTTTTAAAAGGAAGATGAAAGTTAGGACAACATGACCCATAACTTGCTATTATCAAAATAAAATTAAAAGCTTCTAAAAAGTTTTCCACTGGAGGGTATTAAAAAAAAAAACCAAACAAACTAGGTCAGAAATAATGTGTGTTCACTGGGCCTTGTTTTGTGAAAGGAAATGCTCTACCAGGAAAAGAAGTAATTACATTCTATGCAGGTTTAATTTTTGTAAACATCAAATTGGCATATATACATTTCCTTTCTCCCTTTAGATTTGCCTTACAAAATTGAGGGAGGAACTCACTTCAGTAAGGTTCCTCAGTTTAATTATTGCATCCAAAATTTATTAAAGAAAGAAAACAAAAACATTTGTGAGCTGTGGGGACTGGTGGTAACACAGGTACAGTGGAACCAGGAGGATCTGCTGACTCCAGATGGAGTGGATATATTCCCATGGCACCTATTACTTGCCAAATGTTTTGTAAAGCAAACACATGACCTAAAAGATTTTGCAAGTGTGGGGTCTTCGAAAAAAAAAAGAAAAAGAAAAAACGACATGCTTGCAAAAAAAAAAAAGAAAATTCTGTTCTTATTTAAAAGTCATTTCTTAATTTCTAACCATAAGTTGTTTTTAAAAACACACACACTTTTAATATTTTTCAGCTGTCATGCCCACTTTAGTGAATCTACATGTGTGGATACTCCATAAAATCTCAGTGGTGGTGGCAGATGTCCCCTTTGAAATATTTCATCTGCTGCTGGGGGTGGGGGGTGGGGGCCACTCTGGTGCCATGAGCACCATCCTTTCTGAAGACTCCGATTTGGGACAGCCCTCTAGCGCGAACGCAGCACTGCTTGATGTCACTCAAACGGGTGGTATGAAAAGCAGAGAAACATATGACTATGTCAACATGAAGAAAGGAATTTTAAATAATAACATATTTGTGAGCTCCTTTACAACAGCCAAAAGATTGCTGTAGAAAACATACTAATAATATTATAATTAAGGCTGGGCTATGGGAGATTACAAATTTATATCTGTTGTTTGAAGTGACCAAATCCTATACTCATGGAAGTGCTACCCACTCCCAAGAAGACACCCCCAATTGTTGGAGCCCCACATATCTCTTCTTTCCTTGAATTCCTCTAGCAGTTTCATGCAGTATCATGTATTTTCACACTTAATTGCATATTGTCTTCCTTTGTCCTCTAATTATTTAAATGTTTAGTGGTTTAGGAGTTTTTACTTATTTTGAATTAATGTGTATTCTTCCTCCATCAAGATAATTACTGTGTTGAACAGTAGATAATAAATAAAATATTTATTGAGTAATTCATTCCACAAAATTTATTAAGCACCTTCGATGGACCAGGTACAAAACTGTCATAGCTCCTTGCCCTCAGGTATCATATATATTTTCAGGATAAAAGAAACAGTAAGCCAAAAATCACAGAACCATGAGTAAAATTACAGCTAGTGATGAGTGCTGTGGAGGAAGAATAGCAGATGTTCTAAGTGAAGAGATCCAATGTCCATGGACTAATCGGATGAGGCAAAGTTTTCAGAGGAACTGACACCTTCTTTAAACCCAAAGGGTAATTACATATTACCAAGAGAAGAGTGAATAAAAACATTTTGGGAGAAAGAAAGTACAGGCTAGGCTGAAGAACTGAAGCAAAAGCAGTGTTATGGGAGAGTAATAATGATGGTGGGATAGAAGAAAATTCTGGAAAAGTTATCAGAAGCTGGATTATGTAGATCTTATGGTCTATGGTGAGGATTTTAATTTTTATTGTGAGGCGCTTCAGGATTTTGTGCATCCAGAGGTATCATAAGATGCATTTTTTCAGAAGATGATTCTGCCTGCACAGGGAATAATGGATTAGAAAGAACAAGGTGTCAAGGTAGGGAGGCCTTGCAGGAAAATATTTCATTATTCCAGGTGGAAAATGACAGTTTGAACTAGCACAAATGATGGCAGTGGACATGGAAACAAGGACACGAAGTAGAGAGAAAAAGGGATCAAAAATAATATGCAGGCAGCCAGCCGGAACAACTAGGCACCATCGACCAAGATGGGAAAACAAAACAGCATGGGACTAGATTCAGGAGTGAGAATCAACAGTTCAGTTCAGTTCAGTCACTCAGTCGTGTCAGACTCTGCGACCGCATGGACTACAGCACACCAGGCCTCCCTGTCCATCACCAACTCCCAGAGTTTACCCAAACCCATGTCCATTGAGTCAGTGATGCCATCCAACCATCTCATCCTCTGTCGTCCTCTTCTCTTCCTGCCTTCAATCTTTCTGAGCATCAGGGTCTTTTCAAATGAGTCAGCTCTTTGCATCAGGTGGCCAAAGTATTGGAGTCTCAGCTTCATCATCAGTCCCTTCAATGAACAACCAGGACTGATCTCCTTTAGGATGGACTGATTGGATCTCCTTGCAGTCCAAGGGACTCTCAAGAATCTTCTCCAACACCACAGTTCAAAAGCATCAATTCTTCAGCGCTCAGCTTTCTTTATATTCCAACTCTCACATTCATGCATGACTACTGGAAAAACCATACCCTTGACTAGACAGACCTCTATTGTCAAAGTAACGTCTCTGCTTTTTAATATAATGTCTAGGTTGGTCATAGCTTTCCTTCCAAGGAGGAAGCATCTTTTAATTTCATGGCTGCAGTCACCATCTGCAGTGACTTTTGAGCCAAAAAAATAAAGTCAGCCACTGTTTCGACTGTTTCCCCATCTACTTGAAATGGTGATGGGACCAGATGCCATGATTGTAGTTTTCTGAATGTTGAGTTTTAAGCCAACTTTTTCACTATTGTCTTTTACTTTCATCAAGAGGCTCTTTAGTTCTTCACTTTCTGCCATAAGGGTAATGTCATCTGTATAACTGAGGTTATCTATATTTCTCCGGGCAATCTTGACTTCAGCTTGTGCTTCTTCCAGCTCAGCATTTCTCATGATGTACTCTGGCATATAAGTTAAATAAGTAGAGGGACAATACAGCATTGATGTACTCCTTTTCCTATTTGGAACCAGTCTGTTGTTCCATGTCCAGTTCTAACTGTTGTTTCCTGACCTGGATACAGATTTCTCAAGAGGCAGGTCAGGTGGTCCTGTAGTCCCATCTCTTGAAGAATTTTCTAGTTTGTTGTGATCCACACAGTCAAATGGTTTGGCATAGTCAATAAAGTAGAAATAGATGTTTTTCTGGAACTCTCTTGCTTTTTTGATGATCCAGCGAATGTTGGCAATTTGATCTCTGGTTTCTCTGCCTTTTCTAAAACTAACTTGAACATCTGGAAGTTCACGGCTCATATACTGTTGAAGCATGGCTTAGAGAATTTTGAGCATCACTTTGTTAGCGTGTGAGATGAGTGCAATTGTGCAGTAGTTTGAGCATTCTTTGGCATTGCCTTTCTTTGGGATTGGAATGAAAACTGACCTTTTCTAGTCCCGTGGCTATTGCTGAGTTTTCCAAATTTGCTGACTATTGAGTGCAGCACTTTCACAGCATCATCTTTAGGAGTGGAAATAGCTCAACTAGAATTCTATCACCTCCACTAGCTTTGTTCATAGTGATGCTTCCTAAGGCCCACTTGACTTCACATTCCAGGATGTCTGGATCTAGGTGAGTGATCACACCATTGTGATTATCTGGGTCATGAAGATTTTTCTGTACAGTTCTTCTGTGTATTCTTGCCATGTCTTCTTAATATCTTCTGCTTCTGTTAGGTCTATACAATTTCTGTCCTTTATTGAGCCCACCTATACATGAAATGTTCCCTTGGTATCTCTAATTTTCTTGAAGAGATCTCTAGTCTTTCCCATTCTATTGCTTTCCTCTATTTCTCTGCAGTGATCACTGAGGAATGCTTTCTTATCTCTCCTTGTTGTTCTCTGGAACTCTGCATTCAAATGGGTATATCTTTCCTTTTCTCCTTTGCTTTTTACTTCTCTTCTTTTCACAGTTACTTGTATGGCCTCCTCAGACATCCATTTTGCTTTTTTGCATTTCTTTTCTTGGGAATGGTCTTGATCCCTGTCTCTTGTACAATATCACGAACCTCTGTCCATAGGTCATCAGGCCCTCTGTCTATCAGATCTAGTAACTTAAATCTATTTCTCACTTCCACTGTATAATCATAAGGGATTTGATTTAGGTCATACCTGAATGGTCTAGTGGTTTTCCACACTTTCTTCAATTTAAGTCTGATTTTGTCAATAAGGAGTTCATGATCTGAGCCATAGTGAGCTCCCAGTCTGCTTTTGCTGACTGTATAGAGGTTCTCCATCTTTGGCTGCAAAGAATATAATCAATCTGATTTCAGTGTTGACTACCTGGTGATGTCCCTGTGTAGTATCTTCTCTTGTGTTGTTGGACGACGGTTTTTGCTATGACCAGTGCATTCTCTTGGCAGAACTCTCTTAGCTTTTGCCTTGCTTCATTCTGTACTCCAAGGCCAAATTTGCCTGTTACTCGAGGTGTTTCTTGACTTCCTACTTTTGCATTCCAGTCCCCTATAATAAAACGGACATCTTTTTGGGTGTTAGTTCTAAAAGGTCTTGTAGGTCTTCATAGAACCATTCATCTTCAGCTTCTTCAGTATTACTGGTCTGGGCATAGACTTGGATTACCTTGATACTGAATGGTTTGCCTTGGAAACAAACAGAGATCATTCTGTCATTTTTGAGACTGCATCCAAGTACTGCATTTCAGACTCTTTTGTTGATTATGATGGCTACTCCATTTCTTCTAAGGGATTCTTGCCCACAGTAGTAGATATAATGGTCATCTGAGTTAAATTCACCCATTCCAGTCCATCTTAGTTCACTGATTCCTAGAATGTTGATGTTCACTCTTGCCATCTCCTGTTTGACCACTTCTAATTTGCCTTGATTCATGGATTTAACATTCCAGGTTCCTATGCAATGTTGCTGTTTAGAGCATTGGACCTTGCTTCCATCACCAGTCATATCCACAACTGGGTGTTGTTTTTGCTTTGGCTCAGTCTCTTCATTCTTTCTGGAGTTATTTCTCCTCTGATCTCTAGGAGCATATTGGGCACCTACCGACCTGGGGAGTTCATCTTTCAGTGTCCTATCTTTTTGCCTTTTCATACTGTTCATTGGGTTCTCAGGCAAGAATACTGAAGTGGTTTGCCATGCCCTTCTCCAGTGGACCACGTTTTGTCATAACTCTCCACCATGACCCATCCATCTTGGGTGCCCCTACACAGCATGGCTCATAGTTTCATCAAGTTAGACAAGGCTGTGGTCCATGTGATTAGATTGGTTAGTTTTCTGTGACTGTGGTGTCAGTCTCTCTGTCCTCTGATGCCCTCTCTCAGTACCTACCAAATTACTGGGGTTTCTTTGACCTTGGACGTTGGTATCTTCTCACTGCCACTGCTCCTGATCTTCAGATATTAAGTTTCAGGTGCCCTGAGGTAACAAAGTGGGAGTACTGAATAAAACAGAAAATCTGGAGCCCAGAAGAGAGAATTTTGCTGAAAGTATACAGTTCAGAAGTCACCAATCTGCAGAGAACATTTGGAAAACAAGGATGGTGAGGTCACTTAGGGAGATTACGCAGGGAGAAGAGA
This sequence comes from Giraffa tippelskirchi, assembly GCF_054371585.1. NCBI lineage: Eukaryota > Metazoa > Chordata > Mammalia > Artiodactyla > Giraffidae > Giraffa > Giraffa tippelskirchi. The sequence continues at coordinate 112,567,440 of NC_137277.1, forward strand.
TGTGAGGCCTGGACCGAACCAGGAAGAACTTCAAACAAGATTAAGAAGGAGACAGAAAAACAGACCACCAAAGAGGAAATAGGAAGAAAGCAGGGTGGGGAATGTGAAAGAGTTCAAGAAGAGTCCAGGCAGTCCTAGTGTTGCCTGCCCGTCGTGAGAAGATGCTTGGTCAGTCAAAGTCTTCCATTCATACTGTCTGCTTTGGGTCATTCCAGGTGGAGTCTGTGCTTAAAATACAGGTTGTTTTCTCTGTCACTAATATATGTATTTATATGGCATTTTTCTCCCAAAGGCATTGCATGAGCTACTCTGAAAAATATTTCTGTATCTTTGTGAAACTGCATGACTTACAGAAGCAATTCTTGTATTTCAGGTAAACTATATTTTGTTAGGTCAGACCATTTTATATATAGACTCCAAATTTGGTGAAAGTGTATCTAGCAACTTTCATATGATGTTAGCAAATAGGTAAAATTTAAATATTCAGTTAAATATTCTTTGCAGAGAGATGTTAAGTCAAGTACTTTTGGTAAACAGAACAATGCCAGTACCCCCAAAATGCTTTGATGTTACAGTTTTTAAGTTGAATACTCATTAACCCTATGGTAATTCTACTCACACACACAGGTGATGTGTGTGTGTATACACACTCACACACACAAACCCACATATATACAGCAATTCTACTCATATGTGTGTATCACATATATGTATACATAGATGCAAACCAGAATGTTGAGTACAAAACTGGCTGTTATAGCTCAAACTTGGAAAAAAATCCATGTAACAATAACCCTGAAATAGTAAGTTATAGCATAATTACACAATGGAATATAATACAGCAGAGAAAATTAACATGAATGAACTACCTCTAAGCACAATAACACAGGTAAACATAATGTTGACTGGGAAAAAACAGTTCCAAAAGAGTAGAATTGTATGACATCCTCTTTATAAAGTTTTTAAATGAACAATATAATATTTAGTCACATATATGACTAAAAAAAAGCAAATAAATACCAAACAATAAACACAACATTAAAGATAGTATTTTCCTCTGAAATTAGGCAGAGGGATGGGACAGAAAGAAACACAGGGGTGAGTTACAATATAATATATCATCAAGACTAGGACAATTTTCAGAGTGAAGTGGGGGCACTGTTAATAAATAGGGATGGTAGTAGTAAACAGGGACTGGCCCAGGAAAACTGGACATGGGTTCACCCTAGTTATTGATAAGGGTATTAAGTTATTGAGGGCTTCCCTAATGGCTTGGTGGTAAAGAATCCACCTGCCAATGCAGGAGACATGGGTTTGATCCTTAGATCAGAAAAATCCCTTGGAGAAGGAAATGACAACTGATTCCAGTATTCTTGCCTGGGAAATCCCACAGGCAGAGAAGCCTGGCGGTCCATAGGGTGACAAAAGAGTCAGATACAACTTAGTGACTGAACAACAAGTGACTGATAAGAACTGAATCATTTCTTAGATTGGTGTGTTCATCAAGCATCCTTTCAACTTCAATTAATTAATTAATATAAATTAAAGAGGTCCATTCATGACCAATGATTTTAATGTGTTATGAACCAAGGATTTATGACTGTTGATTTATGATTTATGACAGTCAATTCTTTTGGGGGACCATCTGAGGTCCAAATATAAATAATGTGTTGTCAAATTTTAAATATTGGTTATTTACTAGTGCAGGCCTTAAAATTAATCTTTGAGTGTATGGCTGAGAAGGATGAAAAAAAAAAAAACAGTCTTCATTCAGGAAAAGAGATGAAAGGGAGAAGATTTAGCCATTATCCAGTCCTGCTGAATCTCCTGCTCTCCCCAGATCCTGAAATCTGAGAGTCAAAGATCACAATGTAACAAATATAATGAATCAAATGATAATTTGATTCTAACCCTGACTCAGGTTGACTTAATTACTTAGGAAAATCAGGAATTGAGCTGGGTTCAAGTTCTACCCATTTGTTAAGCCAAAGTAATGGAATCCTGATAAAATAGTTGGCATTGCTTTGTAACTATCCTTCAATAGCTTTGGGAGGTTTGAAGTTCAGCTGGATCTTCAGGTTTGCAAGAGATAATATTCAAAACATTTAACCAGTGATGGCAGTACAAGTAAAAACCAATCCAAACAGATCCTAGCCATGACCCAGGAATAGAGTCCTACAACCTTCCTGCTGTACTAGCATAACCTTTCAGTTGCCAGCTCATAAATATGAGAGCCAGGTGATTTCCAAGAAGTCACTGAGCTGGAGTGGAAGGGGTGACCCCTAAGGACTTGGGTTTTGGCTAGTAATTAATCAGTTTTGTGAGTAGGTCAATATTTTAAATACTGATACAACTAGAAGTGGATACAGAATGTTTTCTGTCTAAAAATGTATATAAGTTGGAATATATTCAAGAAGGAAGTGAATACAAATTGCCTTTCTTTCACAAATTAAAAAAAAATAAAAAAGAAATAAAACCATCATTACTAAAGTCTCTCCTAGGACCTCTGAAACTTAATCATGATCAAGTTTATGAAAATCCACCTTTAGCTATGGCCACACTGAAGCATACCAGTTGAGTGTTTGCCTTAAGTCTACACTGAATATTCCAGACCCTACAGATTCTTAGGCTAAAACAGACTATGTCAGGACATTGTCACTGTTGATGTCAATGCCAGAGTAGACACAACCAGTACATTCGGCTACTGATGTTTAGTTTCTGTGTGATTCAATTGTAAATTAAATTTGACTTCCGATATTAGGATTCTAATCTTCAGGAAACACCAAGGAGGTACCTAAATATTTTCAGCAACAGTATAGTAGAATACAAAGCAACTTTGGAATCATTTCCACCACCATGACACCTTCATAATTTCTAACAACTTCAATTACACCAATTGTAAAACATAATGAGGCACATAATACACACTCATTGTTTGAATAAGCAAAGGTAAACTTGAATTTAAATCCTGGATTTATCTTTAGTACTAAACCTTCTTTTACTTCTCTTTAAAATGGAGAAAATAATATATTAGAAAATTACTATGAGGACTAAAGAGCATGATGTCTCCAGCTCATAATGAAAGGATGTGGTGTCTTCTAAGAATCCAACTGGCCAGGGTTTCCAATCATCTAGAATGTTCTAATTAACCAAGTGTCAATGTGTTGACTAAGTCTTAATCACTGTGACTCAAGCCAAACTAAGCGTTACCAAAGAAAGTGAATTCCATATCAATACAGATACACACAAGGGAGTGTGTATCTCTATCATGGTTTTAAAGAAGAGAAAGAGAGAAATCACAGCATTTAGTCTCAACTAATGGAGCAAAAAATAAAAGACAAGGCTGCTAAGATAATACTCAGGTTATTGATGAATAGAATAAAATGTTTGTCACAAATATGTTTTGGAACAAGATAGGTTATATTTAAATGAGAGATTAAGTTAAATTAAGAAAGTGAATAGAAATAGGAGAGACAGAGGAAAAAAAAACTAACCTGCACTGTGGTTGCTAACTCTACTGAGTATTGAATAATAACTAATGATTACCGAATTACAATTAATTTTATCACTGAATTATGTGTAAGTTCTTATACTCTATATGTATGTAGTGAATACAATATTTGTTAAATGTATGAGCCTTCTTTCTAGGAACTAGCTCATGGTGTCAGAAGTTTTGTATTTCATAGTTTCATTCATGAGTATTTAATCTTAAGTTCTATCTTAAGCTACACCAGCTCACCCATTGGGTAAAGAAATGTCATATGCAAAAATCAAGGCTTTTCTTTTCAATTATATATTCACATTCTGAACTTTATTTTTTATATCCCCAATTATAAACAAAGAGATCATGAGAAGTAAATCCATTTACACTTCTAGCCACATTTCAAAATATAGAATATTGAATCTCCATGGAATTCTCAACCTGAGAAAGATTTTCCCCTGGGTCTCCCAGGATAATTTTACAGCAATTTAGGAGAGAAAACGATATTTTTTATGATCCTCGTGAGATTTGGATGGGCAGAAGACCACCAAGAAGTGGGATAAATTTTCAGTTCTGTGGGTGTTACCAGAAGAGATTTGCTAAACCTACAAATTTCCTCCTCAGGTCACTATTAAGTCAAGGTGACATATATATAATATCTAACTGTGTTGGTGATGTAATTGCAACAAATTACTTCTGTCAAAATGAATTAAAAATATATTTTTAGTCTAAGTATTTCTAAAAAATATGTGAAAATAATATTTTCCTATTTATGAGAGATCACTTTGTTACTTTCTATAGAGACTTTAAGGATTATATGAGATTTAATAAAGAAAAAAATGCTGTTTTGTAACTATAATTATTTTACCTTAACAATATCATTTTGAACCTGTATCTCAGTGTTTTCAGAGGGCAGAATTCCTAACGTATATACTGTGAATATTGAAAGTCCTTAAAAAAACAGAAAATAAAAAGTTGACCATCAATAAGGAAAGTGAGAAAAAAACAAATTAATAACAATGTTATTATAATAGCTAATTACTGCAAAGTTTTAGTTTATGCAAGGTATGTGGTAAGCAACAATATTATTATTTACATAATTTAATATTCATCAAAATCTTATAAAAAAAGAGGAAAGTCAGAATTAGATTGCAATCTAGATAAGTGAAATGTTAGAGAATGATAGTGGGAATAAGAGAATAAAGAAAATTTTAGACTATTCTATTTTCTATAACAAATCATTTCTCAGAAAATGACCTTGTCTCTGCACTCCATTTCTCAAGATAACTCAGAACTGCAATTTGGCAATATCAATGAAAAGACTTGAAGCCTGCCAGAACCAGAAATTCAAACTCTATAAATTTTATCCTAAAAAAGTATTCTGAAATGAGTATAAAGTACAAATGCAAGGATGTTCATTGAAGCATTATATAAGATGAAGCATTATATAAGATGATAAAGATTTGGAAACAGCACAAGCAATATGAGATTTGTTAAATAAACTATGATAGATCTATGTGATAATCCATTTGCTCTACTGTAAATTATATAATAGAAATAAAAAGCTTCTGAGCACAGGAAGAATGTTTACAACGTATTATTAACATTAAAAAATACACTGTAGTTTGGATAGAATAAAAAATGTATATGTATACTTGGGACGACCCTAAAAAAAAACACACACCAAAATGGTAGCTTGTGACATGTTCAGCTGTGCCCAGCATCCAGCACCAAAAGCATCAGTGGTGTAGGGGGAATGGTAGCAACTCAATGTCCTCATGGACAGAACTCTGGTGTGATTGTGGACATTCTAGACAGTGGAGCCTGCTCTCTGGCCATCATTAAACTCCTAAATATTCTTTAGACATTCCATTTTCTGCTCAATGTATCCAGATCTCATTTCTGTGGCTTGGATCAAGGATCCTGACAGATATATGTCCTCCTTTAGCATCTCTACTAAAGTCCTATGGGAGACAATGTCTTCTCCATTCCAGACTTCTGGGAGTATATGGGGGAAGAGGTTCACGTCTTCTGTTAAAAATGACCAGAATAAATTATTCTCATGATTTATAGAATTATAAAATACAAGTTGTCTGACCCAAGATAAAATTTTGAGCAATGGTAGAGACACTGGAAAATTACTGAGATAAACTGAAACTAAGGGAAAACTAAGGGGACTGCTAGAAGCTAAATTCCCCCGATACCACCCAATGCACACATAGACTATTTGTACATTATCCACGTACATTTTGACTAATAAATGTAACAATTATTCCTACTGAAAGAGTCCTCAGTTCAGTTCAGTCACTCAGTTGTGTCCGACTCTTTGTGACCCCATGAACCACAGCACGCCAGGCCTCCCTGTCCATCACCAACTCTCAGAGTTTACCCAAACTCATGTCCATTGAGTTGATGATGCCATCCAACCACCTCATCCTCTGTCGTCCCTTTCTCCTCCTGCCCTCAGTCTTTCCCAGTATCAGGGTCTGTTCAAATGAGCCAGCTCTTCACATCAGGTAGCCATAGTATGGGATTTTCAGCTTCAACATCAGTCCTTCCATTGAACACCCAGGACTGATCTCCTTTAGGATGGACTGATTGGATCTCCTTGCAGCCCAAGGGACTCTCAAGAGTCTTCTCTAACACCGCAGTTTAAAAGCATCAATTCTTCAGTGCTCAGCTTCATAGTCCAACTCTCACATCCATACATGACTACTGGAAAAACTACAGCCTTGACTAAATGGATCTTTGTTAGTAAAGTAATGTTTCTGCTTTTTAATATGCTCTCTAGGTTGGTCATAACTTTCCTTCCAAGGAGTAAGCATCTTTTAATTTCATGGCTGCAATCACCATCTGCAGTGATTTTGGAGCCCAAAAAAATCAAGTCTGACACCGTTTCCCCATCTATTTGCCAGAAACTGATGGGACCGGATGCCATGATCTTAGTTTTCTGAATGTTGAGCTTTAAGCCAACTTTTTCACTCTCGTCTTTCACTTTCATCAAGAGGCTCTTTAGTTCTTCTTCACTTTTGGCAATAGAGTTCCTCAGAGCAATTTAATATCAAGGTCAGGGTCCAGATTCAAGAAATAAGATGCTACAAGGCACAAACCTACACAGACAACACAACACAGAACCTCTGAGGGTTTCACCAGGGATACTTGACTCAGACAATTCTCAGGTCTTGAAACCAGCACCCATGTGAAGTATAAACCTATTTCTACCCAGGTTGTCCTAACGCCCCAAAGATGTGATGACAGAGAAAAATAGATATTTAAATAATCCCAGAGAACCAGAACAATGAGACTGTCATTTTAGAGTCAAATAACATTTAGATTAGGTATGCTACACTATCCCTTTTTTTTCAGTCCACACATGTGACCTATTAGGGAGCTCCTATGACCACTGGACTGAGAATGAAAAGCTCAGTCCTCATTACCAACAGGTGGCATGATGTAGTGGAACCAGCCAGCCACGGATTTCTGTTCTGCTACAGCTCTATAGTTGACTTGAAGAATACGAACCCCTACTCAAAGAACATGATGAAGGAATATCCTCTCTCATGGGCAAAATTTCGGATAATAAATCTGGTTATCTAGTTTACCCAGGATAATAAATGACCTGAGGGAAAAACTGATTCATCGGCCATCACTAGCTTTCTGGCTAGTTGGCCAGAAATTGGAAGAAAAGCATTAGAAGATTGGTGGAGATATTCTGGGAAAACGTTAGATTAATGTACTAAGAACAGGCACAAAGTATGAAGGTGTTTGTATCCTAAATTAAATGCTCATTGAAAGACATCCACAGTTGAGAAAGCTCTCAAATCAGATGGGTAAACAATACAATGGATATCAGACAGCATCCTTCCCCAGATACTGCAGTACTTATTCAAGGGATCCATGTACAAAGGTACCATCATGCCAGAAATAGAAGTTCACAAGGGTTCAACTTTACCCCCACAGTATAGAGTCCAATGCGTAACCTCAGTGACCAATGCTTTACACCTCTTGCAACATTTTCAAAGAGGTCAATAACTTCCTGATAGCAGGTTGAAGACTGTGACCCTCTATAATTCGGAAGGGACATCAGTTCTGACTAAAATATATACCTATTCTGTAAATAGATTTGCTTTGATCTGCCAGCACTATCATCCATGGATTTATGAAAAAAACCTTGTCATTCATCATAAAATCCTGTAAGACATTGAAGCTTATTTCACAGCAGAAAGTGCAGCTTTCCACCCATGAGATTCACTTGTATTGCAATGTACCCCGTTGCCCAAAGGAAACTGACAAAAAGTAGTGAGTGCTTACTGATGATTCACTTGTGGAAGACCACATCCTGGTCGTGTTGATTGCTTTGAAAAGTGGACCAGTATAAGCTCGACTTCTGCCATGGGCAATATATAAGCATTTAGGAACAAAGAAATAGAAATAGGAGTTACTGTTTTCATTATTATACCAAATATCTATGCTTGAATCATTTTTGCTTCCTGTCTTTATAACTTTATGTTCTGAAGTTCAGAAGTCTTAGTTCCCAAAAGAGAAATACTTTCATTAATGACACAATTGTCCCACTGAATTATAAGTTGAAACCACCACTTGGATTGTTTGGATTTCTCTTGCTATTGAGCCATCAGGCAGAAAAGAAATGTGAATATTGATTCTGCTTACCAATATGGTGGAAAATCCACTTGGGACCTCCCTCCCTTGATAATTCCAAACCCAGTAGTAAAATCTACAACAATTAACTGATAGAGCTAGAACCATGAAGTATTCAGATCCTTTGAGAAAGAAGGCTTGGATCACCATCAGATATAGAACCGTGATCAAATCAACTGAGATTCCGGCTGAGGGCAAGAAGAATATAAAAGGGCAAATCAAAGAAGTGCCCTCATGATTAGAGTCAAAAATGAGGGTTATATCAGCTCTGCATATTTTTGTCCTTTATATATTAACAAATTATTCATGTTTTACCCTTTCTTCACTCTATATATGAAGACTGTTGCTGATACTTAAATTTACATTTTCATTCACAGGCCTCCATACATTGAGAAATCACATGTAGAGCAATGAAGGAGGTATTACATCACCTAGAGACATTCAACTTTGAGAGTGAATGGTGAGTGATGATGAGACCTCATGTGCCCTTTTTGTGAGGAGATGTGATGGTTTTAATTTGTGTTTGGTTTGTATTTTCTTAGGTGGAAGCATGAAGTTGTTATTATATGAGAATAAATTTTGTATGGTTGGAGAGAATGCATACTACATAGCAAAAGGGGTGGATTGTGACAGTCACAATTTTATTCACAGATTCTTTCCTTATACTTACTCTGCTGTCCAGGAAATGGCATTTTGCAAACATTTCCAGGCTACTTTTGTCCACCACCTTCTAGCCAGGTAGGGCAAATGGGAAGCTGTGATATGAGTTTCGGGCTAAAAAAAGGGAGAAATCAAGCCCCCCACTCCAACCTTCCCACTGCTTCAAGCAGAATGTATGGTAGCACTTCATCTCCCCATGGTTCTAATTCTAATCAAGAGTATAAACAGACCCTTCCATTGTGATTTCCTTTCCTGCCTGGTGGCCCTGATTTTTTAGCTCTTTTCCCTTTGCTCTCCATAACTAGCAAAGGACGTGCCTTGGTGATATACTTAATATTGGGGTTGAGATACCATTCATATTTGGCTTTTCAGCTTTTCTAATAACTTTGTAATACATTTTATGTTCCTAAAGTTCAGTGACCAGACATTGACTTGATCCTGATCACGAGGCTATTTCAGTAGTTCAGGTGAGAAATGATGGTGGTTTAATCCAGGGTACTAGGGTGCTAGCAGTATTGATCAACAGACTTGGACAGAGTTGAGGACTTATTGATAAATAACTTGTAGATGTTGAGAAAAGGGAGGAATCAAGGAAGATGCTTGCTTTTCTATTTTGGGAAACTGAATCATAATGTTGCCATTTATTGAGATGGGTTCATGGTGAGATCCCCATAGGACAGCAAAGTGCATTTCTTTAATTAACAGAAGGTTAATGGAATCTAGAGATTTGTGGAAAGACCTAGCCTCCTGATCTTCATCTTGTAGTTCTAAACTCTCTTTTTCACTTATAATTAACTCCTGAGTGGTTAGATCCCAAATCTTTTTGTGGCTTTTATCTCACAGGGGGAGAAATGGAATTTCTAGGAATAATTCCATTTAAACCACTGTGCTCCTATAGAGTAAAATAATTTGACTGACTGCTTCAGTTTACTAAAAAGTATTTTATCTGATTCTGGGATAACAAATATACATGAAGATCTAAACAGGGAAACCTTGAGGCAATACTCAGGTGCTCCTTTGGATATTCTGAGAGCAGTGAGAGACCTAATTACTCAACAGACAATTGCATTTAGCAGGCTCTTAAGAAACTACCCTCAGTCAACACTCTCTTTCAGGACAGAATCAATTTTCTGCCTTAGCCTCAGCTGAATTTCTTTAATCTAGATAGGAGGGAAATAGGAGGAAAAACAGGAGGTCTGCATGACCTAAGAAAGAGATTCTGTAATCTAAAGTAAAAAATTATAAGCACTTTGGTGCTTGATTGAAGGATATAAAAGAAGCACTAGTTAAGATTTAGCTTTATGAATTTAGTCATACGCTAATGTTTCTATTCCAAATAGTTATAAGTCATTCACATATAAAACATAATCAGAAATCAGAGGCTATTAACAAATAAAAATGTGGAATAAAACATAAAATATCCCGTATTTCAGAAAAGGAAATAAGATGTCAAAATATCTGTCCTAAGTTTCATTCATTTATGTGGGTTACTTTGTTTTCTTTCAACATTCATGCAGTTTATATAATCTTTTTGTGACAGTATCTTCCAAAAAGTTTTGTGGTGGGATTAGGTGGGAATCCCATCTTACAGCCAAGCTTTTGTTTATAATTATGCAATATACTCTGAATTTCCAGTAAATGTGTTGGGACTGGTTTGAGTGTGTGTGTGTGTTCTGAATGCATTATTCCCACTGATAGCCAGCCAAGTAGGGGGCAACAGTGATGAGAAGTACAGAGAAATGGGGGTGGGGAATTTCCCTTTTTAAGCCTTCTTACGAAATCGAAGATTCCCATGTCCTGAAAGGTCAAAGAAAGAATATAATACACTTAGGAAAAAGAAACAGGCTCATCATTAATCTAGTTATTCTTGGCCCAGTCAGCAGAAGAAATAGAAATGCTGTCATCACTTACATGGGAGATAAGGATAAAAAGTGGGAATGTATTGGTTTACTGCGAAGATCATTCTTTTGGTTTGAGAACATTGCTGGAAATAACCTGAGCTGAGAAAAGCTCCCTATGAGGAATACATGTTATGAGAAACTGTTAAAGGCAAAGTTTGGTCACTGACGTTCTCGATATAGTTTAATCAAGCTGCAAGCACTACACCAAAAGAGACAGCTGCTTAAAGAAGGAAGCCTTCAACAAGCCAAGACATTTTACCTTTTCACTATTACATGAGTCAGGGAGAAGACACGAGTGTGCAATAAATCTCTGGTTCATGGGCTCAGAGGCTGCACTATAATAATGATAGACTATAAATCACACACAAAAATGTTACCTTTATTTTAGGAGAGTCAATAGCTAGAAAAAGTGCTCCCCAATAGCACAGATGTCTAGTAGATATAAAAACAAATGCTTGGCAGTTGTTTAAAAATGGGAAGTACAAGGATCTGACCTGAAATATATCAGAAAAGAGCAGTTTCATCATTTTGTCAAGGTTCCAGCTTTACATTTCATTATTTTTCTTAAAAATTCCATGTCTTTTTTTGTTAAATGTAGGACTGCAACTTTAAAAAGGTGAAAAACTTTTCTGTCACGTGTTTCTCAAAAAACTCTGTAAATATTTGGGAACTGTATATACACACATGAGCTTTTATGTAAATTTGACGTTCTTTGAACATCCAAGGATAACTGACTGCTGAGAATTGAAGCAAGATGAGGTAAACAAATGGGAGGCTCCTACAAAGGACCCAAGGGGGCTGGAACTAGGATTTCAAAACGCCAACTATTAGCTAATTATGAGGATGACACGGTTCTGGCCAGACTCACAATCCAAATCCTAGCGTCCGCCTCAAAAGAGCTGTTTTAAGAAGAGAATACTCATTTCTTGCAAATATGACCAAAAGCTCTGAAATCCAGATATGTGCATTGGAAATGGAGGTCCCTCCAATGACTGTGACAATGTTAAGGGTCAAAGAAGCTTCTGGTACCATTCTTGGAGAGGTAGGGAATGCAGGATTAACAGGCTATAGTTTAATTTGCTGCTGCTGCTAAGTCGCTTCAGTCGTGTCCGACTCTGTGCGACCCCATAGACGGCAGCCTACCAGGCTCCACCGTCCCCGGGATTCCCCAGGCAAGAACACTGGAGTGGGTTGCCATTGCCTTCTCCATAGTTTAATTTACCACATTTTAATTCTTTTTTTATTTAATACAAGTCAGGAGAAACTGGAAGCTTATGGAAATATGAATTATGCTTTTTAAAAAGTCTTTTTTTTTCTTTTTTTCTTGTACCGCACCTTTTTAGGTCGGGTTGGGAGTGGGGGTTATGGTCAGGAAATTGGGCCAGTTGACATAATTATACAATTGAAACTCTAGAGAAATCTGAATCTTAACTTCCCAGAGGTTGAAAGTAAAGCTCAGTTTCCTGTGATTCTCCATTTCCTGGGTTTAACAGGGACATGGATCTCAAGAATTAAAATACGGTGAGAAAGTCTGTCCTACTAAGATTTTCTCACCCCAGCAGGAAAGTACCATACCAGAAATTTCACAAGAAAATCAGCTCTCATGAGACTCACAGCCAGACTTTTAACCATTTTGATAAGTTCAGAAGAGCTTCAATCAAAAAAGCTTTCAAATCCTTGTCCCAAATGACCCCACAGATCCCTTTGAGAGCCACCCAACCCACTTCATAGTTCCCATAAACACTTGGACCTTTCCCTGTGAAAGCTGACAAGTTTTCCCGAAAGTCCTTACATACCACCACGCTCAGCCTCATCTTGCCAAATGTGCTATCTCAGTGGAAACTGCTGGAACTTTCCAGACAGATTTTATTCTAAAGGCAAAAAGTACCTCAGTCACCAATGTACCCACAGTTTTCTGAGACTGACAATATCTCGTAATTTTATATGCTAAGTATAAAGTCCCCTACCTTTTTCCTCCCTATATGATCAAGTATTGCTCTCATAATACTTTATGAAAAATGTCTCATAACTGCAGTAATTACTGATGTCAACACCGCTGTTAATATTCTCGAACTGCAAACATTTCACATCAAATCTCCATGTGGAAAAGGGGCATTTCACCTCTACTTTGTAAATTAGGTATATGATTTATCTGTGGGAAACATTTCAAAAATATAGATTCAGAAAGACATCTACCACATGATGGCTTTTCCATATGGCATCTCATAATTATTTTGCTGTGTGTGAACATGATGAAAACAGTTTCATAATTCTCCAAGGGTCAGAGTAAATTATTTCAATTAGACATATTTCAGAGCAAACATTACCTTAGGGTTTATTAATAATATTACCTGAGAAGGAACAGCTGCCTTTTATGCATAAAAAGCTGTCAGCTTCTTACCACTCCTTACTATAGAAACCCTTGTGTGACTTAAAAAAAAAAAAATGGCAGATTTTCTCATGCTTTACCTAAACACAGAACTTGGCAGCAGGGACCTGGTTGTAATCCCCAGCATGGGAGCTAGTGGGTGGATTTTTTTTCTCTATAAACTCTTGTATAAACCACACCAGTCTCCTGGTATTTATTCTGGGTAATGCTGGAAATTGTACACAGATCCAACAAGCCATGTAAAGGAGTTTTGTAACTTCCTGAAGCCCTTTCATGCAAAAGCTTTACTCTGAATGCAATTGCAGAAAGATGGGACATTACAGCAGCCAAAAAGGAAAGGTTTATTATTCTGCCTCTTCTTCCTTCTCATTGGAGTCTCACAAATATGAAATAGGTCAATTGGGGCAACATAATAACAGCAATTAATATGACATTAATTGACCTATATTGAAAACTCAATGTTCTTTGAAATCTTCAGAGATAAATCACATAGGTAGCTATAGTAATATTAATTAAGAATTGGAATTTTTCTGTATAGGTTGGTTGCCACTTTATAAGAGTTAGTTGAAGCTACATATTACTGCAGGACATCAGTAAAGTTTAGCTTTATTATAATGATTATTAGTCTCTGAACATGCATTTTAAAAGATTTCAAGACAAAAGGCAAGTGTTTGGAAAAGAAATTAGAAAATTGTCCCCGTGTCCAAGAACTGTATCACCTTATCACAAATTTTCTTTCCCTCCCACCCCAAAATAATGATGATTATAACAGTGATGAAATGATAAGAAGTTGATATTGGTAAGTGCTCCTCACCAACATGTTCTACTTTTGACAAACCCTTCCCAAGCCAAATGCGTGTTTGTCTCAGTAGAACTAACAAAGAATTTATTTTGTAGGCATCTGTTACTGGTTGGGCTTCCCAGGTGGCTCAGATGGTAAAGAATCAACCTGCAATGCAGGACCCGGGTTCGATTCCTGGATTGGGACAATCCCCTGGAGAAGGGCACGGCAACCCACTACAGTATTATTGCCTGGAGAATTCCATGGACAGAGGAGCCTGGTGGGCTACAGTCCACGAGGTTACAAAGAGTCAGACTTGTCTGACCGACTAATATTAGTGTTATTGGTTGGATGAAAGTTGTATGGTAGCTGGTAGAATTAATCAACATGTACTCTTTAAAATGTTACTCTTTTGGCACTGCAGCCCAGTGTGTCTTAAAATTCTCAAGGGATTCTAGCTGGGACCATAGCTATGACCTTACAATCTTCTTCTTGAAACAAACTGAATTTAAGCACTGAATGGAATTTAAAGGGAAACCTAAATAAAAATATATCTTGAATACCTGCAATCAATGTTCCTTTTCACAAACATACATGAAGTCACAGTTAAAATGGTCCTCCACCCAAGCCAAAAAGGAAAAGCTGACGGCAAAGAGGATTATTAGAAGGTTGACTGTCGCTTGTCTATTTTGCCACTAAACACATAGCTGTGGGTGAAGCGCTGTACTTTAATAAAAATGAAAACTGTAATCAGAAAGGTCATCTTTAAAAAAACAGGGACATCACAGAATTTTAAAGAGCCCTTGTGTTGTCTTTCATGTTCCTGATAGAACAGAATATATCTTTTGCTTTGTTGTAGCCATTCCAAGAAAAAAAATTGCTCTGCCACTAACATGCTTCTCTTTCTCTGCAGTTGTATGCTTTCCAGTTCTCATCTCTCCTCATTTGGCATTCTGGCATGTCACACTCTTATTTTGTACTTATTTTAATCCCAACTAAATGATGAAGGACTAAGAACTAAAAGATAGCTATAATTGGGTATGATGAGACTGCTGCTGCTGCTAAGTCACTTCAGCCATGTCCGACTCTGTGCGACCCCATAGACGGCAGCCCACTAGGATCCACGGTCCCCTGGGATTCGCCAGGCAAGAACAATGGAGTGGGTTGCAATTTCCTTCTCCAGTGCATGAAAGTGAAAAGTGAAAGTGAAGTTGCTCAGTCGTGTCCGACTCTTAGCAACCCCATGGACTGCAGCCTACCAGGCTCCACTATCCATGGATTTTCCATGCAAGAGTACTGGAGTGGGGTGCCATTGCCTTCTTCATGATGAGACAAAAAAACTCCATTATGTCACGCATGAGACACTGGCAATAGGTCAATGCTACTTATGACACCATTTTATTCCTCGAAATAGTGGCCTCAGTAAATGTTACCATCATCCATGTAGTTGCTCCGAACCCTGAGAGTCACTGTTGACTACTCGCCTTCTCTCACATCCAATATCCACATCATTAGCAAATCCAACAACTTTTCATCATCTCAAGGGCTATCACCATAAGCCAAGCCATTATGACCATTTATCTATATTATTGCAATAGTCTCCTCACTACTCCTCAAACTATTTGATTCTACTGTTTCTCCCTACTGTTTCACCTCCAGACAGTAGCCAGCGATCCTTTTAAAAGATAAAGCAGATTATATGATGCCTTCTGATGTGCCTAGAATAATGCTTAAAATTACTATTATACTTCCTAAATCCACACAAGATCTAGCCTCTGGCAACCTCTCTGACTTAATTCCCTACATCTCTCAGCTTATTCACTGCATTCCTACAGCACTTCCTTTGATGATTTTTTTTTTTTTTTTTTTTTACACACCAAAGCCTTTCCCATCTAAAGTCTATTACACTCTGCTTGGAATACTTGTATCCCAGATATTTGCTTGGCCCACTTTCTCACTTCTTTCACCTGTCTGTGAGAAATTAACTTCCCAGAGTACAATCTTTACAGTTCTAGAGCAGCCTCTAATGGCATTATCGTCTACCCTACTTAATCTTTATTTTTATAATTTATTTGACATTATAATATAAATGTATAGATTATAGTTATTTATTTACCTAATTACTTTCTTAATTATTGTTATCTCCTCCACCAGAAATCTAAGCTCCCAGTGGTCAGAGACTTTATGTGTTTGCTTATCACTATATCTCCAGCACCTAAAACATTGTCTAGCACCTAGCAGACACTAAATACACATTAATGGTCTAAATGAGCATTTTTTTTTCAATTTGAAGTTTTATAATATATGAAAATAAGAGGTATTATATGCCATATAATTTCATTACCCATTTTACATATTAAAATAAGTAAATGTATATTAATAAATGGTTAACAAAACTTGGTAATTAGCATGAAGATAGTTACACCTTGATTGCCATACCTTTCATGGCTCATATCTACCCTCAATATTACATATGCATTGACTGTTTCGGGGGTTTTATCTACTTATGGCTCAGTCAGAGCATGTTATCTACTTTTCATGTTTAGCACCAAGATCGTAGTTTCAGGTTCAACTTATCTACCAATAGAAAGGGTGATCTCCCTAATTTTTAAGGTCCCCTCTAATTACATAATTTTACTGAACATTTAAGAGATATAACCAAAATATTTTATAAAAAGATAAAAACTTAAGGGTAATTCTCAATTATCTAATATCCCATAGGTTTATTTCATTAGCTTCCCTACACACAATTTTAATATACAATTAAAGTCACTTGACAGCCTAGATATTTACTTGCCAATGGAGCTACAACTTTCCAAGTTTGGCATTCTTATTGAATGTCCCTGGCAACACTTATAATGAGCTGGCCAACTCACAATGAGAAGAATGAGAGGCCAATCAGAATATTATAAAAGTCATAGCACTGATATCTAATATGTAACTCACTGTCCATCCCAAGTAAGTTCTTTTTGTTTGTGTTTTCATTTCCTAATCTATAAAATAAGGTGAATGCACAGATCACTTATTTAAAAGCCTCTTAACAAATATGGTCATATTCATAGGTTAGATTTTCTGGAAGCAGTTACTGAGAGGGTATTTGGCAAGCAGAATATGTTGGGAGAGAAGCAAACTTGGGCAGGAGAAACCGCATGGCCATGGAAGTTCAATAACGCTTTGGTCACAAGCTCAGGAGAGCTCTGGGGCATATACTTCAGGTTGGCCTGTCTTGGGCAGAAATGGATGGATGCTGATATCTGCCTCCGTCAGTCTTTACATAGGGATGGAGTTGGGGTGGGGAGGAGGAGCATGTCCTGGAGAAAACCCAAAGAAACTTTGGCAAACCATGAAAGAGCTGATAGATAGAGACTGTCAGCTGGCATTTGGGGCAATAAGTCCCTTCTTGTAGAAGGATCTGACACACTTCCATTTTTTCCAGTTATACAACCATCTAGCAAATCCTCTTATACCTTTTACATTAACAGCAAAGAATAAGATATATCCTATATGGGCACTTTACCAAAGACAATCAAGAGGTATATGTATTAATGTACATTCAAGTTTCAATCTGTAATAGACAATAGTAATAACCATTATGATTTAGATTGAACTATACCATATCTCGGGCTTCCCTGGAGGCTCAGACAGTAAAGAATCTGCCTACAGTGCAGGAGACTAGGGCTCGATCCCTGAGTTGGAAAGATCACCCGGAGAAGGAAATGGCAACCCACTCCAGTATTCTTGCCTGGAGAAATCCATGGACAGAGGAGCCTGCCGGACTACAGTCCATGGGGTCACAAAGAGTTGGACATGACTGATCAACTGAGCACACACATACACATATCTGCAAGTGCCCATGGGCTTGAGGGGATAAGAAGGAGAGTTTGAAGTGTGCCAAAAGTTGTCTGTAGGTTAATATTTATAACAGACAAGAAGAGTTATCAATTTTATGAATTATGCTTTGGCTGGACTTCTTCTAGACTTATCAAGAACATTGCATTTACTTATAGGTCTATGTCATTGTCTGTGTTGGAATTTTACAAATCTTACATCTCACATCATTGAAAGAAGTTCATCAACACATTCATAGATGTGACTATTAAAAAGGCACAGGTTTAACTAAATATAATTCTTGAATTTTCTAAGTGTTCTTTGCTGTAAATATCATTTGTCCTGGGTTAATCATAAAATGTACCAAGATTTTTTTCCTCCCTCTCTCCCCTCTCCACTTATTTTAAAATCTTGCTGGCTTTTTTCCCCTTGTTTTTTAAAATACTCAATCAACTGGCTTAGCCTACCTTTTTTTTTTTTTTTCTGCTGTGTCACCTTTTAATACAGGTTTTCATCACCTCTGCAAAAGGGATTTTTTTTCTCCCTAGTGAAAAAGATGTATTGGTAAGAGGTCCCACAGCCTATAAACTGTTTCCTTTTAATTCGGGCCCTAGCCGTTTGGCCTGGCTCACTTTCAGGTAGTATTATAACTTGTCTGAACCCCTTCTAAAGGGCCTCCTGCTTGTGTATTTATGCCTGAGCTCTTGGGTGAGCTTTGAAATAGCTTCTCTAAAGACTGATGGGATCTGTGTGTTCACCTCCAGTCCACGTTGTAATAAAGTATGCCCCTTGCTTTAAACTCCAGAGGTTCTGACCTCACCAGGTGAGGCTTTCCCTGGAAATGGCCCCCTGAGGCTATTCCCAACTGCACAGTTTATATGTCGGATACCAATAACAGTGTTCTCTCTTAAGGGTTTTTTTTCCCTGCCTTAACATTGTTAGCCACTTTCATGTTCAACCTTCAAGTTCTGCATAGGAAGTATTAGGAGGAGATTTCTAAAACTCCTAATGCTAAACCTGTTAAAGCTTTCTCTTAGCATTCAAAATGGTCAGGGTCTTTGTACAAACTGCAAATTTTGCAATAGTGTGTTCACTTTAAGTAGGGTGGTATCATATGAGAAAGAACAAAGAAATCTTTTGTCATTAATGTCACTGCCAAGAACAGGAACTGATGTTATTCAAGCTTTGATCTTTGTTTTCTTCCCCTTCCCCCACTGCTTAATTCAATTATGTATCCCTCCTTTACATAATACAAGTACCACTCCTCCTCAGCTCCTCAATTACAGACTATTCAGCAATCCTAGCTGTCCTGAGATTGAGCCAGTGTATTTTGGCATTTTTTTATTCTAACCTCTAACAGGTACTGCATGTTCCAGACAATTTTCTTTTTAAGGCCCCCAAATATGAGACTACATAGATAATAGCTCATTCAGTAATCAGTAGATTATGAAGTGGTTAAAATGTAGGTGAAAATTAATAGATAGTTTGTGACAAGAGGCTACTTAGATTCCTTTGATGAGAAGATGCATCAGCTTACATCTAACCTAATGTCTGCTACTCCCTTGCACCCAAATAACTAGGCAGTTGCAACTTTTGTGAAAACATTTCAAACCATATTTATATTGTATGACTGGTCAAATGCAGCTTTTAAATAACTGTGGTCAAGGACTGACAATGTCAAAAGGAAAATTAAAACTTCTTTCATCTTTATACCTCACCTTTTTACTATCACTTGGATTAGCATCAATCATTATGTTCTTTTTTTGGTGGGGGGCGCACAGGGGAAGTAGGGAAAGGTAGAGATTGATAATTGTTTAAAAGAGATAGCTGGCACATCTTGACAGATTTGTAAACATGTATCTGTGCTCAGCGTAGAACAGAGCAAACTAAACTCAAGAAGATTTATGTCCTCTAGAAGCTTATGATCTCTGTATGGAAAAAATAGACATGAACAAATGAAAAAGCATTAAGAATCATTTCTATAAGTAGTTAGATGTAAAACAAAACACAACAAAACTGATAGTTGTGAAAACAAGGGTTAATGGGAACAGACACCTGAGGAATTAATTGCTATTTCTCTTTAAGGTTTTGTAGCAAAGGGATTTTAATTGTGATGATAAGGTATGAGTTTATTGAACCAAAGCTGGGAAGGTCTCCCAGACATGAAGTCTTGTCTAAGAAGAAGAGCAGAGGAATGAGCTGCTAGAGAAAACTTCTTCCTTTTAACACAGGGAGCCAACTCCATCTTATCACCCCTGATAGTGACATTGGGTTTTTATTTCTTGGTTCAAAACATTTCCATAAATTGCAATTACTTCCCACAGTGTCGAATACATTTTCCTTGACAAAGGTGATTACTAGGTATTAAAGTCTAATCCCATAAGAAATTTGTGAATTGTTAAGCCTATTTCTTAACTAGTCAAGAGCAAATCCTTCCTTCTCATATGTTTTCATGCTAATGTTGCACGTTATCACCTGCATGTCAGGAGAAAAATTTTCAGGCAAAGATGGTCCTTCTTGAAAAGGATAAGGACAGTTACTTTGCTCTAAAGAGATCATTATAGACTTTGATCTTTTCAGTTCGTATCAAAGGACTTTTACACAGAAAAGTTGTCCATAAGTTAAATTGCATGGATGAAAATATTAGTGTAAAACCAAAATGTATTTGAAAAAGTAATCAGATTACAAAAGGCCATTTATACAGAAAAAGTGCACTATACAATAATAATAAAATTGTAAAAATATCACAACTCTTTATATGCTAAATGAATAGCACTAAAGAACACTATGTAAAAAATAGAAACATAACTTCTGTGAATGACTTTAATATTGTTCTCTGTCTTTGATGCCTCCCATAGATCATGAAAAATAATACAAATCATTTGAAAAAAGTAATTAATATGATTAAATTAATAATATATTTAAATATAAAATCTACAACATGTGATATATATACTATTCATGAAACATGTAGAAAAATGTTATCTATAATTTCACAAATAATTCAAAATATTTTACAAAGCAGAATTATGCAGGGCACATTCTCTGACTGCTATAAAAGAAGAAATAATAAGAAAACACTAGAGAAACAAAACAAACAAAAATTCTAACTATGAGAAATTTACAGTAGTTTTGCTAAATAACTTTGTTTGGGCCAAGAAGAAATAAAAATTAATGGCTTAGAAAATACTGAAAGTATTACACTACAGTTTAACGCTTATGAGATGCAGACAAGGTGATACTCAGAAACAAAATCACAGCCTTGGAATATTTTTATAATTACATGAGAAAAAAAAAATAACCAAGCATTCAATTCAAGAAATTGGCAAAACATTCCTAAGAGAAATAGAAGAAAAATAATAGTAAAGATAAAAGCAGAAATTATTAAAGAGAAAGATATTAGAAATATTAAATAAATATAAGAGATATAAAAAAACAGAAAAACTTCTGCACATAAAACCAAGGGGGGAATGATCATGATGATAATTATAATAATAAACAGCTATGACATACTGTATGCTTCTCTGTAGCAGATGCTATCCTTAAAGCTTTGTATGTTAATTCAGTTAATCCTTAAAGCAAAATTGAATGTTGTTAAGGTGATCAGATGCAACAGAAAAATGATAAAGTTTTGAGCTTCTTGAATATTAGAAATAGTCAATTTATTGGAACAGAGTCCTATTTGCATCTCAGTATGTCTAAGAACAGAAAAGAGTGACTCAGTTCAGTTCAGTTCAGTCGCTCAGTCATATCCGACTCTTTGAGACCCCATGAATCGCAGCACGCCAGGCCTCCCTGTCCATCACCAACTCTCAGAGTTTACCCAAACCCATGTCCATCGAGTTAGTGATGCCATCCAACCATCTTATCCTCTGTCGTCCCCTTCTCCTCCTGCCCCCAATCCTTCCCAGCATTATGGTCTTTTCCAATGAGTCAACTCTTCGCATGAGGTGACCAAAGTATTGGAGTTTCAGCTTCAACATCAGTCCTTCAAATGAACACCCAGGACTGATCTCCTTTAGGATGGACTGGTTGGATCTCCTTGCATCCAAGAGATTCTCAAGAGTCTTCTCCAACACCACAGTTCAAAAGCATCAATTCTTTGGCACTCAGTTTTCTTCATCGTCCAACTCTCACATCCATACATGACCACTGGAAAAACCATAGCCTTGACTAGATGGACCTTTGTTGGCAAAGTAATGTCTCTGCTTTTAAATATGGTATCTAGGTTGGTATTAACCTTCCTTCCAAGGAGTAAGAGTCTTTTAATTTCATGGCTGCAATCACCATCAGCAGTGATTTTTGAGCCCCCAAAAATAAAGTCTGACACTGTTTCCACTGTTTCCCCATCTATTTCTCATGAAGTGATGGGACCAGATGCCATGATCTTAGTTTTCTGAACTTTGAGCTTTAAGCCAACTTTTTGACTCTCCTCTTTCACTTTCATCAAGAGGCTCTTAGTTCTTCTTCACTTTCTGCCATAAGGGTGGTGTCATCTGCATATCTGAAAATGAAGTCACTCAGTCGTGTCCAACTCTTTGCGACCCCATGGACTGTAGCCTACTAGGCTCCTCCATCCATGGGATTTTCCAAGCAAGAGTACTGGAGTGGGTTGCCATTTCCTTCTCCAGAGGATCTTCCCGACCCAGGGATCGAACCCAGGTCTCCCGTGTTGCAGGTAGCCACTTTACCAGCTGAGCCACCAGGGAAGCATATCTGAGGTTATTGATATTTCTCCCAGCAATCTTGATTCCAGCTTATGTTTCTTCCAGCCCAGTGTTTCTCATGATGTACTCTGCATATAAGTTAAATAAGCAGGGTGACAATATACAGCCTTGACATACTCCTTTTCCTATTTGGAACCAGTTTGTTGTTCCATGTCCAGTTCTAACTGTTGCTTCCTGACCTGCATACAGGTTTCTCAGGAGACAGATCAGATGGTCTGATATTCCCATCTCTTTCAGAATTTTCCACAATTTATTGTGATCCACACCGTCAAAGGCTTTGGTGTAGTCAATAAAGCAGAAATAGATGTTTTTCTGGAACTCTCTTGCTTTTTCGATGATCCAGTGGATGTTGGCAATTTGATCTCTGGTTCCTCTGCCTTTTCTAAAACCAGCTTGAACATCTGGAAGTTCACGGTTCACGTATTGCTGAAGCCTGGCTTGGAGAATTTTGAGCATTACTTTACTAGCGTGTGAGATGAGTGCAATTGTGCGGTAGTTTGAGCATTCTTTGGCATTGCCTTTCTTTGGGGCTGGAATGAAAACTGACCTTTTCCAGTCCTGTGGCCACTGCTGAGGAAAAGTGACTAGATTCCTGGAATGTAGAGCCTCTTCAACATATTGCTACCAATATGAAATTTTGGTAATATTTCTATCATTCATAAGCAAAAGTATTATTGTATTTCAACTAGGCATTAAGGCCTGTCCAGATGCAGAGAAAATTGTGCTGGAAAAGACCAACAAGTTTCCATTCTTATAAATTGTATCATTTATTGGGGTGCGTGGAGCAAGGCTTGATTTAAAAAAAAAGAAAAATACATAAGGAAACATCTGAGAGTAAAAAGTGATATAAGGAATAAAACGGACCAACAGGCTGAAGACTCATGGGCTAACTTTCCTCAGCAGGTGATATTTAAGTTGAGAACTGAATAATGTAGGCAAAATACATAAAGATCAGATTAAAAGAACTTCAGGAACAATCTCATATTTTAACTTAAAACTTAATTTAAACTTTACATTGGATTTTATAATATGTGCATGCTTATTTTAATGTAAATGTAATGTGGGATTCTCCCCTCTCCAATATTAATGTCATATTTATTAAAATGTCCATTTGAACATAGCCTTCTGAATTTAGCTGCTTTGACTTCATTTTGACACTTATGAAATGTTAAATATTGTCTTCCTCCTTAAACTATCTCCTAATCCTATTTTTTTCCCTTCATCTTATCTCTGGCTCTCACTGCCATCTGAACTCATCAGTGAAATGAAGGATGGGGTGAATCTTTTGAGATATTACTTGTTAATAAAAATTGTGACATCAGAAATGGCCTCAATCAACTATGTCCACACAAATTAAGGTAAAATCAAATTGACTGTTTCAAAATACTCTATTTTATCCCTTACCAGATTGTCATTCATCTCTAATGGTGACCATTTGAAAAAATATTTAAGACTATAACAAATAATTCAATTCTAATTCTAGTAGAAACATGGCAAAAGATTAGATCTGAGATCGCTCCTCTCTTGAAAACTATACTAGAAAGAAAACAACAACTGCAACATTCATGAATCCCATTCCACGGAAATTAGCAAGTAAGTTTCAGATTGTGTATATGGTAATTAGGCAGCTGAGATTGACAAAGCCTTTCAGTAATCCTTACAGAAAGAGGCAATAGGAGTGAGAGTGAAAAATGAAAAACAAGAGAGTGGGAAAGTTAGTGGTGGCAGATCTCAGAAAGTGTCAGATAAAAGCATCTTCTATATATCGACTATATCTATTAATGATAGTGGCCATGAACACACTGAAGAAGCACAGAAATGACTCCAGAAGCATTGAGGGAATGGGTTAGGTTCTGAGAGGCAGAGAACACATGGACCACAAGAAGGGTACTTATTAAGAAAGCTTTTATCCATAGACAATGATATTTGTAAAACTAGAGGATGTCATCCCTCTACAATCTCACAGAGAGCTTAAGATAAAAAAAGGAGTAATGTCAAAGAGATTTGTACACATACCTTTTGTCTAATGGAGTAGACTATTAATTGATAAATAAGAAATCAAAAAGTTTAATTATATTAAGATGAATCAAAATGGACAGAAACTGCACAAAATAAAAAGATATTTGAGCTTCAAAACTCAAAATTTCTACAGATATAAAGCATGCTGGGAAAATTATGTAGATTCAAATATTGGCAGTTTCTAAAGGAAAAGGAAAAATGATTCAGGGGAAAAACCAGGACCTCAGAGAGTATAGCCAAGGCTCTCAAAGAATCATCATTAGGAGTTGAATTAGACCATGAACACTGCTGAATGTCAAAATTTCTGTGAGCCATTGACTTTTACGTGCCTCCCGTTCTTCATTTTCACTCAGAGTATCTACTGATTCTATCTTGAGCCTGT
Source organism: Giraffa tippelskirchi (assembly GCF_054371585.1). NCBI lineage: Eukaryota > Metazoa > Chordata > Mammalia > Artiodactyla > Giraffidae > Giraffa > Giraffa tippelskirchi. Next base: position 112,592,267 of record NC_137277.1, read on the forward strand.
CAATGTCTGTGGGGGTGTGGGTGAGGGAGGGAGTAGAGAGCATATAGAACTATTTATTTATTTGTAAAAATTGTTATCACTTTTTTCATTGTTTAAATTATGAAAATATGATAACACATTTACAGGAAACTTGGAAAATACACAACAAATTTACATATAATTCTACTATATATTACAATTGTTTTTTTAAGTAGATAAATTGAGATTTTAATTGGAGTTTCAATATCAAACTCTCAAAAATTAACAGAATGAATATACAGAGAAGTAGAAGGACATAATAGACCTGAAAAGCACCATGAAGCAATTCAACAAAATTAAGATTCATACAATTTTCACACAACAGTAGGATACAAATTCTCACATAGACCTAATTTAGATGATGAAATGCTGGAGTGCACATTGATGCAGTAAGAGGGTAAGATTTTTGCAGATCTTGGGAGGAGATTAAACTCTTTCAGATATGGTAGAAAGTAAATAATTTGTAACCAGAGGATGAATGGTGTAGATTAAAGATAACTACAAATAATCATCTACTTTTCTCATTGAGAGTTTGACTCTAATTCCCTTCCCCTTAAATCAGAGCTGAATCTAGCGACTTGTTTTCTCAATAGAAGACAGTTGAAGAATCATTCAACTACTTCTGAAGTTGACACTAGGTTATAAGAAGCCTTCCAACTTCTACCCAGGCTTCATGTAATACTATCTGTGCCATGAGCTACCATGTAAGTTTGACTGCCATGATAGAGACAACACTCGGAAAGGCCCTACAAGCATGTGGGAAGGGAGAGGGTCCCGAATGAGTCCAGACTTCTGGCCGTCTCTTCCAAATCATCAATGTGTAGTTTACACCATTTTAAAACCTTCAGACCAGCCAAGCTATCAGCTGAATATCAACAAGTGATTTCACTTGATGAAATAGGAAGTAGAAGAATTGCCAGCTGAGCCCTGTCTGAATTTTTATCCACAAAATTATAAGATACAATAAAATGTTGTTTTAGGATGGTTTGTTAGGCAACAATAAATAGGAGAAATTAAATAGTAGGAAAATGTTACGCTGTCTGGGAAAATAGGGGAATAAGGGTCTTGTAATGAGGTCTCACTATAAAACTAGCCACTGGAAAACAAATACAAACCTTATGAAAGATCAAAGCCTCAGTGAGGAAAAAGCAAAGAAAACACAACATTGTGAAATACTTAGAATGCACACAGACACGCACACTATAGGGTTTTGCAAAGGGCATATGTTTTTAGGGAGCAATTTGTCAATATACATCACAAATCTTAAAACTTACTATATATTTTAAACTATTTACACAGAAAAAAAAATCTTGCAAAATAAATCATGAGAAATGTTTGTAAAATTATATGTAAAGGTGGTTCATTTATAATAGTAGAACTTTGGAGTCATCATTACTACTCTAAGTGTGATATGACTTAATAATTTCTGGTTTAGCATGCAACAAATTAATATGAAACCACTGAAAAACATGTTCTTAAGAATATTTAATAGCATAAAATCCCCTCTAGATGAAATGCTAAGTGCAAAAGAGCAGAAAACAAAACTGTAGTATATGATGATATTTTATAGGAAAACAAAACATTTAATATATAGTTTTGTGAAAAATTGGAAGACAAAAACAAATTCCATACTGTTCACCTGTGAGGTTGTAGGAAGAAAATTTTATTATTATCTTGGGGATACCCTCTTGTATTTCCATTCATTATGCTAAAATTATAAAAAAAAATTTAAATTATTAAATAAGTACATTCTCAAAATAAGGATCTGCCATTTTCCACAGGGGAAGCTATCTATGCTCTTTTCTACAATTATGAGGTGAAGTCAAGGAGAGGTGATGGTTGAACCAGCACAACTAAAATTCACAATTTATACCTTGTGGAGACATGTTTGGATCAAAATTCTTAAGCATACTTTATTCTCTGGGTTTTCTGGAATATTTATTGTTCCTGAGGTGCCCATGGATCTCTGGTTAAAGAGGGAATTCTCTAGCTACCTAACCATTCTACATGCATTTTTTGTTTTCTCAAAAATAAATGTCAAACCTTGCTTCTGGGGGCCACCATCTAGCCAGTTAACATTTCCTGCTAGATGTTGAACTTTGAACGTATATTACTCAATTATACACAACACGGAAATATCGTATCTCTGACAAGCTGTGCAGTATGTCTATATTTAATTCATGGTCCCTAATAACACTGGATAGTTTGAATATACTTCCCCATATCTTAAACATTGCAGAAAACAAAAGAGAAAGTTTCCTAAGACACAGCTCTCCCTCAGTTTTCTGTTATTGTTGATCTAGGTCTTTCTTGTACATTAGGTAAATTTGAAAGTTGCATTAATTATTAGGTTACTCATCATTTTTTCATTCCATTGTCTCCTGGTATCATGAAAGAGTTAAACCTCCTCCAAAATCACCGTCGAAGAACCATGTGCACAGCAGGAGCTTCTGCTCATTATTAGATTATGTGACACTAGTCAGGGTAGAACTTCGAGCAGACTAATAGCAGTGGAAGCACAGTTGTGGAAAAGCAACCCACAACTTGAATTGCCAGGACACAAAATTACCCTTTGGTCTTGGCACAGAGATGCCTCCATTTTTTTTTCTTTTTTTTTATGCTGATCTTTTCACTTCAAACAAAAAACATTCAAACTCATTAATTTATGTTACTTTCAATCAAAGATTTGAAAATATGAAAAGATTAATTTTTAAATGTCTAAATATTCTATCTTCTACCTAGTTTTCTCATACCCCATTTTCCCACCCAGAAAGGAAGAAGAAAGTGCCTGGTATTTAACTGGGCCTGAAATCAGAGGAGCTGAGTACCACAAGAAAGGCTGCTCTTTTGATATTTTTGGCAAATGCCAGGGGTGGATGTTCTAGAAATCTGGCCAAATTTTCAACCCAATTTTGCAGACTAACTAACTTGTGAGGTTCTGAGCATTTAAAAAGAAACAGATAAGCAACTCAGCAACAGATTTTATTACTTTAACTAGAAGCTAGACATTAAAGATCTTTGAGTTCAACAGAGGTGACATGTTTACAACTCACATAGCCCTATTGCCTAACTCCATAGACTAGTCCGAGGGGAACTTGCAGGCAGGGCAGATTCCCCACATTAGGGGACAGACTCACCGCAGAGCCAGAACAGGATTTTCTAGTGGCTTCATGAGTCTAGTAATCGATGCACTGGTCAAAACTAGACGCCACATCGCTTGTTTGACAATCCTGCTCTACGACAGCTTTGTTTGTAAATGCAACCGTGAACACAACTTCTAACTATAACTTTTCTTTTTATTAAAGAAGTATATTCTTGTTGCATACCACTCCAAGAAACAAAGTAAGAGGGAAATGTACAGGAATGTGTAGAGAAATATTTTATAGGACTTTTCTAAAGCAGAAACTCACTGATTAAAAATAATCTCAAAATATTTTACAAATTATGTATTTAGCCTGAACTGAGGAAAAAAATAAGGTGATCGTCTCATACATAAAAAGTGAACCATCATATTGGAATGTGAACAACTGCCCACTTTCAGTTGAGTTGAGGATTACTTTTCAGTGTATATATGTTAGTTGCTCAGTTGTGTCCGACTCTGTGATCCCATAGACGAGCCTGCCAGGCTCCTCTGTCCATGGAATTCTCCAGGCCAGAATACTGGAGTGGTTAGCCATGCCCTTCTCCAGGGAATCTCCCCACCCAGGGATCCCACATTGCAGGCAGATTCTTTACTATCTGAGCCACTAGGGAACTACTCAAACCTTCTCCCTATCAACTATGTTAGGCCATACCTCACTAGAGAAACTGTTCAACATTATTTTTTCAATTCGTACCATGTGCTGCTATGATGATTTCTTTCAAAATGTGATGTTTTGAAAAGGAAGCTATTATGCTATTAATTGTTTAACACATAATTTGATTTTCAGATTAGTTAGCTGAACACTGAGGGATCACAGAATAGATGAGTTTTTATTTAAAGAAAATAAATGACTCAGATGTTTTTCTGACCAAGGTGGATATTAACTATAATAAAGGGAGGCACTGCCAAGAAAGTCAAACTTTAGTTTGCCCCTGCATTCATATATTGATTTAAGACTGCAAGCCTTTGTGGTATGCACAGAAAAAAGAAAATAACAGTAGATCCAAAATGGAGATTCAGATAATGAGTGGCCATAATTGCAGGGGACCTAGAGAGTCTAAGCGGAGAAGGCGACGGCACCCCACTCCAGTACTCTTGCCTGGAAACTCCCATGGACGAGGAGCCTGGTGGGCTGCAGTCCACGGGGTCGCAAAGAGTCGGACATGACTGAGCGACTTCACTTTCACTTTTCACTCTCATGCATTGGAGAAGGAAATGGCAACCCACTCCAGTGTTCTTGCCTGGAGAATCCCAGGGATGGAAGAGCCTGGTGGGCTGCCGTCTATGGGGTCGCACAGAGCGACTTAGCAGCAGCAGCAGCAGCGAGCCTAAGATGAGGTGAAAGTTAGTGAAAGTGAAACAGTGAGTGAACTAGGAGCAAGGAATTGTCAAATGTTAGCTCATACTTGTCCTCTTGTATTGTCAATTATTTACCAAAGTGCTTCCAATCCAGAAAGATGAAGGTAAAGGAAGAAATATGGAGATACAAACCCCATGATACATGTCATGTCCCTCATCCTTTATTGCATTTTGTTCATTAAAACTAATACAGTTTAAAAGACCTTGGGGTTACTATTATTATTCAAAATATCAATTATCATTTAGCATAACTATCTTTCCTCCTTAAAACAATAGTATTTCCTTGCTTTCTTTGACACCACTCTCCCTCAGCTTTCCTTTAACATCTCTCAATACTCCTCAATTGTTTATTTATTATACCTCTACCTGTAGTAGTACCCAAGATCCATCTCTCTTCTCTAGGGGACTTTATCTGGTTTCATAACTTTATTTAATACCTTTATGCTGACAACTCACAAACATATCTGCATTTCCAATCTTTCTCTTCAGCTCCAGATGTACAATTTCCTGCGAGCCATCTCCATTTGGAGAACTAAGCCACCAGTAACCTAACTCCTTAAAGAAACCACTCCAGACCACCCTCTCAGACTGGTACCCCTGCAGCCTTCTCTTCAGCCCATGTCAACTCCATTCTTTCATTCTTCTAATTGTTCAGGTCTTAAAACTGGGAGAAAATTCCCAATAGCCTTGCCTCTCTCACAGATCTCACAACATCCAGTATGTCAATAGATCCTATGGGTTTAAAATGTCCACTACCCTCATTGCCACCACACTCTCAAAAAAATATAGTCATTTTTTTTTAAGTTTTGCAATTGACCTCTAAATGGTTTTCCAGTTTTTACCCTTTCTTTTAGTCCCCATTTGACAGGCATATCTTTTGAAAATTCAATGTAGATCATAGCATTTCCTGACCTAAATTTTCTGGTGACTTCTAATCTCATTTGGAGTAAATGCCAAAGTTCTTATGATATCCTATAAAACTCTACATTATCTGGCTCAACATCAAACTCTCCAAGTCCCTTTCCTTTCAACCTTCAACTGTATTTCTCCCTGTCCATCATCTACACTAGTCTCCCAGGAACGTGTCTAACCTGGGGCCTTGCCACTCCCACATTCTACTCTTTCACGGACACTTCTCCTCTAAATATCTGCCTGGTTCACTCTCTTCCTTTAGGTCTCTGCTCTTTTATCATAACATCAGAGGCTTCCTTGACTACTCAATATAAAAACAGAATCACTCTCCTTTTTCTAATTCAAACAGAATTACTAGATTTGCAGTGGAGACTGGGGATGGATGGCATTCAGCTATATTTTAATTTCAAATGAACAGTAAATAGTTCAATTTTTAGTATAAGTTTGACCTAAATATAACAGAGGGCATACTTATACTAAAAATTATTCCCAAATATTGCATGGGACATACTCAGACTAAAAATTATTTGTTGTTTATCTGAAATTCTCTTTTCACTGTCTTGTATTTTATCTGACCAGTCTAAACCCACCTTTATACCTCGTTTTCTCCTTCTATTTTAGTTTTCTCCATAGTATACACTGCCATGTGATTTATCACATATTGCTTTGTTTCTTATTTGTCTCCTGAACTAGACTGAGAGGAGGAACTTTGCTTTATTCACTGATTTATCTTAACACCAAGAACAATGCCCAGCATGCAAAGATTTATCAAATGAATGAACAAATGAATGTTGATAGGCTGCTGCACAGACCTTGGGGATGTGGTCTACTTTCCCATGGTTTTTCTCCCATCCCCTTCCCCTGCCGCTACATTGTCCAGTCTCCTTCCTCTCCCCTTCCCATTCCTGGCTAGAAAAAGGCCAGGATCTGAAGTCCTGATTTGCCAGTTGTGGGGATCCAGGAAAATTCTCCTAAGCCTCCCCATTGTGAAGGCTCCTTTGCCAAATCTCAGCCAACCAGTTTCATTTTCTCATGCTTGCCTGGTGTTTTTTACATAGCAACGCAGGAGGCGGAGTAGTTTGGGGATTCTTAGTGGGCGATGTTTTCAGAAGGAAAATCCCTGTTGGATAGCGAATGTCATTCTGAATTCTTTAGATGTCAGGGTAGAGCTCACAGAAAGTCACTGTTTATGTCTGAAACAAATCTTTATGATGTGATTGAAAATGCTCTCAGTTACTCTAACTTACTTTTATTAAAAAGTTTAATGTGTTTTTATTTCTTTCAGGCAGTAGATAAAAAGGTGTCACACAAATATTGATTTAAAATCCTAGCAAGTTTGCCCTCTTTTCCAAATCTTTTTTTTGTGTGTGTGTGTGCTCTTTGAGAACAAATACACGCTTTCATAGATTTGTGTGTGTGTGTTAGGATTACTTTGTGTCAGGGAATAAATCACCATTTCTTCTATTTTTAGGAAAAGATGTATTATTTTCTAGTTTTACATTAACAAACGAAATTCAGCAATGCAATGTATTATCTAATTTATTAAAATTAATGTTGTCATTACACATTATATGAAAGTGTGCCTTAACTCAACTATATCCCCTAAGAAATTTTGCCCAGCAGAAATTATAACACATGATATTTTATAGCTTTAACTTTTAACTAGAAATAAGATTTAAATGATAATATACCTGATTTCACAGACTAAGTCTATTTTACAGGTAAAAAAAAAACCTAAGAATTTGTAGAATAGATTAAAAATCTAAAATAAAAATGCTATAATTTTTTGAATTATAAATTCCAAGTTTCTCAAGTCCAAAACAATTAGCACTTTAAAGTAATGATTACAATTTAAAGAGATAACAACAATTTTTATTATAAATAATCTATCGATGATAATGTCCTAGATTAAATACTAAAGTAAAACTTCAGTATTTTTTTCATGACTCTATAGTGAGCCATATTATATATGGCATGTTTTGTCTGAAAATCCTTGTCCTTTATCACATCTTGCTTTCATTCTTCATTGAAAACTATTCCCAAACTCACTGTCTCCTTGAACCCCATAACTAACCTGATCCTCATGGAAGGATCATTTGGAAGCCTCATTTCAACTTACAGGCAAGAAAGAACCATCCTTCTATTTTCAGTTCTATCGTGTATACACTTCCAAAATCTCCAGGCATGCTTCTCACTTTGAACTTATTAGAGCATATTATACTTATAATAAATAAAAAAAAAGTGAAAAATTACTATTGTGTGCCAAGAACTTTTCTATGCAACTTACAAATAGTAATTCATTTAATCCTAACACACATTTCTGAGTAGAGCCTTATTTATATTTCTCAGAAAGATGACTGAGACCTACAAACAGATTAACCTAGGATCCAGCCAGAGAATACAGTTCTAGAAACCTGGCTTTCACCCACTAGAGTGCCTTCCCTTGACCTGTATGACTGTATATCCAACATCTGACTGTGACAGCCTTAAGTTCAGGGGCTCTTTATTAATAAGCCTTGTGTCTCCAATGCCAGACATAGCTCCAGAATCATAGTAGAAATGACATGCTTGCTTGCATGCTAAGTCATTTCAGTCGTGTCCGACTTTGTGCAACCCTATGGACTATAGCCCTCCAGGCTCCTCTGTCCATGGGATCCTCCAGGCAAGAATACTGGAGTGGGTTGCCATGCCCTCCTCCAGGAGAAAGTACATAGTTACTGCTAAATTAAATGAAAGAAAGAAAAGAAGGAAGAAAAGGAGAAATGGTACGAGAGAGGAAGGGAAGGCAAATTAGAAATATATCTTTTTCTTTTAAGCAATTCATTTGGTATTTTAATCTGTCAGCATCCTCTGACAGGAAGGTGACATTTATTTATTCTACCATTTATTCTACCAAAGACAAAAAAACAAACAAACAGATAACAAAACAAATCTTCACCCAACCAAAGCAAACAAAGAGATGAACTAAGTCCTTATTTAAACACAAATTTCTTCCAGGACATCAAACATAAGACATACTAGAGTTTGAAGCACCAGTCATTCAATCAATCGTCCACATGTAAATGTTTATTTAATATGTATTGAGTTAGCCAATTCCCAAGAGGCATGTCCTATTTTTTTTTTTTCAGGGAAAAATATCATCTCCTAACATACATATTTATTAGTTATATTAATTGTTAATTACTGGTCAAACCCTTCTGGAGTATAAGTTCCACAAGGTATACTTCTTTGTTTTATTCTCTGATGTATCCTGGGCATCTACAACCGTGCCTGATATAGATTACATAGACAGTAACTATTTGTTTAATCAATGAATCAGTGTGAAAAGGCATAAAAACTGAACAGAGTATGGTACACTTAGTAATGGAAAGGAACTGAGAGAACTTGGGACCAAAGGGAAATATATTAGGGAAGAAAATAGAGTCAAGAGTCATCAAGAACTGTGAATGAGATTGCCAACAACCAAATAGGGAAATAGGAAAAGAAAAAGAGGGTTTGGGGGAAAGAGTTGGAGTTAAATTTTGACTAGGTTTGAGTCGCATGTGGAACATCCACGTGAATTCCAGTAGGCTACCGAAAATGACTTCCTACTTAAGAATCCCTAGTATGCAAAAGCATAAGGATCAAAGTCTTCAACACCTAATTATGAAAGTCAGTATTATGATAGAGTTCATAGTTGATTCCTTGTTACTTAGTTGATTCCTTCTATTTTGAAATTATAAATAGGTTGGTATATATTTTGAAACCCAAAATAAAATACAACATATTATTTAGAACTCATTGTGTTTATATATGAATATGTATGCATCCATTTGACTAGCTAATAGTAAGTTATTTGGAATATGATGTGAAATGCTCCTAATTTTACCAATAGGAATATTGAAGGGAGTGAGCTAATGGCACTTATTTTGTTTTATAAATTAGGACTATGTTCACTAACTGAGACATGGAAAAGACTAGAGTTACAAGAGAGAAAAGACAGATGAATCAGAAGAGAACTATGGAATTAAGGGTACAAATGAAAATTTAAATTTTAATGAGGAAGAAGGACAATAGAAAAAGATCTAAGGAATAGAAAACATAACTGGAGCACAATTCTATGATAACTGATGTCCTCAGAAAAAAATATAAGGCAAGTATGTCAGTCATAGTTTACCAGAGAAACAGATAGGAACAATACATACATAGGATATACATACACACATATATGTGTAGTTATATGTATGTATATATATATCCCATGTCAAAGGGCTTCATTTTAAGGAATTAGCTCACAGGAGTGTGGTAACTGGCAAGTGTGAAATCTAGAGGGCAAACTGGAAGGCTAGAAACTCAGGCAGGAGCTGCTGCTTCTTAAACTGACTGAATGAGGTCCATTCACATTATCAAGGATTATCTGCTTTACTTGAAGTCAACTGACTGTAGATGTGAACATAATCTATCAACACTGAGATTTAGGTTCTATTAAGTAACTGGGTTATTATAGCCTCACCAAGTAGGAACATAAAATTAACCATCACAGCAAGAATATATACAACGTTCAGACTGAGTAATAAGACAAAGGATACAGCTAGTCCAAAGTAACTCCCTGTATGTATCTTACCATTTATTGAGAAAATACAACAAATGGTAAGAGGAGGTAGAGAAGACTATGAGAGCAGGAGAAGGGGCAAGATACTAGCTGAAAAGACAGTAGTCTAGTGTTAGTGAATGCTGGGCAAAGGCACATGCTGAGATCACTGGACCAGGAGTCAGAAGGCCTGGTTCCCATTTATTAGTCCTTTTAAGTTGGTCATGTGCCTGCGTGCTAAGTCACTTCAATCATGTCTGACTCTGTGCGACCCTATGGACTGTAGCCTGCCAGGCTCCTCTCTCCGTGGGATTCTCCAGGCAAGAATACTGGAGTGGGTTGCCATGCCCTCCTCCAGGGGATCTTCCCGACCCAGAGATTGAACCCAGGTCTTTTACGTCTCCTGGATCAGTAGGTGGTTTCTTCACCACTAGCGCTACCTGGGAAGTCCAGTTTGGTCATAAGTAACATCATTTCTCTGAGCCTAGTGGAAATAATTTTACCTGTTCCACTGATATCAAAAAATATTTTTTCAAGTCAAATCAGATTATGTATGTGATAGATTTATGTATCCATTTATCAATTCAGTTCAGTTGCTCAGTCATGTCCAACTCTTTGTAAACCCAAGGACGGCAGCACGCAACGCTTCCCTGTCTATCACCAATGCCTGGATCTTGCTCAAACTCATGTCCATCCCATCGGTGATGCCATCCAACCATCTCATCCTCTGTCAACTCCCTCTCCTGCCTTCAATTTTTCAAAATATCGGGATTTTTTCAGTGAGTCAGTACTTCGCATCAGGTGGCCAAAATATGGGAGTTTCAGCTACAGCATCAGTCTTTCCAATGAACACCCAGGACTGATTCCCTTTAGGATGAACTGGTTGAATCTCCTTGCAGTCCAAGGGACTCTCAAGAGTCTTCTCCAACATCACAGTTCAAAAGCATCAATTCTTTGGTGCTCAGCTTTCTTTAGACTCTAAATCTCACATCCATACATGACTACTGGAAAAACCATAGCTTTGACTAGATGGACCTTTGTTGGCAAAGTAATGTCTCTGCTTTTTAATATACTGTCTAGGTTTGTCATAACTTTTCTTCCAAGGAGCAAGCATCTTTTAATTTCAAGGCTGCAGTCACCATCTGCAGTGATTTTGGAGCCCAAGAAAATAAAGCCTGTCACTGTCTCCATTGTTTCTCCATCTATTTCCCATGAAGTGATGGGACCAGATGCCATGATCTTAGTTTTCTGAATGTTGAGCTTTAAGCCAACTTTTTCACTCTCCTCTTTCACCTTCATCAAGAGGCTCTTTAGTTCTTCTTCACTTTCTGCCATAAGGGTGGTGTCATCCGTATATCTGAGGTTATTGATATTTCTCCCAGCAATCTTGGTGCCACCTTGTGCTTCATCCAGCCTGGCATTTCACATGATGTACTCTGCATATAAGTTAAATAATCAGGGTGACAATATACAGCCTTGATGTACTCCTTTCCAAATTTGGAACCAGTCTGTTGTTCCATGTCCAGATCTAACTGTTGCTTCTTGACCTGCATGAGACTTCTCAGGAGGCAGGTAAGGCGGTCTGATATTCCCATTTCTTGAAGAATATTCCACAGTTTGCTGTGATCTACACAGTCAAAGGCTTTGGTGTAATCAATAAAACAGAGTACATGTTTTTCCGGAATTCTCTTGCTTTTTCTATGATCCAATGGATGTTGGCAATTTGATCTCTGGTTCCTCTGCCTTTTATAAATCCAGCTTGAACATCTGGAAGTACACTGTTCATGTACTGTTGAAGCCTCACTTGGAGAATTTTGAGCATTACTTTGCTAGCATGTGAAATGAGGGTTATTGTGCCATAGTTTGAGCATTCTTTGGCTTTGTCTTTCTTTGGGATTGGAATGAAAACTGACCTTTTCCAGTCCTGTGGCCACTGCTGAGTTTTCCAAATTTGCTGGCATATTGAGTGCAGCACTTCCATAGCATCATCTTTTAGGATTGGAAATAGCCCAACTGGAATTCTATCACTTCCACTAGCTTTGTTCATAGCAATGCTTCCTAAGCCCCACTTAACTTTGCATTCCAGGATGTCTGGCTCTAGGTGAGTGATCACACCATTGTGGTTATCTGGGTCATGAGATCTTTTTTGTGTAGTTCTTCTGTGTATTCTTGCCACTTCTTCTTAATATCTTCTTCTTTGGTTAGGTCTGTACTATTTCTGTCCTTTATTGTGCCCATCTTTGCATGAAATGTTCCCTTGGTATCTCTAATTTTCTTGAAGAGATCTCTAGTATTTCCCATTCTATTGTTTTCCTCTATTTCTTGCGCTGATCACTGAGGAAGGCTTTCTTATCTCTCCTTGCTATTCTTTGGAATTCTGCATTCAAATGGGTATATCTTTCCATTTCTCCTTTGCCTTTCACTTCTCTTCTTTTCTCAGCTATTTGTAAGCCCTCCTCAGACAACCATTTTGCTTTTTTGCATTTCTTTTTCTTGGGGATGATCTTGATCCCTGTCTCCTGTACAATGTCACGAACCTCCATCTATAGTTCTTCAGGCACTCTGTCTATCATATCTAATCCCTTGAATATATTTGTCATTCCCACTCTATAAGCATAAGGGATTTGCTTTAGGTCATACCTGAATATTCTGGTTGTTTTCCCTACTTCTTCTATTTATGTATGTATCTGTTATTGCTATTACCACAATCAAGCCTTTATGAACAGAAGTCTAGGTTATTCCACGGTGTTGAGTGAACAGGTCAGCTTAAAAGAATATCAAATTCAACACCGAATGGAGAGAGTCACCAAATGCAACTGTCCACTTTATGCTGCCCACTTTGTTCCATCAGTCTTATCCATTAGAGTTACACAATTAGAGACCACTGTTGTTATAACAAAGCATTAACATCCCAGTTTAAATTCAAACTATGATTGGAGTGAATATGTATTGCTTCACCAGGTTTTGGTGATCAATATGGAATTAAAATCTACAAGTTCAAATGAGACTTAGAGTTATCTTCTGAGTGAACATTTAGCAACAAAGACTGCTGAGTGTCTAATCAAAAGGTGATTCATAGTTTTAATCCTATGCTATTATTCCTTCTACTAGCTTTAGGAGTGTTTTAGTAATCAAAATGTCTACATGGAAGACAAATAATTTGAAAGTCTTGAGTTATTTGAGGTTCACGAATTATACAAGCGAGCTACATTTAAGCATAATTAATAGCATATATTGTACTGTGACTAATGGGCTCAGGGAACAGGGGAAGAAAAATATTTTCCTTATTTCCAATAAAACGAGAAGCATCTATGTGTATATACTATTGACTTTAACATATTTGTGGATCAGAGAAAAGCATTATCATTACAATGAAAATGACGGGGGGCGAGGAGGAATTCCAAGTGAAGGGCACCAGCAATAAGGATTCAAACCTTTGCAAACTTGACATAACAAAATATAGTCCAAGATAAAATTTATGCAAATACACATGTTAGCAAGTAAGTAATTGTGCTTTTACCAGCAAAGCTCTATTTATCCTTAATAGTTTATTAAATAACTATATTACTAGTATATTTAAATATTTGATTATTTGTTCATTATAAAAGCTGGAAGTTATCCTAGTTGAGCTACTAAAAGACATACAAGCCCCTGCCAATTAAAGTTTCATAACAGAATAGCAATAGAGTGTTTCTAAAATTGAAATGTAAATCAAGAGCAAAATATTGCTTTAGAACAATTTAAATTATACTAAAAAAATTTCAGAAATATCTTAATTGGGTAAAGTGAACTTTGTGTGCCTATATTGATCCAATAGAAAGTTCCCTTAACTTGGGTTCTTCCTGGAAAACAGCCTTCCAAGAGAATTTTGTTGAGGATGGAGAGAGCAAAACAGGAGAGGAGAAGGAAAAGTGTGGTTGAATGGGCTAGCATGGTGGGAATTGGGTCTCAGTGTTTTGGGGGACCTGCAAAAACCATGTGGAATGCACCCCAGAATTTTCCACCTGAGACAAGAGTGGAGGAAAGTATTTCTTCAGGGCTCTCACCCGTCATTGGCCTAAGGTTTCTTGAGGTTGTGAATTCCCTACCCTCCAAATGTGCACATGTGCAGCCTTTTTACTCAGAGCCTGCAAAGACAGAAGCCCAGGGCAGAAAGTAAAGAGAAACAGGATGCAGCTGAGACCAGACACCAATGGACCCCCATGAGCTCTGATGGATGCCACAGCGATGGCTCATAGGTGTGCCTCTAGAGGATGTGAAATAGGGCACAGCATCCTTAAGGTGTTTGCCTTCTTCAGATTTCACTCGTGCAGATGAAACTCAATCTGGATGGCAATAGGTTTTTACAAAAGGCTATTTTTTTTTTTTTTCCTCAGAGAGATCTACTCCAAAATTTTCAATGAAGTTAGGTAAGCAAATTCATTGAACTTTAGATCAGACGTTATCTTGGAAGTCTTCCAGTCAAGGCATATGCTTTTCTATATTAAGAAAGAAAGGCACGTAAATGTTTCAACAAAATAGGACCCAGAGTAGCAGGAGATCAAAGTCTTTTCTTTCCTAATTCAGAGCTTTCTGTTCTTTATTGTTTAACTGAAATTCACTCATTTATTCCTCAACAAATATGGAATGTCTTCTGAGTACATGTAGGCACTTTGCTAGATGCTGAGGCTCAATGGTTAGAAATTAGACATGGTCCCTGCAATGAAGGCTAAATGTACAGAGAGAGAGGAGGGCAGGCAAACTTATAATTACAAACCACATTAAGTGCCCTGAGGATAAAACCCTGTGCTGCTAATTTGTGACCCCAAAAATCCTCACTTGATGCCACACATCGCATTCCTGTTTCTGTTTATCTGTCTCAAATCAAAATGGTGTCATTAGATTTTTGTTCTTATTGTTATTTACACACCTATTAACAGATTCAATAAAGGAATGTTAATTCAGTCATGCCTCAGGATACATAGAGAACAGTTTTATTTTTATTTTCCTCCATCTTGAATCATTCTCTTTCCTCAGCTTTCATAACATGAGACCCTATTCTTTTCTTCCCATCTTCCTTACCATTGGATTGTTTTGTTTTGCTTTTTCTCATAACTTAAACAGTGCAGATTCCTAAGCCTGTTATATCCCTCTTATCTTCTCCCTCTTCCTCTCCTTAGACAACTTTTTTTACAGTCCATAGGTTTATACACCAATTATGGTTGTGCACACAAAAGCACATGAAAATTGTACTGTTGTACAATGATCTACACCTTTCCTCTGAGCTTCAGACCTGTAGCGATCTACTGCTTGGATTTTTTCACCTGGATACTTCAAGAGCAATAGGTCAAACATGTGGTTTTCCTTGAATCCTGGCTCTCTTCCTCAGCACCTCTCCACTGGCCCCACTGAGCATGAATGCCACAGCCAGGAACCCAGGGGCACTTTGTAAAATGCCCTCTCTCCAAAGCCTCCACGTCCATTACCTGATAAATACATATTGGGTTGGCCAAAAAGTTCATTCAGATTTTTTTGTAACACCTTACTGCTTTCTACTCTCTTCTTTTCTCCCACCATCATCACAATCCACGCTCTCATCCACTCTTTCTGAATTATTGCAGGAACCTCCCATCAAAGATACATATGGTTTTCCATACTACGGCCAGAATATTCCTTTCAAAATGCAAATTCTGATTATATTGTGCCCCTTTCTACCTCTCCTGAGGAAAATATCACTGGCTTCCCAATGCCTTTAGTGTGAAAGCTAAAATCTTAATACATACTCTGATCTTGGCCTGCTTTTCTTTTTTTATGCAATTTTTTTATAATTGAAGTAGAGTTTATTTACAATGCTGTGCCAATCTCTGCTGTACAGCAAAGTGACTCAGTTATACATATATATGCATTCCTTTTTTATACTCTTCCATTATGGTTTATCACAGGATAGTGAATATAGCGTATCCCACCTTCCTCGTTCCCACACTAGGTCTTTGCTCCCTGGAGGGTTCCTCCCCTTTCCTTCCTCCTCTGCTAAAGATTCCCTCATGCAAGAACCCTTACTGTTCCTTTAGATCTCCATTCAGCTTCAGTCCTGACTTCAGACAGGAAGTAGTTTCTGACCTTCCTAATTAGGCAATACTATCATTGCACCTTTTTCTTCATATTTTCCTAGATATCTTTGTAGTACTTTGAAGAATGCTGTACTCTCTAGAATGGAGGCTCTACATGTAGGACTCTATCTCACTGTCATACACACACACTCACATACACTCACACCCCTCACAGGCACTTTTCTTATCTTTAGCGCCTCAGATTCTAGAACAGTGACAGGCCGAGAATAGAGTCTCAGATGAATTAATGAATAGTATCCAGACTGAGTTCAAATGTGAAATTTATATCAGTTTGTTTTCCTTAAGATTATATGAACCTATATGAACTAGATTTTCTTCAAAGTGTATATAGATAGTGCATATGAGTGGAAGATGGTGGTATATACGTTAAATTCAGCCAAAAAAAAAAAATGAGTATTTCCTGACATAAATCAAAAACCAATTTTTTCTATTTCAGCTTTAATCAATAATTTTATAGTTATATTTTAAAATTTGCATCACAAATGCAGATATTTCCAGTATCACATGTTGAGACTAAGAATATACTTAGCTTTATTTAATGAGATTTGGTTATATTCCAGCCCAAACAAATGTTTTCTCCTTTCATAGCATAGAAGACGTAATACATGCATCTTAGAAATTCATCACAATTATCAATATGAATACCTGAACATCATATTTTTTGGAAAAAGGTCAAATCTCTCTAACAGCTTCTGGCTTCAACTTTCTTCACCCCTTCATAAGAGCAAGAAAGGCAGCCACGTGTTTGGCAGGCTTAGCGATATTATTTAAATCCCATTTAAATGTCCAGTACAATGGTCCCTATGTGCCAGGAGCCTTGACTATTGAAGACTGAAGCTCTGGCTTTTGCACACTTCGAGAACTGGAGGAGGAAGTGTGAGGGAGAAGAAATGAAGAGGAAAGAAATTTTAAAAAGAAAAAAAGGAGGTAATGAACAAGTCAGAAGAGATTTTAATCCATTAACAGCATCTTGATAATAACATTTGACAAGGCTCCACTCCAAAGATTAAGACCTATCTCCCAAGGAAGGAAAGGAATATGAGCACCCTCAGGAATTGAGAATATTTATTTTTCACAGAGTCAGACCACACGTGACACTTCCTCTCAGTTTATGACAATGACTGGAGTTGTGCTTCTAAAATGATAATACTCCTATAAGTATAAAATGAAAAGAAATAGAGGAAGAAGGGAAACAAACCTTATTTTTTAAAAAATCCACATATACCTAAAAAATACACGTCAAAAAATAGAGCTCTCTTCCTAGATGTTCTTTTTCAAAATTTCAAAGGCAAGACAAATGCCCTTAACAATAGGAAACACTAAGAAAAACTATAATATAAATATGTATTTTGTGGTCTTTGCTAAAACTTGCTTTTGAAGTTGTATTTCATGGTGACTGTTTTAGAAATGTCTATACCACAACAAACTCAAACTTTTCATACTTTGATCTATTCCCCAAGACTGATGTAGCATTTATGTAGCTGTTTTTATTTCTTTTAATAAACTATTATTAATTGCCTCTACAATTTAAAGAATTCCAAATATGAATGTTTAGTACACTTTTTCCTTTTGAGTAATCAGTGCAAAAAGATATGCAGGAATTTAAAACAAATAAACAGCCTTTTCCCAACACTGAGAAGAAGCCTCTGGAATTATCCTGAACATATAAATATCAGTAGAGTTTTGCCAAGAGAACATACTGGTCATAGCAAACACTCTCTTCCAACAACACAAGAGAAGACTCTACACAAGGACATCATCAGATGGTCATCACCAAAATCAGATTGATTATATTCTTTATGGCCAAAGATGGAGAAGCTCTATACAGTCAGCAAAAACAAGACTGGGAGCTGACTGTAGCTCAGATCATGAACTCCTTATTGCCAAATTCAGACTTAAATTGAAGAAAGTAGGGAAAACCACTAGACCATCAAATCCCTTATGATTTTACAGTGGAAGTGACAAATAGATTTAAGGGACTAGATCTGATAGACAGAGTGCCTGGTGAACTATGGACAGAGGTTTGTGACATTGTACAGGAGACAGGGATCAAGACCATCCCCAAGAGAAAGAAATGCAAAAAAGCAAAATGGCTGTCTGAGGAGGCCTTACAAATAGCTGTGAAAAGAAGAGAAGTGAAAAGCAAAGCAAGAAAGGAAAGATATACCCATTTGAATGCAGCGTTCCAAAGAATAGCAAGGAGAGATCAGAAAGCCTTCCTCAGCAATCAATGCAAAGAAATAGAGGAAAACAACAGAATTGGAAAGACTAGAGATCTCTTCAAGAAAATTAGAGATACCAAGGGAACATTTCATGCAGAGATGGCCTCAATAAAGGACAGAAATGTTATGGACCTAACAGAAGCAGAAGATATTAAGAGGTGGCAAGAATACACAGAATAACTATACAAAAAGATCTTCATGACCCAGATAATCACAATGGTGTGATCACTCACCTAGAGCCAGACATCCTGGAATGTGGAATGTAAAGTCAAGTGGGTCTTAGGAAGTATCACTACAAACAAAGCTAGTGGAGGTGATTAGTCAATGCTGTGGTTTTTCTAGTAGTCATGTATGGTTGTGAGAGTTGAAGTATAAAGAAAGCTGAGTGAAGAAGAATTGATGCTTTTGAACTGTCCCTTGGACTGCAAGGAGATCCAACCAGTCCATCCTAAAGGAAATCAGTCCTGGGTGTTCATTGGAAGGACTGATGTTGAAGCTGAAATTCCAATATTTTGGCCACCTGATGCAAAGAGCTGACTCATTTGGAAAGATCCTGATGCTGGGAAAGATTGAAGGCATGAGGAGAAGGGGACGACAGAGGATGAGATGGTTAGATGGCATGAGTTTCGGTAAACTCCGGGAGTTGGTGATGGACAGGGAGGCCTGGCATGCTGCAGTTCCTGGGGTCGCAAAGAGTCGGACATGACTGAGTGACTGAACTGAACTGAACTGAGGAACACCTAGGAAAGGTACTTCTCTTTTTCTACTAAAGCTGAAGTGAAAATATTTGGTACATAATTATTTTAAAAATAACAAATCTTGTTGATTGACTTCCTCTACCAATTCAATTTATTAGCTGATTGCTCCTTTTGAACTGGGCTTCCCTGGTGGTTCAGACAGTAGAGAATCTACCCACAATGCAGCAGACCTGGGTCTGATCCCTGGATCTGGAAGATCCCCTGGAGGAGGAAATGACAACCCACTCTAGTATTCTTGCCTAGAGAATTCCATAGACAGAGGAGTCTGGTGAGCTACAGTCCGTGGGGTCACAAAGCGTCAGACACAACTGAATGACTTTCACTCCTTTCAAACTATGGTGCTAGAGAAGACTCTTGAGAGTCCCTTGGACAGCAAGGAGATCAAACCAGTCAATCCAAAAGGAAATCAACCCTGAATATTCATTGGAAGGACTGATGATGAAGCAGAAGCTCCAATACTTTGGCCACCTGATGCGAAGAGCCGACTCATTGAAAAAGACCCTGATAAAGATTGAGGACCAGAGGAGTAGAGGGTGATAGAGGATGAGATGGTTGGATGGCATCATTGACTCAATGGACATGAGTTTGAGCAAACTCAGGGAGATAGTGAAGGACAGGAAAGCCTGGCATGCTGCAATACATGGGATCACAAAGAGTTAGACACTATTTAGCGACTGAACAACAATATCCCACCCTATTTTTCCTAGGCCATGAGATTTCATGCCTAGAAAATCAAGGAACTATTAAAAAAAAAAAGGTATAGATACAGCAGTACTTACTGTGGTGACTCAAGGATGAAAGAGCAGATAACCAAGGAGAGTCTTGGAATGCAAGAATGGAAAAACCAGACCCTTATCATCCTTCCCTCTCCCATGTTGTAACTATTAATGGAACAGTATAACCTGTCTCCCCTCCTACCCCATAGAGGGGAGGTATTTGCCTTACTCTTTCCCCCAACCAGTATATGTGCCTCATCCAAGCAACAAATGACCCACAAGACTCCTATCCCACTCCTTGTACCTTAAGTATAAAAGTGGACTAAGGACCCCCATTCAATGTCAGTTCTCCCTTGAGCTGGCCCGCTCTTCTAACAGCATCTCCCACTCTAATAAACTTTATTTCCCTCTCATTCTGTCTCATGTCTGGAAATTCTTTTCCAACACGTGCCCGGACCATGACACTTAGTAAGTACTTAATACAGATTGACTAGCTATAGTTTTATTGAATGTGTGTTCAATAAATATTTAACGTTTTTTCAAAGTTGTATTTTACATTATTTAATGAAGCTATACCTGGATGACTAAATTTATATTTGCCTTAAGAGGAATGCCCAAATTAGACCCACAGTAAAGGAGAGTAAACAGCATCATTGATGCCATGTGATTTATGGGAAATACAGTTTTCCTCTTTTGATTCTAATTACACGGATTTTCCATAAATCAGTAATCACACAGGCAAACAATCTTTAGGAAACTTATAGATACCTTAAAGGAAGCAATGACTAGAGTGGAAATATTTTCTTCTGTGAATCTACATGCCCTATATAGTTGGAATTAGATATCCATTCTAGTTTTCATTCCCAGAATTGAATTATTTTCCTTGCAGGGGTAAAAATTCATGGCTTAGTGGCTTCTGGACGCATACACACCAAACACACACAAGCTTCTGTCACTTACAAGAGAGATACTCTCTGGAGCCTGGAATTCTCCCTCCAGCAACATGCATTTAACCTCCATTTAGGTCAATGAGAACTACAGGCAGGTACAAGGGCCTGGGGAGTAGGAATTTTTAGCAGGTAATTGTTATTGCAACAGAGTTTAGAGAGCACTTCACAGAAGAATCAGAGGTGAATTCACCTTAAATCTTTGCTTTCAGATAAGAATAACCTAAAACCTAAAGCATTCTTTCAAAAAACCTGACTTTATAATACTCAGAAGAAAATAAGTTTCCTTGAGTTCTCTGTTTCTCATTTCAACCAAATGAACTTTGTATAGTTTCACTCAAGAAAAAATAAAAAAATAAATACTATGTTTGCTTGTGAAGTTGCTTTAGTCGTGTTGGACTCTTTGTGACCCCATTGACTATAGCCAACCAGGATCCTCTGTCCATGGGATTTCCCCAGGCAAGAATACTGGAGTGGGTTGCCATACTCTCCCCTCCAGGGGATCTTCCTAACCCAGGGACTAAACCCACATCTTTTATGTCTCCTGCATTTGTAGGCGGGTTCTAGGCCAATTTGCCAGAAATTCTCCGTTAATCTAGAAAACTACTTTCTCTCAATACATATGTTCAAATCACACTCAGATCAAGTAGCTTAAAAAAAAAAACAACTGTACGTGTCTGGATCTCACATAATTTTGCATTAAAAATGTAGCAATTTTGCAAAATAAGGGAGGAAAGAAAAGTCTTACTAAATGTTGATTGCAGCCAGTGGACACAGGACTAGGAATCTTATGCAAAGGAATCCAAGAAGAGCTTGGGAAAGAAGGGAAACAGAGAAAGCCATCAGACCTAAATGGGTTCAGCAGGCAGGACTCAAACTGTCTATGTGAACTGGGTGGTGAAGCCCAGGACACCAGATAACTCAGAGGTCCTCCTCCTGGCTGTGACCCTGATCCTCAGTGCCTTTGTCTGAAGCCATGGCTCTCTGTAAGTCCCTTCAGACTTGGAGGCAATCCTGCTAAAAATCATTGCTGCCTCACATAGCCTACCCCTTGCATCCTTCTCCCATCCACCCAGAGTCAGCTGTTGACACTGGGACATGAGCCCTTTTCTTTTCTTGGGGACCCACCCATTCTAAGCTCTCAATATTTATTTCTGAACTTTCTTCATGCCTCAAGCCCAAGAAAGTTTTATCTAACAAGCAAGAAATTATCTTGATTTTTTACTTATTAGGTAGTTTTCCAAATATTTTGCCCATGTCATGAGTTCTTTGACTTCCCTGAAGAGTGGGCTCTTGAAACTCAAAAGCTAAGACTTTACTTATTTTCACTTTGCATTTTGATGTGTCATCTCTTCCCTGAATTTTCTAGAAAGACCAAGAGGGTCAAAGAAAAGAGAAAGTATCTGTTACTATTTCAAAACTTTAACTCTTCTCAATTATTTATGCACAGTGTTATAAGCCATGAATAAAACTGCAGAATTAATGGAGAGTATAAAATTAGGTGAAGCAAACTCAGCAAATGAAAGAACTATAAGGAAAGAAATAAGGAAAAGAAAAAGCAAATAGAGAAGCAAGTGTGTATTTGCATTCCAATATGTGTGTTGGTGAGGTTTGCAGGCTTTGGTATGACACTGAGTAAATAGAATTGGAAGTATATACCATGATGTTATCTAACATAAATCTTAGTGTTTAAAGAAGACATGAAAAAAATCTTAGAAGTGCTCTGTTGTGACATCAGATTATTAAATAAAACAATTATAATAAGCAAATAAACTTTTAAGCACTGAAGTTTTAAGATGCACATCAGTTTTGCACATGACTATAAAAAAATCTATGTTTTAATTGCATTTAGCAAAATTGCTGAATCCCAAAACAGGCACTGTCACTTGTAAGATCTTCTAAAAACTCCCACAGAGAAAAATATCTCCTCCGTCCCAATCCCAACTTTCTCCCACGGACCTCTCTCTAAAGCTCACTTAGTATTTTGGTCACAGGGTACAGATGAAGAGATATAATAAACAGAGCTAACAATGTTTTACTCACTTTCATCTTACCAAGTTCACTAGTTTTTAAGGTAGCAAAAGAAACAGAAGGTCATCCAACAAGAAAACACCAGAAAGTCCTGACAACCATCCCTTGATAAACATAATTCATTGAAAATTTTTGTTAATAGATGACATTTTAAAAGGCAAAATCTTCTTTATTCTTAGTTGACAAATTCTTTGGAAGCTTCTTAAAGGAATAAGCTGGCAATGCTCTCACATTTCAACTTTAAAATGAAAGGAATCTCTGAACTTTCTTTCTTTAGCAACAAACTCCCTTAACCCCTTGCCCCACTCCTATAAAGAAAACAAAACAGAATAGGTTATGATCTTTATAGGCTACAACCGTTAGTATACATATCCCCCCTTTTGCCTAGAGCCAGATATAACATGGAATCTGAGTTTATCCTTCATACCTCATTAGTCAGGTTTAGTACTATTATTTTCCCCTTCAGATTGCATTTTCATGATTAAAAATGGATAGCTGTGGCTTGGAAATAGGAAATTGGACCATCTCTGAACTAGAGCAAAGTTGAAGACAACTCTAAATATTTCAAAATATTTTGAGTAATTCCGTGAGCTTTCCTGACAATTGGTCATTCTATCCTCACTGAATTCTGTGATATGATATTACATACTCAAAGTCTATGATACAAGGAAATACAACTTCAGGGATAGTAGTAAGTTTTTTTTTTTTTCTTCTTCTTCTTTTCTGTTTTCTTTTTTTAATTGAATGGTTTATCCAAGCAAGTCTAATTAGTTAATAGTGATATAGCTCTAGAGTGGTGAGTTCATTAAAGATATTCAGAGTACTGGTTCTCCAAAGCTTAACTGCATGTGGCTATTGGATCACATATCTACTTTTCTGCCATGTAAGAAGAAAACATCTCAGAGTATAACTATTAGTTGGCTTTGTGGTGTTGGGTTAGTGTGCCAATCTGAGGTTAGAGCAGAGATGGGATCCCAAGCCCTGGGCTTTGTATTATATAGTATTGTATTTTTGATGTTGTACTTAAGGGTCAATTACTGTTTCCATTATAAACCCTGTTTTTCAAGGGTTTATAGCTCACCAATTTTCATTTTGGTATGCAAGTTGCATGAATACACAGGTTTTAAAAATAGCTTAAATTGGGTAGAGCCATTTTTAGATATAAAGCAGTAAAACACACTTTTCATTGGTTCTAGTTTGTTTTGGAAGTTTCCAATCTAAAAGTTTATTCTATCTTAAAATGCAAAAATGTGTGCTTTTCTTTCCTGCATCTTCATAACAACTTCGATGGTAAAAGGAAGCCAGGGGGGATATTGAATAACACTTCAAGGAGGAAAACCGTTTACAAATCTTTTTTGCATGTGTGAAGCTTTGTGGGTGAATGTCATTCCAGTAAATGTTCTTCAAAATCAATAAGCTAATCAATCAAAACTCCCTGAGCCTGGGCACTCTTTCATGTCCCTGTTGATATGTACTGTAAGAAATGAAACACCTCCCTGTCCTCAATGTGTTTGAAATTCTAGTTAAAGAGAAATACAAAGACAGCAATATTCAGCATAACAGCAAACATACATGGAAGCATCTAAATGAGAAATCATGTGACCTAGAATGTGAGGTAAAAGCAAAGTCATTTACAGAGTTGTACAACTTACTGGTGCCCTGAAAAAAGAATAAGAAATTCCAATGTATGGTAATTGCCCAGATACGGAAATTTACCCATCTAGGCTCATGCAGTATTAAGAACTCTTGCCCTGACCATCAGAATTCAAAAATCTCTACCAAAAGGCAAAGTTGTTTTCTCTGCCATACTGAATGCTTCCAAATCATAAAAGCAAATTTCCTCTTGCATTAATTTAAGTTAAACTTTTTGAAAAGGTCCTCTACACCAGCTATTTTCACTCTGTCACCCAACTCTCATCTCCCAGCCTATTCCAGTCTGGTCTCCAGCAGCACTACACAGTTCATACTGCTTTTGCTCAATGACCAACGACCTCCTTGCTGCTACCGCCAGATTAGAAGCCTTTGCTTTTCTCTTTCACTTAAATTTATCTTGATTTAGAAGACGGACACGGTTTTCTACCTTTGTCTCATAGTGATCTTTGTCATTTTTTGGTTCTACCCATCTATTCCCCTCACTTTGCTGTAGGTACCTCTCTTTCCTCTCAGAGATGCCCCACTGCTGTGAAGTTCTGGTGGGATATCATGGCTACATTCCATTAAGGAAGCTGAAGGGACAGAACCTTCTCTTTTCCCCAGCTCAGGATGTAGTGTTTGTAGGCAGAACTCAGCCAACTGCACACTTTCTCCAGGGATTTTAACACCTGATCAAGTCAGGGTGTAGGGAGGGTTAGACATCATATTCATGTACTGGCAGGGACAGAAGACCCTACAGTTCTTGTTGCATCACACTTATTATAGTTCATGTGACGCATTCCTCCAGAGCTCATTTGTTTATGCTCATTTTCCAAATCTAGTTCTCCACATTCATTTCTGTTATCTCCAGATAGTCTTCAGTAAATTTAATTTTGCTTAAAATAATAGAAAATGAAACTTTGCTGATGCTGAAACTCCAATACTTTGGCCACCTGATGTGAAGAGCCGACTCATTGGAAAAGACCCTGATGCTGGGAAAGGTTGAGGGCAGGAGCAAAATGGGGATGACAGAGGACAAGATGGTTGGATGGCATCACTGACTCAATGGACATGAGTTTGAACAAGCTCTGGGAGATGGTGAAGGACAGGGAAGCCTGGTGAGCTGCAGACCACAGGGTTGCAAAGGGCCAGACATGACTGAGTGACTGAAAAACAACCTTTGCTGCTTATGAAAAAATGTTAATTGATATAATTTCTAATTCTTCAGCTCTTCTTCTTTAGAGCTTTCATTTTCTACTCTCTATTTCTTGTATGTTGCAATTCTTCTGGATACTTTTAAACATCCCTTCTCATTTCACTGTCTGTTACCTACATAGGTTATTTTACTTACTCCCTTGACTTCAGCCATCACCCATATACTAATGACTTCTAAATCTAACTAGCCATTCCAAATCTCTCCTCATATTTCTTTATTCACACTATTTGTTTTTTCATTTATTCTACAAATATTTGGCAAATTTCTATGACTAGGTAGCTATATGATAGGTAATGGAGAAACAAAGCAGTGTAGTTGTCCATTTAATGATGGTTAGTCTAGTGGATTCCATAATCTGGTGAAATACATGATTCCATAAACTGTAACCTAATGGATGTCATAGTTTAGTGGATTCCATAGATGTCATGTAATATTTAACATCTCCACTTGGATATTTCAAAAATAGTGGATTCATCAGCTTTCCCTGACAATTGTAGTCAAATATTTCTCCTACTGGGCTCCTATTTCAATGAAAACATTCAACTGCATATGCCAGGAACCTGAGCATTACACAAATTTTCCCTCTTCACTCCATCTCAACCTCTGCACCATTATTAAATCCAGTCTGTTCAACGTTCTCTGGATCTCTAGAATGTGTCCACAGTCTGCCATCAATTTTGCTGCTGTTTTACCTATGTAGGTCTCCATTTCCCTTATTTTTACATCAACACAACACTAGTCTTGGTTTTGGGTTGCAACCAGAGTAAACTTGACAAAATTCAAGCCTACTTGTGATTATGTTTTGGTTAAAAGCCTTCAAAGGCTCCATAATTATCTCAAAATTAAATGTAACCCCTCTTCAAATCTCCTCCTTCTCCTTGTTACATTTCCAACTTGTCACTCACTACTCTACAAACTCCTTTAGAAGTTTGTACTTCTAAGCTACTGAAATTCTCTCACATCAAGCAAATGGATTATGCTCTCTCTCAACTCTCTTGCACAGCATATCTTCTCAGTTCCATATGAATTCCAACCAGGCCAGTTCCATTCATTGTTTAGGTAATTTATCTTTCCCCCTGAAGGTTTTCTCTTCCTATAAGACTCGGTTATATCCCTTTTTATGAATTCTTAAAACATCTTGCTTTCTTCACATCCTAATATTCATTACTCTGTATCATTAATTTCCATGTTTTATGGGTAAATTTCACTATAATGCAAAGCATTTGAAGGCAGAAATCATAGTTTTGTTTACATTGCTTTGCCCATAGCACATAGCAGGTGATCCATAGACATTAGTCAAAACAAATGAATCTTAATGTTTGCCTTATCAAAAACTCAATATCAAACCATAAAAATACCTTTGTTGTGTCCAGGCTTTAAAAACACTGCATAGATTGATCTGACCATTAACAGAGAATTTTATCTATCTGAAAAGTATGGTACTCTTGTTTATAAGCTGTGCTCTGTTGCATCAGTTATCAGATGATGAAACAGCAAGTCCTAGAAGTCCCCTCTAATCATACTCCAGCCAAACCACACTATCAACACACTATTTGCTTTGAAATTAGTAATGCTTCTGAAAATATTTTAGAATCCACTAGGATTGGCTACTTAAGGATTAGAGAAATCTAGTGTCCCAAATATGTGATTATGTCCTTCTTAAGGATCCTAAGAACCTACTTTTTTCCATTCCTATTTTCTTATCCTTTTCTTTATTAACTTTCTTCAGAGGTAAAGAAAAGTGGCCCTGAGAAGAGATCTAGGGTAAGAGAATGTTCTCCTTGATCATTTAGGTATACATGAAAGATCATTAAGATATGAAGCTATCTGAGCCTAAAGCATAAGTTTGAAAGGTTTATTTTGAGCTGAAGAATAATAATTAGAAAATAAATAGTATTAAGTACATTGTATGTGCCAGGTGTTACACTGAACTCAAACAGGACAGGTAAATAGGCGTGTCTTCAACACATTATAGACCAACAGTGTGATACATGAGGGTACCTGAGGGGTCCTGAGACACTTTCAGGGATTCTACAGAATCAAAACTATGTGCAGAATAATATTTTTTGCTTTTTTAACCCTCATTTTCTCATGTGTATACAGTGGAGTTTTCCAGTGGCTACATACTATTTGATGTGACAGCAAATTGAATGAAGAAGATATGAGAACTCAGACATTGAAGAGATTTGCTACAACAGTGCCACTCTTTTCAGTAAATACTTTTGTTTTGGAAAATGTTACTTTTCATGAAAAACAGTTTGCTAATGAAGTGAATTTATTGTTGTTTGAACAATAAATACTTTTTCAAAGATCAGCTTTAAATTTATATTAGGGTAAATATTGACAAATATAATATCCTATTACTTAATGTCCTCAATATTTTTTTAGTATAACAGGGTTATTGAGACCAAAAAGCTTAAGAACTGCTGACATAGGCAATAGAATAAAAGTAAGAAACATCTAGCCATTATTGATTTCCCAAACTGAACATCACTGCAGCTGAAACGAGTCCAAGTGTGGCTGATGACCAATTTTGATGCAGTGCCCCATCTTGCCATCTCCTAGTCTGTCTTCCAGGACTGCAGTGCTGGGGTAAAGAGAGAATCATAACCAGCACATCCATGTAAATGTAAGCAGTAAGTGGCTGAGGACATTCTCTGTAGGACACTACATTGCCCATTCTCTCAGATCATCAATTCAAAGAGTATTGTTACTTAACGCTTATGGAAGTCCATTTTATTGAACATATCTCTACTGGGCATTAAATTTTGATTTACATCTGGGTAAATTAAGGAGAATCTTTGAGTACTTTTCTTCCCCCTTTGTGTTTATTACGTGCCCTGTCTCAGCTAATTCTCAACAGTTATTTGGGTATCAGGGCAAGAAGATGTGCCATCAATGTTTGTAAACTAATCAATTGATCAATTCTTGGCTAAAGCCAAAAGAAAGCATCACTTCATTCTTGGTGGACTAGCCTATCAACCATGTAGCAAATTACTTCTATCAACAAAAATATTCAACTATTCTCTTATTCAGTGTAACCATCTCATACTCTGAAAGAGTGAATACAAGGTCAATGCAAGTGTCCTCAGTGCCTTGGGAGAGGATTTTAAGGTTTCTCTTTTTAATAGACTTTCCCTGAGAGTAGCAAAGGCACCATAAAAAGAACAGTTAATGAAACTTGCTTTCTTCATTACCAAACTTAATATAAATACTTCAACATGTATGTTCTTATTTTTTGTTTTTTAAATTATTCATGGGGTCTATCTTTACTGGAGTTGGGGGGTAGTGATATACAAGAATAATTATTGCAACAGAAGAGAAGTAACAGAAATTATTGCAACAGTAGAGAACACAATATTTTTAAATGCAACTAATATAAGGAACAATTCATAATCTGCAAAAAAAAAACACAATACAATAAAATTAAGAATGCAGGTTAATCCTTAATTTAACCTACATTAAATAATTATCATGTAGAGGTAAAATCATAGATAATTTTAAGGTCTCCAGAAAACTGCAGTTTAAGGAAATGAGATCTTAGATTTTATACTCTGACATCACCTACTTTTATTTTTCCCTCCAGTACAAACTCACATCAGTATCCCTTTCCCGCGCCATTAGCAAGGTAACTGCCTTACCTAACTGGCATTGCCCCTTTTCATTTTGGGGTACGCAAGCATTTGCCACCTACACTCAGATCATGGTTTTGTGATAGGCCACAGAGCAACTTTCTTTAGAGCTATCAAAGCCTTCCTCATTATCCTTTATGGGCTGTGCAGAAAACATCTCAACTATTAGACATTTAACTGGAGTGCAGTAGAATGCGTTTGCTGGCCCCCTCCAGTTCCTTGGGTAAAAGCTCTGTTCATAATCAGTTTCTGGTTTTGTAAATGACCCTCAAGAGGTTCCTTCCAGTCCACTTCAGTTCCCTTTTTAGTGTCCCATTGATTTTCCAGACTTTAGGAACATGTCCTTAACTGCCTGCTTTTCCAGTGGCTATTTCCACTGAATGCTAAAGGAACACTTTGATACTTCAGTCATTGAGAAAGGGATATCTTGAGAACTAACACACCATTTATAACAGCGCAGTTTACAATAACATTTCCTGCAGAAAGAAGGTGCCTTTCTCAGAAAGAGAAGGACAGTTTCTGCACCCCATTTAGTTTCAAAACTATAAGCAACACCCTTGTTTCTTGTCAATAAGGAGGAAGATAGAGTAGCAATCACAATACATAAATGATATTATTTGTCCCCAGAGTGCATACCAAATAGTAACTTGCTCAAAGAGCTTGCATGAATTATGAATGGCAGGAAAGCACAGAGAGCAAACTCAGTACAGACCCACCCCATGCTGCTGTTACATGGATATTTTAAAGGCAGAGATGCCACATGAACTACTTGATGACATTGCAAAGGTATATAATTTATGTTTGACGCCCCTCCAGCTCTAAATCTTGTTTTAAATAATACAGAGACACTATAGAAGCTGTGTATCTGAAAATAAAATAGTGATTATATTTTAATATCAAGTAAGCTAATCAATATAATAATCTGAAAAATCTCATGGGAATGGTGGGGTCTTCAAAAATACGTCCCCTTGGCCACTAAATAACAACAACAACAACAACAACAAAGCAAATTAAGAACAACAAAATACCTTAGGTCTTACAATATATACAGAAGTGGAAGACAGAAATATAAGGAAACTTGGGCATTTATGTAGCATTTGGAAACATAAAGGTGGGCATGAAAGGACTCCTCTTTGACCTGAAAGTCAGGGGCAAAGGCATTATTGTTTCTGTTGCCAAGAAAAAGGGTATTCCTACTGTAATATAACATATTGTTATATTGACCAGTTCTTTTTTAGACTCTGTAATAGAAAATAAGTCATTTTTCAAAGAAAAGTCATAGAATGATCAGATCACAGCTCTATTAATAAAAATATGCCAGAGACTTTCAGTCTTATCTCAGAATACAGTATTCATGTGTCCTATTTTCTTATTTTTTCCCTTCACCATTTTCCCTGAGGTTCTTTTGAACTAAATAATCAGGAGAAATTGGGAGGGAAAACAGGGAAAAAAATCTTTTTCTCCTGCAAAAAAAAAAAAACAGTTGTATAGAAGAGTTTTTTTTACGTACGTTCACACACACACACATGCCCTCAAAAAGGCAATAGTTGAACTGAAACAGAATCATTATCAGAAAGTGTGTGTTAGGAAAAAGAAGAAAAAATATATAGGCAAGGACTCATCTGAATGATCCTAGTTAAGGGCCTTACCAAAGAGATAGCTTAAGTTATCTTTGAAAATGGGAGAGCCTCCCTGCTTGGCTGAGTATGAATTGAATGTTCCCAAAGAAACATTTCACAAATAGGGATACCCTTCCATTTCACACTGCTCTTTCTTGAAATAGCAACACCATTTAACAATATTTCATATCAAGACAATTACATTGTAGAATTATTGTAGTCTTAGGGCTTCATTAAAATTAAAAAAAAGTTAAATCTCTGTTTTGTTGAACACAAGAAATGAATAGTAAATATTGATTTAGAGTGAATGCAAACATTTCCCTAGGAGTGGATAATTACTGCCTTTCTATGCAAAACACTTATATTTGAAGAAGCACTTCACTTACTTTGCCATGCGGTATACATTCTTTAGTACATTTTAAATTATACGTTGTCCTGGACAGTGTCTGCTCTATAATTTCTTGTGTCTCTACACCAGAGTCAGTGTGTAATTTTAAACTACAAAGTTTCTGCCAACTAGAATAGGTTTAACTCTTTCTCTTTGCTGGATTCACAAATTCTTACACGAAGAGATCTGGAAAGACATAGGACTGATGATCTCAGACCTGGAGCAGTTTGGTCTCTTTTTTAGGCCAACAGAAATGCCACTAGTAATGACAACATATTTACAAAGCAGAGACTAAAATGGAACATAGGATTCTTGTATCTAAGCCAATTTACAGCCCATCTAAAAGGTATGAATTAAATAATTATCACTAGAAAATTTCAATGAACTACTACTAGTTTGAATAATTCTTATAGAAGGGTCTGATTAAATAACGGACTATCATACTTTAGAATATCTCTTGTCAAATTCTTTTATTATTGTTGCTTTATCCCTCTGCCAAGATCCTTGCAACAAAGCAGTATTCAAATTACATGAAGGAATATATTTTAGCCATTTCAGTATCACCTATGTATACAGTGACTTAATTCAGAAGTTTATGTTAGAATAGTTTTAACTGTACAAAACACACAAACTATGTTTCTATAAAAATATTAAATAGTACAAAGTTATAAAACATAATATATATCATGTTATTCATCATTTTTTTATCTGTAAATTTGCTGCTTACTAAAGTAATAAAAATACTTGCAAAATCATCTCATATTAGAAAAATTAAAGTACCCACCATTCTAATCTGTTTCTATGAAATTTGACTATTTTTTTTTTAAAGATTCTATATATTAGTGATACTACATAGTATTAGTCTTTCTCTTCCTGGCTTATTTTACTTACAATAACGCTCTCAGAATGGTGGTTGCCACAGGCTGGGGGCAGGGAAAAAGGGGAGATGTATGTAAAGTGTACAAATGTTCAGTTAAAAGAAGTTCTGAGGATCTAATAAACAGCATGGTGACTATAGTTATTAATATAGTATTGTAGACTTAAAAGTTGCTGCAAGTAAATTTAAGCATTCTCATTACACACACACAAAAATATTACAGCAAGGGGATGGATGTATTAATTATCTTCATTTTGGTAATCATTCTACAATGTATATCAAATTATTATTGTATACACTTTTAACATAGACCATTTTATGTGTCAATCAGTCCTCAATAAAGTTGGAGAAAATTATAAATAAATTAAAATGTTTAAGATACTAAAGAATTAAGAAATGAAAGCCCACAAAATGATAAATTTGGAGTAAAGTTACTCAGCAAAAACTAAATGAGACCAAGGGACGGTCTATGTGCACAAAATAGCAGTGTGTCCTGCTTCCGTACAATCTTCACCATCCTATCATGCGAGATTTAGTCTTATTGGCTCTCTCTGGTTTCAAACTGCATACAGCCTCCCACCTTTTGGATGTATTAAAGTTTGCAATAAAAAGGAAGAAATGAACTCTAAGAGGAACAAAATCATTTCAATGATTATAGCAACTATGACTATACTTGAAGATTCATCAGTTTCAATCTTTTGCATGTCATGTCTTATGGCATCCACTGTGCTCTCTTATGGTTACATCCTCTCTCATTATTGGCTTATTTTAGGCCAATTTGTCTGGACACAATAACTGCCTGGGGAGTTCATTAAACATGATTCTCAAGACCTTATTCCAGAGAGTCTGACCCGATAAGTCTGGAACAGGGCCCAGGAAATTTTTTTTAAATGCTCCAGATAAATTTTTATGATTATGTTTGGCAAACATGGTTCTAGACCTTCATCTAACCCATCCTCCAAGCAGACTTTTATTTTTAGTCAGTGTGGGCAGCATCTTCACTAGCCATACTTGAGAGGCTGCTCAGTGAGAAATATCCTCACTGTTTCTGTTTCAGTATAAAAGGAAAGCACAACTAAGATTGACTTTAAGTCATACTAGAGTAAAACTAATTAATACCAGCCCTGTTTCTTGATGGAGGTTTTGATAGAGGTGTGTTTTAAGGAACAGGAAGGTCTGAGTTACTCAAGTGCAGTTTGAAAAGAAAGTGGGTACAACAAAGGGACACAGAACTGAGAGGGCTAGATGGAGACAAAACAGATAAATTATCTATGTCACAAATAAGACTGACCTCTGTTCCTTGGAAATATATTAAATCTAATGCTTTTCTAAGGATAGACTTAATCTGAAAAAGACTATGAGGATCGTAGTGATGTTACTTTTTAAATGCAAATGACAACTTAATACTTCACAGAAACTATGAATGGAGACAAAATTCATGAGCACATGGTAAAAATGCCAGATTTGATCACAACCATGTGAGTCAATTCCAACCTTGATTGTGTCTCTGCAAGTGGTATAAGGAGATGTCTTAGAAGAGAACAGAGTAGTATTCCAGATGACAGTGCTAAAGTAAACAGCACTGATGAACATCGGAGGTATTTGTAAGAACGTTGTAAGCTTTAGGTGCTCAGTTGTGTCCAACTCTTGCGACCCCATGGATTATAGCCCACCAGGCAAGAATATTGGATTAGGTTTCCATTTCCTCCTGCAGGGGATCTTTCCGACCCAGGGATTGAATCTGGGTCTCCTGCATTGAAGGCAGATTCTTTACCGTCTGAGCCACCAGGAAAGCCCATTTATAAGAATAAATAGTCAAATTTTAAAAATCATAAAGATAATAAATGGGCATGATAATGTATTTGACTTTGTGCATCAGCTCCCTCCATATTCCACCACTCTAACGGTGAATTGTGTAGAAATTTTTGCCTATTTTAATGTGTTTCTTAGCAGCGCAGCAGCACAGCACGGCAACTGTGGACAACACACACCAAGACTCTTACTAAAAGAACAAATCCCCATAACAGGGTCTGGAATACAGCCTTTGATTACAGGCATTCACCGATTTTAGAAACTCCTTTATTTTATATAATCTAAGCTACTACTGATTGCAACACACTTCCTGATTTCTGAATTGTTAAAAGGTGAAAAAAATGGGCATCATAGAATCATAATATGTGAAAGTCTTATAGAAAAAAACTAAAACAACAAATAGACAGCCTTTTAAGTTTGTAAAGTGTGTGCATTAGTCAGTCAGTCATATCTGACTCTTTGCAACCCCATGGACTATGGTCTGCCAGGTTCCTCTGTGCATGGAATTCACCAGGCAAGAATACTGGAGTGGGTTGCCATGCCCTTCTTCAGGGGATCTTCCCGACCCGGGATCAAACCCCTGTCTCCCACATTGTAGGCAGATTCTTTACCATCTGAGCTGCAAACTCAAAGTTGAACAAATAATGGTCCGAGGGAATGGCGCATCCCCAAGTCATTCCCCAGGGCGCTGATACCATGTGAGGATGCCATGAGCTGGTTAGAGACAATGTGTCACAGCAAGAGAACCTTTGCTTTCTCAGATGAAGCTATGATAGACAATGGACAAGAGCCATTGAGACCAGATGTAAGAGCAGCCAGATTGGTGGAGATGAATCTGTGCTCCCCACCAGAAGGAAGAGATCCTGCTACTCTAGTCCAACAGAATACAGTATATACAGTATATATAGTATATACCAACAACTCTTGACCACTGTAAGTTGTTTCTCCTCCTCTTTTCTAAATGGTCGTCTTAATGAATTTATCTCCCTTTTCCTTGTCTATTGTCTCTGGAGGAGGTAATTGAAAACACCATTTAGCATTCAGTGAGTGAACCATGAAATTATTACATCTGTATCATACTCAAAGCAAATACACATCCCTTAAAGACTCAGCTTGGACCTGGGATGCAGTAAGAGAGTGAGCCTAGAGATTGTATATCTTTTGGAAGGGGTAAATGTGTTTATAATACATAGGAAAGTTGCATTACTTTAGGCAAAGGCATTAAAAAATTGTTCGTATATAAAGATCTTATGTAGAGAAAAATGGACCACAAGTTGTAACTTGTGAGTTTACACCTATTATTGATATTTGAGGAAAAACTTAGCTTTCACTATGGGAATTGTCTCTGTGCTGCAATATTTTGATATATATCCTCTAGGATTGCTAGCTGTAAAATCACCTATGCTCTTCCATCATATGGAGATAGATCGCCTAGAATGAATCCATCAGAGAGGAAAGTAAATCCTGGAGAAGGGTGTAAGAGAGTAAAAAAAAAACTGTGTGTATGTGTGTGCACACTCACACGTGCTCATGAGAAGGGAGGGGAGCGGGCAGGAGAGAAGTGGAAAAAAGGAGCTCAGAATCCCTAGAAACATGAGAAATTATGGAAGAAAAACTTGGTATCACTGTCAATTGAAAGATGCCTCATTAACACAGAATAAATTGTCTTGTTTCAAATTTTGCAATAGCTTTGTAAAGGTGGGGTCAAATAAGAAAACTGTTACAGATTCACTGTCATTAAATCATTGCAAGCGGATAGAAAGTAGATCTCCTATCTTGCTTTCACAGAGAAGCTGAATCTAAATTTACCACAACACACAACCAGAAAATATCCTGCTAATGAAGTCAATATCAAACAGCCATTATAGCAAACTCCTGTTGAATTCCTATCATGTGCCAATCATTATGCTATCAATGATATGTTAACTTTTTCCATCCCCTCAATAACCAAATTAAGTAGTTTAACTCACTCCATTGTACAGATGAAAAAACTGAGGCTTACAGAAGATAAACAATTTGCCCAGGTCACACAGCCAGCTGGGATTAGAACCCAGGCTCTTTGCCCTTACTCATCGGTTCCCTTAACCACCACACTCAACTTGGGACAAGTATAGTACTTCCCAAATACCAGTGGAATTCTTGTATTTATCTTTATCTCCTGTCCAAGTCTAGAATGAGTAAAAAAGTGTTTTCTCTCTGCCAACAATACCACTAACATTGCTACATTGACATTATTCAGCAAATTGCTTTCACTTAGTAAGCATGGTGAGAACTCCCTGCCTAAACATTATAAACAAGTCCAAATCCAGCTAGAAATACACCAAAAAATTCAAAAGTAGTATAAGAAGTGGAATTTATTATTAATTCCCCTTCAAGATTTATTTTAAGACCCGACTGACTGTATATAAGCGCTGGACACCAGGACAGAATCTAATTAAGCCTGGCCGTTACTCAGTGTCGAGGCTCAGACTTACCCTACTTGAGTCCTTGCGGCGGGACACGATTTCAGAACGCTGAGTGTTCAAAGGAATGTTACTTCTGCAAACAGCATTCTTAATGTCAAAGGATAAAGCATCCCAGTTGTGGGGAACGTTGTTGTACGTCTACCAGGAAAATATTCATCAGCTACCCAGTTGGTCATTCCCTTTGCCTTTGGCTATTTAAATGGACAAATTTTAGTATATATTTAAAATACCCACAAGATCTCCAATCTTAATTATAAAGCTTGGGAAAAAATGTCCAGTGAAATGTCCAGGTATAAAATAAGAACTTCTTTTTAACTCCTTTGCCTCAAGATTTACATAACTGTGAGGGCAAGGAAATCAAATGATAAAATAAAATACCAGATACTACAGATTAGAAATGAAAAGTAAACCAGCCACATGCCAGTTTCTTGCTACAAGTTCCAGCGGATACCAAAATCAATGTGACTGAGAGAAGATGTAGTTTGGAGAGAAAAATCTCCCAGGATAATCAAGGGATATATTTTCAAGTCTATTTTCCCCCACAGAACTGTTTTGTTTTCTCACATCAATGAGCTAGAATAAAATGTGGATCCCATGATCAAGCTGGCAGAAGTCATGCTCCCTACCTGGATGCTCGAAAATTGTAAATCACAACTTTACAAGGATTTAACTTTTCCCTTTCCAAAATAATCA
Organism: Giraffa tippelskirchi; assembly: GCF_054371585.1. Classification (NCBI taxonomy): domain Eukaryota; kingdom Metazoa; phylum Chordata; class Mammalia; order Artiodactyla; family Giraffidae; genus Giraffa; species Giraffa tippelskirchi. The sequence continues at coordinate 112,629,386 of NC_137277.1, forward strand.
AATGTTGTGGCGAGGGGGCCACTAATCATGACAAAAAATATACTGCAAATTCTTTCTTTTGGTGCCAAGTCCAATAAGTTCTCTGAGTGAAATTAAATGCACGATCTTATTCCAAACCACAGCTTCCCTTGAGGATGTGCAAATCTCAAGTGGGGGCTGAAAGGCCAGTTGTATCAAAGCCCAGGGTTACACCCATTTTTTTCAAGTTTTTTTTTTTCCTTTTTTAACTACTGCCTGCAGTGTAAATGGCTCTGGCCCCTCTGCTTTCCAGCCTTCATAGTCAAATCAGCGCTTCATACTTTCCACATTCTGCATCTCAAAAGTGGGCCAGTCCCTGACTTCGCTTAGTTTCTCACAGTTTTTGTTTATTTTAAGAGATTCTCTGCTGAACTCCAGGGAAGGGGGGAAAGGGGAGGGAGAGAGAGGAATCTGCTATGTTGTAAGCAATTACTGGCTCCATCTCTTAGATCTGCAGTATCACAGGAATTAGAGATGGAAAAGACCCATTAGGTCATCCTGTACACCCTGGGCCAGCACAGTGCTATTCCCTACTGTAGATTATCTCTTCTGAGAGTTTTTAATATGTTTCAAGGGAAGCCAATGATAACATGGTTTCGTTTTATTTCTTTCGCTGCTTTGTTCTGTCCAGTCTACAACATGCCACTTCTACGGATGGATCTAGGGTGACTTTTCAAAGGACATTTGACTGCCCATAAGAATTACAACAACATTTGTGCTTTCCAACAACTATGTTCCATAAGTTCAGCATGAAAGCATTCACAAAAACAAATTCTAAACTGCCAACATTTAGTCCCAGGGATGGAAATATTACATTTAAAATAATTTTGCATAGATATATTCCATATAACTAGTACATTATGTCACAAATATAGCTGTATGAGTGTGCATATATGTTCACATAAAGTACATACAAATACTCATCATTACCCTAGAGTGTTTCTGTTTCCTTAAAGTTGTGCCAAATGCTGCATAATTCACGAAAATGTGATCCAAAATATTTAAGGTTATGTTTCTCACAATTTTCTTCTTATCTCTCTTAAGTCACACATTTTAAATGTCAACTCACATAGAGAAATATTTAATTTCAAAAATTCTCCTCTACTGGGAAATTCTTAAACTCTTCCCCAAGTAGTTTTTTCTCCTTTGTTCATATCCTAAGATGACAGGGTGTTTTGACCTACTTTATATGTGCCTGTCTAGGTATCCTTACTTGATAGACTACCAGTCCCATCCCTCAGGAAAAGGAATACCATATGAGGGAAACCTAGCATGAAAAATGAACACATCATGTGTTCTGAATTGACTATCATCTTAACCATTGTCCTTGAAGCCTATTTGTAGAAGATCGAATCAATATTACTATTTGAAATGATATAATCTAGTGCTAGAATTGTAATCAATAGTGATAGCATGTGAAGTTTTTCTTATATTCTAAGTTTTAGAGTGTTTTCTAGGTATAATGCAGGACATATTTTCATTTGAATCTGTTTAATAAGTTGGCCCATCTTTGATATGTGTGGTATAAAAAAAATGATTTTTCACTGTTCTACTAGGAGATGGGATAATGTATTAATCACGAGTCTGGAATATGGTCCCTTTACAAGGTTGGTAACTGTGGGTACTATGGTACTACCAGTTACCTTTTATATGATCAGTGGTTTATATACTGTTCTTCAAGGAAAAGATCCTAATTTACCCCCCAAACCAAAATTGTAAATGATAAAAGGGTTCGATCTACTCTGTGTTGGTTAAAGAGTACAACTAAATTAGAGAATTTTAGAGAAAGAAAGTTTGGGCACCAAAATCCATCAGGTTCTTCCCCAATCTTGCTGGGGAAGCTTTTGAGCTTGTTCCTCCCTTGACAAGGGCTCTTTTCATGACTGGTTCCTAGGAATATTCCTTCCCTTTAGAGGTGTCCTCTCTGACCACTCTGGCTAATGGGGATCCCCCGTTAAGCCTCTTACAGAACCGTCTTTATTTAACTCTAACAAGAATCAACTATTGCATTGTTCATTTATGGTTTCACCTGCTCCCTAAAGAGTAGCATGGTGTTAGGGTTAAGAGCATGGGCTCTAAAACCATCACCTCTGGCTTAAATTCCTGCTCTGCCACTTATTAGCTGCCTCTCTTTGGCAAATTACTTGTATTCGCTCCCTTACCTGTTAGTGGGGAAAATAACAGTTTCCACTTCACAGGCTTGTTGCAAGGACTAAATGAGTGAAAACATGTAAAGCCCATGGTAACTAACATGCAGTGTGTTCCCAGTAACTATTAGGAGCTGTATTTTACTATTATTTTCCTTTGTGTTTCAAAGCCTAGCTTAATGCCTGGTACCTGATTGACACTCAATAACGGTGTATTAAAAAATGAAAGTATGAATGTTCTAAAGAATGTTTCTAAAGGGAAACTTCCAACAGTGTGAGTTGTCGCTCTTAGAAGTCATATATTGCTGTCAGTAAACAAAATTGCTGAAAGAACTTTTAGAAAGATTTGTTTAGGAAGTCATTAAATAATAGTGTGGGGGATGTAGCTAGTTAATCACTAAGATTTTTCCGACTGGAAGATGCTGATACAGATCTAAAGTTATGCTCTTACCACTTCCTCTCTTTAGGTGCTAGTTCTCTCAAAGATAAAGGTATTTAACTAGATCATCTCTAGGGTCTGTCCTATTGCAACATTCTACAATTCTAGATGTGAATCAGCTGACTCTTACTACTTTTTTTTTTTTTCCTGAAAAAGTTCCCATAGAAGAGTTTTTCATTTGGCAACTGTTGGTTCAAATGGCACCTAGGACAGAGTTATTTTACCCCAGGGTCAGGAGGCCCTAACGACTGGTGACTGTGCTGTAGTCATTGCCACTTGGTGACAGGAACATAAACAGTCCATTTCCCATGCCTCCTCTTTCCACTACCATATTCTCTTTCACTTCCCACTTTCTGCACCAATACAGCCTCGCCTTGTGCATCTCCAAAGCACAGGAATTCCACCCACGCGGCACTGCAGAAATTAGAGCCAGAAAACCCCTATTAGGTCATGCAAGCTACACCCCTTCTAGAGTAGGAACATCCTCTCCCACTAACAGTTCAGCTCTCCTTTTGGCTCCAAAATGTAGCTGTGCTTTAGTGATTCCTGGATATGGTTTGAATAGCAGTTTATAAGCATTCTGGGATCCTTTGAAAATAAAGGTTCCATATAAAGTTTTATTGCTATTTTGTTTATTATAAAGTGGTTTGTTATTGTTGTTTCTGTTAATCTTCCTGGGAATAGTCACAAGGAGATTTCTCAAAGAAGAAATTGTACCAGCAAGCCCCTTTGACCTGATTTTTATCAAATCTGATAGCCAGCCACGAAGAACCTAGCTGATTAAAGCCCTGATTGACCTGTTGCAAATATGCAACTAAAACAAATAGCTTTGAAAACAACTAAAGTATTATTTAAAGTATTACATGTTAATTACTGCTAATATATTTGCTCACATTTTCGTCAAGTTAAAGTATATGTTTATTTATTGTCAATGTAAATTCTGTTTATTTTTAATCATTTTAACAATGTTTAATGTTTTATTGCTCTTGGATATGAAGTCTTATAACTGTTAATTTGCTGAACATTCAACATTTTAAAAATCTGTTTGCTTGTTTCATTACGCTGAACATACAAATTCAACTTAACATTACTCCAGGTGACAAGAAGCCAACTGATTAACACAAATGTCAAATACCACTGAGGATTCAACCCAAATCCTTGGCCACTCTCCAGTCACCTCTCTGGCTCATAGACAGTTTCATTATTTCTCTGTTAGAAAGGGAACATGAAGGTGGGAAACCGTCCTAGATGACACAGTAAGTAGCACTTCACATGCTCTATTTAAGGCTTTCTTCTCTTGATGAGCTTAAGGAAATTAACCTAGGATAATATTTATTACCACACACAAAATTAGCATTAGTGCACCCATTTTACAGAGATGAAAGCTCGATTGTAGAGAAACAGGACCACTGGTCATTGTTACCCAAGTGATACTGACAGAATCAGGGAGGCCCCAAAATCTGTCTCCTAAGTTCTAATACATCTTCGTATCCAAAAGACTACATTTTCTTAATGAAGCACCAGAAAGAGGAACTACAAAGTACTCCACAAAATGTAAAATGCTATTACAATGTATAATAGGCATAATGTTCCGAACTGGAATAGTTTATTCTCTCCATCTGAAATTATATGAAAAAGAAGAATTATTATAAGGAGTGGTGCTAAACTCAACATATTATTAAGAAATTGCTATTATTTAAGATAATAGTTCCATTTTATCAACTTTCATAAACTAATTTCCTGATTTTACAAAGGCTTCTTTCTGTTCCCATTGGAAAACTCTAGATAACTGCTGTGTATCTGACACAGGAGTAATAATGCAAAGGAACCCAATTGGAGGCCATGGTTGCAATGAACCTCAACTTCTAAAATTTTCCAGTGAAACAAAGCCCAGAGAGGGATAAAGACAGATACACACCTCTGAGAGGTTTCAATGTCAAGTTTTTAGCAAAGCTAGAACAAATTCTCAAAATAACAAACAAACAAGGGTTCCAAAAGATAAACAGCTATTGAAGAGAGCACTGAGAACACAATTTTTGGATCAGTTTAGGAGGACATAGACTGGGTTTAAACTAACAAAGTATCTTAAAGTTGTACTGAATATGAGGTCAAGTGGACAAAAAGAATACAGCAGGTTCAGCAGTTTTAAAACCTTAACAGTAAATGAATGAATCAATGTGCAAGCATGTCAAAATTTCCCTAAAAGTAAGCATTCTGCATAGAAATGCAGTCACTGAAGGCAATATAAAAACACCAGAATTTATGCCATATTCAGCAAGATATCTATTTCTCTGTCTAATACATCTGCCCACTTAAACACAGACACTACCTCATTGTAAAAAAACATTATTAATCTAGAATTTTTGCATTTTGGGGACTAACAGACATAGCCAACAAGTCTCATTTCACGTTCACTTTGAGGGATGAAACCCTTAGGAAGGCTGCTGGGATCACTGCTTTGAGAATTCAGAGGCCTCACCTGGCTCAGCCCACTCCAGTATTTTTGGGCTTCCCTTGTGGCTCAGAGAAAGAATCCACCTGCAATGCGGGAGACTGGGGTTTGATCCCTGGGTTGGAAAGATTCCCTGGAGAAGGGAATGGCTACCCACTCCAGTGTTCTGGCCTAGAGAATTCCGTGGACTGTATAGTCCATGGGGTGGCAAAGAGTCGGACACAACTGAGCAACTTTCACTTTCACCTGCCTCAGCGGGAAGAGTCTGTGATCAATTATTGCTGCCTGTCCTGGCTGTGGGAGAGGAACTCCCAAGTCCACTTGCCAGTTATTTGATTTGCTGACTCAGGGCAACCCTTTTCACTTACAGCTGAGAAATCTGAGGCATAGGGGGGTTATATTTAGGAATAAAGAGCTGCAGTGATTGCTCTGAGAGTAGGCCAGTATTGGTCGTTACTCTTTGCAGAATGCAGGTATCCTGATGTCAAGTTCCGTGTCCTTTCTTTCTGCCATTGCATTCTAAATTCTAATTGTTTGGAACTCAACAAAAATATAACTCACACACAGTTATACTTTTATAAGAATATAGTCTTAGTTTGTTCTACAAAAAAAAAAATCATAATGCTTAAATATATTCTTAAATCTTTTTAAGCTCCTAATATCTATTTTTCTGGGAAAAAAATTTACTACTAAAACAATTTCTCTTTTTAAAACATTAAATCCAATAAGTGTCCTTTTGTCCTAGGCTTCATTCTTTAGCCTTCTTTCTCTCTGTTTAGAGAGTTTATAAATCTAACTGACTTAATCCCATTCAGTGTGATACTAAAACTAGTAATGAAGTGTAGAGGAACCATTAGTATACCAACTTCCTCTAAAATGCACACCGAGGTGCCCCTGAGTAATCTCAAATTACTCGCCATATTCTCTCCAAACTTACAGCAAGCCAGTATGGTATATCCATTGGCCCAGCATTTACTTTCTACAACCCAATATAGAATTACTTTTTAGAAATCCAGATGAAATATTTCAGGTAAGCAAAGAGTTGTTGCAGTTGTAATAATTGAATATCTAATATCCATAAAATAATGCAGTACTGATAGGTGTTGCTCTTCACTTAAATTTCCCCACATAACTTAGTTTATTTTTCATATTGTATACAGACATATTTATTTTAAAACTTGAGTGCACTCACAAAGATGAGAGAGCAAATGTCTACAAAAGCCTCCTGATGAGGAAACATGCAGAAACCATGAAGATGAGTTGTAACATATGCCTCATGCACAGTTGGATTCTTCCACCATATTTTTCAGAACTCTCTGTATTATGTGTGCATTGGAAAATCAGTGGCAAGTGTCTTATTATGTGAGCCTTCTCCGAAAATCCTTTAATGCAGACAATACTTTTTAAAAAATAGCAAGGGATGGGGTAGTCATAGGGTTCATCTCTTGACTTTTACTGCGTGCCTCTCCAGCTGCCCACTGAAGAGAAATTTTGGCTCAGGTTTACCTACAATGGCAGCATCGGCCCATAGGGACCCATGGAAGGTAATGAGGGGCTCCATTAACTAATTTCATTATTTCAGAAGGCCTAAGGGAATAACATACGTACCAATAATAAGGCTGCTAAAACTAGAGTGTCAAATTACTTTACTTTGGGGCAAAATCTTATCAATTTCATATGAAAACTCTTATTACCTCATGCTGATCAGAGCCTCTGATTGGCAACCAAGTATATGTTTGATTAATAAAGTGTGAAATAAAAACATGACTTGTTTTGTTTGGACATTAAAATTTTTCAAAACAGAGTCCCACATGTAGAATATAGCAGAGAAGACTTATATGAGTTTATATTAAGGGCTTAATGTCACTCTAGTAACTTTAGTAATGATGATAATGACAACACAATAGCTAAAACTTGCCTGGCATTTCCTAAGTGCCAGGAGTTGTTCCAAGTATTATGCATACATTATTGTATCATCAAAACAACCATAAAAGGTAAGGACAATTATTAGCCCAAAGTAGGAATGGTGGATCAGTGGTAAAGTATCTGTCTGCCAATGCCAAGATGCAGGTTTGATCCCTGGGTTGTGAAGATCCCCTGGAAAAGGAAATGGCAATTCATTCCAGTATTCTTGCCTGAGAAATCCCATGGACAGGAGCCTGGTGGGCTACAGTCCATGGGGTTGCAAAGCAGTCAGACACAACAAAGCAACTCAACAACAACAAAGAATTATAGGAAAAGAAGTGAGAAAAGAGAGACAGAGGACCATCAAATGACATGCCCACTGTCATACAGAGTGAAGACTGGATCAAAAATTTGAACCCAGGCAGTCTGGTTTAGAACACATTCTCTTAAGCCCTCGTTTCAGGAAATATTCTGGTTAAGGTCTCAGAGCAGAGTGGCTTCCTTATCTATAACATTAGGAATAGTGATAGTAGTTTTTCAAGTTGTTGATAAGATTTAAAAAGTTCATTTTTGTAAGATTCAAAACCCATACTTGGTATAAGATAAGTGCCATTAGGTGTCTACCCATGTTAACAACAAGACTTTTTAAACTACAAAGCTTTATTTATCTTCTTGAGCATAAATTGAAATCCTGAGGCTACTCATCTCACCGGTGTTCAATATGGATAACTTTTAAAATGGTGTTGCTATTGTTTAACTACCCACATGCTGCTGCTGCTGCTGCTAAGTCGTGTCAGTCGTGTCCAACTCTGTGCGACCCCATAGACAGCAGCCCACCAGGCTCCTCCGTCCCTGGGATTCTCCAGGCAAGAATCCTGGAGTGGGTTACCATTTCCCTCTCCAGTGCATGAAAGGGAAAAGTGAAAGTGAAGTTGCTCAGTCGTGTCCAACTCTGTGACCTCATGCGCTGCAGCCTACCAGGCTCCTCCGTCCATGGGGCTTCCCAGGCAAGAGTACCGGAGTGGGGTGCCATTTTCTTCTCCGACCCACATGCAAGGAAATTCAAATGGCTGCCTAAAAACAAACCATTAACCCAGTTTACTGATGAGCGCTCAGCCCTACCTTGCTTCTGCAATGGAAAGGGGCTGGGAGGGAACAGATACTTTGTGCCTGAGTAGAGGTGCGTGGGACCAAGAACCTGAGCACTGCCAAGGACCCTTAATGAGATCTTCACTCTTTTCTCCCTCTTCACAAACACTCCTGTGAGCCTGGTAATTTACCACTAAATCTGTGTACCTAGAAACAAACTTTTAAACTATAATATTCACCACATGATATGTACATTCCTTGGACTAGCATATCATTGCATAATATTGTTCAGTTTTAATAAAACTATCCTTTGAAGCTCCATTGTGGAGGAGAGTAATTCCACAGCAGCTTTGAAGTATCCTCCCTTAAATAAAGTCCGAGAAAAAGCCATTGTTTATTTCACCACTATTTAAGAGTTAATGAGAGATTTGCACCTGTACAGCTGTTGCGGACTGAAACTAGCGCATGGAGTGAATGCGTCTTCTGCTTGAGACAGTTGTAAATGCCTTGAGTAAAAACACTGAGGACTGCTAATGGATAGGTTTATTTTAAAGCATGCCATCTGCTATCAATCATAGAGAAGTATAGGAAGCAAGTTTGGCTGGGCTCCCTCCTTGTGAGCCTGATAAAGACAGGGCTCCAGGACTCGGGAACATTGAGTCCTCAAGAGAATAAAACATCAAACCTACTCAGCAGCTCCACTAACAATAATAAAAATGCCTCTGCCTAAAGGTGACATTCTGAATTTACGATTATTTGTGTCTATAAAGTGTATTCTTTGGCTCCTGACTCATTCTGACTGTCTCACTCCGAGAACAATACATTAAGCCTGCCTGGAGTAAATGGAAATCCTATCTTTTTATTAAACCAGCAGCCAGTACCTGAGTCGATCTAATGCCCGGTAGGATCGAGGGAAGATTTTCAGCTCTGTTCTGTTCCTTTCTTAAGATTTTTCATGAGAAAATTACAAATGAAATCTATTTTAATTCACTAAAATACATAAATAATGTAGGCAAGTTTATCTTTCCTAGAAGACAAAGTAAAATGCAAGAAAATGAAAGACTGAATTGGAACTAATCCTATTCTATCTTGGGCCCATGACAATGCTGTTGGAAAATTACATATTAGAAATATGTTATGGCAAAATTTAGAATGGTGGCTCAGAACTGTTATGTTCTTTATGCCGTATGGATTAAACATGTTTTCAAGAGGACAAACATTATTTCCTCGGAAATCTTCCAGCTGTGGAATCATAACCAATATTGCTTTCAAAAATGGATCCCAAAGTATTCCTTGAAAAATGTTGAGCCTGGCTTATTAAAAGTGCTGCCTGCTGAAATCCTCAGTGGATAAAATGAATTGTGGCATTGGAAACTTCTATAGCTTATACTGTTAGAATCTGCCTCAAATCTGCAGCTTAACTTTATTCTACTGCTAGCCTGGAAAACAGAGTTGTGAGTGTTTAGGGAAAACCCACCTGGCCAGCAAACTCATGAGCCTAATTAAAGTTAATAGAGAAATTAAAAGAAGAAAACATTGGCTCAGTAGTAGTAAGGAGAAACTTATAAGGCAATAGAAATTAAGGGCAGGAACTTATATTTTTGTACTATGCATTTGTTAGAAACACTCCTTCCTAAGAGCATGAAAGAGGAATTGATATTATTTGACTTGCTATGTATTATGGGTGATATGTTACAGTCCAATATATTACTTTCATGCTGAAGAAAGTTAATGTTTTAGGTTAAATAGTAGAGATGTGGAAATACTGATTCAATCAATGGATATACTTGCAGATCTGCTATACACTCAGCATATAGAGTAGGTTCTGTAATATTAGAACAATAGTAAATTAATATTAGTGCATATACCATCAATAATAATAGTAAAAATGTTAATAATATGTGTAATATTAGTAAAAGGCATTATCCTTTCCCTTCATGGAAAAAGTGTTTAACACTGTATTGAACCGAATTCTAGAGTAATGTAATAGTGCCTACCTTTCAAGCTAAATTCTTAGAGATGAAAAAAGTTTTAAGAGTTAGAAAAAAAGAGAGAAAAGCAAAAACTTCAGTAGCCATTAAAAACTGGTTAAGAAGCCTTGCATCATAAAAAGAAGAGATAAAATGAATAAAGACAGTCTGTATAAAAGGCTATAAAATATATTTACCTATGGAAATTTCAGTGTCCTTTTCAACACAATATGGGATTTAATGTTGAATCAAGTTACAAAACATACCTGGAGCAGAAGGAAGCACTAGTAATGCTTTATTTCTTTGACAGGAGTTAAAAAATCAAATTTCTGTACTGATCAAGCAGGAAATATATTACAATATGAGAGAAACAGACTAGAGATGGAATGCAGCCAGTGAAGGGCACCCTCCTCATAGAAACAGGCAGCTTCTCCCCAGGACAAGCGGACTAGTGCCTCGAGAGGAAGAGAACTCAATCTTAGAGCATTCTGTTTATCAAAGGAAGCTGAAAATCTGGCTTTTAATTAATATTTCCCCAAATATTAAAGAGACTTTATAGTCAAACTATGTACCTTCCACACTTGGGACAGGTCTACCAATCCTACTCTGGGGTTTTCAATAGTCCATGTCAAAGAGAAGCCAGAATCTTTAATTCTAAGAATTCTGAAGATAAGACTCTTCATGCTTCCAGAAGCTCCTATATTACACCTGAATTCCTTCTGTAAGATGGTATTCCCTCTTTCCATGAAGCCAATCCTGAGAACTATTTTAGAAAAGCCATTCCATTTCGGAAAGTGCTGAAGCTTGGTATGTTTCTTACACAAGATTTCCAATCCCTGACAAATAATTCAATGGTGCACTAATGAAAACAGTGCTGTGATGGGGCCTGTGCTTCTACAATTAGGCATTAGTGGCCATATCAAGAAGAGAGATACCTGAAGATTAGCACAGTGATTTGTTTCCCCAAAACCTGAATCATTTAATCTTCTTTCTTTAGAAAGCAGTGGCCTATGAATATGGTAAAAGAATTAAAAGCACATTTATAAAGTGAGTTCTAAAACATTTAAATATTTTCAATAAAAGGATGAGTCATTAAAATATAGTTAATAAATATTACTCAGAATTCATTAAACATTCTCTACTTAGAAATTATGGATACTCACTGACTAAATTTTAAGAAGGTTATAATACCAGGTAAGTATTATATGACATTTTCACAGTTAATTTCTACAACACAAGAGCCATACACTGGGAAAAGGAAAAGTTTAAACCAAAATAAATCTACTCTTGTGCTTCAGAAAATATTTGATCATACCATTTAAGTTAGGACCTGCATGAATTATTTAAATATTGCTGCCAATTCTAACTACATATAATTCTATACTATCAGGTAAATGTTTCTGAAAACATGCACTTACCAATTCCATCAATGAGTATTTATTGAATTCTTAGAGGGTTCTGTACTTGGTTCAGGAAAAAAATTATATCTTACTCAAAGTTACTGAATTGGAAATCATTACCTTTGGTTTATTTTCCTTATGCTTTTCATTGGATAGTCCCTAATTCAAAATCATCCATGTTAAAAGTCAAATACATATATAACAATAGGTTCTAAGACAGAAGGTCTTGCTGCATACCAACATTTATCAGATTTCATCAACGAAATGTGCAAGATTGCTGTTAATATCATGACAACCATTTTGAATTCAGAATGTCAAACACTCATGATAGAAGAATCAAGACCATTTGGGAGGCAAATATGCCAACCAAATAATTCTAATGCTACTTAAAATCAGTGACCTACATGTAAACAAAGAAAGAACAATAAAATGTCATCTGTTGCATATCAGAAAAAGTTTTGGGCTAGGACTTATTTTGGCTTTATCACAAAGTTAACTCCAATCTTGATAAAAGGAATACAAGACCTTGATAAAAACCTCACTGGACTTATCTTTTCTCCTTGATAAAGTAGAGAGAGGAAGTAGGTGGCCTCTTAGCTCTGTCTAGAAGTTCTTATCTTTTTTAAACCTATTTCTATTCTGTGGTGGTCAGACTTATGAAGCAAAGATGATATTTTCCTAAATGTAGTTTGATATGGATATGTTAATAAGTTGTAATATTTACAGATTGAGAAACATTTTTAATATCTAATAAAATGCTTTTTTTTCTTTATCTATATCTACATCTGTATCTATCTATCTATGCATCCATTTGACCATTCTACCTAAAATGCCAAGCTACAAAGTAAATCACCATTATAATTTGGTATATTTCCTGCTAGTTGTTTAAGCAATTATACATACATACTTACATAAAGCTGTCACTGTACTGTATTAATATCTTATTCTTCTTTTAATCTATATTATGTCAAAACCTTACTTTATATCAGTGGATATTTTTTAAAAACACAACTACAAAATCTTCTGTTAGACAGGCATATTATAGTTGATTAACTTTCCCCAAATGTTTGACATTTAAATTGTTCTCACCATTTAGCATACAATTCATTGCTAATAAATCTTACTGCACACTTACGAACACTTCTGTGAGATCAAATCCTAAGTATGGATGTGCCATTTTTAAAGCTGCTGATTTGCACTAAAACACCATCCAAAAAGATTGTGTCAATTCACTCTTCCACCAGTGTGGAAGACTATTTTTGATTAACACAGTGGTATGTATTACATCAATATGGTATATGGCCATAACCATGAGATTTTTTTTTTATAGCTTCATGGAGAGCAACAGGGGAAGAAGTGACACCTTAATCTCTAATTTTCTTAATTATAGCCTTTGAGTATTCTTAAAAACTTAAGACTAGGCACTGTGCCTACCTCTTACACACACCACACACACACACACACACAGACACACAGGGCTATCATGGCCATACATGTAAGATGAGCCTTCTGATGACAGCAAACAGACTCCCACTGACACACACAATCAGGGAAGGGAGGACTTTTCTGAGACCACTTGGTTATAAGCCAGCTGTCAAGAGGCCATGGAGTGAGAGTGAGACTTCAGGGGATCCTGTGTGGTTGAGAAAATAGTTTCTAAGATGATAGGAGTGTAGATGGAAGATATCTTTCCCTTTATCTACTAGAGAAAGAAAACTGTTGCCAGGAAATGAAGTGTATTTTCAAACCCCAACAACAACAACCAAAAGAAAAATTTGCTAATTTTGCCAGCTAGCACAAGCAACTCGGCTGCCAGTCAAAAGTCTCTGTGTCCAACTCAGAGCTGGATTCACTTTAACAAAAATTTCCTTCTTCAGCCACCTAAGTGTCTGTTGAATCAGGCAAGAAGCCAAGGTGGGACAGAAACAGTCACTCACATGAAATGTCCGTTTCCATTTGGATCTCTGTGGTCCTTTCCCATGTCATGGTGAAAAAATGCTTCCTCTGCTTGGATGTTTTCAGGATGCCTTGGTTTGGGGAGGAAGTCAGATTGGCTGTTCAGAAGGCATCTATAGGAGGGGAAGCCACAGCTTCGCACACTCAGAACCAGGCTGTCCATGCCTTAGGAAAAAAAAAAAAACAAAACTATCCTTCGCCCACTCCTACCCATGATTTTGATGTTGAAAGAAACCTGTTGTGGTTTAAATGACTCGGTCAGTTCTTCTGGGATTTTCCAAAGTTTCCTATAAAAAGAAATCTGTGGGAAATGAGTGATTGCATAATCACTAACATATGCCAGTTTCTCTAAACCTGTTGTCTTTTGGTGTTTTGAAGTGTATTGTCCCAACTACTGAATTGCTATCTTCTAATAGTTTTAAGTCACGATGCAAGCAGTATAGTCTCCCTCTTTTTTTTTTAACATTTGAAGGGTACCTACTGCATAGTCCATGGAAGAATTCCATGGTCCGTGGGGTCACAAAGAGTCGGACATGACTGAGTGACTTTCACTTCAAAAAAAGCAAACACCACAAAAAGTAAGGTTTGGTTGTATATGTAGCAAAATTAACAGAACAGGTTGATGAAGGGTGAGAAGATTAGGCAATTATCAGATAAATGGTGAGTGGAGGGAAAATGTGCTTTCTTCAATTACCTGTATACCTTAAATAATATTTTTAGCCTGACTTAAAACAGTAAATGCCTCTATTTTCTGTATGGGAAGTATAGACTTGATTGCCTAGTAAAATTATTTGTCTTTTTTAAAAACAGTAGACACAGAACTTACTCATTTTTGATCTAAGAAATTAAAGTGCCTGGGACCAGAAAGACATCTTTAAAATTGAAGAAAACCTGGAGGTAGAATCTAAAGGACATCACATTTCTATGTGGGGCGGGTGAAAAAAATAATATTGATACTATTCAGTTTCTATGAGGATGAAGATCACTGGTGCCTAGTCTTCACTTTATTAGATGAATTATATATAATAAAAAAAAAAAAAAAGTCAGATGCTGCTCTTCCTGACAGCTGCATAGCAGAGAATCCACAAGTTTATGACTTACTGCTACAAAGATCTCACAAGAAAATGGATGCTAAAAGTGTACCCATTCTTTCTTCAAATTTACCTCACTATTGCTATTCTTTGTGAAAAGTTGAAGAGTCCAGTGAGGTACTGATGGTTGATCAGAGGGACATGCATCAGTACCCTATAAACTAAGGCCCCCCCAGAAGGCATTCAGCTAGGGCACCAATGGTTCTCAACGCTGAATATCCATTAGAATCACCTGGGGAACTGTCCAATCACTCATGTTTCAGGTCAACACTAAACCAAGTAAATCAAACCATGAGCATAAGACCAAGGCATAGGTGCTTTTTTTTTTTTTCCATTAAGTCCCTGGGTGATTTCAATGTGCAGCCAGGGAAGAGATCCACTTGCATGTTCTTATGGCACCTAAGAATTCTCTGTCTTAAACTTCACTCTACTTGATTGTGGATACATTTTTGAATGTAGGATCTTTATAACTTTATAAGACTATAAGAAAGTTTATTTTGCTACTGCTATAGTCATAGCACCTAAAATTATACCTGAATTAAAGTAAGCTCAATGCATAGTTATAAATAGTAATAATAATTGAATGAATGATTAAAAGGCAATTTTTAAGTGAATGATTATTTTATGTGATGAAAACAATATAAGTAGACACTTTTGGCATAAGGCATTATTGGTCAGAGAAAATTTTATGAAAATGATGACTCTATGCCAGGGCTTTGACAGCAGAATAAACTGTGACTTGTGGAGAAGATATGCATGAGCAGACATGAAAAAGGCTAGTGCTAAGCATTTTGCAGTATGAGAGAACTAAAATTTCACTTAAGAAATATATAGTACTTCCCTTTATGCTCATGCCATAATATTTCAATCTATAAAAAAAAAGACTACCAAGTTTTAAAGAAATTCTAGAAAATGTTGAAAGCTAAATGTACACAAAAAATAATTCACATTCACAAAGAAAAGAAAGGAAAAGCTAGGAGCTAACAAATATAACATTTCAATAGCTTAATCTCATATTACACAAATGTTTCCAATTTGGGAGATTAGAGAAAAGCAAAAAATATTTATCTTTATTTCCATCAAAATTTATGTGTGGTATCTTCATTGATAAGATGGAGATTTTGAATTAAATCATGGAATAGTTAAGGGGGGTTGTATCTTGTTGAAGCTTTCATATTTTATCTGTAGGATAATAATACTGTGTAGTCAAAATTGAAATAGTTTTTAATGTCTTAGTACAACACCACCAGTTTTTCCTCCAGCTATGGAACTAATCATTTTTCTATGATTGAGCATTATATGAAGTATTTGGCTCATGTTTTCAAAACATATTGTATATCCCCCCAAATCTTTGAAAACTAGAATCTTGCTCAGACTGACAAAATGAAACCAGAAGTTCATGAAAATAAGGACTCCTATGAGAACATAAACTATCAGGTATACATAAATTGAGCAGAATGAAGGGAAGAACTTTTTCTTCATAATACCTGTATTATGTACAGAGGCCTCTCTCTATATCTCTCTGGATCCTCCCCATTCTTATTTGTATTATGTAGAATACAATTCAATTAACGTAAGTTGAATTCATCTCTAGTGAAATGCAAACTCTGGGAGATAGTAAAGGACAAGGAAGCCTGGTTTGCTGCAGTCCACGGGGTTGCAGAGAGTCGGATACCGCTGAGCAACTTAACAACATCCCCCTGTATATGCAAACACCATGGATGTAGAGAACTTGTCTCTTTGGTTCCTTCCTCGCTGTCTTGAAAAAGGCTTCAATAGACCTCAAGAGAAGCTCGGTGGATATTTATGGAATTAAATAATAATTTAATAAATGATTTCTAATTGTTAGGTAATTACATCCCTCTCATGTATTCTCGGGCTTCCCTTGTGGCTCAGCTGGTAAGAATCTGCCTGCAATGAAGGAGACCTGGGTTCAGTCCCTGGGTTGGGAAGATCCCCTGGAGAATGGAAAGGCTACCCACTCCAGTATTCTGGCCTGGAGAATTCCATTGACTTTCACATGTATTCTTATCTCCTTATCCATGTTATCTTTTTTCAGTTTTTCAGAACTTCATATATTATGTACATCCGGATATTACCTGGACTGCACCTTCCTGGAGACTGTCAAACTCTTCAGAGCTGACTACTCCTTACACGTGGTCCTCAGACCAGACAGGGACATCCTCTCATATGAATCCTGCTGAAATGCCATTTCTCCTCTCCATTATTACTGGCCCAGCCATCCAAGAGGTGATTGCTCTTGGGTCTTTTCCAGTCACTTACCTTCTTGATTGCTAACTGCTTAACCTGTTTTTGAGTGGAAATCACACAAAGTCAAAACTGTCTCTTCTAGGACAGAGTATTGCTGAAAGTAAGGAAATGCATTACATCATTTTCCCTAAGGAGTCATGCATTTCTTCCTCTTTTCTCCTCTCCCTCTGTTTCATTATCAGATAGAACAGAACTGTCCAATAGAAATTTAAGTCATGAATGCAAACCAGATAAGTTATTTAAATTTCCTATAGTCACATATAAAAATAGAAAAGAAACAGGGAAATTGACTGTGATAGTATATTTTATTTTAATTAACCCAATAGATGCAAACATTATGAGCCCAACATGCAATCAATATGATGATACAAATTCTTGCACAAACTATGCGGCGGATGTAACCTGGACATATCATGAAACTTTTAGGGCATTCAACTACAGCAGTGGTAATTCCCACATAGAATGTTAAAAAACTATGGATGGTTCTCAAGGTGCCAGAGTGGCAGAGGGGAAGGGAATCAGGCAAGGTCGAGGACGCAGGTCAGGTCACTGGTGCAGAGTGAGGGAATGAAGGGTGGGAACTGGAATCATATCAAATACATTCTGAAATGTTCATGTAGAGAGAACAAAGAAAAAAGCATATGTGGTTTGAAAAGATGTCCCAGACAATTTAAAAGTCACCTCATTTCTTCTCCCTACTTGAGACCCAGAGTGGAAAAGAGAATTCTTCAAAAGGGAATGGATAATTTAGAGATTTCCACTTTCAACACTTGAAGATTACATGATATAGAAGCTTGGAATCTTGTAGCTCTCTCCTAAATCATCCCATATCATGTAACACTCATTTTTCCAAACAGAGGTGAAAGATTACATCCTTAATGTTCGTTTTAGCTAAATACATCCTTTGTGGCCTAATGTGTAAAACACATCTAAATTAATGATCAAGGCTATGAAATTTTATGAATGATCAAACTATGAATCAAATCAAATGTGCTTCTCAAGTACACAGTAGTAAAGAATCTGACTGCCAATGCAGAAGATGCAAAAGACACAGGTTCAATCCCTGGGTTGGGAAGATCCCCTGGAGACGAAAAAATGGCAGCCAATTCCAGTATTCTTGCCTGGAGAATTTCATGGACAGAAAAGCCCAGCAGGCTACACAGTCCACGGGGTCACAAAGAGTCAGACACGACTGAGCACACACACATCCATGCACACTGCTGGATTTTGTCTAGCAGAGGATTTTTCACAGGATAACACTTAGTCTTTGTGTCCTTTTGACTCAGACTTTTGGTCTCTTTGAAATTAGATGGATGAGGTGGCATATTAGAACATAATGTTATTAAGAAATCCAAAATTAGCCATCAGAGTGTAGTCATGCCACTGTGGGACAATGCTGACCTAAATTTTCCTTCTCATACCATTTTCTATCCAATGGTAGAGACCATAATGTGTGAGGGAAGTATTTCAGTTAGTTGACCAATGGTCTGTGAATGTATAGATTGGTATCATCTCAATTCTGCTCTGTGACATCATTGCTCTAAGATTTACATTGGAACAATAGTAATCTAGATATGTCAGAGTTGTTCTGTAAAGGCATTGAAAAATTCTATAAATAAACATTTTCAAAATCCTTTGGAAAAAATAATTTTAAAATCACCCAAAGGCTTTGTTTTCATTGTCAGATTCTTTCTTTCTCACTTTTAGATGAAAAGCACAATAACAGAGACTCAATGTTCCTGAAAGGTTTTTTTCCCCTAAAATGCAAACTCTTGGATTTGAAGATTAAGAGCTTAGTGGCACACAACAGTCAGTGTAGCTTTAAATGCCTTAATTATTTCAACTATATATATTTAAAATTCAGACACCTCGTGTTTCTTAAATGCACTCAGGTTTTTGTGGCTTAATAATAACATCTGTTTTGGTTTTTC
This sequence comes from Giraffa tippelskirchi, assembly GCF_054371585.1. Lineage (NCBI taxonomy): Eukaryota > Metazoa > Chordata > Mammalia > Artiodactyla > Giraffidae > Giraffa > Giraffa tippelskirchi. The sequence continues at coordinate 112,648,055 of NC_137277.1, forward strand.
AACCACAAAAGTGAGTTTAATCTGTTCTTCCTTTAGTTGAACTTTTCACATCTGCTTCGGCTTGGTTCCCATAAGCTAAAGACCAGATCTTTTCCAAAAGTAAGAAGTCTACCTGTACCACTGTTGTTCTAGCTCAAAAGATCTGTTTTTAATACCAGCTGAATATTTCAAAAGAATAACAAAAATAAACTCTTTACCCATGATGCATTTCTAATACTTTTTGGCTTACATATTACCATGCAGTCATTTTATAAATGAAATACTGGGTGGAAATTTTAACCTAAAACAGTAAACTATCACATCACACATACCCAAGTTGTTTCCCTACCCCTAACCTTTTGAATGATGAAAAAGGAGTAAACTTTTATTAAGTTAGTTATTTGTGAGAAAGTTACACCAAGGATGGACAGTGTCTTAAAAACATTGGTTTGTTTTGGACACATACCTAATGCTTATCTGTAGCCCATGGGTCCTGAAAAATAGGCCGGAAAATGTTGCAAGAACATTACTTCACAGATTTTCCACAATTGTTTGCTGCCTCCAGACTTCAGTTGTACTTCTGCCCTGTTTATAACCAATCCTGAGAAAGATACCTAAAATCAGGGACCATAAAACCAAATTATTGGAAGTGCCTTTGAAAAACAACAAGAAACTGAGTAGAAAATTTTTTCTTCACTTATAAATTTGGTTGAGAAAGTTGTTGAATAAATGAGTTCCTGGGTTAGATATGTGTTAATTGTTTTTCTCAAGTGGAAAGATTAACTCTCTTTATCAGCCATTTACATGAGAGTGAACAAAGCTGAATATTCAGTCTTTATTTGGACAAGATTTAATTGATATCAAGTTAGTCTAATTATTTTATTTTAGAAATTTATTTTGAATATGTAAGATGCAAGTAATTATATATTTTTCCTGACACATGATTATGTAATTATATTTGGTCCTGTTTCCAGGACAGAGTAACACAGAATACTGCAATTAGTAGGTGTTCAACTCATGTTTGGTGAATGAGGCCTAATGAGGCAATATAATGGGGAGAGCCTGGTACAGTACCTTTGTCTATGCAAACAAGATGATTCCGTGATTTGAATAATTTCCCAGTGCCTAACTAATGTAAAATGGGGCTGTCAGTGGAGATGATTCCACTTAATTCAAAAAAAATATTTGTTGGTTACATGATACACACTAGTCACTACAATAACCACAATAAGAAAGACTAGGATAAGTAGGCACTTTACAAGGTTCAAATAAAGATAAGCCTAACAATTACTAAAAATGATTTAAGATAAAATTTAAAAGCACTGCTATGCTTGAGCTAGCATTTGAGATAGGTCTTAAAAGAAAAAATAATCAACACTTTGAGAATTTTGAATAGGATATGGGCAGGAAATGAAAAACAAGAAGGGAAGTGATCTGGTACGAGAACAAAAGATTTTAGGTCTAGAGAATGGTATTAGGAAAAGTAGGGAATGACAAGCAGTCTAGTTTGTCTGGAACAGGGGCTTAACAGAGAGAGGATTAGACAAGGATAAAGAGAGAAAAGTTGCTCTGGCATGCTGTGGAACACTTTAAATGCAATGCCAAAGAACTTGTACATAATTCAGTAGGAAATGACAACCTGGATCTTCAAATCAGGTCTTTTTAATGTAGTATTCAAATAATTACTTTCAGTCATTTGCCAGGATGGGCAGAATCAAAGAATTAACATTCTTTTCTAAACTTGATCATATATATTTTGTGTAGTTTCTAAGATTCATTTAAAAAAAAAAATTCATGAATGAGGGTGGGGACATGGAATGGAAGGATCTTGTCAAGTTTCTTGATCCTTAGATTAGTTACTTGGAGATAAACCAGAGAAGGCTTTCTTAATGTTGATGAAGCAAAACCAAACATTCTCTGGCAGAAAAAAAAGGAAATTCTAAAAAATATGAGTTTTTCTACTCATGCTTGGAACTTCCTGCATCCAGATTCTCAAAATTATGTGCTTATCATGATCTATTAGACTATAAGTAATTGTAAAAAGTAAGCTCCATATATGGTGTATGTGCATGCTCAGACACTCAGTTGTGTCTGACTCTTTGTGACCCCACGGACTATAGCCTGCAGGCTCCTCTGTCCATAGGATTTCCCAGGCAAGAATACTGGAGTGGGTTGCCATTTCCTTCTCCAGGGGATCTTCCCAACCCAGGGATCAAACATGAGTCTCCTGCATTAGCAGGTGGATTCTTTACGGCTGAACCACCAATATCCATATATTTGGACCATTAGTCAAATGACAGTAGACAAGCTATTTTTTTAAAAGATAAGAAGCAAAGAGAATTTAGTTTCTTCACTTTGTTGAGAGAATCATACATAAATTCTGACTGAGAAAAGCTCCATGATGAAATATCTCTATGAGTTTAAATAGGAGTGATGACATGTTGAGAAATATAGAATGTTGCTTTGTTTTTTTTCCCATCATGATGTCATATAAACATGGGTCATATCCTCACTAATTGACTGATTTATTTATCTCTTACTGATATGTGACTATATGAATGGAATCTTAATATAAAATTTATAAAACAAAGTTTATTTAACATGTCCCAAATGCCCCAAGATAAATTACTATTCTCATTCCCATTTTCTCTACCCTCAGCCGGATCCACTTTCAATATTCTTTCCCAACTACTAAGTAATACAAAGCACCACTCATGATCATACACTCTCCTCCTCCCCCATATCCAACTCAACACAATGTCTTACAACTTTATACATGAAATATTTTACAATTCAAATTCCATCAACAAACTACCACCTTAATCCAAGCTATCATCAAGCCATATGTAGTATGCTACAATAGTATGCTGTCTAATCCACTTACCCTTCAATTCATTCCCCAGGCAGCAGGCAGATCCATATAACATTGGCACTACCTCCAACTCCAGTCTCTATCTCTTCCCATTACTACTAGGATTTTGTGCTTTGAAACTCCAATACTTTGGCCACCTCATGCGAAAAGTTTACTCATTGGAAAAGACCCTGATGCTGGGAAGGATTGGGGGCAGGAGGAGAAGGGGACGACAGAGGATGAGATGGCTGAATGGCATCACCGACTCAATGGGCATGGGTTTGGGTAGACTCCGGGAGTTGGTGATGGACAGGGAGGCCTGGCTTGCTGCGATTCATGGGGTCGCAAAGAGTCGGACACGACTGAGCAACTGAACTGAACTGAACTGAGTACCTCTAATATTTAGCTAGGAATGGAATTTAATTCAGTTTAATCAAAGATATAGTTACTGTACACAAATGGGACAAAAAACTGGTAAACAAATATTGGAATACAAGAGGCAACTGGAAACATGGAAAAATTAGTAATTTCACTCTTACTCCTAGAACTAACGAACTTTTACATGAAAAATAAAACATTCTCTTCCATGAGGTAATATTATCTTTGCTTTTTCATAGGATTCCCATGGCTTTCATTGGTTTGGTATTTTGGAGTTGGTAGACTTGATTCAGAACATGAGAATCCAAATTCTTTAGAAGTCAGAGCAAGTTTTAAGAACTTAATTCATTAAAAAAAAAAGAAAGAAAGAATTTCCCAAACATTTTTATAGTCTTTCTTAAAAATCTTCCCCATTTCATTGGTGACAGTATTTTCATAAGGACTATGTTATTACTTCAGATTTGGGGTAGTGCTGCTATTAAGGAGGCTACTTGGACTCAGTTCTTAACTTCTTTCAGAATTCCATGCTGTTTTCCCTTCTCATAAAGGATTAAAACCACATCATGATAGAACAATCTGTAAGAATCATAATGCTTTTAACAAGTAAGAAATGGATTAAAAAGCACTTTGTGTCTTGTTAAAGAAATCCCCCGTTCCTCAGAAGCACTTTTTAGCATTTTAGAAGTGGCATTTGATCTGACTGACATATTGACCAGTAATTTGAACAGAAGATGGATCATTTCCACTTAGACCACAAAGGGAATATAAATTTGTGACTGTAAATTCAAGAGGGACAACTTCCAAAGAATTTCTGTAGAATAACCCCTTTTACTCTAAAATAGCTTTTAAAGATTCTTCTTTAGACTCTCTAATAAATCAGTGTCCAAAACCATACTGAGTACTAACCTATTGTTTTTATTTGGATTTGCAAATAGACCAAAATAGAATTGATCTTAAAGTGAAAGGTGACTTAAAATACCCACCCTCTACTCCTATCAATAGAAAACACTATGTTGGTAGCCAAAACATTACTGGGCAGTGTTTTCTTGTTGCTGACTTTGTGTTTTTCCTTTTCCAATTTTGCTATTTTTTACTGTTCACGCATGAACTCTAATTAGTTTTTGGTACTATATTCTCATTGATTAACAACTCCTCAAGTAGGAGATGGAGAGCTATCACATATTTTCCTAAAATTCTTGATATAAAAAGCCAAATATATCTGATTGTAACAACAGTAAACCTATTACCATTTCACGACTGTGTGAAACAACAGTCAGCCAATCATCTACAGGACATATTTAAATTTTTCCTTTCAACTATATGATTAAAGTCTCTCAGTATCTAGATCACCACCATTAATTACTGACTTGTACTATTTGGTTATGTTTTCATTGTTTAAAAAACAAGGAAGGCATTAGCTGCAAGTATATAAAGGAAAACATGCCTCTACACATGAATTTTGAATGTATTTTTTGGTCATTGGTATTCCATCCAAGAAAAGTCACAACTCAGATCACGGATGTAGTATGAATACTTTGAAGGATTCAACATGATTTTCTGGAAATGTAATGACACAAAAAGTAACTGCTTTATGACACTTAAGGATTTATCACCTAAACATATAAGTTCATGCATTTCCATTGTATTGACCTTTATTTTGCAAATGTTTCAGCAGCATTTACTATCACTGAAGTAGTGGTAACATGTTCTACTTAAGATCAAACAATCTCCCCAAATCTGGCAAGATTTAACAGAAATTTAAAACAATAATTCCCAGGGAAAACGTTAACCATCTGCAACTGTTATTATTAACACTATTCTTTTCTCTTTTTTCTTTCTATATTATTTATACTTCCTGTTGATCTCAAAGCTTTCTATCATTAGCACATAATTGTAAACAAATGGTTGAAGATGTTTTCATTTATGATTTCTCTATGTCAAACAAATAAAGTGTCTTGTTTTAGTCATGAATGAATTTCCTGTCCACACACAGGTCTACCTGAGCTCGGCTAAGAAAAATGCATAGCAGAACGTGCAAATGATTGTTTTCAGAAAGTTGAGATATCATCTTTAATACTCTTAGTATATTTATAATAGTTGGACAATTATCTTTAAAAAGGAAAAAAAGAGTTAAACATATTACAAGGACTACTTTAAATTAGTAGTTTAAGTTAGTGTTATTGAAAGTAGGAAACACACATTTAGATACACTTGTGCGTAAAGAGAAACTGAAAACATCAGAACATAACCTGTTGTTTTGTATTATTTTGTACTAAGCACATAACCCCAGCAGCACTGAAGCTGTCATAAGCCAAATATGTCCCTATTTCTTAGTCCTTGTCATAGCCATCAGGATACATTGTCCAATGCCACCCACTTGTATCCCTGCCAGAGAGAATATGCAGTTACTTGTTCAATTCTGCAGCAGAGTTGCCTCTTTGATGTTGTTCAGCCACCATTTCCTTTCCATTCACTTTTATCTCTGTCCTGGCACTCATTCCTGCAGCATCCTCCTCAACAGATGGTCTCCATCTCCCCTTCAGAAGTGCCCAAAATACTCCAGCTTCCTCCTCTTGATCTTTTCCCACCGACAGCCACGTTATTCCTCAAGATTTTAATACCAACTATCCCCTGCTTTATTCTTTATTCACAGATTAATTTATGGTGAGAAAAGGGCCTCAAGAAAACACCACAAAATCCTCAGCATTTATTGCTGCATTATTACTGATACCTCTCTACTATTTGCTGGGATGTTTATTTGGTGCAGTGTTTAACCCAACATGTAACTATTATTTTTAATGAAGACTGTTAGGTACAGGGAATTCAGATATACATTAAAAATTGTTAATGAAAGAAGATAAATGAGGCCTGGACAAGGTGTGGAGGAACAAGCACAGGAAACTCAAGGAGATAACCATCAATTTTGTTCATGGAGAGTATCACAAGAGGGTTCACGTAATTGGGTATTATAGGATAAACTGGAGTTCACCAAGTTGATCATGGGTAAAGGGCACTCTGGGGCTTCCTAAATGGCGCAATGGTAAAGAATGTGCCTGCCAATGTAAAAGGTGCAAGAGATGTGGGTTTGATTTCTGGATCAGGAAGATTCCCTGGAGGAGGAAATGCCAACCTACTCCAGTATTCTTGCTGGGAAATCCCATGGACAGAGGAGCCTGGTGGGTTATATATAGTCCATGGGGTGGCAAAGAGTCAGACAACACTGAGCACATGCATGCACACACAAAAGGCACTACAGGTCAAAAACAGTGTAAGGATAGATATAAAATAGCATGTCCCCTTTGGAGAATTTTAAATAGTATATATGTGTATTGGGAAGCTTCTAAGAACAGGTGGGGACTGTCCAACAGATGAATTTGAAAATGTACAGAAAAGAAAGAGACTTTCATGTTCTGATATTTGGACTTGTCTATAAGGCGACAAAAACATTGAAAGGTTTTGAATAACTAAAATATGGTAAAATACTTGATAATATCTCTAGTTTTAAATAATTTCTATAACGGTACTGTGGGAGCTCAATGGGAAGGAAAAAAAAAATTGAAGAGACAAAACTGACAAAACACCAATATACTAGCTCTAGTGTGACGTGATAACTGTCTAAACTAAAGCACTGCCAATGGGTTTGAGGTCAGGGGTAGGGTAGATTCTGAGATTTAGAATTGATTAGGCCCTGGTGACTAGGCTAGAAGGGTAACATGGGGGAAAGAATCTGGGAAGCTTACAGATATCTGATGTGAGATGTTGGGGAAGAAAACCCATTGGTTCTATTCTACCCTGTTGAGACAAGTGACTGTGAGATATCTGAGTAGAGCTGACTAGAAGGCAGGTAGAGTTTAGGCTCAATGATCTTACTACAGAGAATAATCTGGAACATAGAAGTTAACTAATGATTATGGAACTCAAGTATGAATTAGGAGCCTGAAAGAAAATGTTAGAGAAGAGGCCAAGAACTCATTTCCCAGAAAACAACAAAGTCTCGTGTTCACTGCAAGTTGAGAAGCCTGCAAAAAATATCGAGCATGGCTTGGAACTAAGTTCAACAACAATAACAAAAACTTAGTCACTTAGTCATGTCCAATTCTTTGAGACCCTCTGGACTGTATACCCTTTGTCCATTGAGTTCTCCAGGCAAGAATGCTGGAGTGAGTTGGCATTTCCTTCTCCAGGGGATCTTCCCAACCCAGGGATCAAACCCAGGTCTCCTGCATTGCAGGCAAATTCTTTACCAACTAGCCACCAGGGAAGCCCAAGTTCAACAAGGTAGGGTGTAATTGACAGGGATAATTTCCACTGAGAAAGGTTTTTGGTTGTTTTTGTTTTTGAATGATTAGGGATTGTCAATCCGTAATTAGAAAAATAAGGAAGGTAAGTAATGAAGCAGTATGAAATATTACTCTTGGATTTAAAGAGAAAGAATGCTAAATGATGATTACCATGGGTCAATTGATTTTCAATATGAGAGTGTTAAAAAAGAGACAATAGGCCCAAAATAGAGTCACTTGTGCTAACCCCCCATCCCACTGTAAGAATTAATACCTGACTTAACTGCAATTTCAACCTTCCCTAGGAATGTAATCTTAACCAGTCAGTCTGAAATTTCCTGTTCAGCACTATTAACGTAATCTGCCAGATAGCTCCTTTTCATCCCCAAAGGAAGGGGACCTTGCCTAAAGTAATCCTTTTCCTTATCCCCCTTACTTTTTGCCTTTAAAAACTGTTGTTTCTGTAGCACTTTGCAGCTCTCTTCTGTTTGCTAAAGATGGGAACCTGTTTGATTCATGAATCATTGAATAAAGCTAATTGATCTTTAAATTTACTCAGTTGAATTTTGTTTTTTAGCAGGAGAAATTGTAGCATATCATGAAAGGAAGGAATCAGCAAAATTTAATGAAGAACAAAGACATATAAAGTAATTACTAAGTAACATGAGTGCTATGCTAGAAGAAAAAACGACTGTGGGAACACAGTTAGAACTACATTTATCTACCTTTCCATGAATGCAAAAGTCAATATCATTTTAACTCTGAATTTATTGAATAATAACTTTCAGGTTACAGTTCATTTGCCTATGCACACATGCACAAGCAAACACACAAACATGAAGAACAAAATTCTATTGACATATTATTAAAAGACCAACCATGATGTTTGAACTACCTATTTTCTGAAACAAGGTGATTCACAAAGTGGTAGAACAGAAAGACATCAGAAATTCTGCTGTTAATCCCCTCATTCTGTTCTTATAGATGAAGAATATGAAGCCCATCCTTCCCTGGGGGCTGAGCAGTAAAGACTCCACCCTCAATGCAAGAGACATCCTGCAACACAGGAGACACAGGTTCAGTCCCTGGGTGGGGAAGATCCCCTGCAGAAGGAAATGGCAACCCACTCCAGTATTTTTGCCTGGGAAATCCCATGGAAAAAGAGGCTGGTGGGCTACAGTCCATGGAGTCATAAGAGTCAGACAGGACTTAGTGACTAACTCACCACCATCCATGAAGCCCAGCACAGGTTCCCTGGCACACCAAGTCAGAACACCTGGGGTAGAATAAGTGCCAGTTTGTACAACTGTAGGTTTATTATCAGGACTTCCCGAGTGGCTCAGTGGTAAAGAATCTGCCTGCCATGAAGGAGACATGGGTTCGATCCCTGGATCAGGAGGATCCCCTAGAGAAGGAAATGACAACCTGTTCTAGTATTCTTGTCTGGGAAACCCTATAGAGGAACCTGGTGGGCCACAGCCCATGGAGTACCAAAACAGTCAAGACAAGATCTTTGTAACTGAACACACACACACATACACACACAGATTTATTATCATTCCTTGTTGCCTTACCCTCTAAGCTTTAAGTATAAAATCATCTGTGAATAAGAAATTTTTTTGTAATTTGAATTTATCACAATAACTTCTATAACAGACACTGTTTTAAGTGGTAGGTATTACTTTATCCTGTGTCAATTGATACTACACTTTTTAGAATATCAAGTGGTAACTCGATTAAACTATTTTATTTATTGAGTATTAAATATGCATTGCCTGTCAAAAGTTATGGCAAAAGAAGTTGTGACAATTTTATTATTTCCCCAAGAAATACAGAAATATGCTTGGAATGACATTCTCTAACTAAAAATATTGCAAGGAAGACACAAGTTTGGTTTTGCTGTGATTCTCTTGTTGCTTTTGCTGTTTGTTTTTCCAGTGGTTGGAGCCAAAGTGTAAAAAAATCTAAAATTTAACTTTCCTTTCTAAATAAGCAAAAACAAAGCTTTAGTTTTCAGCCTCAATTCACTTCACATCTTTTACTCTAGTCCCACTGACACCGTCACTTCAAAATCACAGCATAATGCAGTATGCTATTTTCCAATGTCAGTAAAACAAAAGCTTTATTGAATAAGCATGTGTGAAAACGCTGCAAACAAAAACATCTCCACAGGCAGCACCTGATTGGCTCACAGCAATGCTCTCTGTTGTCATATCTGAGCTCAGCAAGTAAATTCCTAGCATATCAGGTTAATGTTTCTTTCAAAGTTGTTTATCTTTTTTTTAAAAGAAGGGATCAAGCAAAGAAAATTAGGGTAAATACTTTCATAGTCAAATCTGGAATTAAACTGTTCTCAATTTAAAGGTAGTAAAACAGACTAAAAATAAATAAATTTGCACAACATCTCTTTCATTCTACACAATTCTAAAATAAGTTTTGAAGGTGACTTCTTCCCTTTATAAAATCTGCAGATGCCATTGCTATAGTTTTACTTTTAACTGAGGAAAATACACAGTTGCATCTGTTTGGCTACATATTTTATGAACACTCAGTCTCTATATAATAGAGAATTATAGGCTTCCCTCCTGTATCTCAGTCCACTTCACCATAATCTGTAGCTAAAAAAATTACTGCAGTAATACAAAACTCAGTATTACTGTGGTAGTCAAGTCAGAGCCAACACAACTGGGCTAAGGTCTCTACGGTTTCCCATTTTCTCTAATTTTACCTCAGCTCACTGGGCAGTTACTCTTGTAAGTATTTAGGGCACCAACATGCAGAATTTCTTTAATTACAATTAATTTTGTTTTTCTCAACCTCGGCAGCTGTGCCAGCAGTTAGCCACTGTCATGCATAGAGTTGCCTCTAACTGCCTACATGGTGATGTTGCCAGCAAAACTGTTCACTGAGTTCCACATGAGCCCAGTTTGGATTTCAATCTTTCAGGAATCTGTGTCTTGTCACTTTGCTATAACCTAATATTTTAACTTACTTGAAAAATATCTTCAAAAATCACCTGTGATAGAAAAATCTGATATAAATGAATACATTTTTCTCCAGTGAGTTATCTAACAAGAATTCTAAATTGCATAAGCTAACTTTGTAAAGGCTATGCTAAAAGTGCTTCATGCATGGTTATTTCCATCTCATTAAATGACTTTAGAAAAAGATACAAATGACTTCAAAGCAATGGCTTAAAAGAATTCAACCAGGCTTTTGCGGTAAGAGCAAAACAGTGGACTATTTTGAAAAGTGGGGAAAACTAAGTTTTATTATCTGTGATCAGGTGTTTAATTCACATCAAGAGATAACATTCCTAAAAATATAGACTTGGCTACAAATCTTGTGTAGAATTCAGGAGATATACACTGATATTTGTTCATTAATTCAGCGAATCAGTTCAGTTCAGTAGCTCAGTTGTGTCTGACTCTTTGCAACCCCATGGACTGCAGCATGCCAGGCTTCCCTGTTCATCCCCAACTCCCAGAGCCTACTCAGACTCATATCCATCGAGTTGGTGATGCCACCCAACCATCTCATCCTCTGTCATTCCCTTCTCCTCCTGCTTTCAGTTTTTCTCAGCATCAGAGTCTTTTCCAATGAGTCAGCTCTTAGCATCAGGTGGCCAAAGTATTGGAGTTTCAACTTTGGCATCAGTCCTTCCAATGAATATTCAGGACTGATTTCCTTTGGGATTGACTGGTTTGATCTCCTTGCAGCCAATCATTTATTCATTAAATAATTACTCATTGTGAATCTACAATGTGCTAGGTATTGAATGTAGATCTGGAAAAATAAGAAGAAAGCCCCTGCCTTCCTGGAGTGAAGGAAGCCCCTCTTTCCTTGTAGGAGATACAAATAATAAAAAATGTATATATAAAGCAAAGAGAGGGAGAATTAAGTGCTATGAACAGAAATAAAGTGAGATCATGGGACCTGAGAGACAGGGGAGGATACTATTTTACATATTTGATCATTCAAGGCCTCTTGGAAGAAGTTACCTTTGAGTAGAAACCTGAATAAAGAAAGTCTGGGTCAAGTAACTCTCAGATTGAGAGCCTTACAGAAAGAAGAATAGAAATATACAACCCCTGAGAGGAAAAGGGGCTTGGGATGTTTGTGAAACAGAAAAGATATAGGAGTGGAGGGGAGTGAGGGAAAAATAAGTTTGAAGTAAGAGAAATAGTCTTGAAGGCCATAGAAAGGACATTGGATTTTATGCTAACTACTTGAAAACAATTTGAACTGGATATGGAACAACAGACTGGTTCCAAATAGGAAAAGGAGTATGTCAAGGTTGTGTATTGTCATTCTGCTTATTTAACTTATATGCAGAGTACATCATGAGAAATGCTGGGCTGGATGAAGCACAAGCTGGAATCAAGATTGCCAGGAGAAATATTAATAACTTCAGATATGCAGATGACACCACCCTTATGGCAGAAAGTGAAGAAGAACAAAAGAGCCTCTTGATGAAAGTGAAAGAGGAGAGTGAAAAACTTGGCTAAAAGCTCAACATTCAGAAAACTAAGAGCATGGCATCCAGTTCCATCACTTCATGGCAAATAGATGGGGAAACAGTGGAAACAGTGGCTGACTTTATTTTTCTGTTCTCCAAAATCACTGCTGATGGTGACTGCAGCCATGAAATTAAAAGACACTTACTCCTTGGAAGGAAAATTATGACGAACCTAGACAGAATATTAAAAAGCAGAGACATTACTTTGTCAACAAAGGTCTGTCTAGTCAAGGCTATGGTTTTTCCAGTAGTCATGTATGGATGTGAGAGTTGGACTATAAAGAAAGCTGAGTGCCGAAGAATTGATGCCTTTGAACTGTGGTGTTAGAGAAGACTCTTGAGAGTCCCTTGGACTGCAAGGAGATCCAACCAGTCCATCCTAAAGCAGATCAGTCCTGGGTATTCATTGGAAGGACTGATGTTGAAACTGAAACTCCAATACTTTGGCCACCTGATGTGAAGAGCTGACTCATTTGAAAAGACCCTGATAGTGGGAAAGATTGAGGGCAGGAGGAGAAGTGGATGACAGAGGATGAGATGGTTGGATGGCATCACCGACTTGATGGACATGTGTTTGGGTGGGCTCCGGAAGTTGGTGCTGGACAGAGAGGCCTGGTGTGCTGCGGTTCATGGAGTTGCAAAGAGTCAGACAGGACTGAGCAACTGAACTCAACTGAACTGACGTTGAAAAGCCCTTGGAGAATTATGAGCTAAGTAAGATATGATGTAATATCACACACACACACATACGCACGCTCTCCAAACTTTCCTGTTTCCAATGCATAAAGATTTGTTGGCAATCCATCCTCTCCATGGGCTATGACCTTGGGCATTCATTGTGACAATTTCTGTCTCCCAATCTATTGAGTGTCTGTTCCTTACAACAGAGACAGCAGAACAAAAAGGAAGGGTCAAAGAAAAGACCATTGCAAGAATTCACATTTTATAGTATCTTCTTATACATGTTCTCACTTGGACTCTGTAAAAACTCAGTTAGGTATATAAGGAAACTGTGACTATCCTCATTTCATAGAAAAGGAAATGGAGAGTCAAATTTCTTTGAACAATGACACATTAGTGGATTATAGTAGAACTTAGATCTTCTTCTGTCAAGTGGAAGGCTCATTTATACATACAAGGCTAGCATTCAAAAGAAAATTAAGTTTGATTATCTTCCACCTTCTTTCATATTTCACTTACCAAAAGCTAAAATAAGTTTAAGATAATAGAGTCCCATTTGGAAAAAATAAATGCATTCCCTAATGAAATAAGAACAGGCATAATATATTGTTCTCCTAATACTAGAATTATAACATTTTTAATATGTCTGATAGCACCTTGTAAAACCCTGTGCAAAAACATCCTGATTACAACTATTTCACTGATTGATTGACAGGTTTGTTAAGAGATAAAATTAAGAGTTAGAAAACTTTATGTCAAAGAAAATTAGCATTTATCATCCCCATAATCTCCTTCATACTTCACAGAAATAAAAGTAATATGCATTTTTCAATGTTTTATATGTATTTTAACCTTAAATATTTGTCATATTTTTATGGAAGGGCTGGTTCATGTAACACTATTTGGGAATAAAAACTTCCTTGTAGGAAAGGTATATATTAAAGGCTGGCAATAAGAACCATTTTTAAGACTAGATAATTGTTATTTCAGTTCAACATGTATTGAACATCAATTGAGTGCATGATATACCCTATCTGACACTGGGAATACAAAAATGAATCAGATTGTCATATAATATTTTTGGTAGATCACATTACTTGGAGATATTAAGAATGGGAATGGGAAATAGAGAATACAACATTATTTTGGACATGTTAATAACTTTTCTCACTATTCTCCTATATCTGAACTTCCCAATCCCCATCCCTGAAACTTTCACCTAAAGTCCACTTAGGCCCTTTTCCTTATGTGTTCCTGCAACTCCATCAGCCTCTGAGCAGGAAGTGGGTCTGCGACCCCTACCTCCAAAAGCAAAATAATGAGAAGAATCCTCTGAAATAGGTTTTTATCTCTGCCTTCACAAGGTTCTTCATTCTTCAGTTGACATAAAACCTCTTCAAAATACTTTCTGGTCAGAGGAGAACTGCTCCCTAGAGTTAATGGTGCTGAAAGTTTCTTTTAGAGGAATCAAAGATGACAGAACAATATTGAAGCCCCACTGGATGAACTACATCAAAGTCCATGTAGAAAATGAGCCATAGAGGAGAAAACTTGAGTTGTAAGGAAGCAATTACACTAGTAGAAGCCAAATAATGCAGACCAGGGCTATTCCAAATGAAATCTCTATTATATATTCTAAAAATTCTGAAATTGGTGACATCAACAAGATTGTAGACCAGGATGGTTCAGAATATCATTCTCTTGTATAAACACTAAATAAAAAATTGAACCTAACTAAAATAACTTCAGAGACACTCTGGAAATTAAAGTTGTACAGCAACCAAGCAAGCACCCAATCAAGAAAAGGCCATATACAAAATGGTAGGAGATTCATGGTGTTTTAAGTTACCGTTGCCCCACTTAGTTTGGGAGAAGTAGCAGTCTAGTCAGTCCCTGGTGCTATTCAGTGACCTAGAAAGAAGAGGGTGGACCAAACTTGCAACTTCATAACCTGTCTCCAAGCTGCCTAAGGGTCTATATTTTGCCCAGTTTGAAGCACAGAAGGACAGAAGTGGCACAGATTTAATGCTACTAAAAGCTGCAGGAAGCAAGAGTAATGTCTTGTGAAAACCATAAGGAGATTCTAGACTCACAGACACTTGAGGACAAGAGATTAAGAGCAAATGAAACTAAAATTCTGAGTCTGAAAAACATACAAGCACACCTTATTTTATTGTGCTCCACAATATTGTACTTAGAAGATACTGCATATTTTTATAGATTGAAGTTTTGTAGCAATCCTATATTAAGCAAGTGTATAAGTGCCATATTTGTTTCCAGCAGCATTTGTTCACTTTGTGTCTCTGTATCACATATTGATAATTTTCACAGAATTAGAAGTGGAGCCTGAAGAAATGACTGAATTGCTTCAATCTCCTGATAAATCTTCAATGCATGAGGAGGTGTTTCTTATGAATGAACAAAGCTTCTTGAGATGGAATCTACTTCTCGTGAAGATGCTCTTAAGATTGTTGAAATTACGACAAAAGATTTAGACTATTACTTTAACTTCATTGATAAATCAGAGTCAGAATTTGATAATTTTGACTCCAATCTTTGAAGACATTCTGCTATGGGTAAAATGCTATCAAACAGCATTGCATGCTACAGAGAAATCATTTGTAAAAGGAAAAGTCAATCTACACTGCAAACTTCATTGTTGTCTTATTTTAAGAAATTGCTACAGCCAATTCAACCTTCAGAAATCACTGCCCTGATCAACCAGCAGTCATTAAGGCAAGACCCTACACCAACAAAATGATTATGACTTGCTGAATGCTCAGACTAAGGTTAGTATTTTTAGTAAGGAAGTATTTTCTAATTAAGGTATTGCATTGTTTCTTTTCAACATAATGCTATTGCACACCTAATAGACTGTAGTATAATGTAAATATAAATTTGATATGCACTGGGAAACCAAAAAAAGTGACTTATTTTATTACAATATTTGCTTTATTGCTATAGTCTGAAACCAAACCCATATCTTCAAGGTATGCCTGTAATAACTGAATTGAAAGATGCACAAGAGAAGCTCAATATTAAGTTAATCAAGAACAGCAGTGAACATGAAGACAAGTCATTTGAAATGATTGAATCCGAGGAGAAAATAAGAATAAAAATGAATGGAGCCTAAAGGACTTATGGGACCTATCAAACAGAGCAATATACACATTATGAGAGTCCTAGAAGAAGAATAGAGAGGAAAAACTTACAGAAAGTTGGTTTGAAGAAATAATTAACCCCACTTTCCCAAATTTGACAAAAGGTAGGGATATACAAATATAAAGTGTAATAAACTTCAAGTAAGATATATTCATAAAGACTGTGCACATAAAGACAAAGAAACGATTATGATAGCAGCAAGGTGACTCATCACATACAAGGGATCTTCAATAAAGTTGTCAGATTTCTCAGGACAAAATCTGTAGGCCAGAGGCTGTGGGATTGCATATTTAAAATATTGAAAGAAAAAATGTCAACCAAGAGTTCTATACATAGCAAAACTTTCCTTCAAAAATGACCAAGAAATTTAGACACTGCCAGATAAACAACTGCTGAAACAGTTTGTTACTACCAGAATTGCCCTATAGGAAATACTAGACAGAGTCATTCAGATTGCAATGAAAGGATGATAGATAGTAATTCAAATCCATTTGAAAACATCAAGTTCTTTGGCAAATGTAAATATGAATAAATATAAGAATCTCTTGAGATCAGCATCAATGAAAACTTATCAATTTATGATAAAATCACTTGTTGAATGAATATTCTCTCTACCCAGGAGATATATACAGCATTAAAATCACAAATGCTAAAAAGTAGCTCTCACTTAAAATTATTCTTCTAAAATATCATTAAGTTCTATAGGACTTAGAAGATGAGAGTTGACAAAGCCAATTTGGGGCTGCAAAGATAATTCTTACTCTAGCACAAAGAATTCCTGAGCAAATGGAACTCAAATGTGCCAGTATTGATATTGATAAAGTAATCTTGCATTGAATTTTCCATCTACATGCAATGAAAACAAAGGAAACAAAGATGAACCAGGGATGCTTCCTTTGAAACAAAAATACATATGGCTACTAATGAAAGGACTGGATGAAGTTTAAGAAAGTTTACAAAGCTCTGTTTTGTTGTTGTTGTTTTGGCTGAGTTGCATGATTTCTGGGGTCTTATTTCCCAGACAATGGATTGCACCTGGGCCGTGGCAATGAAAGCACTGAATCCTAACCACTGGACCATCAGGGAATCACCTACAATGCTCTTCTAAAATCAACAAACAAAAATGATTTTATTTAAAGATGAAGTAATTAGAGGAATATATTTGGCTTTATATTTATTTCCTTGATATTTCTCCAAGTGGTATAGATTTAGAAATAATTGATCCACTGGAAAAATTTTTTAAAAACTCATTTCCAAGTCAAGAATTGACATATCCTATATGATTGCTTATTTTTAAAAGATCAAATATTTTTCATAATTTTATCTAATACATATGCATTCTTTCATATGTTTTGCTATTTTTAAATAATCCTTTATCACTTTAATTTACTATATTGGAATAAAGATATATGTATAATATTTATAGTTTCATAAATTTGAATTTTACTTAGTGCTTTATAGTATGTTCATATATGTTTATACTTAGCTGACTTGAGATGAATTAAATATTTAGTATTATTTTCATATTTAAAACTTTGAGGGACTTCCCTGTACTTAAATGCACTGTACTTTCAATGCAGGGGGCGTGGGTTTGATCCCTGGTTTTGGAACTAAGATCCCACATGCTGTGCATCACAGCCAACAATTAAAATTTTGAATGTTCAGCATTTTGTTTTATAAAATTCTAAGGAACAAACTAAATCCTGATATACAGTCTTTTCACTCTAAAATGATGATTACTATTTTCTGAAAAAAAGTGAAAAGAGACAGACATTTGAGACTGTTTCAATACAAAGACTTAGTGATCTAAGAGAGGTTTGCTCAAACCACATGCTAACACCAAAAAGGCAGGGATGTTTTGTTATATTAGTAGTCTTAATGCACTACTATTTTCCGGGTTCCAGCTCATGTCAACAAACCTATTAAAATGCTGCCCACATCACAATATAATTTTTATACACTATAAAATATTTAGTAGTAGCAGTTGATTGGTTGATATAATGACATGATACATTAAGTATTTAATTAAACATTTATTCATTTCAATTTTGCAGACTTTTTGTTTTCTCTCTGGTTGCTTACATTTATAATGGGCCTTATTTAACCCAATAGGCCCTTTCTCTATGCCTCTAATATCTAGTGGTTAAAATAACCCAGGGTAAGATGCTTAGAAATGGATGTGCTTGGGATGAATTTTGAAGAATGAATTTAATGGTGAGTCAAGAAGAATATGAAACTTATTCTAGGTGAAAAGAATAAAATGAGTAAAAGGCACTGAGTGATGTCAAGTAAGGTGTGTATACCTAAAGTACCAGTTACTTCATGTTACTAAAATGGGAAGTCTTCATCAAAGAATGAGAGATTAAGATGGGAAGGCAGCTAGGAAAAAGGGTGTGAAAAGCATTATTCAAGAGGGCTTAGACTTCATCCCCAGAGAGGTTGCCCCTGAACCACTTTACACAGTGGAGTCACAGGGCCAACTATACACTTCATATGAATCACCATGGTAGCTAAGTGGAGATGAATTTAATGGATTAAATTACAAGGCAAGAATACAAGTTAAAATGCTCCTGCCACATCTGGGAACAAGAGTCTCCAAAAAGAGGTGCATAGGATGAATTTGTCTCAAGGAAAGCATAAGTCATTTGGAGAGAAAAGGGATTGAAATTATATGTCTAATTACTTTTATTTTCTCATTCAAAAATGTTCAACTTTTAGCATGTATTTTATAACATACATATTAGTATAACAGTTCATTTTTAAATGAAGAAAACTGGAGACAGAGGCTCAAAAGTGTTTATCAGTGGTGGTACAGGAAAACGGAAGTTTGGAGACCACATCACTCTGGATAAGAGTCATCAAAGTGTTTTAAGTTGTTGATTTTTCCGATGGAGAAATACAAATAGAATTTTGCAAGTTTAGAAGCTGATATCATCAGGGTTTTAAAGCTGTTTGGACATAATAACATATACATTATCACATATATTCATGTGAACATTCCTGTATGCTAGTCAGAGAGCAAAGCCAGAATTGAATTTAGGGTTACTAGGTGAGGCATAGTAATGCAGCTCCGTCAAAGAGGAAGTAGATCAGTGCAAGGCCAAGGTATTCTAGTAGCAAATTAAAAGCAGATGGTGAAAGACTATGTGAAAATTCTTTCTCCTATAAATCAAAAAGACTTGAAAAAATATGGAAACATGAAAAATATTCCTGAGCTACAGCACAAAATATCTGGGCTAGCAAACAGAACTTTGTCAATAGTCATTGTTAAAAAAGCTATGTCTGAACACAGAAGGTTTTCACTTCTATTTACTCTGGTTTAAAGATTTTCCTTGTGTCTATCCAGAGAACACATCAAAACATCGTTTCCTGGTTCAGCATTTTTCTCAGCTGCCAAAAAGTTTACATGGTGGATTAAAACTCCCTAAATCAGAATCTTTCTTACTGTAGCTTATCACTCATGGACATCTTAATTAATTCTTTGATAATTCAGGCTTATATACCATAAATAAAAGATTATAGATACTTAGGAAGAACATGTTTCACTACCACAGAATAGAGGACTAGACATTTTGCAGAAATCTCACATGTCTTTTGATCCAGTTATCAATAACTCCAGTTTCTGTAGGAATTAGGATGTGTTTCCAAGCAATAGTAAATGCTCTGATATCATCAGAGGGAAAACCACAGGCTCACCCCCAATGTGATTAGTAGATGTGACTGCCTCTGCTATGACTCAGGGCTAACAAAAGTAGTCACACACCCAAAATACATTCTCCAGTGGTTTGCTCTTACACATTCTAAAATTCTCAAGACCTAGTATATTTAGGTTAGAAAAAGAAAACCAAGATCCTCATCTTTTGGAGGTCACCATTAAACTGTACTTTACGCTGAAAGAGAAGAAAGGCCTTGAGGACTGTCCTTAGTCTTATCCCTTAACATATCAACATGGTAACTCATTCTGATCAACCAGTTGTAACCTTGGCAGACATAGAGCCCAGCCTTGAGAAGATAAGATATGGGGAATAGGTAAGCTAAAGAAAATCTTTCTCTCCCATTTCTTAAGGTCACCAGAATAGGCCTTGAGCAAATCACTGCAAGCTCTTTGTTTGTGATATTCTAAGCCTACAAAAAATTTAAGACAAGCAAGACTATGTGAAGACACGTGTTTTGTAGAGTAGAAACTTAACTGAGAAATCGGCTTTCTTATATCCTGTTTGTATTTTTAAATAATTCAGGACCACTCTAATTCTATTCAATTATATTATAATTCTTAAATAAAACTATAATTTTATAATTCTTAACTAATTAAAATTATATTAATATATAATATTATTTTGTCCAGATAACAAATATTAAGTAAGCACCAAGAGGTGCTACTCAACCAAGAGGTAGAAGGTTAGGTGAATTTTCTTTGAAGTTTTGATCCTTAAAAGTTATGTAAAATTCATTTGTATATATTAAAATGTATGTTGCTATTAAATATGCTTATGGGGAAACCTGCAGTGTACAATAATATTTACCATTAGTTTTCCCTTAATTTTATTAATTCTTAATATTATATGTAAGTGACTGTACCAGAGACTGTATGTTCATTACATTTTCTCATTTCACCCTCACAGAACTCACTTTATAGATGAGAAAACTGAGGATCAAAGATAGCGAAAGTAACATAACCAAAACTACACAAACGGGAAAAAATAGAGTTGAGATTTGAAGCTTGGTCAGAATATTCACAGATTATTCTTGGATCCATTATGGAATTATTTATTTTGTATTTGCATTTCTTGTCATGTATCAAAAGCACTTAATGTCAGATGTGAAAGCACAGATTGATATAAATTGGATACACTACTGCCTTCAAGGAGATTAATCACTATAGATTAACTAGTTGGAGAGTTAATGTGTATAAATATGTAGTCCTATCAGATAAATAGTAGTAGTAATGTTAGTCACTCAGTCGTGTCCTACTCTTTGCGACCCCGTGGACTGTAGCCTGCCAGGACACAAACTGTAAATATGAACCCTGTGTAAATAAATGTACAGGTTCTTTCATGACAGAGACTACAGGCCATATTCTGTTCAGTGCAAGGGTACGGATTGTGAGACTGAGGACACAGGATAGGAAAGCTTCATACTGGGCCAGTATGGTACTCATACAGAATGGGGCTGTATTTCTAATATGGTAGCATATCACCAACTGTGTCAGTGTTCCTAGAAAGCTAGGACAGGATTTGACATGCAAAATTTGATGGGGGAGGAGTTAAACGTTTCTTGTGAATAAAAGGGAAGGGAACAGGAGTAGATGGGAAGAGATTTCAGATCACAAGTCTGGTCTAATACCTGTGAAAGAGAGGAAAGAAAGGTTTGAGTAGTAAGGCCCTCAGACGACAGGGCAGTTCTGAGGAACTTTCAGCCAGGTCAAAGGAAGATGTCTTGAGTCTTAGGAAATAGGTCAACACTGGCCATACCAGCCTTTGCGGGAGCAGCCAGAGAAGCACGGCCTCAGCGTTCTCATGGAAGGACAGCTAGGACTTCCAGTCAGCTCTGCTCCAGGCAGTAGGCTCTTTTGAAGCTCTAAGCTGTGCATCTCCATGGCTGCCACCTCTAAAAAATCAGCATGCAACAAGAGTCTACAGAATGATGTCTTTAGCCTCCCAGCATACTCCACAGTTCTTCTTAGCAGAGGTGAATCAACTCAGTGCATGACCCTCCCATCCATCTGAGCCTAACCCTTGCAACTTGCTATAATATCCAGCATGTGTTCAAACCATGAAAAAAACCCCGTGTTTGTCCGTCCTTTGGAAAAGAATCAAACTCTTTGCCGGGCATCAAAAGATCTTTAGTGGCAGAGTAGGATGTTATTGGCATATAAAAGGCTGTGAAGAAATAAACAAAGGAAAACAAACTCTATGAGATGCTAGTGCACACTGGCCAAAGTGTGGTTGAGCACTTTACTGGCTGACCCACACCTTAAGGGCTCAGTTTGTTCAGCACTAAATGAGGCCTGTATGGTGTCTCATTGACACATTTTCATATGCAACAGCAAACCTTTATCAATCACCTATTGACTACACAGCTTTTCCCCTAGACCTGTGAATTTAATGAGGTATTAGAAATAGACCCCATTCTAGATACTATTAAAAATGACCACCCACACTTGTAAGAAGCTTTGCAGTTTTTAAGGCCCATCTGCATTATTTTGAATACATGAAATAAGATATGTGGACAGGATACTCCTAGGATAGCTAAATTTTGATGAATACTCTATGCTGTAATATGCCCAGGATGTTACAATGAATGTCATATTCAATCAACATAGCAGCCCTAGGAGGTGCCATTGTCCCACCCATTTTGCAGTTGAGGAAACTGACAATCAAATTAAGTGATTCACCCAAACTCATATAACTGGCAAGAGAAATAGGAGTAAACTGAATCAAGGTTGAATAACTACAAAGTGACTGCTGAAAGCAAATCCTTCTCCACATTAAGTGATATCTAACAGTATAGGTTAGTGGATATCAAGTATTCACTTCAAATAATAAATACTTCAAATAATAAAATAATAATAATAAAATGCACCAAGAAGTCAAAGAAGCCTTAGTACTGAGTACCTTATTTCTGATGTGGTCCCAATTTTATTTTTTGAATGGATTACTTGTTGAATGGATTACTACATGAAAGGAAGGATTAAATGCACACATAGCAATTATAGACTGTAAAATCATAGATAGGATGAGGGAGATATTCTTAAGTCCATGGGTCAGCTTAAACAAAAGGAAGTAAAGCCACAAACTCTATGATGACATAAACTGGAAATGAAAGGAATGGTTTGATGTTGTGAACTAGATAGTCTACACTGTCTGGTATCCAGCTACTATTTACTTGATAATTTCTATTTTTTGTACACTGTAATAAATTCTTTAGTTTCTCTCTATATATACAGTCTCAATTATTTCTCAAATCCCATGGCTTACAGTTTAATGTACCAGCAAACATGTGGAACATCAGAAAGACTTAGTAACTTTCCCAGTCAAACAGCAAATAAGTTGTTCAGCCAAACTTCAAACCAGAACTATCTTACTCCAAAACCAACACTGTTTCTACTGTACAGCAGTACCAAAATTCAAAAGTAACTTGTGAGTTCTCAATTAGTGCATAGGGTAGCAAACCAACACCTACAATGGACCACTTAGTAAAGAATACAGAATACCTAAAGAGAAATTGATGCTGTGAAGTTATGTAGGTCATTTTTAAGTCTAAAATATCCTCAAAATCCTGATAGTCCAGGAGAAGCTGTAATATAACACAATCTGATTCTTTATATTTCAATCTAGACAAATATTAATGAAATCTGTAGGAAGCTCATCAAAATCATGTCTTCTAACAATTCAGTTCTTACAATACAATTCAAAATAAAGAATAATGTTACATGAAATATTTGGGAAGATGTACCTAAACAAACCACTAGAGTTTAATCCACTAACTGTTGACAAAATTCAAGAGCTGTAAAATCTTTAGACATGAATTGGTCAATTGTTCTTTTCCACTAATCTTAGCATTGAAGTATAACTAAACATGTTCACTCAATTCAACTCAACGATACTTATGCTTATTGAGCACTTACTGCACGATCTGTTGCCAAAACCCTGGGCAAAAGGAATTCAAAGATTAATATGGCATAGGGCTTCCCAGGTGGCTCAGTGGGTAAAAAATCTGCCTGCAATACAAGAGATGCAGGAGACATGGGTTTGAGCCCCAGTTTGGGAAGATCCCCTGGAGGAGGGCATGGCAACCCACTCAAATATTCTTGCCTGGAGAACGCCACGGACAGAGGAGCCTGGTGGGTTACTGTCCATGGGGTCGCAAAGAGTCAGACACAACAGAGCGACTGAGCACACACGCACACAGCCCCTGACCTCAAGGACCTCTGTAGTTTCATGTAGGAGAAAAGTCATATATATATATGAAAACGAAAGCAGAAGTTGAAAGGTCCCAAAACACCAGCACACACAATGAAAGTATGAAAGAGAGATAGTAGTTCTTATTGAAAGAACCATAGAAGGTTACAGGAGTTTAAACCCAACTGCTGGTACCAAAACCTATCTATTACTATATAACAAATAGCCCCTGGACTTCACGGCTTAAACAACGTTCATCATCTCAACAGTTTCTGCCACACATCCTGGTGCAGCTTGGCTGGATGCCACTACCTTGAGATCTCACATCAGATGGTCATTGAAGTGCCATTTGAGGTGCAGTTTCTTCTGAAGGCTCTACTGAGGAAAGGTCTGCCACTAAGTCATTTACCTGGTGGCTAGCAGGATTCAGTTGCTCTGAGCTGTTGAACTGAGAGTCTCAAGTTCTCATTGGCTATTGGCTGAAGGCCTCCCTCAGATCCTTGTTATCTGGGCCTTTCCATTGGATGGCTCCCAAGATGGCAGCTGACCTCCCTCATAGTAGAGTGTAGAATGATCTAAATCATGACATTTGTGTAATCTAATCCCAGGAGTGACATCTCATCCATTAGCCATACTATATTTATCAGAAATGAGTCACTAAGTCCAGTCCACACTTGAGGAGAGGGAATCGCACAGGGATGAATTTTAAAAGGCAAGATCACATGTAAACCCATGGCTGATTCATGTCAATGTATGGCAAAAACTATTACAATATTGTAAAGTAATTAGCCCCCAACTAAAATAAATAAATTTATAAAAAAAAAATAAAATAAAAAAAAAATAAAAGGCAAGATCACCAGGGCCATCTTGGAGGCTGCATACCAGAGTATGCAACCATGAAGGATAGATAGAATTTCAACTGGTAGAAATGCAAAGTCAAGGACTGCAGGTTGCAGGAAGAGAATGAGCATATATGCCAAGGTGAGATCACTCTGGGTTTTGAGAAGAACAGGTAGTTAATCCAGTTTGTGGGAAACTGGATGCATGAGGAATATTAGAAAATAAGTCTTCAAAGTAGATTAGGGTTAAGTATTATTATGCTAACAAGTTAGAGCTTTGTTATTTTAGATTGTAGGAATTCTTTTGTTTTGTTAACGTAACAGTAACAAGATCAGATGTGCCTCAAGATAATTAACCTGGATGTCTTGTGAAAGATGTACTTGAAGTTAAGACACCGTGTGGAGGCAAAGAGTGCTTAAAGGAAGCTGCTCTAAAAGACAAAGAGCAATGTTAAGACCCAAATTTTTAACAGCAGCAGTAGGAGGGGAAGTAGGGCTTCTAATAAAATAGCATACCTATGCTTTAATGTGCATTTCCTTATAGTTGAATTTTTTCAACTTCTGATTCTCAAAATATTTAATATTATATGGATTTTCAAAGGTTTTTCAATTTCTATTATTCTTTCCCCTAACTCTTTCATGCCCTGCTTCAGGGCAACTGTTACCTATTGAATGTCATGCTAGCAAAAACATTTGATCTGAACCTTGCCCATTTGCCCCTGCTGCCTCAAAGAAGGAAACATATGACCTCTCTTTGATCACACTTTTTTTCTAAAATGAAAACATCCTCCAATATGTGATTCTTATAAAAGGTGAGTGTAAAAATTCTAGGATAAACCACATTTAAGCCCAGGGACTCAGTTAAAGTTAATGAAAACATATTGGGATGAGAGAAGCTGTTGCAGAGGTTGGTGGATATTTAATTCTTTTGCAAACATCAGAAAACCTGTCTAGTCTCAATACAGACAAAAGCTGGAATGAGTACTCAATTAGTAGCAGTTTCTCAGCATTTTGTCCAATTATCTAATAAAGAAAACAAGAACCTCGGTACATAAATTTGCTCCATTATGGAAGCAACCTTCAGTGAGTAAGCCAGTCAGCTTTATTATTCAAATCATCAATGTGATGCTTGTAAAATGAAACAAAGGCAGCTCTTTTATGATAAATATTACAATACAGCTACTTTTCACATATGTCTCCACACATACACACACACACACACTGTAAACCATTCACTGAGGTATAAATAAGAGACAACCAAGTGACAATTCAGATACAAGAAAAATAGACAAAGCCCAAAACAGAATGGATTATCCAGTTACCACTCTGACATTATTGCTGCTTTTAGGGAACAGCTGATTCTAGTCATCAGTTTCCATCATCTGTTCTATTTTCTTTTGCAGACTTTTGCAATGGAACTTTTCAAAAAAGATGCTGGGAGAAAATCAGAAATAGATAAAAGTCTAGGAAGCAATTTTTCAAATTAGCTCCCCCTCTCCCCTTAATTTCAAGAAGAGGTGCAGTTCTTAGAAGTGTTCGTTCTTTGACAGATCATTCAGAGGCAGAGACATGGGAATCCTAGGCATCAACAAGGTCACTGCCAAGTTCATTCCAGTCTCCTGAAGTACTACAGGCTGAAAGCAAAAGGATGAAGGCCCAGAAACAGTTTATGAGATAAGCTGCCAGGACTAAAGTCAGGGTCAGGGCTTCTGGAAACTTAAAAGCAGACACATATCACCAGAAGTATCACCATTAGCACAGCTCACTGATGTTCTTATATTGGTCTCCTTACGTCTGGACACATTTTTTCTCTTGAACACAAGTAACAAGTTGCACACATTCCAGCAGCTTCCAGTAGCCAGATTTGCCTGATTTATACAGACACCGTTTATAGAATCCCTGACACCTTTTTATTCTCCTGGCTTCTAGCTTTGACACACATCTTCCCCCGGCTCTCCCTGCTTCACACCCAACAAATCCCTTATATTCCAGATATCACAATAAAAATCATGGACATTATAAATCCATTTTCAATAACACCTGGTATAAGACCTTCCTTATTGCAAAAAGTGTGCAACTTTCCCCAAGATCCTTGAGATCTATCGTATACCTGGCCTCAGCTCTCCTTATACCAAGAGTTTTAGATATCCCTCTTTTTTTTTTTTTTAACTTAAAAATGCCTCCCTGAGCACATTCCAAGTAGCATTACTTTAAGGGACTCAACAATACCACAAAAATGACATGGTCTCTGAAACTACAATATCTATTCTGACTCTCACAACTCATCAAGTTGCATAATCCAGTGACAGTTATACAGTCATCCTACTTAAATAATGCTATTTTATTGTCAACTACTCAAAATATCTGACAACCAAATACTAACATCCACTCACACCAGCTTAATGAACATTGAAACCACTGCGGATGATTTTCAAGATGGGCTACAATTTCCCTAGATCTCAGAGTAAATACACACCCTGGCCCAATAGACGTCCATGACTCCCGTTTTGAGAAAGACATGTGTGATTTAATTTCAGATATTTTCCAGTGAAGGGAAGCACCCCATAGATCCCCTCTTCCTCATCCTAACAGATGTAAAGATTATGCTAGACATCTTATTTTTAAATCTAGTGTATAAATTTGGACATCCTAAGAGAGAATGCAAAGTACAGAGCGAAGAATCAGAATCATGTGGAATGATCCCCATAATTAATTCTCTGACCCATCGTCATGCAGACTTTTCCAGAAAGCCCATGTCATACTGTTTGTAAGCCACACTTCTTCACAGCTAGCATATGATCCTCCTTCAAAATGTTGTCAAATAATTCTACTCTCTAGCGAAGTAGATGAAAAAATAAAGCTAGTTACTCACACATGAACGATTTTCCTCAAGGGCAATCATCTTAACAAGAAATTTTTTCTTCAAAATTAGCTAATCTGCAGTTCCATTAAAACATTGTGATTCTAGCCCTGCTCTCCTCACCCCAAAAGAAGGAAAGTAAAGACAGAATCCCATTAGAGAAAATGCTTAAAAGGCTAAAAAATCTAGACAAAATTCTCAAACATTCTAAACTGACATAAAGGTACTGACCAACACACATTTGGTCCTCACTACATAACAAAAGTCCATCTAGTCAAGGCTATGGTTTTTCCAGTGGTCATGTATGGATGTGAGAGTTGGACGGTGAAGAAAGCTGAGCGCCGCAGAATTGATGCTTTTAAACTGTGGTGTTGGAGAAGACTCTTGAGAGTCCCTTGGACTGCAAGGAGATCCAATCAAGCCATCCTAAAAGAGATCAATCCTGGGTGTTCATTGGAAGGTCTGATGTTGAAGCTGAAACTCCAATACTTTGGCCACCTCATGCGAAGGGTTGACTCATTAGAAAAGACCCTAATGCTGGGTAGGATTGGGGGCGGGAGGAGAAGGGGATGACAGAGGATGAGATGGTTGGATGGCATCACCGACTCGATGGACATGGGTTTGGGTGGACTCCGGGAGTTAGTGATGGACAGGGAGGCCTGGCGTGCTGCAATTCATGGAGTCGCAAAGAGTCGGACATGACTGAGCGACTGAACTGAACTGACATAACAACCTAAGATTGTGATTTAACTAATTATCCTGACATTTCTAACATAGACAGTTATTTCAAAAATTTTTGCAGAGAATAGGAATTTAATGAAGTTTCTTTGAAAAGTCTCTCAATTAAAAGAGCACCTGCTAGAGACAGATTATTTTTAACCAAATGACAATTGGTGATTGGGAGCTGAATGTACAGTCAGCATTCAGCTGGTCATGGAGAGATGTCATCTTTTCACAATAAATACTCCATAGGCATTAATGAATCTCAGTTTCATTTTAGTTATAACTTAATGCTTAAGTTAGTTTGCATGAAATAACATCTAGATTGATGTGCTAACACATATTGTGAACATTATTTGTGAAGGTCAGCATAGAGGACCACTCTTAAGGCTGTTTCATATAAAAGTGACCATTTTTAACTTTTTTCCTCTTCTATTGAAATAGTATATTACTTATTTCTAACATCTAATAGCGTTGGATAATATAAACTGAGAGCCTAGTATGTGCCAGGATCTTTAGATAAATGATCCTTAGTCTTTATGAGGTGATATCATTGTTCTGATGAGGAAGTTGAGGCTAAGAAGACTAGTGGGGTCCAGTGTCCATATTCAGTCTCAGCTCTGTCAAGTCTCATCTCATGCTCCTTCTGCTATTCCCCTCTGCCTTTATAAAGAACATTTAAAAACTCAATAATGGCTTTAGAGAAAGGAAGTAGGATGGTGCCAAAGATTACATTTCCCTGTAATCTACAACAGAGTATGAGATGGTTGGATGGCATCACCAACTCAATGGACATGAGTCTGAGTAAACTCCAGGAGTTGGTGATGGACAGGGAGGCCTGGCGTGCTGTGGTTCATGGGGTTGCAAAGAGTCGGACACGACTGACCAACTGAACTGAATTGAACTGAACTGATGCTTATCTACAGAGAACTTTAGAGTTAGATATAGTTTTTTTCATCTTTTTTGCCAACTGAAGTCCACATGAATTCTTTGTAGCAAACTGGTGAGAACACAATCATGTACATAAACGTGCACACTCACACACATATCCCTAGAAATAAGTTTTAGAAGCAATAAATAACTGAATAAATAGCTAGTGGTATAGCACCAGCATTAAAAAATGTCATTTTCAAGTATATATGAAATACTTAGTAGTGTGCTAGGTATATTGGCAATTTAAAATAGATTTGATATCAGAATGTGAGACTGATAACACTGACATGGACACAAAAATCAAAGGACATGCAGACACATATTAGAACATTGTCTTGAGAAACTATTAATTTTAAATAAAGTGCAAAATCATGGGACACATAAATTTTGTTGTATTAGTAATGAATGCAATATGCGTCATGGATGCTATATATTTAAACTTTGTTGAGCCAATTAAAAATACAACACATTCTTTTCAGGTATGTAGGGAAGATTTAAATGGTGGGTATAATTTTTAAGAGTTCTTTAAATGGTGGGAGAGAGGCACTGTGGAAAATTGGTATGGGAGTCAGGTAGAAAGTGCATTCTGAATAAAGATGTTAGAGTGTGTTGAACAGACAAAGTGGGTGGTGAGGAAGTCTGCCTGTTAAGAAGTGGAGGAGGCATTTATTATAAGCAAAGGATATGTCAAAATTACCCTTTTTAAATAGATGAATTAATGTTTAAACCCATAAAGGGTCCAATTTACTGAAAATTATTGAGTCCCTTATGGAAAGCCAGTAGTGATTACAACTGAGAGAGCTGTTGTTCTATAGCCTGGTACATATATGCCATATGTGTTTATCTTTCTCACTAGCCTACTTACATGCGATAATACTACAGCAGCTTTCAAGATGAACATTTGACAAGCCAGCTCACCGCCGACTGACACCTCCATTTCAGCTGGCCTGACATATATAAAAAGAAATTGAATGTTTATCCGTGTGCTTTCCGGATTTGACATATGTGCTATATAAGAGTCACAGAAAAAAACTTCAGAAAAGAAATTAAGGAATGTACTTGTCAGTTTATTATTCAAAGTTTACCTGCTTCACATGACGCAGAGAAAAATTAAGCTGGCTACCATGGAACTTTGAAAACATCTGCTCACAGAGTCAGAAGTAATGATAAACAAACGAGCTTCCTTTGTGGTTGATTTTCATCCAGCTGCATTTAATTATAATAGTGCTATCAAAGAAAGCTCCCCATTAGCTACTAATTCAGGATGACTTCAGAAGAAACTCCCAGAGCCTCCAGTGATATCTCTCCAACTCCAACAACTTCCTTAATCTCTACCAGTGTTTGTGAGGAGCCATATTAAAGAAGCTTGGTTATCAGTTCAGGTTGTTGCTGACTGCTAAGGTGGTAGATGTGTTTTCTTTTTTCCCCCAAGACTACCTGTGTAATAATGTGACCAATTAAACTGTTCAAAAAAATCAAAATTGATGACATCAATATTTTATTCCAATTTTAGAATCAAATAAAAAAAACTACCTCAATAAAGGAAAAATCTCATCTTAATGCACATTTTAAGAAAATGCAACCTCAGTCATTTCATTTATCTACCTACAGTCACTACAGCCAAAAATAAAAGTGACACTGGGTTTTCAAATTCGGATTGAATTGATTTTCTAATGAACAGATTATCCAAAGCCTCTTGTAAGAACACTGTTTCTATCCAATTCAATGATAATCACCACCAAGCCTTGCTTATTGATCAACATTTATTCTTACAAATTCCCAGGTGTGTATTTTCAGTTTGAAAGTTCCTACCTTGAGACAGGAGGGTGGAAATATGAAAGTACGATCTCTGCTTCTCATCCTTTCTTGAGAACAAGTTTGAGTGATTCCTCACCCAAACCTGGCTTCTGCCTGGACAAGAAGCAAACACAAAAACAAAAGTTTGCATATGCAGACAATGCACAGATATATGTGTGCCTTTGCCGATCCAACCTGAGAGTCTGCCACATCTCATTTAGTTGTTGTGGGGTTATCTGGAGAGGTACAAGTTAAAAGTGAAAATATATAACCTGGAAACTTATCCACATTTATTTGGTTTATCAGAGCAACAAGCCACAAGTAGAGAAGTTTCATGAAGAAAATACTGAATGCTGAGTAACCAGATTGGGAATGGTCAGTATCTGCCACAACTGGATCTGGCCAACCTCCAAGGAACCATACATATTGTAATATATTTTCCCAGCATGTGAAAGAACTTATTCAATCATGGAAGGAGCATGACATTGGGAGAGATTGAAGGCAGTTTTTGCCTACTGAAGGTATTGATACCATTGGAAGCTTTTGCTTATGTATTTGTCTCTGTTTTTCAAGAAGGAAGAAAGTATCTCCTAGCTAATTTAACTTCTGAACCTCCTCGGCTATTTCCAGTCCTCAAGAAGCCAGTATTGTGTATGAGAATCTTTTGACTTATCAGAAGGGAAAATGGAAGTGAGAGAGGACACCACTGCTTTTAAGTGAGCTTGGTGGAAACTTACTTCCAGTCATCCATTGAAGTAAGCATGCGATATTAATTTCACCCTTGGCACAAAGATCAATGATGTTGCCAGTGTCATTCTGTTTATAACAATATTTGTGATGACTTAAACATTGCCCTCCTCCAACTGGCTTGAGAACAAGCATTATTTTTCTGTGCATAGTTTAACAAAGCTGGGGTATGTCGCATTTCAAAAAGAATGTGCAGGAAGGAGCACAGTTTTTGGTGATAGTCAATCAAAAGTAAAACTTTTCAAATGTTGTTTTAGGGGAAGCACATTAATACCCATAATCCCTCTTCTACTCTAAAATTCCTCAGGCTGAGAGCCTGAGCAAATGCAGTTCTAAGACCATATTTTCAAATGAGACTACTTAACTTCTCTCACTTTCTTTCAGAAAGTGTTTTGCAATGGAATAAATATTCAGGGGCATGGAAGTTGCTGCTGCTGCTAAGTCGCTTCTGTCGTGTGTGACTCTGTGCAACCCCACAGACGGCAGCCCACCAGGCTCCCCCGTCCCTGGGATTCTCCAGGCAAGAATACTGGAGTGGGTTGCCATTTCCTTCTCCAATGCATGAAAGTGAAAAGTGAAAGTGAACTCGCTCAGTCGTGTCCGACTCTTAGCGACCCCATGGACTGCAGCCTATCAGGCTCCTCCATCCATGGGATTTTCCAGGCAAGAGTACTGGAGTGGGGTGCCAGTGCCTTCTCCAGCATGGAAGTTACTGCAGTACAAATTTTATTATCTTCCACTGTCCTGTACCTTCTACTACTACATACTAGTTTTCTGACATACAGAAAGCTAGTTTAGTTCCATTCAGCTGCTCAGTCGTGTCCAACTCTTTGCAACCCTGTGAACTGCAGCACGCCAGGACTCCCTGTCCATCACCAACTCCCAGAGTCCATCCAAACTCATGTCCATTGAGTCGGTGACGCCATCCAACCATCTCATCCTCTGTTGTCCCCATCTCCTCCTGCCCTCAATCTTTCCCAGCATCAGGGTCTTTTCAAATGAGTCAGCTCTTCGCATCAGGTGGCCAAAGTATTGGAGTTTCAGTTTCAACATCAGTCCTTCCAATGAACATTCAGGACTGATCTCCTTTAGCATGGACTGGCTGGATCTCCTTGCAGTCCAAGGGACTCTCAAGAGTCTTCTCCAGCACCACAGTTCAAAAGCATCAATTCTTCGGCACTCAGCTTTCTTTATAGTCCAACTCTCACATCCATACATGACTACTGGAAAAACCATAGCCTTGACTAGACAGACTTTTGTTGGCAAAGCAATGTCTCTGCTTTTTAATATGCTATCTAGGTTGGTCATAACTTTCCTTCCAAGGAGTAAGTGTCTTTTAATTTCATGGCTGCAATCACCATCTGCAGTGATTTTGGAGCCCGGAAAAATAATGTCAGCCACTGTTTCCCCATCTATTTGCCAGGAAGAGATGGGACTGGATGCCACGATCTTAGTTGCTGTGCTTCAGGTTCTATATCTTCAGCTTAGGAATTAAACTTTCCTTAATTTCATCCTCGCTTTTTTAATATTAACTGGGAAACTTTATTGGAAAGTACGTTTTACTCCCTGCAGATAAGGAAATATTCGTTGCAAAATATAGACTCTGAAGGCAGAAACAAATGGAAGAGGCAGTCTGCACCAGAGGTCTCCTACTTGTATTGTGTGGATCTGTAAAGGTCTAGAGTCCATTACAGGTGCTGCAAGGAAGCAGAAATTGCAGCCCAGTGTTCCCTAGACTCAACACTTTATTTGGTCATAGCAGATCCACTCTTTTATCTACTTTTTACATTGAAATTCTGACTATAAATTTGCTTGGAGAAAAAGAAGTTTACTGCTTAAAAAATTTGAACTCATTTAATTTAGTACTCTCATTTTACAGTGAAACAACAACAACAAAAAACCTCAAACATGTAAGTGATTTGCCCATGTTCAACACTTACCAGCAAGAACAAATTTAGAACATGAGAAAGATTTGGTACATCTTCCACCTACAAGTTCAATGATGCCTGTTTTGTGGTAGTTCAAAGAAAAAAAATGATAATTTATTATGTTTAACCCCACAACTAAATTGTATTACTACCAATCATCTTATCTTTCTCTAATTGTTGGACAGTGTCAAATGTTCTTTCTCTGCTTGTAAATTATTTTCTTGACTTCACAGCATTCTGCATGTATTTCTAGTCAATCCATTTCTGGACCTTACAAAATTATAAGCTTGCAAGTTGCCGTCAGAGAATTAGTAACAATTTATTTAATGTATTTGACATGCTGCTTATCACATCAATATGTAAATGTAATTGCTTAATAAATACCACTTATCGATGTTGACTTCATCTGCAACTTCCTTTGCAGCTTAAAAATCAGACTCAAAATTACCCTAAGTTTTGAATATTTTTTATTATAATATCCATCCAACATATACTTCCTAAATACTTCCTGTGCATAAATAACTGCTAACCGACCTGATTGTCTATGGAACATGGGAAACATAGGGACATGATTATGTAAGTGCAAATATGAACATGCTATTGAAGTCCAAGGAAAAAGAGATAATTTTCAGCCAGGAAATATGGGAAGAACGAAGCAAGCAAATTTGTGGAGGTGGCAGCTTTATAGCTGTCCCAGAGGAATGGGTAGAATTTCAATGTCAGAAGTAGAAAGAGGGTTTTCTAGGTGGTATGCAAGCTGTTTGACCAGGCTTGACAGCTAAGGCTATTAGGTTCAGTGGAAAGTGTCCCTACAGCAGTGTGCTAGTATCCAAAATCTTCTCGATGTCTCATTTCCGATCTTCAATTTGAAACCTTTGCCAGATCTGGTGGTTCCCATTTTTCATTCCATTGATCTCTGCTTAGGTTCTGTCTGGCTATCTCCCTTTTAGTTTGACACTTCATCTAGAATCAAGAAAACTAAGATTATGGCACCCAGTCCGATCACTTCATGGCAAATAGAAGGGGAAAAGTGGAAACAATGACAGATTTTAGTTTTTTGGGCTCCAAAATCACTAGGGACAGTGATTGCAGCCATGAAATTAAAAGACACTTGCTCCTTGGAAAGAAAGCTATGACAAACCTAGACAGTGTATTAAAAAGCAGACATCCCTTGCCAACAAAGGTTGCCAACAAAGCTATGGTTTTTTTCAGCAGTCATGTAAGGGTGTGAGAGTCGGATCATCAAGAAGGCTGAGCACTGAAGAACTGATGCTTTTCAACTGTGGTGCTGAAGAAGACACTTGAGAGTCCCTTAGACGTCAAGGAAAT
The DNA here is from genome assembly GCF_054371585.1 of Giraffa tippelskirchi. Lineage (NCBI taxonomy): Eukaryota > Metazoa > Chordata > Mammalia > Artiodactyla > Giraffidae > Giraffa > Giraffa tippelskirchi. The sequence goes on from NC_137277.1 coordinate 112,682,959, forward strand.
CAAACCAGTCCACCCTAAAGGAAATCAACCCTGAATATTCATTGGATGGACTGATGCTGAAGCTGAAGCTCCAATACTTTGGATACCTGATGCAAAGAGCTGACTCATTGGAAAAGACACTGATGCTAGGAAAGATTGAGGGCAGGAGGAGAGTGGGGCAGCAGAGGATGAGATGGTTAGATAACATCATTGACTCCAATGGACATGAGTTTGAGCAAACTCCAGGAAATGGTGAAGGACAGGGAAGCCTGGCATGTTGCCGTCAATGGGGTCAAAAACAGGTGGACACAAGTTAGCGACTGAACAACAACTGGACTGCTTTCCAGGCTTTCAATTTTAGTTCCACACATAGACAAGGTCTGTCCGATCACCTTGAGTCTGGGTTTCTCTGCCTGTAGACCAGCCAGTACCCATTTATGGCAAGCCCAAATCCTTCAGTCCTTCAGCCTAGCACTATGTTCTTCAAATACTGTGGGAGAGAGAACGACATGAGAAATAGATACATATATTCAAGAATGGTCTCAAGGAGAAAACTATTTTTTACCTTGACCACTCCATCTCACCATAGTCTGTAATCTTTCTTTTCTCTATTCTTTAGAGACAAATCCCCAAAAATTCTGATCCCTTCCAATATTTAGAATTTAGTCTAGATGAAAATATTAATTTCATATCCAAATTAAAGTATCTCTTTCCTCCTATCTGAATTTTAGTTTGTGGCTTGGGTCCTGAAATTGGGAAAGACAGCTAGTTAGCTCGGTTTACTTTTTTGGCACTTTCACTGCCGCCTCTGCCTTTCTCTCTGCTATTTTTCTATTTCTGGGTTTCCCTTGCCTCTCAATGTTGTTGGGCTCTCCAAGGGGACAGGGGTGAGGTGAAAGTGTGAGGGACAGATGCCCAAATGCTGATCTTTGTACTTTTTGTGCATTCTTCAGAACCCCATCTCCCAGAGGTTTCCTAAGATAGACAAGCATTCTATGGCTGACATTTTTCTCTCACTTCTCTTGCTCCTGGCTGACTGCCTGACACTCTCTTACGGGTGCAGTTCCCATGACACAGGGGGCCTCTGAGACCTCCACTTGATCCATGGAATATCTGCAAGTCCTTGTCATGTAAAACATTGATGGAGCAGGCTGCCTTGCTGCTGCCATCTCTTGCTTGCTGTTGTGGATTCTTGGAGTATTTCTCGATCAGATTCTGTGCTTGCATAGTGTTAAGCAAATTCCATAATATACACGGTGAAGTTCTCTTGAGAATGTTTGTTTGCTCTGAGCATGAGCCTCATGAATTTCTAGGACTCAGTAAGCTTTCATTAGGAAAAAATGTGAGTCTCCCTTCTTGACAGATACTTGAGGCCTATAAGCAATTTTCTTATAGTCCTTCTCAGTAGGTTTAGAAGGAAATGGAGAGGAAAACTCAGAACAGTTTCCTTCTATGCCTACAGCTTACCTCTCATTCAATATACTTCAATATCTAGTCATCTGCTTACATGGGCTGTATGCAGATGGAGAGCTGCTTCTGTATTTTTGGATAATGAGGCAGGCCTCTTGTTGCCACCTATTCCTCTCAGCTTTAGCTCCTTATGCAAAATTCTAAGCAGAAAGAGACATTCCATTTAACACTGTTTACAATAATACTTGTATAAGAGGGTAGTGATAAAAAGTCTGCAGGAAGGTGTCAGTTTTTGTGGAGATGGAATTGTATTTAAGATGATATGGGATAGAAACAAAATTTTTGGATCAAGGTAATGCTAATATTTGAGCCTTCCATGGTTTACTAAGTATACCACATGTCATCAGAGAAATGGACATTAAAACATCAATAAGATTCAACTACACACCAACTAGAATGGCCTAAATTTAGAATACTGAGAATATCAAATGCCATCAAAGATGGGGAGTTAGAGGAACTCTCATTCTTTGCTGTTGGGAATGCAAAATGGTGCAGCCACTTTGAAAGACCACTCGGCAGTTTCTTATGAAGCTAAACATTCTCTTAAGGTTGAGCAAGTGCACTCCTTTGTACTTACCCAAAGGACTTGAAAATTTATGCCCGCCAAAAAACATGCACATGGGTGTTTATTCATTACTGTCAAAGCTTAGAAGAAACCAAGATGTCCTTCAGTAGTGTGAATTGATTTATAAACTATGGTATATCCAGACAACAGAATATTACACAGTACTCAAAAATGAGCTATCATTCCATGAAAAGACAAGGAGGAAGCTTAAATGCATATGGTTAAGTGACAGAAGCCAGTCTGAAAAGGACACATAGCATAAGCTTCCAACTATATATGACATTCTGTAAAAAAAAAAAAAAAAAAAAAAGACAGTAAAAAGACTGGTGGTTGGCAGGAGTTAGAGGAGGAAGGCTAAATAGGTGGAGCATAGAAGATTTTTAGGGAAGTGAAAATATTCTGTAAGATACTATAATGATCCCCTAGAGAAGGAAATGGCAACCCACTCCAGTATTCTTGCCTGGAAAATTCCATGGACAGAGGAGCCTGGCGGGCTACAACCCATGGGGTCGCAACACATCAGAAACAACTGACCACTACAATAATAGATACATGTCGTTATACATTTGTTCAAATTCCTAGAATATATAACACCAAGAGTGAACTGTAGTGTAAACTATGGACTTTGGGTGATTATGATATACCAATATAAGTTTATCAATTGTTACATATGTTACACTCTGTTGGAGGATGCTGGTAATGGAGAAGGTTATTCATATGTGGGGCAGGAACTATCTTACTGGTAAAGCTCTGTACCTTCTTGTCAATTTTGCTGGGAACCTAAAACTGCTCTGAAAATAGCCTTAATGAAAAAAATACAGTTAAAAACGTAAATGGAAGTGACATGTGGAAGCTTTAAGAGCCAGTGCATAATGTATAATGTCCTCTCTCTTTCTGCTACAATAACTGGAGTGTTCCAGAGTGCCTTCTTATCCTAGTGCTGCAGACTGAATGTCTGTATACCTCAAACATTCATATTTTGAAACCTAATCCCCAACGTGATATTTGGAGGTGGGTTTCTAGAGTGGTGATGGGCTCATAAAGGTATAGCCCTCATGAATGAGATTAGCACCCTTATAAAAGAGACCCCAGAGAGCTCCCAAGCCATGTTAGGACACAGAAATAAGATACTGGGCTAAAAACTAGAAGTTTGGTTCTCACTGGGCATTGAATCTATTAAAATCTTGATCATGGATTTCTCAGTCTCCAGAACTGGGAAAAACAAATGTTTGTTGTTTAAGCCACCCAGTCTAGGGTATTTTTGTTACAGCAGATCAAACTGACTAAAACCAGAGTGAGGACCACACAAACCAGAGACTCCACCCACCCTGTAATTCATCTTCAGCATGGATAAGAAAACTTGTTGTTTTAAGCTACTGAAATTTGGGGTCAATTTGTTATTGAAGTAACATCTACCTCTCCTTACTGATGTAATGAGTACATAAATATTTTATACTATGGTGCCAAGTAGTATACTGTGGCTAAATCCTCCAAATTTCTTAAACTTCTCCACATTATCTCCAGCCCTGCTCAAAGGAAATAGCTTTCCTATTTTATATCCTACCAACTGCTTAAAATTTAGCTATAAAGTAGTCTCCATTTTCAATTATATTATGATACTAATTGTATTTACCATTATGTTAAATATCAATTAAGGCCATATATAAATGTTTGGTTTACCTTAAGAGAGGTACCTTTAAGAGACTAGTTATGGTAAAGAGGGCAGAAGTTGGAGTGCAAGTTCATAGATATCACAAATGTTAGGAACAGTGAGCAAGCCTAATAGAAATTAATATTAGAAGGGGTAATGTTCACCTTTTTTGAGAAAGGATGAAAAACAACAAACAAAAGGAGTCTGAAAAAAAAAGATACATGTACTGTAGGAAAGTTAGTACTCAGGGAATAACCTCAACTGAATTAGAAGTAACTTCATCTCTTAAGAGTCCTAGATGGGGGGCAAAGTATAGTAAAAGGTATCCTTAATTATTACACCAGGGCCTATTGAGTATTAAATTATGTCTAAGTTGTTCCCCTTTAATAGGTAGGATCATCTTCTAAAAGAGAATATAATAAATATTGCAAAAGTATACTTCTCTCCTAAAATTCTGTTTGACTATGGGAGACAGACAACTTTTTGAAAGTCAAGGCAAGTCTCTATAATTAAATGATATTTTTATCAAAAGAATGACATGAGAACCAAGATGTCTTAGTAATCCAACCAGGAATACCTATTTTTAAGCTCAGTGAACTTCAAAGCAACACATATTTCTTGAAAAGCTGCTATGTGAAAATTGTTATTTCCAAATGTTTGTCATCATCTAAATACCATGTATTCCCCACTCACAGATTTAGAGAAATTTCCTATAGCTAAAAATCTTAAACCTAGCCTTTAATACCCTATAATAAAAGAAGCTTTCCTGGTTCTTTGAGAAGATAAATAAAATTGACAAGCCATTAGCCAGACTCATCAAGAAACAAAGGGAGAAGAATCAAATCAACAAAATTACAAATGAAAGCAGAGAGATCACAACAGACAACACAGAAATACAAAGGATCATAAGAGACTATTATCAGCAACTATATGCAAATAAAATGGACAACTTGGAAGAAATGGATAAATTCTTAGAAAAGTACAACTTCCCAAAACTGAACCAGGAAGAAATAGAAAATCTCAACAGATTCATCACAAGCACAGAAATTGAAACTGTAATCAGAAATCTTCCAGCAAACAAAAGCCCAGGACCAGATGGCTTCACAGCTGAATTCTACCAAAAAATTTAGAGAAGAGCTAACACCTATCCTACTCAAACTCTTCCAGAAAATTGCAGAGGAAGGTAAACTTCCAAACTCATTCTATGAGGCCACCATCACCCTAATATCAAAACCTGACAAAGATGCCACAAAAAAAGAAAACTACAGGCCAATATCACTGATGAACATAGATGCAAAAATCCTTAACAAAATCCTAACAAACAGAATCCAACAACATACTAAAAAGATCATACATCATGACCAAGTGGGCTTTATCCCAGGGATGCAAGGATTTTTCAATATCCACAAATCAATCAATGTAATACACCACATAAACAAATTGAAAAATAAAAACCACATGATTATTTCAATATATGCAGAGAAAGCCTTTGACAAAATTCAACATCCATTTATGATAAAAACCCTCCAGAAAGCAGGAATAGAAGGAACATACCTCAACCTAGTAAAAGCTATATATGACAAACCCACAGCAAACATTATCATAAATGGTGAAAATCTGAAAGCATTTCCCCTAAAGTCAGGAACAAGACAAGGGTGCCCACTCTCACCACTACTATTCAACATAGTTTTGGAAGTTTTGGCCTCAGCAATCAGAGCAGAAAAAGAAATAAAAGGAATCCAGATTGGAAAAGAAGAAGTAAAACTCTCACTGTTTGCAGATGACATGATCCTCTACAAAGAAAACCCTAAAGACTCCACCAGAAAATTACTAGAGCTAATCAATGAATATAGTAAAGTTGCAGGATATAAAATTAACACACAGAAATCCTTTGCATTCCTATATACTACAATGGGAAAACAGAAAGAGAAATAAAGGAAACAATTCCATTCACCATCGCAATGAAAAGAATAAAATACTTAGGAATATATCTACCTAAAGAAAAAAAAGACCTATATATAGAAAACTATAAAACACTGGTGAAAGAAATCAAAGAGGACACAAATAGATGGAGAAATATACCGTGTTCATAGATCGGAAGAATCAATATATTGAAAATGAATATACTACCCAAAGGAATCTATAGATTCAATGCAATCCCTATCAAGCTACCAACGGTATTCTTCAGAGAACTAGAACAAATAATTTCACAATTTGTATGGAAATACAAAAAACCTCGAATAGCCAAAGCAATCTTGAGAAAGAAGAATGGAACTGGAGGAATCAACCTGCCTGACTTCAGGCTCTACTACAAAGCCACAGTCATCAAGACAGTATGGTACTGGCACAAGGACAGAAATATAGATCAATGGAACAAAATAGAAAGCCCAGAGATAAATCCACGCACCTATGGACACCTTATCTTTGACAAAGGAGGCAAGAATATACAATGGAGAAAAGACAATCTCTTTAACAAGTGGTGCTGGGAAAACTGGTCAACCACTTGTAAAAGAATGAAACTAGAACACTTTCTAACACCATACACAAAAATAAACTCAAAATAGATTAAAGATCTAAACGTAAGACCAGAAACTATAAAACTCCTAGAGGAAAACATAGGCAAAACACTCTCCGACATAAACCACAGCAGGATCCTCTATGACCCACCTCCCAGAATATTGAAAATAAAAGCAAAAATAAACAAATGGGACCTAATTAAAATTAAAAGCTTTTGCACAACAAAGGAAACTATAAGCAAGATGAAAAGACAGCCTTCAGAATGGGAGAAAATAATAGCAAACTAAGCAATGGACAAAGAATTAATCTCAAAAATATACAAGCAACTCCTGCAACTCAATTCCAGAAAAATAAACGACCCAATCAAAAAGTGGGCCAAAGAACTAAACAGACACTTCTCCAAAGAAGACATACAGATGGCTAACAAATACATGAAAAGATGCTCAACATCACTCATTATCAGAGAAACGCAAATCAAAACCACAATGAGGTACCATTTTACGCCCATCAGAATGGCTGCTATCCAAAAGTCTACAAGCAATAAATGCTGGAGAGGGTGTGGAGAAAAGGGAACCCTCTTACACTGTTGGTGGGAATGCAAACTAGCACAGCCACTATGGAGAATAGTGTGGAGATTCCTCAAAAAACTGGAAATAGAACTGCCATATGACCCAGCAATCCCACTGCTGGGCATACACACTGAGGAAACCAGACTTGAAAGAGACACATGTACCCCAATGTTCATCACAGCACTGTTTATAATAGCCAGGACATAGAAGCAGCCTAGATGCCCGTCAGCAGACGAATGGATAAGGAAGCTGTGGTACATACACACAATGGAATATTACTCAGCCATTAAAAAGAATACATTCGAATCAGTTCTAATGAGGTGGATGAAACTGAGCCTATTATATAGAGTGAAGTAAGCCAGAAAGAAAAACACCAATACAGTATACTAACACATATATATGGTATTTAGTTAATTGGTAAAGATAACCCTGTTTGCGAGACATCAAAAGAAACACAGATAAATACAACAGTATTATGGACTCTATGGGAAAGGGGGAGGGTGGGATAATATGGGAGAATGGCATTGAAGCATATAAATTATCACATGTGAAACGAATCGCTAGTCAGATTCAATGCATGATACAGGGTGCTCAGGGCTGGTGCACCGGGATGACCCAGAGGGATGGGCTGGGGAGGGAGGGGGGAGGGGGGGCTCTGGAAGGGGAAAACATGTACACCCATGGTGGATTCATGTCAATGTATGGCAAAACAAGTACAATATTGTAATGTTAAAAAATAGATAAATAAACTAAAAAAAAAAAAAGAAGCAGCTTTCATGCCTCTCTCTATTCTGCTATAGTTGGTCTATGAACAACATGGTGTTTAGGGCTGCCCAATCCCATGATAGCTTAAAATCCACCTTCAGTAGCCAAGATTCCTCTGTATGCATGATTCTGCATCTTAGATTCCACAAATCACCAACTATATGCTACTGTACCACTTACACTGAAAAGAAAGAAGATGTGCATATAACTGGATCTGTGATGTTGAAGGGTCAGCACAACAATTTCACAATATGCTTTGATACCCTGACCAAAACAAATGTAGCCATTCCAAGCAAATTATTTAATTGATTCTACCTCTATACCTCATGGAGAAGGAAATGGCTACCCACTCCAGTATTCTTGCCTGGGAAATCCTACGGACAGAGAAGCCTGGAGGGTTACAATCCATAGGGTTGCAAGAGTCAGACACAATTTAACGAATAAACAACCACCACCTCTATACATCAACTGCTGCTGTCCTTCACATCACCTCACCTGGGAAACCCATCTTATTTATTTTTCCTCCACTAATCTTTCTCCCTAACATACTTAAAAGCCATGTTCCAAACATGTGTCTACTGGGATATCTTGCTAAATTAACTCCAAGCCAATTCTGGCCACAGTTTTATTCTAGATTGCATCATTACCTAGAAAATAAACCAATTTCATTGCTACAAGAAAACATATTATAGGTGAAGAAACTAAAGTCTAGAGACGTGCAGAGGTTTACCCAAGACCAAAGTTATTTAGGAGAAAGTCAGGGTTAAAAACTAGGTTCCATGGTTCTCCATTTGTTTCCAAACTACCTATGCTGTAATTTTGTACTCTTGATTGATTGTAGGCTTGGTATTTTATTAAGTTGATTTATAAAGTATAGTCTCTCTTCTCACATAGAATGTAGTAATTTTAGATGAACTTTTAAAAATAGTAAGAAATATCATTTATTAGGAAGTGTAGGTTAACACATTTGCTCCCAAACTATCCAATGAAATATATGTTATTATAACTATTATTTTTATTATTTTACATATGAAAATTTTGATGTAGAGGGTATCACATAGCAGCTAACCTGGGATTCAAGACCAGGTAATCAAGCTCCAAAGCCTATACTTATAACCATACTGCTCTAGAGGGATATTTTGTACCCAAATAAACCAGGCTATCTGTCTGTCTGTCTGTCTGTCTATCTATCTATCTATCTCCAAATTAGGGTAGACTCTTTCAAGGCAGTCAACATGGAATATTACACATTTATGCCAATGATGTTGATATTTTCCCAGAATATTTTCAGACTTGAGCTTCTGGAATTGACATGAGAATATCAGCTATGCTCTTGTGAATACTGTCAACAAGAGCAAACTCTTCCTGAGTAGACTATTTCTATTTTGGAACTAGTCAAAAGTCAGTCACAGTGGGGCTAACAAGTGAGATGGCTAATTAAATTTCATAAATCCTTGCTCAGTAGAAGATATACTAGGAATATAGAATAATAATACTATTTTTGGAGGAGTGATTCATATGCTTTCCATACAAAGACAAGAGTTCCAGAAACATCTTGAGTAAAGTTGGCACCCCATAAATGCCTAAACAGATGCTATCATAAGCACGTTTTTCTTAGCATTTTCTGCCTCTTCTTCCAGCAACATTCCCTAGTTTCTTTGGAGATATTACACTTTATGCGATCTTAGTGATACTCTTTGCTGGAATCTAATAATGGGCATGTGACCCAGCATTAAGTGAGGGGAGCACCCATTCAATGGTCATGTATTTGTTTCAGAGGTGAACACATGGATGAAGCTTGGTCTACTCAGAGTCACTCAGTTTCAGTACTCTGGCAACTACTCCAAACCTGGAGTTGTGAGGCAGGAAGATTGTGGCTGGAGAGCCAGCTTGCGCACAAAATGGAACCTGAATATGAAACCAAAACACAGAGAAGTAGAGTCCTTAGTCTAGGTACTTAGTGACTATAGTATTTATATGCACACTACGGATTTAGTATAAGTCTTTAATAATGGACTTCTGGAAA